>NC_136810.1:49829497-50452460 GCF_951216825.1 Electrona antarctica
TTTCTCATGCCAATAAAGCCCTTTGAATTGAATTGAATTGAATTGAATTCAAGTGTGTGTGTGTGTGCGTGCGTGCGTGCGTGCGTGCGTGCGTGCGTGCGTGCGTGCGTGCGTGCTTGCGTGCGTGCGTGCGTGCGTGCGTGCGTTCGTGCGTACCCCACTCGGTCAGGGACAGAGCTACGTGTCTATAGACATTCCCCAGCATGTTGGTGTAGACGATGTGAGTTATCGAGGGCACGTAGAGCAGGACCTGAGACAGCAAGGAGTCCCACTCCCGGTGCAGGCCTTTCGCCTGGGCTTCCCCCCAGTAGAAACCCAGCATACCCAGCACCACCAAGCCTGCGACGGGGCAGAGGAGAGAGAGGAGAGGGCAAGAGCGGTGACAGAGCTATAGACAGATGCAGTTTAACATTTTTCACAGGACTTACTTTACCCCACTCAGGTTACACAAGATTGATAGGAGCATTTCCCCTATGTGCCAAAGATGTAAGATAACGGAAGGCTGCCTATTACATATGTTATGGAGCTGCCCACTTCTGATTGATTACTGGAAGTTCATCATGTCTACTGTCTCTGATATCATAGAGGTTGAAATACCACATGATCCAAGAATTTGGTTACTGGGTGACGTTACGTTGATCAACACAAATTATTATAAAGAGTATTTTGTGTTACTCGCCAGTACAGCTGCGAAGAAAATCATCTTGGTTAATTGGAAATCTGAAAACTCACCTTCACAGAGACACTGGCTGAATGAGCTTTCATCATACTGTACTCCTGAAAAGATACTGTACAATGTAAGGAGAAAGCCTGCTACTTTTGAAAAAATATGGGGTAGGTTCTTTGAGGTTCTACCGTCAATATCTCCTCTGGGTTGATTTTGTTTTATTTATATTGTTATTTTTATTTATTTATCCGAGTTGTTGTCAAGTGGTGTTGTGTACAATACAGAGTAATGAGAGCTGTGTAGTTTACCTTTCTGGGGTTGGGGTGGGGGGTGGGTGGGGGGGTTTGTTTTTTGCTGTTTTTTTCTTTTGAGTTTGTCTTGTCTTGTTAAAAAAAAAAAAAGGAAATCATGATTCTGTAATTCATTGTTTTGAATAATGATGATGTCTGCATTATCAATAAATAAACCTTTTTAAAAAAAAGGAAAGTGTTACGCTGTTAACAGCTTAATTCGCAATGAGTTAGGTTTCATTTTGACTTTGTTACCATGCCCGACATACCTACTATACGATCGTGACACAAGATCAGTATAGGGCTGGAGCAGTTAATCAAACTGATCGATTTAAGTCGTTTTAAAAAATAACAATCAATAATTGATCATTTAATAAAAGAATACCATTTTAGACCGGGAAAGCATCCGTGTCATTTTAGGCAACCACTTTAACCATTATTTTATACTTTGGCTATTCAAAAATAGCACGTATACAAGTTCATGCTATGAATTAAAAAAAAATTGTACAGATCTTTGAATATATATTTTTAAAGCAAACATTTTTAACTCAAATCTTTGCTTAAGGGGGTCACTGGAATGAAACATTTGGGGGTCGACGGCCTTGACATGAAAAGGTTTGAGCTAATATAGAAACATAGGTTTTTCAGAAAACTGTCATGATTTAGAAGACATTTCTAAAAGCAGCCTTAGGTCTTAATGGGTTAATAATCAATCCCTATTTTGGGCAAGTCATTATAGGCAAAAAGTTTCAAAAATGTAATCAATAAAATAAATAAATAAAGTGAAAATAGCCAATTTACAAGCTCACAAGGTTGTGAGTGGCTGTATGTTTTTTAAAGAAATTTAGGGCACCACTTTGCAATGAATTATCACTAACACAATAATGGATAGTTGCAGCTGAAAGGGACAGTATAGTTGTGGCGGGGAATTTATTCAACTAGACGCCCTTACCTAAAAACAGCACCACCACAGGGAGAGACCCCAGCGTCACGCGCAGCTGCCTCTGCCAGTCGGGGAAGAGCGGCTCCACGCGGCCCGTGACGGGGTTGACCCCCAGCTGGCCGTGGAAGCCGGGGCGGGGCTCTGTGAAGCGCTCGGCGAGGTGCCCGGAGCCCCAGCGGTAGGAGAGCGAGGAGCTCCGCCGCTTCCACATCTCCATGACCACGGTGGACCACAGCATGCTGAAGACAGCCTGGAATGGATAGAAGAACACAATCATCTTCATTGTCACAAAAAGTGGGTGAAATTATTTTTTTGAACATAGTTCCCATCGTGGTATTTTTTTTCCAAGAAAACAAAGAAAGGGGGGGTTAGGAGATCAAGGCAAGAAAGAAAATGCAGAAGCTCGTTCCACACACAAACAGCACACTCGTAGGGTCTCTCTTATCTTATTTACATGTATGTACCTGGATCATGTGGCCGCTGACCGAGAGCGATGCTTCATCATCACTGCTGCTCTGCCCTGACCCGGAGAGAGACTCCAACGCCTCCTTCTGGACACCCGCTGCATGACGTTTGAATAACGGGTTGAACATCATGGAACATTATGAATAGAAATTACGTTTCTGTTTGCCTGTTTGCCCAAACCACACCAATGATTCGCCACACAACTCCTTGCAACAGGCAACTACTTGCAGCTATGTTCAACTTGCAGCCATTATACCCAATGGCAGTTGCAAGTAGTTGCATTGGTGTGGTTTGTTTTGTTGCAAGGAGTTGCAGCTGGTGTGGTTTGGCCTTAAAAACAAACGTTTTTTAAGGTCAACCACACCAATGCAACTAATTGCAACTGAATGAGTTGCATTGGTGTGGTTTACCTTAAACACCGTTTTGTCCCCTTTGGTGTGGTATGCTTTGTAATGAAAAAGTGCACAGGGCAGATATGACAAATAACTGAAATATACCAAGAAACTACTGGCATTTTTTTAAATAAATCTTATACTTTTAAGAATAGTGGAAATAGCTGATATACAAGCTTTCATCGCTTCACAAAGCTTCTAGTTAATCTAGTTAATTCTGCATTTTCTTTTTTAAATATATGAACATTTTTCAAGCCACAATTATGACGATTATGACAAAATAATTGCGACAACCCTACAGCCATGACGCACAATAGCACGAGTACAGAAACACAGACACAGTACCTGAGAAGTAAGTGAGAGCCAGGCCTAGTATGGCTGGAGGCAGGAGAGACCAGGTGTAGAAATCCAGGAAGCTGAAGTAGAATGCCACGTTGCCTCCGAAATACGCCTGGACTGCATCTGAATAAACAGAGAGGCACAGATAGTACAGTATATGTTCTCTATTTAACCACCTGTCATTGTTCAACATAGCACCCACCTATCAATAATTTACAAAACTTTGCGTGCATGCATGTGTGAATGTTCCTCTTTCTTACCCAGTGGCTGTGCAAGCTGATTGGATGTGTACCAGGCCTTTCTGAGGGCCTTCAGTTTGTCCTGGTCATGGAGGGGAAACACGTCCACTATCACACCTGCCTGCTGCAGCTTCTGCCCTGAAATACAACATTAAGACTGCATGTAGGTCAGAGTCTACTGTAGTATACGCTTAGGCCAAGTATGAAATGCCGTGATTTGAAAGGACGGATGCAGGCTGCAAAACTCATTATGGAGCTATATTACAAAAGAAAGGATGTCTGTCATCTTCCCTATTACGACGTTCTTTCATGAGTGGACTACAGTATGAGTGCAGTTTAAAAGAGGTAGGTTGCGCACATCCAGTTCTTCGCTGGTGCTGGACAAAAGGTAGTAACATGTAGAAAAGAAGAGAACTCGGCACAAAGATCTGCTCCACAGTGTTTTGTTTATTATAACATTGCCATTTTTCAGATACACAATGTTTCGGCCTTCATCAGGTGGCCGAAACGTTGAGTATCTGTAAAATTCCATTCTTTTAAAATAAACGAAACACTGTGGAGCAGATCTGTGTGCGGACTTCTCTTCTTTTCTACATTGAACTATGAGTGCACTCTACAGACAAAAAAAAGTAGCGCTCGTTCTCTCTCTCTCTAGCTCTTTCACTCAGACACACTCACTCTCTGTCTCTCTCTATCCCTCTTGCATGTGCTGTCCATGGGCACTAAGTACTTACAACTATCCAAATGGATGACAATAATTGTTTTGGGATTGCATGCAAAAAGGCATTGGGCTGGCAGGGTGGTACATACTTTTTCCGGTTGGTACATATCTATTTTTAAGTACGGTATCTATTTTTGAGGGGCACTAGCCCCTCCAATGCCCAGTTTTGTCTGGCTGAGCAGTACTTTGTAGATAAAAAGTGAGGGCAGAATATTTAAGACGCCAATTGTGATTGGCCGGGGCCACATTTGTGATGATTTGATTGGCTGAGCACGGAATGTGATGTATGATGCTGTATGATGATAAGAGCGCCCCTCACTTCACACGAGAGATTTTTAGATACTCGTACTGTAGAGCCGGGCAGATGATAATAAAACGTTGGTTATTGCTAAGGTTGTCCCGATCCGATCATGTCATTTCAAATGACATCCCTAGTTATTGCATCCAGCTTGTCTGTTGTTAGGCCAACCGGCATCCCATAGCCTGGAAGGACAATTTATCTGCGATTAGCTAGTTCAATATTAGGACAATTAACCAGCCAACTTCATCAGTCAGTCAGTCACTATGGGTCCCCAGATTGGTCAGTCAGTCAGTCAGTCAGTCAGTCAGTCAGTCAGTCAGACAAATCGAGCTGTCCCTACTGTTATGGTCCAGCCAAAGGTCAATGTGGGGCCTATACTAGAACTGAATATGTGTAGAGCTACAGGCCATTGACACAAGGACAGGTTCAATAAACATACACACCCACAAGCACAATAACAAATGTGCACTAGCGTGTACACAAATGCACAGGGAATAACAAAAGAGAGAACTGCTGAGCTAAGCAAGTAGTACTACTGTTGTACTGTACACAGAGACCACCTGGGTACAGCAGCATAGGACTTGGCAGAGTTTAATGAGAAGGGAAAGCAATGTGTTCAGCTGTCTAGCCAAGTCTTGTGGGCACAGGGCCGGATTAACACATCTGAGGGCCCCTGGGCACTGAAGCTCGAAGGGCCCCCCTTCACGCGCGCGCAACATTTTTGCTGTTTTGAAGCCGTTTTGGGGCCGTTTTATGCCGTTATATTGGCCTATTTCCGGTCGCCTACCCCCAGCCAATTTAGCACATTGTTGCTGCTTTACACACAATTGCACTTTTCAGCTGCCCTTCTCACCAACAATAAAACACTAATCTTTTTAGACACCATTTATTTCATTCGGATTAGCAGGGAAATTTTCTGTGGAGCTTTTTTTGAGGGGCCCCTGGTGCCCAAGGGCCCCTGCCCAAAGTGCCCATATGGTAGATCCGGCCCTGTGTGGGCACGAAAAGAAGAAGACCTGGGTGCTTGAGGGGTGCAGTTAGCCTTTGTGCTCGTTAGTAACACTTTCAATTATTATCATCACTTTGATCACTATCTTACAGTTTTGACAGCAGAGAAACCCAAATCGGAATACAGTATACTAAAAAATGTGTCCAGATAGGGAAACAAAATACAAAATAGTTTTTGCTGTTGGCTACGGATTGCCTACTTAGTACTTACATACATACTGTACATCTAAGTAAGATTTTGATGGGAATATGCAAAGCAGAGATGTTTGTAGTCTACCAGCATGCCAAAGGTCCAGACTCACAGATGCCGTCTCGGTGTTGCAGGGTGAGCCTGTCAGACAGGCCAGGTATCCTCAGGTCCCTCTGAGCACGCAGACCTTCTAGTTCATACTTCACTACGTACTGCCGTTCTGCCAGGGTCAGGAACACCTGCAGGTCATCTAACATACACACACAGACAGTAGACTGTTAACCTCATAGAGATGAACAACGATGACACTGTTTCTGTTGGCAAACGTTAACTTATAACTAGCCTCAGTGTTTAATAACAGTGGGATATTTGGATACACACACAATATAATATCTTCCCAGATATAAAAGAATGCAAATGCAAAAGACTCTCAAACCTTTCAAATATCCACATGATAATATTTAAAGGGACCATTTTGTAACATTTTCAAAGGGCAGCTCTACCCACGACTTTGCGTGGTAAGTAACTATACAGGAAAGGTATTATTTTAAACCATAAAACTATATGGCCCAGTTAGGTTTCGCTAATTTCCCTCGAGGATACCAGCAGTAAAAGGAGGACTTCTTAGACCAAGTTCAAAGTCCCTCCACAAGTCCACATTACCAGTATCTTTAAAGTTGTCTCTGTCGTGACAGGAGAAGGCGGCCATGTCTCCGGTACGGTGCGTCTTACACAGGCCCAGCTCCTCAGTGGCACGCAGCAACGTACAGCGAGGAGCAGAGACTACGATGATGTCTCCACCAGCATCTTCACCAGGGTGGGCCAGTAATGCAGCACCTGGGGCGGGGGGGGGGTTAAGGAAGGTAGAGAGGGATGGGTGAGAACAGGCGGAATGGGAGCAGTGTGTGCGACTGTGTGACTGTGTGTGTGTGTGTGTGTGTGTGTGTGTGTGTGTGTGTGTGTGTGTGTGTGTGTGTGCGTGCGTGCGTGTGTGTGTGTGCGTGTGTGCGTGTAGTGATCTCTATTGTCATATGATCCTTGGGTCGGCGGTTCAAATCCCGGCTCCTCCTGTCCACATGTCGAAGTGTCCTTGGGCAAGACACTGAACCCTACATTGCCTCCAATGAGTTGGTGTGAGCTTGCCACCATTGGTGCGTGAATGTGGGAAGTGAGGACGCTGGCGTCGACTGTTCGCCGCTTCACCTCCCAATGTATGAATGAATGAACCATTGTAAAGCGCTTTGAGCACTTGGAAAAGCGCTATAAAAATGCAATTCATTATTATTATTGCAACATTTCTCACCTCCCTCCTTCGATGAAGCTTCGATAAGTTTGATGAGCCACTTCTTGGTCCCTTCTTGGACGAATGCTCCCAGCTGCACCAGAACTAGCGGCTCAACCTGATCCGACTCACAGCAAGGGCAGCTCACTTTGGTCCACCCTGAGGCCATGCTGCTCGCCCCTCTCACTCCTCCCAGAGCCTTGTCTCCTGGACCCTGCCTCTTCTGTGTAGAGTCACCACCGTCACCTTCAACCGAGTCTTCAACCAAGTGTGTAGAGTCACCACCGTCACCTTCAACCGAGGTCATGATGAGGCTAGAAAGAGGTCAGAAGAATGGAGTTAATACGTTTATTAATACGTTTATTAGTAAAGCGTTTTACCCGAACCCACGAAAGCTGAGAAACAAACTTACTTACATTTAAAAAGTTTATATTTCGCATATTTAGCCTTTACTACAAGAGTGTCTGTCTACATATATTCTACTATGGCTATGACAAAATAAAGGTATGGTGGATATATGAGCCATGCCCACAGGAGCTCACGAGTAGCCACAGTATTACTATTTATTGCCTCACTAGACTCATGCCACTATTCTCTGTCTGCTGATTAGACCAGTTTGACTCTAGTTTACCGTATCGTATACCTGTTATCCGGCCTGTTTTAGATCCCTGCCTGTATCTGGACGTTATGTACCTTTGCCCAAGGCATTATTAGGCCCTAACGCCTTTGTACTTCAATCTGTTTGGACAGACAGATGCACTATGGCTAAGCTTTAGCCCTCTTGGATTTATTTTATTTTTTAGATTGGCCCTTTAATACTGACGAGGCATAATTATTTATTTCATCCCCTAACAAAAACAGACACACACACACAATTAAGCAAGCACACACACTTCAGTCGCTCTCTCTGCATGGGAATGCAGTCAGACCACTGACAGGGGTCCCATGCAGGTGCCATGCGGCCTGCCCCTTCACAACAACAGTCTTCAATAGACTGTTGTATTCAAGTTCAAGTTGACTGTGTATTGAATCCTGTGCCTGCTTTTGGGTCCTGATGATCTGTTTGGTGTCCTGACAGGGAAAATAGCTTCAAAAGAATTGTATTCTATCCACTCTTGTTCTGTTTCACAACGATACGATACCCTACTGTGTTCTGTTCTTCAAATACTCCATGGAGTGGTGGTTGTTATATCCGTGTAATGTTAGCAGGTGTTTATAATCACGCTGGAACAGACTGTTAAGCTTATACAGTAGAGATGAACAACAAAGTCATAGTTTTGTTGGCTAACATCATATCGCCCTGTTTAATAACGGGTGACAATTTGCATATACCTACTGTACACACATGAGTTATACTTCCACCAGATAGTGTAGCAGATGTTATAGTACAGTAATTTGTTTTCATACAGTTGTATTATGTACAGTCTTGATTGTATCATTTTATATGGTACAGTATATATATTCACCATGACCATGTATTGCTACTAGAGTGGTTAGAGAACTGAACAGATATTTGAACAACAGGCAGGTTAACATTTGACTACTGTAATAAATATGCTGTATCAGTATCAGCTAGTCTAGATATGACTTGACTTCTACATTGCCATCTATGGTCTCACATTAGTGGGTATCCAAATGAAGGGACAGAGTTGCATGATGGTGAACAGCAGAAATTAGAACATAGCATTTATAAAAAGACGGGAGTGCAGAGACAATACACTGCATATTACACACAGTACAGCTAAGTAAGATTATGCATGGCCCCTGTGCAACATCTTGAGAGGAAACAGTGGTTAATTTAAAGCGCTAACACAGTGCCGCACTACACTTAACTTCCTCTGACAACACATGACAGCTGAACAGTCTGTCTGCACTGACAGAGGTAGTGACTGTGAATACGAATGCACAGTGAATGCAAACGTGCTGTACACTACCACAGACTTATAGGCCTAAGCCTGCTTGAATTATGCAGTTTATGCAGCAGAGAGGAGGGGTATGAAGAGTGAGAGAGAAAGAGAAAGTGAGCATGACTCAGGAAACACAGTAGCCTACCTATAGTGGAGTGATGATGATGATGATGATACTATTCTGATCTGCTGCAGTTGGTCAGCAGGTCCACCTCACCCACTCCAGAGGGATCAACAGAAATAAAGAGAGAGGGAGACTGGGAGAGTTATAAGTCTATACTTCATCTCATGATCTGACAACAGGGAAACAGAAACAAGCCACTTTTATGCACTTACCTTGTACGTACGAGTGTGTGTGATCCACTTCCCCTGTCAGTGTGTGTGTAATGGGTGTGTGTGTGAAATGAATCTGTGAATGTATTAAAGTGTTTATGGCAGGAATGCGGAGAAACTTCCCCAGGCTAAAACAGGGTGTGGACTGAAGGGCTGTTTGGTTTACATGCAGGCTCCTCCCATTGTTTGAATTCTACTGCAGCAGCAGCAGCCCCAGGTCCTACTGTCCTACTGTCCAACAACGCCCCCTGTCACACACTAGCAGAATCCAAGCATTTGTAATGTAAACAAAACAGGCTCACGCTGCTGCCCCCTATTTCGTCTGGGCGTATATCTATTCTACGTCCGAGCATAGACATGGTAACGCCCCGCCTGCCTCTGATTGGTCTACCGACACTGCCCGTCTTTGGGCTGCTCCCTGCCCTGTCCCTGGCATTGCCTACCAGTGACACTGAGCTGTGACATCATCGATGGAGAAAAGGCAGGGTTTTTATTCTTGGAAAGTTTAGCATGCAATACTATTATCCACTGTTCTCATGTTTATAATAATAATAATTATTATAATACTACTAATAATAATAATAATAAAAAAAGATTAGTTTGGAAATTCCTACTAACAACACTACATGTTTAGGGAAGTGGAGCTGACAGATTCTGTTGTTTTTAATAGAATCTTGTCACTGTGACAGACATGATACTGACATGATATACATGATGCTGACCTATTTAGCACTATCATCATGGTTGTTTGTTTACTTTACATTTTCTATTAATGTTGGATTCATGTTACATTTGTTAACGTGTAGTTTACTTTAGTAAACTTGACCTTTGGTGTCAAGTTGCATTGCTGTTTATTGTGAACCAGGGAGGGCACCACCCTGACTAAGAATCAACCTGGGCCCAGATGCCATTCCCAACACAACAGTGGCCCCTGCAGGACCTGATGGGGACCCACTGTTGTGTTGGGAGATGGGCTATGATTTGTGCTTTTGTAACACTTGATAATGCATGTCATGTCATGTTTCTCAACCAATATGGTCCACGGACCACTATTGGTCCATGGCATAATAGGCCTGCAGGTGGGAAAATGTTTTCAAATATATATTTAAATAAAATTACTTTGTTAAAATATGCTTAAATAATAGGCTACAGCATTTCAAAGGTCCATCAAATGTAAGAAAATATTTGAATGAATAGCTAATAAAAAGATTGAAATTAAATCATGACTGTTAAGGGCTTGATTTCATTCATTGCACGATATAATAATATCTCTATTATAATAATATCTCTATCTATATAATAATTATCATCATATACTATAATCATCATAGGCCCCTACTATAATTCTGACAATGTGTCTGAATAATTCTGACAATGTCTGAATGTCTGAATGTGTGTCTGTCAGAAACACCGCCGTATCTCCTCACTGCCTGCACCAATCACTCCCACTTTTCACACAGGCATTGACCATACTAATATGGAGGTCTTAACGAAGCCCTTTTTTCGATTTTACACATTAATGATTAATAATGAATTTATTAGTGAATTAAAAATGCGCTCAGGGCGCAGTACCCCCTGCGGGGGGGGGGGGGGGGGGGGATATCTCACAACGGGTAAGGGCTAGTATATATAATATTATATATTATATAATATATATAATAATATAATACTACGTGCAACAAATAATATCACGCCCAGGCATTATTTAACTGAAATATATGAGTGGTCCAGAGCCAAAAGATTATTATTTTTTGAGAACCACTGATCTATTCCTATCCCATGTTTACCCTTATTCCATTCTCTTACTTTAACCAACCTTCCATTAACTGATTGGTGTATAATCCCTGAGAAATGTTCCAGATGAATACAAATAAAAAAGGTATATAAATGTGATAAACAAGGGGAAAAAAACAGTTATACAAATACTTATACAAATTATTAGTAGTAGGCCTATCTATACTTGTCTTTGACCCAAGTACTTTTTTTTGTCAACTCATGTAACTGTGAACAGTCACCACCACCAGGCTAGTTATGCACATCATAAATTATGTATTGGTGTTTCAAAGGTTATTGTTTATACGTGTCTTTTTATGACTTGCTGTCATGTAAGTTTGGTTGTGTGGATTCTGCATTGGGGTGATTTATAGTAGGCTAACAGCAACTCAGGATCTGTGAAATGAGAATCATGGGGACAAACACACCAGCATTTCAGAAATAGACCAACATTTATTCACAAATACATTTACATTTATAATTCCAAAATAAAGGTTAAAAATATATTTTGTGGTAAACAAATTTAGTCAACGTTATTCACGCTGCATAATTTAGCAAGGTGTTGCAACATTTCATTTTATTCAGATAAATATTCATAAATAAGATCTGTATGCACTTTTTCCTTCCAACAGCCAGAAAAAAAATTCTCTTGCAAAGCAGCCATCATAATGTTTCCCCCCCCCCATAATTATGCTTCATTATTGTCGCCATCATCATAACAGATTTACATCATGACTTGATAGGCGATGTAAATTAGACAAAAGATTGACTGTTGTCGATGTGTGTGTGTGTGTGTGTGGGGGGGGGGGGGGGGGGGGGAATAGCTTGTGAAACTTCAAATGCATTGTGTAGTACTAGGTACTAGAACATTGTGGTTTTACCCTTAGTGATACCAAAGCCATTTATTATTACTCCTTTGATGTTAAACTAAAATAGTAGTTTAATATGAGCCCAACCCAACAATCGTCTTTGTGGAGCGGAGCCCCTTAAACCCATTTAGAAATTGTTTTATTAGGTAGATACGGAATGATTAAACCTTGTCTAAATCTGGAAAAGTAGTCTTATTTCTATGGTGTGTGTAGGCCTACTGTAGATTGTCAGTGCAATGGAACATTGATCAAATCAACTTCATACATTATTCACTCTTCACAGGAAAAGCTCTGAAATTATAAAACACAAATTTTGCCCATTTGTTATACATACATACAAATGCATGTATAAATAGTCTCAGGGTCCAATTCAAGCGAAGACGGTGGCAGAAGGCGGTAGAAGTTCATAGAACTCTACATCTGCATGCAGATACGTTTTAATTAGGTTTAGTGAGCTTAAACACTTTGATGAATGTCAAGAGAGTGTCTGAGGATCCGCCGGCCATTATCAGGACCTCCTGCTGTACAGTCAGATGCCTAATTGATCGTCATGCTGTGGGGATCTGTAGGGCAACCTCAAGTACCCTTATCCTACGTTAATTATGAAAATGAAATGACTATTATGGTAGCGTAACGCTGAGATCCCTGCAGCAGGAAGTCTGATTAGGCCGGCCTCATACCTTCAGCTCTGCCACTCTAATACCTTCATCCATCTTTAGCTGCATCTATCCATTCATCCATACATACATACATACATACATCCATACACCCATATACATACATCCATATATCCAGCTTATCATCACAGAGGCTTGTGTAATCAATCAGAGTGGTCAAGTCTCCTCACCTGTGATTTCTTTTTTTTTTTTTTTGTATAAACTGAAAAAGAGATTGAAGTAAGAAATATTTACAGTTAATCTGAACTCTCAGTAGTTTCAAGAAGAATTAAAAGGAAATATATATCAACAGGCTTGAAAAAATATACATCTCCAAAGTGGCTTCAAAACATTTAGAATACCGGAGACATGTCTTAATGGTGTGACCCTCAAGGTCAGGGTATAATCAAAAATCGTCCAAGATGACACGCAAGTTTAAATATAAGTTATCAAATGCCCCTCAGTCCATCCAAATATCTGAAGCCAATATCTTCTGTGTTTCTGTAGAAACACAGTTTCTTCATGAGACAAAACACAGCGCATAAACCTTCTGTAGGATGTTACACTCCTGCTTTTGAAGCAATTTGTGTTGTAGCAGCATTGCAAGCTAGTTTAGTGGTGGCCAGTGAAAGAAACAGTAGCTGGGGCATATTGGACACTACTAAATCAATTATATAGTCACAGCTGTTGTTGATGAACGTGTTTCCTGAGTACAAGAAAATTGTGTCAAGAAAAGGGAAGTCATCCTGTCCTCAGCTTAAACTTCAATTAATTCACGTGTGCGCGTTCGTGTGTGTGTGCGTGCGCATGTTTGTGTTGGCCTCTGTTGCCCCGGCTCCCATCTCTGACATGATCTCTTGCTCTGATTGGCTAACAGTTTAAAATTGACACATTTACACTATGAAGAGATTTAAAATAGCATCTGCAATAGGAAAGAGCTCCAACCAGTGTGAAAAGAGACGTTGGCTATAATTGCAGTGGATTCCAAACCTTTCAGGTTCCCCAAAAAGATTAGACGTTTGCACGGAACCCAAACGCACAACGCGTTGATTTGTTTCGCATTGCGAGCTTGTATCGGTTATTTTTATGATGATAAATGATGATGATATGATTATTATTATTTTATTCTAATGCTGCATTCACATGGAATCAGGCAAGCGGTAGACGGCAAACGGCAAAACCTGCTGGACGGCACGGTAAAAAGATTAAATAATTTTAACATTGGTAGCCGTCTGCCGTTACCGTCGCCGGTTCTGGCTGCCGTGCCGTCCTGTTCTGTTAACCGTCCTGCTCCCGTCCACTAAAAATCACTTCCGGTTTGCCGTCTACCGCTTGCCTGATCCCCTGTGAATTTGTTTGAACAATTATAAAAAAATATTTTACTTTTCTTTTAAAAATATAAATATATCCTACATTTATATAAATGTAGTTGGGATGTTTACTCGAGTCGTGACCCAGAAGAATTGCTCCAACAAATGGGTCCCGACACACTGGTTGGGAAACAGCGGGCTACAGGATCAGTGGGTGATCGCCATAGTGGGCACTGTGGCTTATAATGTGCCTGAAATGTATCACTTTGCTTTGATATGTTTGTTTGTTAGTTTTTGTGCAAGCGTTGCTATGGCAAGTGGTCTGGTACATAGGGTAGGGTGATGGTTGGAGTCCTGTGCTCCTCCTCTGTTCTAGAACTTCTCATCAGGGATGACTGTATTGAAGGGATGGTCCCAGAACGTGGTGGTGATTCCAAACCCTGCAGAAAAGAAACACAACAGAGACCAGTTAAAGCACTGTTTCACAGTGTCCCTATATTTGGTTTGTTTCCTACATCTTGTTTTTAATTAAGGAAACAATTTCATGAATTAAAAACAAATGCAATGTTTTGTCTTTCTTTCTTTCGTTTTTTTTTTTAGGAATTTCATGTAGAAATCAAAGAAAAATCTAAGAAATTCCATAAATGTGAAAACAATGCTACTTTCACTAGTTTGGGTCTCGACCTTAACAGTTTAGGAATTACTGTTGCTGTAGTATACTGTAAATTGTGCCACAACCACTGTATATGGTGACCCACACACAGATGCAGACATATGTGACAGGTTTCTCCCTTTCGCTCTATCCATGGCCTTCATCTGGTCAGTCTCGCAGAGCGTCCTCACCTGCCCTCTGGTGCTCAAAGTGGTGTTTGACGTGGTACGCCTTCAGGCCGTACATGTACGAGCCTTTCTTTGGCGAGCCATAGTGAAGGTAGTAGTGGATCATGTCGTACACCACGTAGCCGCTCAGCCCCCCGACAAACACGGGCAGGCACAGGCCCTCCGGGAGCGTTTTCTGGAGGAAGAAATAGAACGCCGCCACCACTATGCCAGCCAGAAACGGAGGGAAGACCAGCCGAGAGCCGTCAAATGGAGACTGCGGAGGGGAGATACCAGCGGAGAGAACAACAAAATCCAGGGTTATGTCGAGCTGCTCAGTCAACGAGTGAGGAGTGGAGGAATTAGTATGGAATACAATAGTGGTTTTCAACCATTTTGTGCCCATGTGTCGCGACGCATTGTGAGCTTGTATATCTGCTATATGGGTGTATGCTATTCTGCATACATAGTTTTTTTTTTTTTTTTTTTAAACTTTTGGTACTTTTGGTATACAAACTGTACATTAAGTACATTTTGATACCTTTGTACTTTTACTCAACTAAATCTTGAATTCCGGACTTTAACCTGTAACACAGTATTTCTATATTGCGGTAGGCCTATTGGCACCTTTACTTCAGTAAAACATGCGAGTACTCTTTCCGGTACGCACGTACAGTACCTTGTGGTGCTGCCCGTGCAGCACGAAGTGTATGGTGATGAGGTAGTAGTTGTGGGCGGGGGGCTTCAAGTGGAAGAGGAAGCGATGGATGCAGTACTCGATGAAGGACCACAGAAACCACCCCGCCATGAACAGCACGGGGAAACTGTACACAGGGATCGGCACCGAGTAGTCTGGGAACACATGCACGCACACCAAGGGGATTGTCAGGCGTCGTCAATATGGCCGTACACGGACAAATGTGTCCGTGGCAAAGACAGTTGTTTGATTTTCTTTTTTTACACAACATTATAATGTTTTGAAAGACCCAATTGCTGAATGCCAAGTCTCAGTTCAGTTTATTTTATTTATAGTACAAAATCACCCCAAGGGGTCCCTGTGCACTTTACAGCATTAATACATCAAAAAACAATTCAAAGACACAAAACATAGCAATAAATAAAAAACATGGTAAAATGTGCATAGCTATGGATCATACAGATTAAAACCGTAGTGCATAGAAAAAAGGTGTGTTTTTAGACTCTCCAGGTTTTCAGAATATGTATGACACTTAATTACTCTGACATTATGGCATATTTATGGCACTAGTGGTTCTCAAACGTTTGATTTGCAAGGAGGACCCCTTAACTCCCCTTAAGGTCCATTTGGTTCCATGTGTAGTTTTGTACACTCAAAGTTACAGACCTGGTATGGTCATTCAGGGCTATCTCTGTATGTGTTTCTGGCAATATTATTGTCCACTAATTGATTTTGTTTGTCCGTGGCAAAAATGGATTTTTTTACAAAAATGTCCAAAAATGTTATTAGAGTTAATTAAATAACAAAAACTAAAATCGAGAACGTTTTTTTCCCCCCACAGTTGTTTGTGGATGGTTGGTGGTTCATCTGTAAGTGAATACATTCAAGTTTTATTACACAATACTTACCGTTTCAATCCTGCACCTGACAAATAACCCAAAGTACAGTATGCAAAATTCAAAACTAGCAAATCCGCTCTAAAAACTAACTGAATAAAAATGAAAATCCAAAACTAGTATAACCTTGATGCACATGTGCACATTCAAATACATGCACATATACAGTACACAGATCATGAAAGTGTATGTATGTATGTATGTATGTATGTATGTATGTATGTATGTATGTATACGTATGTATGCATGTATGTATGGCATTGTGTGCTACCTGAGGTGAGGCTCAGCCTTGTGGATTCCTGTGCTAGGGTTGTACACCACTGCCAGCTAAAATAAAACACAATAGGAAGCCACACTGCTGGCACCCAGTACCTGGAGGGAGAGAGAGAGAGAGAGAGAGAGAGAGAGAGAGAGAGACAGAGAGAGAGAGACAGAGAGACAGAGAGAACAGAGTACACAAAATGTATTAAAAAAAACATACATTATGTATCCTGATGCCTTGCTGAAGGGCTTCTGTCCTTTGAGTTGGCATCTTACCAGGGAGTCTTAGTGGTGGCCTCCAGAAAGGGGTTTCCGAAGAGTCTAATTGGCCGATCGACAGGCTGGTGGACCCATGTGTCATAGTTCTCTCCCAGGTTGCCCACCTGCCATACCAAGGGTTTGTGCCAGTCCACCAGATCCTGGCAAAAAAAACAAAAACACATTAAGTCTGATATACAGGTATATGTTTCTGTGCTGGAGCCAGAAACATATATATATTTTTATATACCTGTTAATGAAGCTACTCAATACTGTGTCAATGGCCACAGATTGTCTGCCATGACAATAGTGTCCACAAGATGGTAGGAGAGAGCTAAAGATAGATAAACCACAAGTGTGTGTGTGCGTGCATGTGTTTTGATTGATTGATTGATTTATTTATATAACAGTTTGCAGAATTACAGTACATTTCAAGTACAACTCAATACAAAAACTGTTAACTGTGAGTGGACGACACCATAAAGCATTACACTTGTTTACAATAGGGCCCACCATTTTCAATTCATCAAAACATTTAGAGACGCACGAATATACACGACTAGAATAGTCAAAACAGGAAATCATCATAGGAGGTAAAAAGGGAAAAGAAACATATACAGTGAGGGGGAACAGGGGTGGGTGGGGGATTCAGATTTTACGGGGCCAGTTTCGAATTGCAGCCGTCCATAGGTGCCCTTTGAGAGCAGTTTTGAAGGAGTCAAGGGAATCACATGTCTTAATGACTGTAGGTAGGGCGTTCCACATTTTGGCATAGGAGCGAAATTAATTTAGTCCCTTGTTTGTGCCGAATCTGGGTTGCACATGGTTTGTTGAACTCCCTCTGGTGTTGTGTGTGTGTGTGTGTGTGTGTGTGTGTGTGTGTGTGTGTGTGTGTGTGTGTGGGTTAGGGTGTGTTTAGAGAGAGATACAGGGTGCAGATAATCAGCTAGATATCACTCTTTGGTTGATGCTGTTGTTGTCATTTTTTTATTGAGATAAAAAAACAACATGCAAACAAGGTACAAAAAAAGGAAAGGAAACAAAAAAAGGCATGACAAGACTAAAAGGGCTACATTCTAATCTATTACTGGGGTTAGTTCAGTTGACTATAGTACAATGTGAATAAACAATGCAAAACTCACCAGCGGGTATTTCACTATTCAATACATGCAAAACCCGCCGAAGAGTATTTTACTATTCATATCATCGTTCATACAGGTTGATGCCCATAACAGTGCAAAAAAATCGACCTATTTTGAATGAAAACGTGACATTTGCCATGTAGGATTTGCGTTCAGTGTGGGCTCACTCATACAAAGAAAAAAAATGTATATTTGGGGCGCATTACTCCCACAAAGAAAGCTCAGTGTGTAAGGCTTAGAATCATAATCGTATACCTACAGAGTACAGTCTGTTAAGAGTTAGAAGCCAAAACATTAAACCATTTTGCGGCAACATTTATACTTGGTTGCGATTCATGTGCCCTAAAATAGCCGATCTACAAGCTCACAGTGTGTCACACTGAGAGGCGTTGCGACCATAGACTGTAGAAAATGGTTGCGACCTTGTAGATTGGCTTTTTTGGTCCACAACACTAGTATTACTCTCTAGTCTCTAGACCCTGAGGGGGTTTTACACTGAACATGATCTTTCACTTACCTTTGAGCAACCACCTAATATTTGTTTTGAGATATATATATATATATATTCGTTCTCAAACATTTTCATGTCAAGGACCCCCAAAAATATATGTAATTAGCCACCGACCCCCATCTGAAAATATGTTGTTCCAGGGACCCCCCAGAAGCAAAGATTTGAGTTAAAAACGTTCGCTCTGGAAGAATATATATTCAAAGATTTGCGCCACATTTTCACGTTTTTTTCCAAAATATAAATATTTTTCAACAGCTAAAGTATAACATAATGCTTAAAACACCAAAAGGGGGTTCCCGTCCAGAATGGGTTTTAAGTTTTAACCCATTCTCCATGGCTACCGAGGGTTTGATGAGGTCAGTGTCGTGCTCTTCATATATGGAGATGGCCATATATGGAGTGTGTCAAGAGGCGTGATGGACTGACGGCCATATATGGTGGCATGACTTGTCACGAGGCGTGACGGACTGATGGCCATATATGGTGGTGTGACGGATGGACTGAATGGCAGACTGACTGACAGGTTTTGCAGGTTTTCAATAGTAATCTGCGACCTGCAGTGGAGCGCGTCAGTGAGTTCAAGTTCCTTGGTACACACATCGATGATGACCTTAAGTAGGCTACTCACACCACTCATGTGGTGAAAAAGGCACAACAACGCCTGTACTCCTTACGGCTCTTGAAGAAGTTCAAGGTCAGCCCCCGTATCCTGAGGTCGTTCTATAACTGCACCATCGAGAGCATCCTAACGGGTGGAACCATTGT
Organism: Electrona antarctica; assembly: GCF_951216825.1. Classification (NCBI taxonomy): domain Eukaryota; kingdom Metazoa; phylum Chordata; class Actinopteri; order Myctophiformes; family Myctophidae; genus Electrona; species Electrona antarctica. Next base: position 49,848,532 of record NC_136810.1, read on the forward strand.
GTGGTACGGGAGCTGCACTGTTCGCCAGCAGAAGGCACTACAGAGGGTGGTGAGAACAGCCCAGCGGGTATAATTGGAGGTGAGCTTCCCTCCCTTCAGGGAATATACGAAAGCCGATGTGAGGCCAAGGCTGAGCGGATTGTTAAAGATGTGCATCATCCCAGCCACAGTTTGAACCATCTAAGCGGCCGCTGCCAGGCAACCGGTTCCTCAGCCTCGCCAGCCGCACACAGAGACTATGGAACACATTATTCTTTTCCCCCCGCCATCAGACTTATGAATAGACATTGAACACTACAAGGCCCGGACTTATGGCCGGATATGTCTGGGGCTAATGCAATGGCTTTCTGCACTTTTACACCTGAGATCTTGCACTTTTCAGTAGTTTTAGATTGATTTGAGATTATAGTTTTTTAAGCAACTTAGTTTTAACATAGATTACTTCACTGGACTGTAGCTGTTGTATGGGTTTTTAACGCACAATGAATTTCACGTGTCTTTTACTTTGTAACTGGTATTGCTGACAATAAAGTTGAACCTTGAACCGTAAGTGATACTGGGAGGCTTCCAGTGGTGGGTGTAAAGATGAGGTGGTGTGGTAATACACTTGCATTCACCTCCACCAAGGAGGTAATGTCTGTCTGTCTGTCTGTCTGTCTGTCTGTCTGCAGTACATTTCCAGCAGGATTTGCACAAACCATTATGCAAACATTATTTGTTCCTGGGCCAAAGAAGACTTGCTAAAGCTTTCACACTGATTGGACTAAAGGCGAGCACAAACAATGCACATAACATCTGAAACTCGTGGTGTTTCAGATGTTATGTGCATTTTTTGTGAGAGACCTACTACCGTGATTTAAAAAGATGTTTTATAACATCTGAACAGATTAACACAACACCACCATGTGATGTAAATGGTTTTATAATGGACCCAAGAAGAACTGAGTCACGTGCATCGTGAAGTTCTATCAGCCAAAACGGGAAGAGGTCACACGTTCTAGTTTAAGGACTGGATTTGTTTGAACAGTGTTCACTGAGTGTTCACTTTAGAAGGGTCAGTGTAGAGACAGAGGAAACCTAGCGTAGAGAGAGGGGAGACATGCAAGACATTACGGGAGTCCTCACGGCCTGAAGGAGCACAATGGTCAGTGCACTGACTGACTGAGCTACACCGTAGTTAAAAACATCTAACTAATCTGTGTGTGTGTGTGTGTGTGTGTGTGTGTGTGTGTGTGTGTGTGTGTGTGTGTGTGTGTGTGTGTGTGTGTCCAATATCGGGTGTCCTTACAATAGGCTACCCAACAACGGTGTAAACAAGACAAACTGGTTGAGTATGCCACTATCATCAACCACTACAAAGATCTGACACCTGAAATCTGTCAGGAATGTTTTCCTAGATGTATTGTAGATGTTGTAAAAGTTCCTTGCAAATAACCATGTTTACATAGATGGACCCACGCCCGTGAATGTGCACACACACAACACAAGTATACGTTTAAATGGGTGTTATTTTAGATATGTCTTTTCCTAGTTTTAAAGGTTGCATTCTAGTAAAGTGATCTCATTTTCTCGCCTGACTGTTCTAGATACTATTTGCCTTTACCCACTTTGTTTTTATACACCATTACTGAAGATTATTTGTCAAAAATCACATTGTGTCAATATTTCTAGGGACATCTCCGCACAATATTGATTATCAAGGTATTTGTTAAAAGATATCATGATATTGTCCCTATCATATGTGTGTGTGTGCGTGCGTGCGTGCGTGCGTGCGTGCGTGCGTGCGTGCGTGCGCGCAAACGAGCATGCAAGCGTGCGCATGTCTCTGTGTGTGTGTGTGGTGTGTGTATTGTACGCGCACATATTTTTTGTCTCACCCTCCTGGAATGTTGCAGTCATGGGACAATAACAGAGAGGGCATGGAGAGAAAGGTGAATGAACTACTGTTCATTGTCTGTTGAACCCTCCCCTCCCTGTGGTGTCACCTCTCACTCTGCCATCCCATTGCTTTCTCTCCTCCCCGTGGTCACCTCTCACTCTGCCATCCCATTGCTTTCTCTCCTCCCCGTGGTCACCTCTCACTCTGCCATCCCATTGCTTTCTCTCCTCCCCGTGGTCACCTCTCACTCTGCCATCCCATTGCTTTCTCTCCTCCCCGTGGTCACCTCTCACTCTGCCATCCCATTGCTTTCTCTCCTCCCCGTGGTCACCTCTCACTCTGCCATCCCATTGCTTTCTCTCCTCCCCGTGGTCACCTCTCACTCTGCCATCCCATTGCTTTCTCTCCTCCCGTGGTCACCTCTCACTCTGCCATCCCATTGCATTCTCTCCTCCCCGTGGTCACCTCTCACTCTGCCATCGTGGTCACCTCTCACTCTGCCATCGTGGTCACCTCTCACTCTGCCATCGTGGTCACCTCTCACTCTGCCATCGTGGTCACCTCTCACTCTGCCATCGTGGTCACCTCTCACTCTGCCATCCCGTTGCTTTCTCTCCTCCCCGTGGTCACCTCTCACTCTGCCATCCCATTGCTTTCTCTCCTCCCCGTGGTCACCTCTCACTCTGCCATCCCATTGCTTTCAATACCGTTTTGACAACTGAGATTGGGATTTGAACCTCTGTGACAACGTTTGCCAAACGATTCAGACACACACCAACCCCATCTCACAGAAATATGGCGAAATAGCCCAAAATCTGTACATATTACACATATATGACCGCAACGGAGGCGTGGCTTTCACTAGTACAGAAGTGCTATTTCACCGTGGCCGGGTGAGTTCGGGATTTGACATTATTTACTATTCTGTCCATATCGGGTTACAACTCGGACGGGGCTGACCGAACTTCGCAACGCTCGACACGGCACTCGGTGGTGTCTCTCGTGGCTCAAGTTTGGTAGAGACGGCGCACGTCATCGTCTATGGGGAGGATTTCAGTGTCATATGTACAGATTTTTTGGTTTTCTAGACGTGTATGTACGTAATTGCAATTTCGTGCAATTTCACCGTGTTTGGGTGAGACTGGGTAGCTCACACACACACAGACACACACACCTTGTCGAGGTCTAAAGGTTTGCAGCGGCTGTATGAGCAGCTGTCGTCGTCGTCCTCTTTCTCTGCAGTCTTCTGTGGTGTCGTCCTCCTCTCCCGCAGTGTCTGAGGAAGACAAAGAGAGACACAGCTGTGATTAATGACAGAAAGACAGCCTGACATTTTAAAGAATGGAGAGGTGCAGACTAGGGACATCTCATCAGCTTGAATAGATACGTAGGGGTAAAAGATTCTCATGAATCAAGATACATTTGAAGACGAGAAACATCTTTTTACAGTAACTTTTACCCTGAATATAGTCAATATACAGACAAAACACTTGGGATTTTGGGAACAAAGAATGTGTTTTTGAATGTGTGGGTGAAGTTATTTTAGCGCAATGTAGGCTATTTGTCAGTGTTTTTACACCTACTATATTATGTAAAGTTATCATGTATAGCTTAATGCGTTTTAAAATGTTGCTTGCAAATTGCAACATTTAATGCTTCAATATATGCTATACTGTATATGTATGTACATGTGCGCACACACCACACACACACACACACACACACACACACACACACACACACACACACACACACACACACACACACACACACACACACACACACACACACACACACACACACACACAGAGAAACAACAGAGCTTCTTAATACGGCACAGTTGAGAAGCAGGAGTTAAACTATTAATCTGGTGTCAGTGAGTGCCGGCTCCATACTGTATATGCCATATCATTCCACAATGTGCATTCCCTGTCGGAGTGTGTGGAGTGAGTCATAGTTTACATATCTCCTGTATGATTGCCCTTTGCTCTTCCGTGTCAGCGGAATGTACCGCTGTGTTATAAACATATTTGATGCTGCTGCTTGGTCACTGCGACAATTAAACTGCGATGGTCATACAGCATATGACAATTATCGTATGGATGTATATTTGGACAAACACACATCTTTCAATATTTCTCCAACGTGTTAACACCCAGTGCATCACCCACGCTAAAGGTTACAGTAGAAGACTCTTTCATCCCAGATGAAAAGAGTCCAAACCAGGCCTTGGACCAGCAGTATTTCTGTGGACTCCACATATGAACATAGCCATGTTTTGGAGGGTATGTACGTAAGTAAAGTAAGCAGCTTTGGGAGACAACAGGAGAGTATGTAAGTAAAGTAAGCAGCTTGGGGAAACAAAACAACAGGAGAGTATGCCAACAGTATGTTTATCGTCTCCGAAGGCATTGGGAGACTATTTTTGCACCCTGTCCGTCCGTCCGTGTGCCCGTTTGCGACCAGCTAATCTCTGCCACAGTCGCTGCCAAACTGTGCACACACATTCCCTGTATGCCAGAGCTGGACCTCTGCATTGATTTCTTTCAGATCAACCTGTCATAGTGCCACCGTGAGGCCGTTTTTTGCAAAACACATTTTCTTCTATTACTCCTACAGATTTTGTCAAAAAATCACATAAATTGGTACACAACATCTCTAGTCATGTGATCAATACGCATCTGTCTTATTCTCCATATTTCAGCCTGATTAACTAAGATTGGCACCGAAAGGTTGCAGGATTGGAACAAAATGGCTCAAATCATGACGCAACTTGCCATTTCCGTGAAATGTTGCACGCACATTCCCACTAGGCAGAGAAAGAAATGCCTTTTCACATTGGCCTGTTATAGTGCCACCAGCAGGCAGATTTTTTACAAAACACACAAAATGCCTCAAATCATGAATGCAGCATCCGATTGCTGTGAAAGGCCTATGAAGACATGGCTCTCTTTACACATTGGTCTATTGTAGTGCCACCAGGAGGCCACAATAAACTACCTGACCTGGCGGAGACCTTCTTTCTAGAAATAACTTTCGCAATATTTCTTAAGTTGATCCATATAAACAATAATGTACGTACCACACACACACACACACACACACACACACACACACACACACACACACACACACACACACACACACACACACACACACACACACACACACACACACACACACACACACACACACACACACACACACACACACACACACACACACACACACACACACACACACACACACACACACACACACACACCCCACAAGGAAGCATTTCTAAAACAAAGATGCAGAACGCCTTCTATTCCCCCCCAAAACCGGGAGGCATAATCTTCCATTCTTATCTCGTGCTGGTCACGCTAAAGTCTCTCTAGAAGCGTAAATATTCCAAACGAGAGGCATGCTGAAGTCAGAAATGAAGACAGAACATTGCCCATCTGTTCAAAACCATGGAGAGCTCCCTAGATTAGGAGATAAAAGCTATTCTTTTACAGCCGCAAACAAGGAAGTGAACGGCAGTGCACATGCACTAATCAACAAAGAGTACATTACAGAAGGAGAGTCCAACCCCCCAAAAAATATAATAATTTCACGTCCTTAGCACCCCATGGTTTTGATATAAAAGACCTGTATACACGTCCTTAGCAAAAAATGTGTTAAGTAGTTAACCCATTTTGACCTGAGATCAGATTCTAAAAAGGTCTTCTACATCCTGACAGTTTTCTTCGATTTTTCAAAAATAGCAGACCTACAAGCTTGTAGCGCGCCACTCGGTGGCGCGCTATGAGCTTGTAGATCTGCTATTTTTCAATAGCTAAAGCATAACATAATGCTAACACCAAAAGGGGTTCCCGCCCAAAATGGCTTAAGTACTTTGTTACTTTACACCACTATCGTACATATATGGAAGACCAATCAAACACCTCTGACGTAAACGAGTCAGCTGTCCCAGTTGTGACGTATCCCAGACTCAGAGAAACCGGCGATGACCTATCATCACTTGAAAGCAAAATCGGTCAAGTGAAATATTTATCGGGCGGGTAGTTTCAACTACACAGATGATTAACTTTAGACACACACACTCACCCATGTGCGTGCATGTGTGGTGTATGTAGACTATGTACACAGATCCCTTCTCTTAGCCTACATGCACTCCCTCAGCAAACCAACACCCGCACAGGCAACTCTACACCTCAACATTCAGCCTGTGGTCTAACCCTATACCACAAACACACCACACACATACACGCACGCAAGTGCATACACACACACACACACGCACGCACGCGCGTGCATGGTCTCTCGCATGCACACACAGATGGGCGTGGTGTACTGTACATCACCCATCTGTCATAACTTTATCCATCATAAATCCATCTCATGTCTTAGAGACTGATACAATTTACTTGAATTATCAGTTAGTGTTAGGCTATAATAGTGATTGGAATCAAATAGAAGTACACCGAGTCGCCGACACACCCTCGGTATCAGCGGCAACCTATGGTCTGTTCTCTGTCGACGTCATTAGCCTTTGGACAATATTTGATTTTGTCATCCCATAACCATATACTGTCGGTTCTACTACCCATGGAATATAATACTATATGAAGGGTTTTGTAGACAATGCCTCGAGGGCTGAGGCCACGGATCCTAATGTGGAGCCTAATGAGTCTAGCAAATCACAATAGGGATCGTATGTCAGGTGTGTGTGTGTGTGTGTGTGTGTGTGTGTGTGTGTGTGTGTGTGTGTGTGTGCTGTGAACATAGCAACGCTGACTTATTAACGTCTGCTTATTAAAAAGGGATTATTATTGACGCTCATGCTACCATGACCAAACAGCAATTCTGCCATCGTGTCAGGTTGAAGACAAATGTTCAAATAGCGTGCCATGTAGTCATCACAGGGCGGCGTTCAGTGGTGGAAAGTAACTAAGTACATGTACTCAAGTACTGCACTTAAGTACAATTTTGATTTGTACTCCAATTCTCAATACTTTTACTTCTACTCCACTACATTACAAGTTGTTTGACACTGCACAGCAGAGAGGCTTACTCTCCAAGGAGCTGACAATGGAAACAAAACGGTAGTTATAGGAACTATCAGTACATGGCATGCTTCAGTCACATCCAACCACAAAGGAAGGCATAGACAACAAAAGTGTAATGGACAGTAGGTTTAGCACTTTCAATCACAGCCGCAGCGTGCAGCATATTGACTCTACAAGTATGATGTTTGTTGTTACAGTATTTGCAAAGTAGTAAGCCTTGCCGAGCCATGAGGCCCAGCCTACTGTATCTCCTGTTTTGGTAGCGTGAGGCAGCTTGATGTACAACTACACCTCCTGGACATGATGCTAGTATGTCGCAGGGACTTACCCCCAATCCAACCCTTGATGCTGAGTGCCAAGCACGGAGGCATTGGGTCCCATTTATTTACATTTTGTACAGTACATTGTACAAGTACATTCGTACATTTTGTGGAATTCTACCTCATGGGGCAGTTGGCAGCCACTGAGCAGCATCTGGGCTAGTGGCAGATGTCTATTGATCCCACAGTACCACAAACATGGTGTGGGTCCTTTTGGTGTGGGAGGAAACCAGAGCGCCAACTACTGTACATGAACGCAGAGAGGGAGAACACAAAACCGCCACAAGCGCTAGGCGGGTTTTGGTTGATTGAATATTTTATTGACAATTTTAATTTTAAAAGCAGTACGATGCAAAAAAGTCAATGAAATAATCCCCAAAAAAGCCAATGTTCAGCTCATGGAGAAACTGACACATCGCCTGAGACTGCAGGTGGAACAAATGGAGGACAAATGGTCCAAATGGACAATATTGAATGACCTGAACAGTGAGGGCATGGGGGACTGAGGAACACTAGAACATGTCTAGAAATATGTAAAGTAATAAGCAAGGTTTGATACGCATTGTCGATTTTATTTCTTTTAATTTTTTATTTTTCACGTTTGTTTGTACTGTTTGTCTTTTGCCATTGTTTTCATTGTTTGTTTGTTCAAAAAATTTATAAAAAGCTAAGTGAAAAAAAAAATGAAAAAAAGCCAATGTTTCCATTGTGGTCAATGTGAACATTATTAATGAGCAACATTAACAATGCAACCTACAAATGGTACACGATTAATGCGTAGAAACCAGTGCTGCTAGCCACTGCTCTGTCACTGTGCAAATTATAATAAAGTGTCACACAAAAGTAGCAAAATAGCCAATCTTTTTTTTAAAGTGACAGTGGTTAAATGTGTGTGTATGGTTTTATGAATACTGAACTATTTATCCATCTATCCATCCATCCAAACATCCATCCTTTTACTGTAATACAAAATGCAGAGCAGTAGTGCTAAATATTGCCGCTCAGTTATCTCTATTACACTGTCATGTGCGTGTGTGTGTGTGCATGTGCATACCGTGCATAATGACTACTAGGCTATGGAGAAATTAGAACAGATAGCAGGCCTATGCTGGGAAAGTTTATTAAGAACAAATCTTTATCTGTGGCTTTGTCATAATCGAGGAAGTAAGACGAATAACGTAGGCCAGTGGTGTATTACTGGCAACCATACTATAGTAATTGCCGACTTTATTATTCATTGATTTATTCCGTGGAAACCTTTTAGGGTCCCTGACTGTGATGTCATGTGGGTCAAGACATCATCATCATACTGTAGTCTGTACTTAGCGAGCTAAGTGTGGTCCTTGCACCTTTCTATTTATATTATATTATTTATATAGTGGGAATTTATTTTATTTATTTCTCCACAGGAAACACTCATCTTCACAGTATTGTATAAAAAATATTAACACAAACATACAGTATGGTGTGGTACAGTATGGTGCATGCATAAGCAATGTGTATCTAAAAAAAGGTTACCTTGTTTTATATGACCTATATAAAGAGTTTATAACATTCTTTTACAACAGGGTAGAAAACGATAAACAATGAACCGCAGTAAAAAGCAAAGAATCAAAGATCATAAAACCACACAGAACAGAGAAGAAAACTCTACATGCTTCAACTTCTGACCAAGCTGTGGGAAATGGGAATTACCAGGGCAGCAACTGAGGTGCTTTCCCCCGCCTAGCTTCCCTAACACGAATGTTTTATTTCCAACTCCATGTCTTGTTTAAGGCTTTATGTATTTAGCATGTTGTTAGAAAGAAGCACGTTTAGTATAATAATAATGTCACCAGATGGGCATATGACATACTGTGGGTGGTTAATGAGATGGCTGACACATAGGATTCTCTATTAATATCACATGTTGTTGACGATCTAGGAATACAAAGCTTGCTCGGAAAACGTAATCAGAATGGTATGTAAACTTAAATAAGCTAAAGGTATATAAATCACGGACCCCAGGCTGGCCAGACTATAACCTGAACACTGAGAAGGACTTACTATTTATTTTATTGGTGCCAGCCCATTAAAAACAATAATATTTCAGTTAACAGTCAATAATGTTTGTATGGATGCCAGCCAGGCCAAGCCAGAGGCACCGCAGAGGATTCAAACCCCATGGCTCCACTTCTGCAGCTCATCTCTTTCAGTAGGCTATAGATAATTTGCAGTAGAGAGGGGCAAAAAGGATGAGAGTGCAGCCATTCATTGTGTTGCTTTATATGTTTAACTAAATAAAATTATGCTCAGGCAGAAAAAATAAATGCACTGTTTGGCGGTGGCACTTTATCCGTAATTTGGGGATTTAGCCATGTGTAAGAGGCGTGCCCCCGTAAAATTGGCTATCTTGTTTACAAAGACAGAACTTCTCAAAACTCAACGCAACTTCTCCTTTGACTCATCTCATGTCTTTCTTGCATCTTTCTCTCTTTGTGACACTTTCCACTAGGGATGTCCCGATCACGTTTTTTTGCTCCCGATAGAACACGTGACTACTAGTAGTCAATAGTTAAACCATCCAAAGAATAATTAATGCAAAAAGCTTTAGCCTAACTATGTTCCCTATTCATTACTTGTTGGTATGTTTTATTGCAAACTCCATGTTTAGTTTAAAGTTTCATGTATTTAGTTCAACTAAGGTCTGTCTCTCTCTGTGCATGAGAAATGTCATAAGAATGTCACCAGATGGGCATATGACATGGGACCTGGCTGATCAAATCTATGGCTGTCCCCTTGTATGAGACATACTGTAGGGTTCTGTATTGTCACATGTTGTTGACCCTTTAGAAATACAAAGCTGGCTTGTAAAAAGTCATGAGAATGGTATGTTCTCCCCAGGTTGGCAGAGGGAGAGTAGCGCCCAGGATTACAGCTTAGGCAATTATTGGCACTGGGTGAAAATGGGTTACAAAGATTGTAGGATAAAAAGAAAACAAGAATGACGAGTGCAGAAAGCTGCCAGGAGCAGAAAGCTCTCGTTTTTTAACATCTACAGACTAGAGTAAAACAGTTTGTGTGCGGCAGCCTCTCTGCATCACTCACAGCTTCACGTTGCAGAGTTCAGACTCAGAGTATGGGTTTTATTCCGTTCAGACTATGGGTTTTATGGGTAAGTCTAGAGACGACTGACGAGGCAGCCAATCAAGAAAAAGTGTCTACTACGGTCGCTAGAGGTTGTAGTGAATGTAGGGCAGGCAAAGTTCGGAAGTTCCAGACCCACAGGATCGCACCCAGGGTGCCGGCCCGTTTTCGAAACGGTTGAGAAATGACAGAGTTACCGTGTGGGGGTCCCTCTACTGTACCCTCTACTGTACTGTACTGTCACTGTACTGGCACACCCGAAAGCACCCGAACGTTTGTGTGTGTGTTAGGTTGCGCACAGGTGGTGAAAAACAACCATGCTGTTTTCGTGCTCAGAGCCACCCAGCCAGCCACCCACCCACACACATAGCTCCGTAAGGGAGTGGTTGCACCACTCAAAAAGTGACAAAAAATGTGTTGCCTGGTACCATCAGAACACAGACACCACACCACAGTCAGGTGTAGACTGGAGAGAGAACTGCCTAAAATGCACGCTGGGCAAGATCTAGCCGGTTGAGTGGTGTAACGGAAGTAGCAGAATTTTGTTCTGCCCAAGGAAATGACGTTGGCGCTTTACAAATATGTTTACATTCTCCTTGAATTAAACGACTCAAACTAGTGTTTTTGTGATTGGTCGAAAAATAACATTTCCACTCCTTTGGCCAATATTGTACACTTCCGGCAGAACACTCTCTGCCTTAGGTCGTGACCAGGATTATACTCTTCTCAGATGAGTAAGGTTGGGAACGAGGCTACCTAAAACAGCATGGATCAAGATGGGGAAACGACACTTAGGATATTTATGATTTTAAAGTGTGCTATGCAGGAACGATAGTGCAAAGGTTTCAGACTGCTGGGACAGGAGAGTTGACTGCTCTTGCTTTGGGTGAGACTAGTCAAATAGAGTGGTTGAAAGGATTAGTGTGAGAGCCGCGACACATGATGTTGTAGGCCTGCGTTGGTTTTGTAAAAAAAATCAGACCCGTCTGAAGTGGTGCTGTACTGTACTGTACTGTACTGTACTGTACTGTACTGTACTGTACTGTACTGTACTGTACTGTACTGTACTGTACAAGCCCTCCTCCCTGGCCTCTGTGTGTGTGTGTGTGTGTGTGTGTGTGTGTGTGTGTGTGTGTGTGTGTGTGTGTGTGTGTGTGTGTGTGTGTGTGTGTGTGTTAGGCTGCGCAACAGTGACCCTTGGTGGTCAACAAACGCTATTTCCGTACTCGGACGGACAGACACAGGCAGGGACACACATAGCTGTCTATAGGAGTGGCTAGCACCACTGAAAAAAGACTCCGATCCCTGTCTTGTTTGACTTGCATGTCTCTCCTCTCTCTCTTACCATGTCTTGGTCGGTCTGTGTAACTACCCCAATGTAGGCCTACCCCATATACTTCATTGACTGGGATCCCCCAGGGCTTGCGACACATTGCGAGCTGGGAGATATTTTTAGATAGATATTCATTGATCCCGCGTTGGAAATTCAGATTCATGATATTATAGCAGTTACAAGACGCACACAAAAAAAGAGATCAGCTGAGAATAACAAATAATATTAACTATAGAATGATGCAATTAGCAATTGCAAGTGTGGTTGCCTCTTGTAATACATTTTACCAGACTTTAAATGCTGATGTTATATGTCATATGTCATAATTATGTCATGCATCATAACACTGGAATAATATAAAGCCCCACTGACCCCATGGCACAGATTATAATGGCTTCAGCATGATGACATAACAATAGAAACCAGTTTAAAAAGCAGGTGGCTTGCAGCACACGTCCAGTTCCTTGCTGGTGCTGGACAAAAGGTAGATACATACAGAGAAGTATAGAGTATACAGAGAAGGAGTAGTCCGCACAGCCTTTGCTCCAACAGTGTTTATTTTGTTTAAATTTAAATTTTACGGCCTTCATCAGGGGATGATGATCACCTGATGAAGGCCGTTCACGGCCGACACATCGTGTCCTGATTTAAATGGTGTTTTAACCCATTAGGCCTGACCTCGAAATTTAAGAATTTTTTTCTAAATCCTCCAGTTTTCTGAAATAAATATTTTCACGATTTTTCAAAAATAGCTAAATTATAACATAATGTTTAAAACACCAAAAGGGGTTCGCCCCAAAATGGGTTAACAACATAAACACTGTTGGAGCAAAGACTGTGTGCGGACTACTCCTTCTCTGTATAACAACAGAAATCCCCACAGACCCACATGACGGCAGAAGTTACTCTAGTATGTCGTCACGCTTTTTCGTCACGCTTGGGGAGGCACTGGGCCTGTAAATGACAACAAAACTAAAACGAAGGCACTGGTGTTGGCACCCTTGGTTTACCGGGACAGGGTTCAATTCCCTGAAGTGCCCTGCTCATTTTGTTGTATTTACACTTACGAGACTCTCGGAGTCATTTTCGTCTTTTTTTCAAATCCTCAAAAATGATGGAAAACGGCATGCTATAGTATGCCGTCCGATATGGGCTATAGCCCATGGTCAAAAATGATGAAAAACGAGAATTTGAAAAAAAGACGAAAATCACTCCGAGACCATGGGCCCATCGTCTCGGAGTCATTTTCGTCTTTTTTTCAAATCCTCAAAAATGATGGAAAACGGCATGCTATAGTATGCCGTTCGAGACCATGGGCCAGGGGTGCCCAAAAGGTAGATTGTGATCTACCAGTAGATCACACAGGCTGTGCAGGTAGAACAAATGACATGGCCCCTAAAAATATACAATTAAAAATAAATAATAAACTATTTTTGGCATCTGCCACACATTAAGGTGACTGCACTTGATTGATCGACATCAAAAAGGGCAGCGCAAACCCACAATGCAACAGGCCTACCGTGTTTTCAAAAGTGTTCACACAAACATCAATATTACAAAAAAGGAAAAGAAGTGCATTTGTATTTTCAGCAATGGGATAATATATGTATATATTTTTGGTGGGTAGATCTGGTTGAGCTGGTCATTTTGAAAGTAGCTCTCAAGTCTAGAAAGTGTGGGCAACCCTGCTCTAGAAGCATGCACTAAACTGACAATAACAATAGTCTGGTTGCCCTGTGGCCAACCACACAAATGAATAGAAAGGATTCAGCAGATATGCCATATGGACAGTTGGACACAAGCATCGGTCATTTGTGGACCAGTGCTGGATGGGAGGTGGACATCAGGGGGCGTCCGGGTCAGTTCATGACAACTACATAACAAAGCAGTCAGTGCCCATAGTCATCAGTGTCCATACCTGAGGCGGGGTTGGCGAAAGGGCCTTTCTGTGTGGAGTTTGCATATTCTCCCCGTGTCCCATAGGGTAGGTACCCTCACAAAAAACATGCAGTAATCCTGGTCTCTAAACTACCTCCCCCTGACCAGCCGGGGCGCCTGATGGAGGGGAAAGGAACTGGTCGGAATAACGTTCCCTCCACACGCTACGTCCGGCCGGGGAAACTCCCCCCTGTCAGGTGAAAAGAAGCAGCTTGGAGTCCTCATGCATAGACATACACGGTCTGTCTCACACCATCTTTATTTCTCACAATCACGACCTGTGGTCGCAACAAGAATTGGTATGATGGAATGGCAAGGGTGGGCCAGAAAATAGCAGCCAAGAGAATGAGCCTAGCAGGACAAAGTTACCAAGAGCTGCCAGCCAGCAAACTAGTGCTGTGGGAACCAACACACGGGCACCGGTGATGAGGACGTCCGGCATTAACATATGTGGATCAAGAAAGACACAGGAGCGCAAAGCACCAACAAACTGGCCAGATCTGTGTATGGAGAACTGGGATGACTGGAAGCGACGATGGAGGGCTCATCTGAGGACGACCTAGAGATATTCCTGAGTCTGACTATCAATCGATTCATCCATATTCCCGATTGTATAAAACACGGTAACACCCGGCCAATACCCCATATCAATCATCCCTATTCCAGACTAGATAAATCACCCATCACCCCATTATATTCCAGACTAGATAAATCACCCATCACCCCATTATATTCCAGACTAGATAAATCACCCATCACCCCATTATATTCCAGACTAGATAAATCACCCATCACCCCATTATATTCCAGACTAGATAAATCACCCATCACCCCATTATATTCCAGACTAGATAAATCACCCATCACCACATCATAAATCACCCATCACCCATATCAGTTAAAACAGCCCCTTAACCTCTTGAACACAATCTCCAAAGAAATATCAGATGTACGAGCTTGTACAGTAGATCGGCTATTTTTGACGAGGGGATTGGTATGTGTAGACTTGAGTGATAAAAGAGTGTAATAAGAGAAGTACAGTTGCAAGTCAAGTCAGTTTCACTCAGAATAGAGGGTTTAAAGCTGCTATAAGCAATAATATGTCAACATTTTTATTACCTTTTTATTTTTTATTTTTTTGGTATTCAGACAGCCAGCAATGGGTAGAACGCTCACAAAATAAATGTTGTCTCTGTGACACATCTAGGGGCCACAATCTGCATTCCAAGATGCTCCTAGAAGCTTTGTCATTGATCGAAAAAAAACCTGGTCGCAATGCCTAACCAATCAGGAAGCAGATAGGCAAATCGACCAATGACAAAGCTTCTAGGAAAATCTTTGAATGCAGATTGCGGCCCCTAGATGCGTCACAGAGTAAAAAAAAATTGGGAGCGTTCTAACCATTGCTGGCTGTCTGAATACCAAAAAAATAAAAAACAAAAAGGTCATTAAAATGTTGACATATTATTGCTTATAGCAGCTTTAAGTGGTTATGCAGACCTAAAGTAGTTCAAGGTGCCAAAGATTCTAGTCTAGAACTAGATCTAATCTCATGTCTCAAAGTCTATTCTAAATGGTATGGAGCTCAATTCAAATCATGTGTTGTAATTGAAATGCTGTCATGAGCATGCCAGAAGAGCTGTGAGCTCGCCAATAAAAATCAAATACGTGTAGGCCTATAGAGCGTCGCAGTCCCGCCCCCTACCAGGGCCCAGGAAATGATTCTCTGTTCATTTTCCTCATAGACATTTCAGAAAGTATTTATTTAAAGACGTTTACGCCGCGGACAAAGTCAACTCTTGTCGTGACAAATCATGACAACAAATCATGATTTGTCACGACTCGAGTTGGCTTCGTACAACGCTTAAAAGGTCTTTAAATAAATACTTTTTGAAATGTCTATGGGAAAAATGCATTGTGATTAATTTCCTGGGCCTGGCGTCGTCATGAAAGGGGGCGGGACTGCGACGCTCTATAGCATTCCAGAAATGACTTTCACCATGAGAAAGTTGAGAAATGTAACACCGTTCTGAGATTAATCATTCATTAGCCAATCAATACATCCCATTTGCGGTGCTCTTCTATTCACAATTTGTGTGCGCTCCCATCAGCTGAGGTAGATAGGTCACATGACTCTGTGGTTAATGGTTAATTGCTATCATGCCTGTGCCATGGTACACACTCTCTCTGCTAAAGAGATAACGCATTTCCCATTTACCTCATCTCATATCTGCAACTTAAAACGCATGGGCCTGTCACAATTATTACATAATCGCCTAATCGCAATCATTTGAGATAATCACAATTATTTGAGATAATTGCAATTATTTTTGCAAAATCATCAATTGTTTCCATGTTGAAAAATGTCCATACATCATTTTCATTTTTTTTTTTTTTAAATAGCAGAAAGAGCAGATCTACAAGCTTAGATCAACTATTTCCACTATTTTGGAGAAAAAAAGAAATTGGAAAGAAAAATATATAAAAAAATATTAAATGTGTCAGTGATTTCTTTGTATATTTAAGTTATCTGCTGCCCAGTGGAATTTGTGATTACGAAGCCTAAAAGGCAAACAGAAATACAAATTGTAACATTCCAATGTTCAATGCAAAAAACACAATTAAATCGTTAATTGCAATTATGTGTGTGACAATTAATCGTCAACTTAAATTTGTAATCGTGACAGCCCTATACGCACACACGCACGCACAGCATAAATGTATCATTCCCAAATCATCCCACCACAGCTGGAATAGAAGTAAGGTATAAGGTCTCCGCTAAACTGCAAACTGTATTGTCTCTAAGTGCATAGGGGGGGGGGGGGGCTTATAAATACATAGAAAAAGCTTCAGGTGACAGGTGAAGGCAAGACAGCAGGGCAGGGGCTGGAAATTTGAATGTGCGTGCGTGCATGTGTATGAACGCACGTACACATGCATGTACAGTGCTTCTGTGGTATGTGTGGCGCTAACAGGATCACTCAGCTCCAATTGAAATAATAAAACCAGTCAAACCTGAATGACGAGGACTGAGATTCCACCCTTACTCTCTATTCTAATGGTGTGTGCATGTGTCTGTGTGTGTGTGTGTGTGTGTGTGTGTGTGTGTGACATGGTTTTGTGTCTGTGTGTGCACGCGCACAGGTGTGTGTAGAAAGGAGTGTCATGTTACAATCCAGTCAGTAAGTAAGTTAGTAAGCTAATCGGCCTATAGAGACTGTAGGCTCCAACACAGAGAATGAAAGAAGACGGGCTTAGAAGCAATGCAGCTGTAGATAATAAAATCAATAATGGCGTGTTATTTAGGTGTGACCAGAGCCATGGGTGTACGTGCCACTGGTCACAGTGCTTTGACAATCCCACACTTGAACCTAACACACCCATTAATAATCTTAATAGTCGATTCGTATTTGTTTTATAATCACATTCCTAAAACGTGCTGCGTGATATATATACTTTCATGAATCTTGATTTAATTCACCTGTGTGATACCCACAGCTGCACATTCTGAATCTCATTCAAGATGACCTATAGACTGTGTATCACCAATTTTAAACTTAATCAGCACATAATGTATCTGAATGAAAACATTTTAGGTTAGAAATAAGCAACTTGGTAACAAACGTGCTTCACATTGGCCTCTCTCTACCTTGTATTGGCCAGCACGCATGCAGGCTACAAACAATAACACTGCGCACCACGTGAGTGAGGTTCTACCATGCCATAGCCTGAAGCGGTGAAGTATTCTGATTGGTTTCAGACTGAACCTTCAAAAGAAAATGACCGAAAATGACATTTCAGTGTTTTGCTCAGGCATTGGTTGAAAAAAGAAGGACTTAAAACTTTAAGGCAGAACTGCAGCAACTTTTTACCACACAGATAGACGACTAACACACACGCGCACACCCAAAATGAGAGTGAGCTAGAGAGACAGTTTGATAGATGGATGAGTACGACTCCTCTCCCTCCACACACACACACACACACACACACACACACACACACACACACACACACACACACACACACACACACACACACACACACACACACACACACACACACACACACACACACACACACACACACACACACACACACACACACACACACACACACACACACACACACACACACACACACACACACACACACACACGATCCCACAGTCCATGAACACGTGAAGCCAATATTTCACAAACCCTCAATGTGCTTTCATCTTTGTGCAACACATCGTTAAATTACAACCTAAATCTAATAAAAAAATACTGTTTTATGATCCCATAAAATGTGACTACGTGTGTTTTGTGCTGTGTGCATACAGTACCTGTGTAGGCCGTGTAGCAGTGGTGGAAAAAGTACTCACATATTGTACTTAAGTACAGTACGGTAAGTACAGTACTTAAGTAAATGTAGCGTATTGTGCCGAATATAAGACGACATTGAATGTCAAATAGTCTAGTCCCCGATTATAATACGACCTCGTATTTTTGGGATATTTCCATTGGAAAGAAACAAAAATAGGGTAACTAGTGACGTTCCACCACTGTGTGTAGGGAAGTGCTTCCTAAGCATCCCATGTCAGTTTATAATGCATTATAAACATACTTCTAATCTGCATAACACTATCATCATCATCATTTTTCAGCCGCGGTCGAGATAATGGATTTCACAATGCCACGCCACTGACGCCAGACTTTCCGGTCCTTCATTGCCATCCCCAGTTCCTGCTTAGAACTATAGAACGATAAGAACTCATATAGTTAATATTAATACTTACAATATACAATATACAATAATCATAACACCTGAGACGTTTTATAATGACAAATAGACATGAGATTCATTGGAATTGTGACCGTTCAGTGCAGATTTAACCGTGCACTCACTGACCCATCCCCTGTCCCCTCTTATCTCTACATCTCAACTGTGACACCGATTGTAGCACCTAAAGCTGCATCGACCAAGGAGGTGGTGCTTCCACCCCCACCCACCCACCCACTACTATCCTCTCTGTGTGTCCGAGAATCCCATCTGTCTCTCCCTCACCTTGTAAACAGAACACCTGTGAGTATTTGTTCCCCCAGGGCTCCGAGCCAGCAAGCCACCCACCCACACACGCACGCACGCACAGAGTCGCACGTACACACACAGAGTAGATTGTAGACTTGTAGATTTGCTTTTTTTTCACAGAGAGTTGGTCCCAGGTGACGTGATTGTTATTATGCTGTAGTAATTATGTTGTCAAACATAATTACAGAGTCAGAATTCCCTGTGTGCATGACATGTAATTGGCTAATAAAAGTGACAGCGACTCTGAATAGATGTTTGGATGAATGTGACGAAGGAAAGAAGGGATCTCCCCCTGTTTCTAGAAATATCTGTCTAGGAATTCTCTCTCGCTCTCTCTCTCTCTCTCTCTGTTTTCACAACACACCAGTCTTCCTGCTTCAATACAAGCAGTAGTGGTGGAAAGTAACTAAGTACATTTACTTAAGTACTGTATATTTACTTTAGTTTCTTTCAACCAAGGTTCATGTTTTAGGTTGTTATTAGAGAAAGTAAAAGATTTTCATTTGCTGCTTTCTTTGGTTTTAGCGATTTTAGCTATTTTTGAATTTTGACAGGGGGGCGGGGGCATTCAAACATGGGGCTAAATATGTATTTTTTTACAAAATGTTATAGTGATTTATTTTTGTATTATTTACTATAGTCCTACTAGACCCCAGGAAATTACATATAGCGTTGCTATAGGAACCGGACCAATGTTAAAGGCTTTCGTAGGCATCAACCATTATATAGACGGAGTATACGTCGGGGTACGTATATATACGGACTTGGGATATGACGCCACCTAGCATCAACGTACGTATATATACGTAGGGAAAATATTGTACTTTTATTGCAGTTACTAGTTACTTTGTAGATTTTGATTATTATTACAAAACATACATTAACCACTTCATATACATTTCGAGCTTGTAGATCTGCAATTTTCAAAAGATTTTAAAAACTTGAAAAGGGACATTCCGCACAATGACTAGTGACTACTTTATACTTTTGGTACATTTACGATGCCAATACTTTTGTACTCGGTTACATTTTGAATTCCGGACTTCTACTTGTAACAGAGTATTTCTACAGTGCAGTATTGATTGACTTTTACCCATTCCAATTACATATATTTTTGGGGGTCCTTGACATGAAAATATTTGAGAACCACTGACATAGAAACATGGGTTTTTCAGAAAACTGTCAGGATTTAGAAGGCATTTGTAGAATCGTCCTCAGGTCTAAATGGGTAAAGAAATGCGAGTACTTTTCCCACCACTGTCAACACTGTCTTCCTGATTCAACACAAGCCGTCATATCCCCACGAGGGGACACTCCTCCCTATACCTCCTTTCATCCAAAACAACCAATAACAAGGACTCTCAAAGTGCCTGCTGGGGAAAAACATTCTGACTCCAGTGAAAAGCAAAAGGCCCCGTCCACCTACTAGAGCAGGGGTGCCCACTGCCCACACATTTATGACGTGAGATCTTCTTTCAAAATGACCAGCTCAACAAGATCTACCCACTGAAAAAATAAGTGTACCATTGCTGAAAATAGTTTAAATATATAATGTACCTGGGGGGGCTTTGGAATAGGGAGAAATTATGACAGGCAGTTTCTGCTGTCAAAATATGTCCCCCCCGTATTTAACTTAAACGCCCAATGCATTCTCAATGGCAATAGCACAAACCTTGGCATGCTACTAGTCCTACATACTTACACCTAGAAACCCCATTCAAACCTATTTAGGTTCATCTTACGGTGGACATGTTTGCCTGAAAAGAAATCTTTGAAATGTTTCATAGTTTTAGAAATATAGTGCTTTCAAATTTGAGAAATTCACAATGGGGCTCAATGGCAGATATTGGCACGTCAAAAAAGCACTTTCACCTAGAAACTCCATTCACACTTTTTATAATTCAGCTTACTGTGGAGACACATGCTGGAACTTTTTACTTTGAAATGATTTGTAGTTTCGGAGTTATTTAACTTAAACGCCCAATGCATTCTCAATGGCAATAGCACAAACTTTGGCATATACTAGTCCTACATCAGGGGTGCCCAGACATTTATGACGTGAGATCTACTTTCAAAATGACCAGCTCAACAAGATCTACCCACTATATAATTACTAATAATTGTACCATTGCTGAAAATAGTTTAAATATATAATGTACCTGGGGGGGCTTTGGAATAGGTAGGGGGATAAATTATGACAGGCAGTTTCTGCTGTCAAAATATGTCTCAATGGCAGATATTGGCACGTCAAAAAAGCACTTTCACCTAGAAACTCCATTCACACTTTTTATAAATCAGCTTACTGTAGAGACACATGCTGGAACTTTTTACTTTGAAATGATTTGTAGTTTCGGAGTTATTTAACTTAAATGCCCAATGGCGCTGGCGTTACATAGGCTACAGTAAGACAAGGTCCCTGACGAAGGCTGAGTGCCGAAACGCGTTGGTCCTCCTTTTTTGTAATGTTCTTTGCCAAATAAAAAGGCTTTTCTTCACCTCACTGGAACAGAGTGCCTTGGATCCTCTTCTTTAATGTTATGATTTAACCTCGCCAACGAGCACCTGTATTCAGTTCAACAAACAAAGGACCACGGCAGCGCTCCCTTCCTCTATTCAACAAGTCATTTTATGGTTGTGGCAGTTGCCTTTTTTATTTAATAAAGGCTTTCCTCCTCATTTTAACCTTGAGTGCCCGGATCGTTTCTTTTTTCATTTCATGGTTGGTTGCACTCGGGTGTTGCACTCTGAAAATAGCAGATCTACAAGCTCACAATGCGCGTTGTGAGCTTGTAGATCTGCTATTTTCAGAGCGCAGCCAAGTTTAAAGTCAGGCATTACGACTCCATCAATTAAAGGTCTGACAAAAAAAAAGTTTTTGTCAACAAAATCAACTGTAGATTCAGTCTAGACTAAAATCTTATGATTTGTTGAGTTGGCTAAAACTAGACTAACACTAAAACATCTCTGATGACTAAAATATGACTAAATTTAATTTTATTCAAAAGACTATGACTGAACTGAATCAAAATGTGCTTGTCAAAATCAACACGGCCTCTCTCTCTCTCTCGTCACTCTCTCCCCCCCTCTATCAGTCTCTCTCTTCCCCAGGTGGAGGGGGGTGTTACCCTAGCGACTATACCTGTGTCCCAGAGAGATGAGTGATAATTGAGGGCCTTGGCTGTTGCCACGGCAGCAAAGGCAAACAATGCAAGCTAATCTATTGCCCTGGTGACGAACTCTGACCCAGAGAGTGGCTACGGGGTTGTAAATGAGGCAGAGTGACCTGTTATGAAAAGCATTATGACGTTTGACAGCAGTAACACGACCTCCTTTATTCCTCCTGTACACCTACCATCCTTTTCCTCTCACTTGCCCTGTCATTACCGCGACCATGGAAATGGTAGTGGGTTCGGGTAAGAAAGCCCCGACTGCCACTTTAAGTGGCAGTCAGGGCAAACGCTTAAAGGACCACTTCACCACTTTTCAACCTATCTTCATATAATAGGTCCTCACTAATAATCATGAAAAAAAAAGATCTACTCGGTCTGTGTCTCATAGGAGGGCTGTGGGCAGTTCAGAAACCGTCCTCCAGTGACATCATCGATGGGGAATACAAGCTAATAGAAACTACAGGCTTTCTAGTCCTGAAAAGCTGCAATGTGAAAATGGAAGCCATCGTTCTCACGATAATGAAAATCTAAACATTTTTGTAAAAAAAATCTGCCTAATGATGTCACTGGAGGACAGTTTCTAAACTGCCCACAGCCCTCCTATGAGACACAGACTGAGTAGAAAAAAATCGTGCCATAGCTTTATTTACTATTCTGTGCCGGGGCGGAACTCAAACGGGGCTGAAATAAAACCCTCGGCTAAGCGACCTTCGCAGTGTTCTACACGGCAACTTGGTGGTTTTGGTGGTCTTGTGGCTCAAGTTCGCTTGAGACGGCGTCCCTCCGTCGTGGTCTAAAACTTTATCCCGTAGTAGGAGGAGGGCGTGACCATTTACGCAAACCCGCCACCACCATTTGCATGCTCGCGTCAGTACCTCTCACCTTCATCCCCTCTCTCCAACCCTCTGTGTGCTTCCTTCTTTTCCTTGACTCCACTCTTGTTCTATTTCGCCTCTTTGCTCTGACTTTCTTCCTATATTTTGTCCTTCCTTGCCACTTGCTCCCCCCCCACACACAGTCACACAGTCTCACACACACACACACACGTGTGCGCTTACACGCACGCATGCACGCACGCACGCACGCACGCACACACCCTCCACCCGTCTGAAAGACAATCGTGTCATTGAGGAGAGAATGAGCTTCGTGCTGCTGATGAAAGTGAACATTCCAGTGACCTTGCCCGCCAGGCTCAACCCCAGCTGTCCTCTGACACACATCACCCACCATCTTGACCTCATCTCTTCTCTGCAAATCCTAAGTTTCTACTTTATTTACACAAATAAGCAACAAATCAGTGTTCCTGATCTGTACTGTCTCTGTTGTCCATGAATATACTATTACTGTTACTGTCCTAATCTGCAATTCATGAATACAAAATCACTAGTAAACTACTGGATAGTATATACTGGTCGTAAAGACTATGCATTCATTACCGCTGCCCTGATGAATTAATTTACATTTATATTGCATATGAAGTCCCCCAGCCACCCCACCCCCCTTCATATGAAAGAGAAAGCCCCATTATGAGGGAGAAAGAATGTTGATATAGATTGCTGAACAGCTTATTCCCAGTTCCCACATCCTGTCCCAGAGTAGATAGATAGGCTGATAGCAGGCAGGGAAGTCCTTCAGAACAAAGTTACTCGAGTCCCAGGCAAACAAATGTGCACCTGAGAATGACACAGATGATTAGAAGGATAGGTACAGGCTCTGCCCATCACACCCCATCCGCACTGCCAGCGATGCGAGCTAGCGAGCGATGAAATCTCATTAGAATACAACAACATATCTATACCAAATCTTTCAGCTCTATTACTGACAAGACAACCATGACTAGTTCAGCTTCTAAGATACCATTGAGTGAATGAGTGAGGAAACGCATGCCTTATTATTTAGTTGTTTATGAATTAAAAATCGATTGAAAATGAGGAGAGAATTGCTTTTAATGACTTAAGCCATAATTAAAAAAAGGTTAATTACAATATCACGTGTCGCATCACAGTGCGTTGTAGATCTGCTATTTTTTTTTAAATAAATAAATAAATAATCATAATAATTGTATTGAAAATGTATGATTTCAGAACAATTTCATGTGTACTCAAATATTTAAAATATACAATGTCTGAACAATTGTATGTGTACTAAAATAAGGATGTCATGTAACCTAGGGCTAAAGATGTATGCTCTAGTTTCAAGCTAGAACAACGCCATGTGTATAAAAACATGTAAATAAAAACATGTTCATTGTTTACATTGTTAGTTGCACACACACACACACACACACACACACACACACACACACACACACACACACACACACACACACACACACACACACACACACACACACACACACACACACACACACACACACACACACACACACACACACACACACACACACACACACACACACACACACACACACACACACACACACACGTGTAGTAATAATTATTATAATGATACAAATAGTAATAGTAGAAGTGACAATGTAATTTAAGGGTTTCGTCCGTGGATGAAACAATTCTTAGTGGTGGCCTGAGCCCAAAACGTTTATGAACCACTTGTCCTAGAGGCCTGTTTCCAAAAAGAAATAAGAAAACACATGTAACAGGTTTTGGGGTCATGGCCATTACTCGTGAAAAAGAAATGGAAATTCTGTATTATGAGGTTTTACATATATACAATTGCGTAGCTATGTATGCTCTCATAATGCTGTGCAGTGGCTGTTCTTGGGCGTGTGGGAGACATTAGGGAAATCCTTATAGGTCTCACGTCCTGTCTATGTCATCAGTCAAATATTGTACCGAGAGAACAATTTGCTATTTTTCCACATGTGTGACAGACCAGAACACACTGAAGGACAAGACTAAAAGTCCCACTAGTGTTACACACTGGCATTCCGAAGCCTGCTATTCCGACGGCCGACGCATCGCCATTCCGACTCGCCACACTACTAACCCTGTCCCTAACCCTAAGCCATGCAACTTCTTACAACCAAACGGTTGTAAGTAGATGCATGGCGACCCATTGGTGTGGTGAATCACTTGGGTTGACTTGGGTCGACGTGCAACAGGATCACACCGCTGGGACGAACGCCAAAACCGTCTCGTCCCGTCTCGACCCTTTGCTGTGGTTTGGCCGTTTGGGCTTAACCGCGGAAGCCACGTAATCAGAATGGCGGTGCGTCAGAATGTCCCCTCCCACTAGCAGGCCCTGGACTAGAGGCTATGCTTCACCTTATACCCAACTGGAGCAAATGTCATTTTAGCATGACAGTATAGTGCTAGAGAAAAGGTCATGGGGGTGTCATTCAAATTGTTGGGGTTCATCTTCTGGGGAGAATTGAGGTGCACAGCAAATTCCATGGCAATCCAGCCAGTACTCCAAGTTTTGGATCAAAAATGTGCGGTCGACGACTACCATTGCCACGCCATCCATAGGGCCCTAAAAATGGCAAAGAATTGAAAGTGACTTTTCATGTAAAAATTCTACTAACTAGAGATAGCCTGTCCCTCATATCCTCTCTGACACATCTCTCACTGTACTTCTGGTATCACCGTGGAGGGCAGCGATTCAGGAGTCCCGAGTGTTGGCTATAGAGTCTGCACTTTGACAGAAACTATCCTAATAAAATCCTAAACGTCCATATAGAGAAGTTCACACGTAACTCCTTCTGAAGCTCTTTCACCTGGTATATATTAGGCCTCATCTAATTGCCAAACTTGCCTTTAAAATCTCAGATTGATGCCTGTTAACTATGCCCAGATAGAAAAAAATCACATGGGCATTCTTGATTAGTGTATTTTCATTTAAAGTGTTAAAAGAGTCATACTAGAAAAGTGGGACCATTATTTGGGACAAAAGTGTTGGACAGACTTGACAATTTGGTCAAACCAACGGTTTCCGAGAGCCGAAAAGAAATGCCATGCATGTGTCTGTCTGTCTTTCCCTGTGTCTTCAAACTCACCGAATCTCTGTGAGTTCGGGAGGGGTGTGGGCACCGGCTTCCCTGACTGACCAACCCAACCCGCCGGCTTCACGGATTGTCTGTGTAACTTTTGTACCACTTTTTGGCCAAACTTGTGACGTGTCAGAAAATGTGAGATAAGCAGATACTCCGACATGCCAGGCAACATGTGCAATGTGCAATTGTGCAATTGGGTAATATTGCACAAATGGGTGGGCAAATGGACATGTGTGCCCGACTTGCATCGTTCCCGCCCGGCTTGCATGGCGCTTGAGTAGACGGGCGCCGGTCTAGCATAATAAATGATAACCAGGTAAATGGCCTTGTGGTTAAGAGTGTCCACCCGAAAACTGCGAGGTCGGTGTTCAATCCAAGGACTACCTTTCCTGCGTACAGGGACAATTAATGCAACAGACTTAAACCTGGTGGAGGGATTAGAGTGGCTCAGAAGAGGCTTGGGTGCTGCTGCATACTATCTCTTCCGAGGTATTTTCACCATAATGTTTGTGATATGTCAAGTTATTGTCAACAACTGCCTAGAAGAAGAATTCAAAGAAAAGTTGACTCAACTTAATTCCCCCGCCCACATTGCTTTCTATGAAGTTCCCTTGGAAAATGTGTGATGGACAGACTTGTTAATACCTTATTAATAGCTGGCCAGAAGCAGAGCTGGTGACTGGTACCGGACTACCGGTAAATGCAAAAGCAGTAAGCACTTTCAAAAATCACACCCATGTGAAGTGAGGGGTGCTAATATTAAAGTCCAACTCATGTGTAGGTGATTAGGTGATGTAATGGTGATGTAAAACAAACAGTGCAAACACAAACATTGACAAATAGACAATATGACGTAAATGGCACATTATGACTTAAATTTTCCCTTCATTGTCAATGGCGTTTACAAAAGAAACATTGAACTAACTAGAACTGCACTCTGTCGAGTGCCTACTTGCTTGTTGCACACAAGTAGGCCTACTAGTGCGCAAGCAGAGCGCGCAAGTAGTGTCGACTGCTACACAAAATGTCAAATCTCAGCTTCTCTGTGAAAGAACGTTTGAAATATTGAATTAGGTTTAGCTATTTGCTATGTACCTAGTTTTTGGAGGTAAAAAAGTAGTATTGTTAAGTATGGTAAGAGACGGCTTTCGATGGTGACGTATATGTCGATCAGTGTCGGGTGGATTAAAGGAAATGCCTCTATGTATGTAATTTGTAAGTTGATTAGCGGTATACTGTGGTTACTTTGCGTCGCCGTTTGATGCGTATGCGCCTGTGCCAGCGTATGACGTCAGGGTATAACTGGTATAACTAGCTCTCAATGATGACGTAATAAAGATGTGGATTAAAGGACCCAATGCCAGGGTGTAATTGGTTTTCGATGGTGACGTAATGATGATATGTTTTAGTGTCGGGAGGATTAAAGGTACTGCCCCTATGTATACATTTATGTATACATGTATGTAATCTGACACCACTGCCATATCAAGCACAAGTAGTCATTACGTCATACGCTGGCACGGCGCATACGCATCAAACGGCGACATGGACGAAAACTATTACTTGCGCGCTCTGCTTGCGCAAGTAAAGACAAACATTAAACCTGTGTATAGGAGGGGCTAGCGCCCCTCAAAAACAGTGAGAAGTGTGTGAGTCTATAAGCGTGTGAGTCTGTCTACTATGAGTGTTGCTTTTATGTTTGTATTATTATTAAAACTACTAAAATTACAATAGCCTATATATGTCTCACAGGTTGTCCTGTACTACTTAATGACTGACAAGCAGTGGTGCTCTGCTGTTCAAAGGTTCGATTTTACTGATACGTCTTATCAGCTAATCTACAAAGGGGAACATAAGCTCCTGCATCATTCTGAAAGCACAGATAGAACACAACAACTACAATATGCTCATAACAGTGACCCACTTGAACCACAGTATCCCTATTCTGGGGGGGGGTGAAGGTGAACATTTGCCAAAAATAGCTGATCGATCTAAAAACGCGCTGTGAGCTTGTAGATCGGCTATTTTGGCAAAGGGATTTGGTGTAGACAGACAAAAGCATTAAATAAGTCAAGTAGAGACTATAGAGCCAACTCACGGCCATTTAGAGAGGATTTTAAGTGTTGGAGAGATGGGCCTAAGGGGGACAAAATAAACACATGTGTGGGGTGTAGCCTGTAGGCATACATACCTTGTGTCTTCCCACAACTTGATCAACTTCCCTCACTTTCCTCACTGTTTGTCCCTTTATCTCCTCTTTATTCAGACAAGACAGACCGGTTTCTCTCCCTTTTCTTTTCTCACCCACCCACACGCACGCACACACGCGGCTCCGGAATCATTCACTAAAACATCACTGACCCCGACTCCCATGTTGTTTTGCGCTGCGCCTGTCACCTTGATCTCATGTATCAACAGCAACCTCCCATAATCCCTATTCCTCCACCTGAGTATGCAGGTGACGACACAGTCAGTCCATGTAGCCTAATATCAGTCCCAAGTTCCCCAACTGATAATCTATTCTGAAGCCAGATTGTTTAGGCATCAAGATTCAGGGAGAGAAACACCCAACTACAGCTGGGATAGTGACGCACTGACAGACAGACCCACACAGGGTTTCCTGGCTGTGTCTGTGTGTGTGTCTCAAACAAACTACCTAAACAAATTTACAGAAATGGCTAGAGATTTCGCTCTATAGCAAATGTTTGCTCCGAATACATTTGCATGAAATTCAAATATTGCAGGAAAAAAATATTCACACACACTCACTCACCTGTAAAGATTTAGAAAATGTTAGAATATGCTATACATATCTAGTGATCCAAATCCAATACATTAGTAGGCCTGTACACAAGTGTGTACCTCTGTTATGACAAATGCTTATGAATATATAGCCTAGATGACATGACATGAGAATCTTGCTGTGACTGCTGTCAGTTCCTCATCCTTTTTACAGGCCAGCAAAGCACACATAAGCCTACCAAAAAGAGCATAAAGAAAGAAAGAGCATAAAACAGTTCCGCTTGACAGAAGCACTTTTGTATCACTTTCGCATCCTTGATTTAGACAGTAGCCAGCTGTTTGCCTGTTTCCCAATCTTTGAGAATTTAGAATGAACTGGGTTTCATTTATGGCAGCTGTGCACTGTGCAGGTGCCTGGCATCGGCTAAACTAAAGGCGA
The DNA here is from genome assembly GCF_951216825.1 of Electrona antarctica. Lineage (NCBI taxonomy): Eukaryota > Metazoa > Chordata > Actinopteri > Myctophiformes > Myctophidae > Electrona > Electrona antarctica. The sequence continues at coordinate 49,877,579 of NC_136810.1, forward strand.
CGCGCTTGGATTTCTGGTTAAAAAAAAGTAAAAGTAAAGTAAAAAAGTAAAAGAAGAAATAAAATCACGTTCTCTCTGTCCAGAGACTCCAGACTCTGTACCTGTTCTTCCTCGCAATCCTCGGCGCTGCTGCTGCTGCTGCAGTCTCTCTGGAGCTCGCCGATGTAGTACTGCTCCATCCACCGCCGCGCGTTCTCCGAGTGCCGGTGCGGCGGACCCTCCATCTCCCCGGACACGTCCCCGCCGGAGCGCCGCAGGATCAGCGCCTCTCCGCCCGGGTGCATGCGGAGGAAGCCGGTCACATCGTACACCCTGGTCCCCAGCAGCACCCAGCAGGAGTCCTTGGTGCGGTGGCGAGCCACCTCCTTCTCCGAGAAGAACCGCGGAGACGTCGACGGAGACATCGTCGATCTGCTCGTGTTGGAGATCATGTGTGTCTACCTGCCTTGTCCTGAACCGAACCGAACCGAACCGAACTGTCTGGACTCTGGAGGAGGAGTGCGTAAAGAACTCCGCGGAAGAGGCCGCCGACTCGCCGAGTGACGTGCACTGTAATAAAACTTCTGCTGTGGTTCACTCACTTACTATGACTGCTGACTGAGCCTGAGGACCCAACCATATCAGCTCATTAGCATATGAGTTACATATTCATTACAAAAAGTGCCGGAGAGAGAGAGAGATCATTATGAAACACCTGTATTCACTTTGGAGAGATATTTCTTTTTGAAGCCTGCATGCAGACGCTGCAGGGAAGAAGAAAAAGAAGAGTTTGTTCAGGTAGGCTGTGCCCTGTCTAACAGGGATGAACAGTTGGCAAGCTTTGATATATTGACTATCGTCAATGGCCGGCACTGCCGGCAGGCAGGCTAGTATTGATTTAGCCTAAATTGATTTAGCCTAAATCAATAGCATAAAACATTTTTACTTGCTGCACCTGTGTTTTCAAGTCTGTGAAAATGTTCCATTGAGCTTGTGACATCATTGGGAGACAGGTTTGGTCATTTTTTTATTTTTTTTGCATTTTTATTTGTGAATATAGCCTACACTAGTTTATGGAGGTGATGTATTGTTACAGTATACAGCTGTAACGTACAGTACAGTAGTTTTTGTCAGCCTGTGTGGGAACAAAGCTGCTTGTAGAATCAAGTGAGATAATGTTTTTGTTCAATTTCACCAGGGTTTAAATATTCAGAAGTTATCCCACTTTTCCAGTCTTGCTGTCGGGCAGAAAAATATCTCCAGAATATTCTGTGTTTTTTCATAAATGAATGCCCTATAGAGTATACTTGATCAATGAATACGAGACGGCTCGCCCCTTTTCCAACTCCTGTGTCTAGTTATAGTGAGAGTGGAGGGGGCCCAAGGGGGGTCATCAGCCTCTTTTGTTTGAGTGTGCTGGGTCGTTACTACAACAAGAACAACTTGTTGTTTGTAAATGCTATGGGCTATAGTAAATCCTTGAAATACATTGAAATAACCTGATATTTATGCTGCATTGATTTATATTTGTATTGATTTATATTGATATTTATAAATAAACATCTGGGTTACTTAATTTACAATTAGTCATACACATGACTACATTAACCATAACTATGTAGCTATGTAGTCATGTAGTCTAAGGTTTTAAATTCCTGTAATCTATAGGACTATATGGACCTGTATTGAGGTTGGAGCATTTGCATTCTGTAGGCTACATTCCAGGCCATCATTGATTCATTGACTTAATTCATGGGATTCTGTTCTACAGAATGGCCCATCATCAAAGGTGTCTGGCAGGCCATTATGTAGTCTAAGGTTTTAAATTCCTGTAATCTATAGGACTATATGGATCTGTATTGAGGTTGGAGCATTTGCATTCTGTAATTTCAGTAATGGAGGAATGGAACACCTTGGAATTTCAAGTACTGTACTTGGAATGGAATTTCCAGAACAATGGAGGGGAGTAAGCCATTCATTATCCATGCATACTTTTCATTTGACCAACAACAAACGGGTTCTAACTGGTTCTAAATGTTCTCCTTTGACAAACAATGTTCTAATATGAGAAATAAGGTAAAATAAACATGAAATAAACACGGGGCGAGATATCCGTGCAGCGTTGGGGCGAGATATCCACGCTGTGGGGCGAGCTGTCCACACTATGGGGGCGGGCTCTCCACGGCTCGGGGCGAGCCGTCATCACTTTTCGAAATTCTGTGGGGAGCCGTCTTCACTTTTCGAAATTCTGTGGCGAGCCGTCTTCACTTTTCGCGAGGGCGAGTTGGAAAAGGGGCGAGTCGACCTGGTACCTGATCAATGACAATGATCATACAATAGCATCACACAAAAGCCTCAAAAGTAGCAGAACCACAAGCTCGAAACGTTTGAGCATCTCTGATCTAGAGGAGTTTAGTGTTGACATCACTTTGTGTCATGGTGTGTCGTGCTGTGTGACTGATAGTGGGTACAAGATGTTTTTTGGAAGCGGTATACAATTACATGTTGAATCAAGTAAGTCACTTTGTCATAATGTCAGTATTCTTTTTTTTTAAGATTTATTTAATGATAATACAGACATCATCATTTAAAACAATGAATTACAGAATCAAGATTTTCTTTTTTTCTTTTTTTTAACAAGACAAGACAAAAAACGGGTTTGGTCATTTCTAACATTTCAAGATTTTTGAGCTGTCAGCTGTCAGCTGTAGGCTATATTTTCGTCTTACACAAACGAGTGGTGCAAGTTAACCACTCCCTTACGGAGCTATGTGTGTGGGTGGGTGGCTGGGTGGGTGCGTCTGAGCACGAAAACAGCATGGTTGTTTTTCACCACCTGTGCGCAACCTAACACACACAAACACACACGCACATATTAACTACAGGTATATATGGTGATTTCGGGTGTGACAGTAAAGTACAGTGACAGTACAGTACAGTAGAGGGACCCCCACAGGGTAACTCTGTCATTTCTCAACAGTTTCGGACGCGGGCGGCTCGCCGGAATCCCCCCCCCCCCCCCCTCCACACAAACATTGAATTCCTATTGACAATGAATGGAGAATTTTACGTCATAGTGTCTGAGCAAATAGGCATAGTGTCTATTTTACGTCATGATGATGTACGCTGATAAGAGCGCCTGCAGCTCACTTCACACGGGTGCTTGATTTTTGTTTTACAATTTAGACACTTTAGACACTTAAAGTAAACAAAAGGTGCTACATAAGAGATAGCCTAGTGATAGTAATCTAGGATTACAAGTAGCCTAAACTGAGAACCTATCGTCAGTCTACTCTAAACAGTATAACATTTTATGAATGCAAGAAGATTGCCTCTATTTCAGTAGGCCATGCTAACTTTCCTAGAAGAGAAATAAGACTGTTTGGCTTGGAATCTCCTTCGACGATATCACCGGTAGGCAGGCTCATGAACTGTCCACAGACCACCAATGAGACAGAGACAGAAATGGTGACATTTTAGAACTAGAAAAGTCGCAATTTTGAAAAATTGCAAAATGTGGTTGCCGCAAATGCTTACATAGGCCCCTCCCACTAATGTTGCTAGCCAATTACAATGTCAAGTCACCCCTGTGATCATGTGTAAGTAATTTGAAGGGGATTTATCCCCCAAAAATCATGTTTTTGCAACAAACGGTTACATTTTTCGCATTTGCGGTGCCCCCTATGGATGAAAATGTTTTTTATATGTGTACCGATTTGGACAACATCTGTAGGTTTAGGATGAAAAAGTGTGTTTTGAAGAAAATTCAGAATGGCAGAAAATCTATCCTGACGGAAATGGCCGTGGCCTATATGGGGAGATGCGTCAATCCAGCGAAAAATAAATTTAGATTTTACGACCTACGGTTCAAGAGTTATAAGCCAAAACGTAAAGTGGGCTGTTATAGCAACACCATGAGGCCGACCGATGTAATTATAAGTTAATTAATCGTATTAATTATTATGAACCTCCCCTCCAAGTTTTGTAACTATAGCACTTACGGTCTCCGAGAATAAAATACTTGAATGTGAGTTTTCGCATTTTCCCCTTTCATGTCAATGGGGAAATTTAATGCATGAATAAATTAATATCAATTAAACTATACAACATTTCTCTTTTCTTATTATGAATTTTTTGTATACAGGCATTTCAGTAATATTTAAACGGCAAGTTACAGATTGGTCAAAAAAATAGCAGAAACATACAAACAAAACAAGACTTACAATAAAAAGAGACAAAACATAACCGTCAAAGAAAAAGACAAAAACAATAAAATAATAACCGACATGGCTGATGACTACACCGCACTCCGAGGACAGAAACAACATCACAATACATTCTAAAAAACATTTACATTAATTAGATGACATTACGGGGCAGAACAATAACATTTCTCTTTTCGATTTGACATATGGCTCAAGTGCCTGCTGCCAAAACTGTGGGAGGAGTAGTGCGTCAAAGTGCATGCAAAGGCATAGGCACAGGCTGAAGTGTTAATATGCTGTGTATTTAGGCCATGGAACCTGCTCAGTTCAGACACAGATGCTTAAAAAGGCTGGATTCTTGCAAAGCCTATCAGGCTGTACCAGAGTCTAAAAGCCACACCAAGAGAGTGGCAAAGAGCAGAGAGCGCCCTCTGCTAGCTATCGTTTATATTTGAGTATTATTTGTATAATTGTATTTTTCATTACCAAAAGAAATTCAATATCAAAGTTAAACAAAATAGCAGATCAATATTGTCACAGAGTGAAACCATTGTACACATAACTTGGGGGATCACTCAGAGCTGGTCAGCCCAGGGGCCAAAGGTCAGAGGGGGCCTGTAGAAAACTGAGCCAACTGAGAGCCATTGTTCAAGAGCCTGACACTGAATTTCAGACGCTGAATCAAAAAGACCCCACATCACATATATACCGGTAATAGGTACATTTTATACAGGTAAAGTAGACAGAAGTTCAGGTCAGAAGGGCCCCATATATAGGATTTTCTGCTCAGGGTTCCAACAGTCTCAAGAATCACCTCTGCTCACAAATGGCTACATATTTAGTTTTGCTGTCCTTTCTGGTTGGCCACAGGATCGTCTGGATACAGAGTCTAGATTAGAACGAACACGAACGAACGCGAACACACACGAACACACACGAACACACACGAACACACACACACACACACACACACACACACACACACACACACACACACACACACACACACACACACACACACACACACACACACACACACACACACACACACACACACACACACACACACACACACACACACACGGTTGTCCATCGTATCCGATGATGACAATCCATCTCTATGTCTTGTGAGTGCTCATGTGTCTATATAGTCCAATCCGTGATCTACACGATCTGCCACAAACTGGGGGCGTGGGTGTGGTTCTGGCTTCATGTCTCCTTTGACGTTTCTTGGTCCGTCTATCACCTCTGTCCTCCTCAAGCTTGCGCACTCCTTGTTGGAGGAGCTGCCGCCAGATGGTGCGTTGAGCTGCAGTGATCTCCAGCTGAGTCGGGTTCAGGCCGCATTTCCTCATGGCAGTCTTTAGTTGGTCTTCGTAGCGCTTTTTCGGGCCTCCTGCCAAGCGGCGACCAAGACGGAGCTGGCCATAGAGCACCTTACGCGGTAGGCGTTCTTCTGGCATTCTTATGACGTGGCCTAGCCAGCAAAGTTGGTGCTGGGTGACTGTAGCCTCCACACTTTTTTTTTTTTTTAATTCTTTATTTACCCAGGGAAGTAGCTGAGCACAGGTGCTCATTTTCAGCAACACCCTGCACATAGAAACACACAGACAGACACACACACGCGCACATTAAAACCTGGGAGCTGACCAGTACAACCAGTCTTATACTGTTGGCCACTAAGCAGCTCCAACCTTTCGGCAACAAGGGCGCTCCTCTAACCCTTAGGCCACCGCTGCCCCAACAGTGGTGCACACACACACACACACACACACACACACACACACACACACACACACACACACACACACACACACACACACACACACACCCCCCCCCCCCCCCCCTAACCTAACACTAACCTCAGAGGAAGCCATGGGTGATTTTTAACCCACAGCACGGATTCGTAACCCGCCACGCATGTCGGGAGCCACGGGTGATTTTTAACCCGCAAGTCTGACTAACGGGATGTCTAACTTATGGGCAGTCCTCGATTTTGATTCATATGTTCAATGCAAAATAAAAAATAAAACATTAAATTAGATTAGCTGTCACAGCCATATCTTCTAATAGGGGTGTGACAGGGGTGTATGAGGTCAAGCCATGAGGCTACAGGCCTGCAGTCATTCAGTCCTTAGTGTGGCTGTTTTTGCACAGGGAACGATGTTCTAATTATTGTAGATTGTTTCAATAGTTTGGGGGCCTATTGCTGACAAAATGACATACCATTATTGAAAAGATAAGGCCGATGTTATCAGAGCTATAGTGTTATTAGACTGTCATTTTATTTAGTATTTATGTTCTAAAGAAAAAGACATGAAAGTTGAAGTTTTAACTGGGTCGCTCAACTGGGGCAGAAAGGGATGGACAGTCGCTTTGGACCTCTCGACGAGGTCGAAAATCCCATGCATTTGATTCTTTTACAGGACAATTTACATGGCTGGAGTTCTGCGGTGGTACTTTAATGGGCTTAAGAGGAGTCTTGGTGTTTAGAAGTGGGGGTGAGGTTCAGGCATGCTAACTGGACAGGTTTACTGGGGCATGAGAGTAAAAGGGCAGGGTCTTCACTTCAGCCCTTCCAGGGCACCATTAAGGCTCTCGGACATAAGACGCGCTCATATATAATTTAATGATTTCTGGAATCCGTTCCGCTCGCCCATCTTTTAGGGTATTGTAATAGGTTATTATAAAGATGGTTTGTGATGATGTACGCTGATTTAGTTACAGTATGCCTCACATTTCCTGGAGGAATTTGATTAAAACAGTTTTGTCAGGCCAATGCACTGTGCCATATATCAATAGATAAACTGGCTTTAGCTAGAGTTGAAAAGTTTACAATGGCAGGAACCTTGTCTGTCATTTTGTAATTTTAGGGACAAGGCCCTTTGTTGTAGAGAACTTTGTTTTAATAACTAACTATCAGTGAAGAAAGCTGTTTATTTAACAAAATAATGTATTGGTATAATGGTATTTACAAATTATCAATATTTGTGGAAACTACAAGTGCATACATGCTAACTAATCAGAGTCACTGGACAGTGGACATTTGAAGATGGAGTGTGTGTTTAAATTAGTTCTTCTGAACAGCAGGTGGCAGAGAAGAACCAAAAAAGACAGACGTGTGTGTGAGCATATCTGCCCTCCTGTCTCATTTTACTTTTCTCCCCTACTAAAGCAGAAGACAATGTTATCTTAGACAACTATTGTACTTTTCCTGCAACACAAAGTTCCTTTCAATGTCTCCAAAGAGTCAAGTATCAAAAAGGTTATCCCAAAAGTATTCCAAAAATAATCAAACCAAAAATTGTAGCTCTTCTATTTTCCAAAAATCAACTAATCCATAAAGTCAAATCAAAAGTCAAAATAAAATAAAAATAAAAATATATTCCTCACCCAACCTTCAATTCAGGAGGTCACAGCAGGTTCACCTTTGTCCAAAAGCTCTGGAGGGATTCAGACAGAGCTAAACCCTCAGAAATGTTCCTTGACCAAACTTTTCTTCTTCCAGGTCTCAAACTTTTCCGGCACCACTACTCTGTGGTTTATCAGTTTCTGATTATGGTTTAGTATTGGCTTTAAAAGAGTCTCTTTGACAAACAAACCACAAGCAAACATTATTTTAGATACCTAAAATGGAACCTCTGGGTGCCTCACTTCCTGTACTTTTATAGATGTTCCTGATAGGCCCTACCTCACTTCCTGGAACTATTGCTAACATGCTTTTCCTCCACAGCTATGATCAAACCTTGTCCACTGAAAATGAATGACTGTTGTTTAACTACACAAAACAAAACATATTTTCCGTACACTACATTGTGGGGTTAAATATTCAACCATAGTTTAACCAATATATTCCCTTGTTATCACCCAGTATGTTATGCTTAACTTTCTTTAGATACTCATACCAGGACAGGAAATACATTTCTTCACACATTTTGCTTTAACCCTAGAACACTAAACCCAACTTTTGTCCAACTATTAAGTACAGAAATACATGGCAATCTGACTTATCTGAGGTAATATTTCAACATGAAATTTCACAAAAAACGAAAATTAAAATGTTTTGCCCCCCAAACAATCTGTGAAAAATGTGGGTATTATTTAAAAGAAATCACACCCGTGTGAAGTGAGGGGCGCTCCTATCTTTGTACATCATCTATTCGTTGTCAATGGGAATTGAATCTTTGTGTAGGACAAAAATAGCCGATTTGCTCGTCTACATATGATGTATAAATTCTCCTTTAATTGTCAAAGGGAATTTAATGTTTGTGTAAGATGAAAATCTACACTATAGCCCCTCAAAAATATTCCTTAAAAAATAATGGAACTTCTTCTTTGGTCCACCCATCCTGGGACATGTGAGAATGGTCCAGTAAAAAAGAAAGAAAGAAAGAAAAAACTATCACTAAACCCGGATGAAATTCACCCAAACACCTGCCTGTAGAAAAAAAGCAGGGATGTGGGCAGGGAAACAAACCTACCTTGTATGATGTGTGCATCATGAATTTACCCAAGGATCCACCTACATCAGACATCAGCAACATTATGAAAACCACATGAACATAATTGTCTGGGTGAAAAATCACCCGGGTTTTTTTCAAAGTCAAAGTTGTACGATTTGTCACACACGTTACCACAGTGAAATTTGTTCTCCGCATTTGACCCATCTCTTGGACTGGTGAGCCACAGCCGTGCCGCGCTCGGGAATCATTTGATTAGTTGATTTGACCCCCCAAATCCAACCCTTTGATGCTGAGTGCCAAGCAGGGAGGCATTGGGTCCCATTTTTACAGTCTTTGGTATGACCCGGCCGGGGATCAAACCCCAACCTCCCAGTTTCAGGGCGGACACTCTAACCACAAGGCCACTGTCTGGTCTGGGTTTAGTAGTGTTCTAGTAAAGTCATTACTTTCCTGAAAGTGTAGGGAGAAACTATGTGTTGGTTTTGCATAAATTGAATGCTATTTGTATTACTGTAAAAAAAGCATAACCACACCCCCACAGGGAGTGCAGTGCCCGGAAGTCGAGTCGGTCGGACCCACGGTTGTCCAGAACCACCACTAAAGGCCTCTGCCCGGGCTCTGGACAGCGCCCCTGCCCAGGGTCCATATATGGCGCTGTTCTGACATCACAACACTCCATGTCTGACACAACTCCATATATAGAAATAAAGGAACACAGTGAGACAGATACAGCAATCTCTATATATGGGCATAAAAGGGACAGAGACACATTATAGAATGCTTTATAATGTGTCATTATTATTTTTTATACGTAAAGTATTGTGTGAATTTATAAGTTCTTATAACTATAATTATACAGTGCTAGAAGCAGATTGTAATGGATTACAAGGATGCTTATAATGCAAGAGACATGGTGATATGCATATAGCAGCAAGGGTCACCAGAGGTTTTGTTGGTACTTGACCTGTTAAACCGCATCATGTACTCAACTGTACTGAATAGGACATCAGTATCAATATTTATCAGTATACGCTGCTCGGTAACTGAAGATGCGACCACTGGGAGGGTGCGCAGGTGTCATGTCCCGTCAGACGTAAAGGTTAATGAGTCGGCGAGGCGTCCCGTCCCGTCAGTGTCGTGTGTTGACGTGTAGAGTTCAATGGTGCGTCTCATCATTGTTGAGTACTATAGACCACAGTTTCCCAAAGTGGGGTCCGGGGGCTTGAGGGAGTTCCAGGCAGTCCCCATGGCTAAATGATAGTTTGGAACCAAATGGGCCCTTGTGGGTCTGTAACTCTGAGAGGGATAATTTAACTCTCATAGTTAAATTAACATTGATTTTACAATATAAATTGGGGGTCCCAGAGATAGAAATGCCATTTAATGGGGGTCCATAGACTAATGCATGTCAAACTGTGGGTCCTTGAAATAAAACCGTCTCTTCTGGAGGTCCCTGGCATGTCTTGTCAAATGGGGGTCCGCGGGTAAAAGAATGTCAATTTGGGAGTCCTTGACATGAAAAAGTTTGGGAACCACTGCTATAGACGAATAACAGTTTAAGTCCAAATTTTATTCTGACCCCTCCATGAAAAGGCCTAGTTGTCCTCTGAGCTCTGACCCCATCATTTATACATTATGGATAATTAGAGTGGACTTAAACTGTTATTTGTCTATAATAGTACTCATAATGTTTCACAAAAAAAAAACCCCAATGTCAATTTCTGTCAAGGGTCCATTTGGTTATCAACTCTCCTCCATCATTTATAGCTGGGGACCATGCAGCTGGAACCTCCTCACACAGACCACTGGTTGAGAACAATGCACTGTCCTTATGGGTTTGTTTATGATTCAGTCACTCTACCACCGACAGAGCCGCCCCACCTTCCCATTGTCATTCTTTGTTGTCATCACCTTCCTTCACAACTGCAATACTAAATAATGTATGACACACAACACGACAGAGAGGCCTTAATAATAGACCTCTTCTTGTCTGTGGCCGAAACCTGAAACAGGTGTGTGTGTGTGTATGCGTGCGTGCGTGCGTGCATGTGTGTGTGTGTGTGTGTGTGTGTTGGGGTGATCTCAGAAGTAGGCGGAGCTGCCACTGTGTCCCCGGCACTGTGTGTGTGTACCTATAAATAAAAAGGTTCTGCTCCAACATCGCCTTTTCATTACAGAATACCTGCATTCGATGGCTACAATTGTTCAAGTAAGTATCTCTCTGTGTGTGTGTGTGTGTGTGTGTGTGTGTGCGTGCGTGCGTGCGTGCGTGCGTGCGTGCGTGCGTGCGTGCGTGCGTGCGTGTGTGTGTGTGTGTGAATAAGAGCTTTCAAAAACTGTTATACAGACTGTTTTACAGAATTTGCCAAAGAGAGCAAAGATACATACTGTATATGTTAGGATAGGCGTTTCAAAGAGGAATGAGGATGTGGTATATTGGTAAAGTTGATAGAGGTAACAGCTTATTGTATTTTTTGTTTCGGTATGCAATGCAAACTACATTTATATTATTTTACACCTAACCCTTTAACCAAGTAATAATCTATTTGTGTATTTTGAACCCGTTTAAAAATGCATCTTGGTTAAGTGAAAAAGCAGAGGATTTAATGGATTTACTGTGTAAGGTACTGAGAGAGAAACACAAGGTGGGACTGATAGCCCTTTGCTGTTCTTCATCTGTACATGACTGTCTGTTTCTAACATAGCCTGCACTACAAAGCAATGTTTAGGTTTGGGCTCAGTGGGTAAACGAGCAAATTATTCTTTTAGATAACATATCAATGTCAACGCATATAAAAGCACTGCCTCCTGTCCAAACAGTTCTCTATAGGAAAATGGCATGGCATCGCCATTTAAAATGGCATGGCATCGTCATTTTGTAGTTTATCCTATGGAGCTCGGGCTGCTCGGTGGTGGATTGTGAGAGGGTCTCTAGGAGCGCGAAACCTGGAAAAACAATTATTTGGCTTTTCCTGATGATTTATTTTTTATGGGAGACTTAGAGATTCTCGCTAGACAGAGCCTGAGCTTCTTGAGCCGCAGCAAACAGTACGACATATATATATATTTTTTAACATTCATATCAAAACCATTTCATTGAGCCTTTGTAAACATATCATCCTAAAATGGAGACTGGTTGAAGCATTAAAACCTTGTACTTGGAATACACAAATGTAATGATAGTCAGATCTACTCCTACTCTAATAACCGGTCAGTGATATTATAAGAATATTAAGTTACTTATTTATTCACATTTATATGGCCATTTTTTTGCCAGCTGTAATTCCTGTGTTTGACAACTGGTGTTCCTTTTAATTTGTTTGTCTAATATTGTAGTTTGCTATTATGGTTTTATTTGTAAAATATGCCACTCGCTACCAGTATAATTGTAGTTGTCCATGTGAAAGTGCTCATGGTTAGATTGGATAAACCCAGGTTGATTTACTGAGTTGATAACCAACCTTTGTGTGAAACTATGTGCATGACTGGATTAGTGAAGGCAGAGTTAACAGGTCCTGGGTGTGTGATCTTGTTTCGTAGTACAGACCTCTTGCTTGAGTGAGCCCAGACGTGTGTGTGTGTGTGTGTGTGTGTGTGTGTGTGTGTGTGTGTGTGTGTGTGTGTGTGTGTGTGTGTGTGTGTGTGCGTGTGCGTGTGTGCGTGCGTGCGAGTGAGTGAATTAATGAATTCCTTTTTATGTGTGAGTGTGTGTTCCTTAAGTGAACATGAACTGTCGACCCCGTTATATTTGTTTCCTTGTAAAATTAATTGTAATTTGTGGAATCAAATAAAGAACTAAAATGTGAGCGTGTGTGTGTGTGTGTGTGTGTGTGCGTGCACATGCGCGTGTGTGTGTGTGTGTGCGTGTGTGCATGAGTAAACATCAATTGGTAGGGTATTGTATTGATGATCACATTTCAATCCTGGCTGTAAATGAATCTGCAGATCTGAATTCACCTCATGCGATGGATCCTTTAGATTACGCTTGCGTGTGCGTGCCTTTCTTGGGTTTCTGTGTAGAGGGTGATTAAGTCTGAGAGAGGAAGGCGGCTCATATGCTAATTAAAAGTGTGTGTGTATGTGCATGTGTGCATGTGTGTGTGTGCGTGTGTGTGTGTGTGTGCTCACATGTCAGAGTGTGACATTTGAAGTGTGAATGATAGAGCCGTGCAGCTGAAGACCAACGCAGTACATTTCCACTGCTTCACATGGAAATGTACTGCCTTGGTCAGTACATTGTACACATGGTTTTGTCCAAACTATCTACTGCGATCCATCACAAATGGTCGTTTTTGTACCAAGACAATATTTTTTATTTATTTTTTATAAATAAACCAACAATGATCTTTGTTTAGCATTTAGAATGACATTTGACGGCATGGGCCGTGGCTCAGCGGTCCAGGCACCTTGGCTGGTAATCCAGTCTGGCAGTGTGCCGCGGGTTCGACTCCCAATCCCGACGGCCTTTACTGCATGTCACCCCCACCATCTCTCTTCCCATTTCAGCCTACTGTCTATCCCTCTATGAAAACATATACAATAAAGGCGGAAGCCACAAAAAAACATGCAGTGTGGCATGAAGTAATCTTGCAGTTGCAAAGTGGGTGAGGTGTTACCCTAGCATGCGGTGACACAAGTCCAGGGTTGCCTCAGAATACTTTGATAATATTTGCAATTGATCCATATATCACTTCATGGGTCACAGACAAAGTCTGCATAGAGAGAAGGATGAGGCTGGCAGGGCACTAAAACTAGAGGCAAGTAAATTGACTCTATGGGAGCCAACCCAGGGCAGAGCCACCACCTACGTAGACCCACTGCGGCGTGACAGCTTAGCTAACACTGTAGAGCTCAAGAACCTGATGTTAGATAGGAAAGTGTGGAGGGCAACGATCCAGGAGTCCCGAGTTGGTGTTGGCTAGCTAGACCTCACTCTCGCATCGCATGCATATCACTTCAGTTTAACCACTTATATTAGATGCGCTATACTTGACCTAAGTTGCACTTTTACGAATGTTCCCCCCATAGCGATTAAATGTATAGCCTACAAGTATGTCCTATAACATGTCCTATAATGGAAACAGATGTTCTCTTAATTTTTCCTCCTGACATACTGTATCTTAGGGGGTAAGATTAACATATTTATTATGCATCGTAATATGGGTGAATATGGGGTGCCGTGGATGAAAAAGGTTATTTACATGGGTGACCTGAGACAAAAAAAGTTTGAAGTACAATAGCAGTGTTTTTTTTGTGGTTTTTTTCAACTTATTGTTTTTTATTGTCATTGCCGGGGTAGACAATACATATGCATACATATGCATCATATATCATCATATATCATCATTCATCATATATCATCATTCAGTTCTTCAATACAAAATTGTCTCCCCAAGGAACAATAGCAGTGTTTTAAGTGGAAAACAACATTTAACACCATACATCATATCACAACTACCCTTCATACTCCATTCATTATCTTCCCTCCATGCAGTGTGCGTCCTGCTATGCCCAGAACAGCATCCAGTCCACCCAGTTGTTCAGGAGGGAATCTGGACAAGCGGACTGCATGACGTTGTTCATGTACCGCGTTCCGCGCTACGTCCCGCGGCCCCGCCTGGGCTGCCATGCCCCCAAAATGACCCTGCGGCAGATCTGTCGCCTGCTGAAGAAGATGAAGCAGGTCAGGAAAATGGCGGAGGCGGCCACAAATAACAGCAGGTGAGAAATGACACTTGCAGCCGTATTTCATCTTCATCGTCATCTAAAATGCACCGAGTCTCTGTGTGTACGTCTGGACGTCCGTAATCCACGTAACTCTAGCCCCACTGACTTCAAATTCGACACACCCATTCCACTCCACCACAGGGAGTGCAGTGCCCGGTGTCGAGTCGGTCGGACCCACGTTTGTCCAGAACTGCCCCAAAAAGGCCTCTGCCCGGGCTCTAGACAGGGCCCCTGCCAGGGTCCATATATGGAGCTGGCCTATTCTGACCTCACAACACTCCATATTTGGGCATGCCTGACACAGAACTCCATAAGCTGGCCTGTTCTGACATCCCAACACTCCATATTTGGGCATGGCTGACACAGAACTCCATATACAGGTATAGGAATAAAGGGACACAGAGAGACACATACTGACGTTGGGCATAAAAGGGACACAGACATAATATCTGGGTGGGTCATTCATTTCCAACTTGGATCATTCCAAGTAGGCCAGTGCCCAACGTGTACCGCCATAGAGGCCCCACGGGGCACCTCTCTAGTCTTACAATAAATGCACCACGTCTCTGTACGTATGTGTATACGTCTGTAATCCTCGTCAATCGAGAACCGTTCGCCCCACCGACTTCAAATTCACCACACGCATTCCAGACCACCACAGGGAGTGCAGTGCCCGGTGTCAAGTCTGTTGGATAGCCAGTTGTCCAAAACCGGCACAAAAGGCTCTGCCCAGGCTCTGGGCAGGGCCCAAATTAGCCATGATCACACCTGTCCAATTTCCAGGCTCTGCCATGAGTCAATTGATTGCCATGGCAACCCCAGCCTTATTCCCCACACCCGAACGTCTATAAAAGCAGTTAAGTATGCTGACGTCTGACGTTTATAACAATCCAAACCGTTTGAAGGTTGAAAATTTAGCAAGTTATGATTATTTAAAAAGTACATGCCCCATATAGACACAATGTTATGAGCGGGCGAGCTACTGAAGCAAGATGGCCGCCACGTAGCAACGTCGCTCTCCATTGTCAAGCAGCGCCTGTGCAATCAATCAACCAATCAATCAAAGTCATTCAAAATGATGTGTGTACCTAATGATTAGATACATGCAATGGGATGACAACCGATGATGATGATTGATGATCATTTGCAGTAATCTAGTGACTGATATTTGACAAATTATAACCCATCAACATCTTTTTTTGCAATAGTGGACAGGACACCAACTTGCTCCTGTGGTGTCTGTCAGCGTCAACACAAGCAAAGTGAGAAATACCAACCACATTACAATTAGAAATACATTCCCTGCACCACGAGCACACGCACACGCGCACGCACGCACGCACGCACGCACGCACGCACGCACGCACGCACGCACGCACGCACGCACGCACGCACGCACGCACGCACGCACGCACGCACGCACGCACGCACGCACGCACGCACGCACGCACGCACGCACGCACGCACGCACGCACGCACGCACGCACGCACGCACGCACGCACGCACGCACGCACGCACGCACACACACACACACACACACACACACACACACACACACACACACACACACACACACACACACACACACACACACACACACACACACACACACACACACACACACACAGTGTGTCTCTAGAGTCTTTTTCAACAAAATAATACAAATAAAAACTTCATCACAAAAATACACACGTACAGTGTTTCGGGGTAGAGCAGCCGCTTCGATCCCGGGCACCCCCAGAGTTAGTGTCGAAGTGTCCTTGAGCAAGACTCTGAACCCCTAATTGCTCCCGATGAGCAGGTTGGTGCCTTGCATGGTTTCCGCCACCATCATTGTGTGAATGTGGGTGTCTACAATCTACATTCGTTTCAACGTGAGACGTTGTGAGCTTGTAGATCGGATAATAGGGGACTAGGTCAATAGGTCAACTAGTTTACAAAGAATAGAGGGTTTAAGTAGTTAGTGTCTGTACTCACACCAACACTCTCTCTCCATAGGTTACCCATCTCCATACCCATCTCAACATCTCTGGTCAAGTCAGACTGCAGGTGTTGTCTCTTGTCCTGCTGCAGACGCAGACGCACTGTCAGCATGAAACGTTTTGTCTGACGTCAGCCAGTCTGGCTGTTCACCAACCAACCAAACCCCCAAACATAACACAACAACCAACACATGCAGTAACCTCGGAGACCAACTGTCAACCGAATCGCACCCCCTTCAAAAGCATGTAGTACATTCAAGCATTTCTTTCCTGCAGGCTAGGATATTTTGTTGAGGATGGTGTTTGTTTCCTGTGCCCTGAAGGTCCACAGTGAGAGGGCATGGTAGGAGGTCATTCTTGCAACTTTTGTTGACAAGGAAAGCACAGCTATGGTGATTTATTTGCCATTTGGAATGCGCTTCCTAGTCCTCGTTGGTTCCCGGTGTTTGGGAAGAAGGAATATGATGAATCTTTTTTTCACAGCTTTTTACAACCCCAACTTCCAACTCCCCCCCCCCCCCCCCCCAAGTCTTGTAATTACAGCAGTGGAAAATTTGCATTGGCCAGGACACACGAAACTGGAGTAGCACCTTGTTGATTTGATTGTCTGTTTCGTCCTAGTTTGTTTGTGTGTGTGCGTGCGTGCGGGAAGGCGGTGAAAATGGATTACATGTTTCATAGATACATTTATGTATTAGTCATCATCATCAATTGCACATAAATAGAATGCATGCTGACAAATGAATTAATCTAATGGTTTTGCTAAGTAGAGTTTGACTGCTAAGTCATGTGTGATATCATATTTATATCAATAATATTGCTAAAGTATGTAAGCATCAATGTATCCTTTGAGAGTGCGGATTTAAGCAATATTACATGAGATGGTGTTCATTATCGTCATTAATGCACGCCTGCGATGCTGCAGGAAGTCCCAAAGGCAGCGCAGAAGTGCATTCATGACGATGAAGAACACCCTCTCGTGTAATATTGCAATTATACAACAGTTACCCTTAAAACTAAGATATTCGCTAAAAAAAAGAATCATAATTTATTTATGACAGATGTAGCCACTATACGACCACAAATGTCCCAAGAAACGTTCTAGCCTAGAAACCCAGTCTGCTGCGTTCTGGGAGAACAGTAGCCTGGTTAATAAACCAGACCGAATCAGCCGTTGGCAAAAAAAAATTGCCTACCAGCGGATTACGGTCTGGCGAGGCTCAGTAGCACGCCTCTTTCCTACAACCGAGAACAGGTCGGACCAATCGGGACACGGTATGCAATATGGGCGGGCTTTGGTACAGTGACGTTCAATGCTTGAGACCTTTGACTGACAGTAGCTCTGACCAATTGCGTCAAAGAGGAACCCGCCCCCCGGGAAATGAAATCCAAGTGGAGCCAGCCCAGACTAATATACCGCGACAGTGTTGTGTGATATTAGTCTGGCTTATTAGCCAGGCTAGGAGAACAGAGCAGCTGCTTTTTATGTTTTCATTAGGTGTTCCACTACGCTCGTTTAAGCACGGCTAGAAGGCTGTTTGAACCAATCAGATTGCTTCCTCAAAAGGACCTGTTGTATAATCTGAAATATGAATAGGCTGTATATAACTACAAATGGCAGCTATGTTTCAATTCTGTTATTTGTTTGTGGTGTCATTTTCTGTTAAGAGTGCAATAAAAACATGTGATAATAGTGATACAATTGTGTTAATTGTGTGTGTGTGTGTGTGTGTGTGTTATTGCGCACGCGCGTGCACCATCAGATATTCACATTATAAATGTGTCACATCGCTATTTTCAAATGGCTGAAAATGTATATAGGGCTGAAGTGCTTAATGTATGTTTTGTAATAATAATCAAATAATCAAAATCTAAGTAACTAGTAACAAAGGTTTTCAATTAAACGTAGTGGATGAAAAGTACAATATTTGGATCCGAGATGTAGTGGAGTAAAAGTAATACTATTGGAAATTGGAAATACTCAAGTAAAGTACAAATACCTCAAAATTGTACTTAAGTACAGTACAGCTCTTATAAGTAAATGTACTTAGTTACTTTCCACCACTCAGACCACTGTCAATTATGCATAGCTTGCGAGCTACTTCAGGCAGATGTAGGCCTACTCAAAAGGTTTACACGCAAGTGCACCACTGTGTTATTTTTGTAACCGACATGTCAAGCAGCTGATAAATTTGGCTGCTTATTTAGGCTCACCTCATTCCACTGTTGCAGCTCTCGCTGTCTCACACAGCAGGTTTGTACTGTGCTGCTTTGCCACACCGCCACTGCAGTGGTTTACGATGTGAGCTCCCTGCTCTTAAATTGTTGTACTGATCAGGGAGTAATGTTGCAAAGCCTGAACACCAATATATATAATTATACAAATGTAATATTATTAATATATGTTTTCCGATCTATTCGTGAATTCACTGACGGAACTGCTATCCAGAATGAAGGAAACAAATAGGTATATAAACCATTTGCAGTGTTATTTAGCAGACTATGCAGCTCAAATTAAGCATAAAACAGTTCTGTATAATAGCTTCATACCACCTTATAATCGTTGACCATTAACGGTGGTCTGGTATTTTCTTTTATCAATTCTACATTATTGTTACTTTTTACATTGCAATTCAAAGCATGAATTTCATTGAAAAGATTTGCTGAAAATCATACACTTCAACTTCAAAGAACTTTATTTTTTCCGTTTGGAAACTTATTTTGTGCATATAGTCCCATGGTGGGCTCAGACTACAGGAGTTTTAAAATCTTAAACGATTTGGAAATCTGGTTGCATCACACACTACAGGGTAATCTTCTTCAAGATTCTCTTTTAAGATGGGGGTCAGAAATGCCCCCACCACCACCATTATCAGGAGGGGCGTTCTTGCCCCAATGGCCCTGATTATGCCGTTGTGTGAGCAGGGCATATAAGGACATTAGAACTCATTTTAAATGTCCATTGTTGTACACAACAACTAAAGGGGACACAATATATTATTATATATTTTCCAGTTCCGTAAGATCAGCATGTTTCTCTGTTCTGGTCTGGTGAAAACAGAGACTACAATTGTATCAGCTATTAAATTACTACTATTTTATCAGCTGCAGAGATTCGTCTTCCATGTGGGAAGGGACACTGAAACAAGGGAATCTCTCTGGGTCTAGTGTTATTGGGACGTAGCATAGTAAAAACAAGGGGGTATGATATCAAATGAAAGTTTACAATGAATTTAGGTGTAGGCATACAATAAGTAGCCTGGCGCAGCCAGACTTCATCCGCCCCTATTGCATATGTAATATGTCCCGAGGCGGATTAGCGCAGTGGTATATTAGTATCGCAACGCGAGGCTATACAATAAGTGCAAACCAAAGTCAAATGAGATGCTATTGTGGACAAAGCAGAGCCTGACCAGAACCTTTCCTGGCGGTTCTGGACAACGGTGTATCCGACCGACTCAAGGCCGGGCACTGCACTCCCTGTGGTGGTGTGGAATGCATGTGTCTAATTTGAAGTCGGTGGGGCGAACCGATCTAGAGTTACATGGATTACAGACGTACGTACTTCGTACGCACAGAGAATCGGTGCATTTACTGTAAGACGCTGCCCTTTCAAATATTGAGACACTTCAGTGTGGAGTTCCTCAGGGAATCTGCCTTGGCCCCCTTCTCTATTCTATTTTTGTAAATGATACGCCATATGTATTAAAGAAATGCAGGAATGGGGAATTATGCAGATGATACGACGATGTATGTATCATCAGAGAGTTAATGAGGTGCTTCGATCGATCAACTAGAGTTAAAGCTGGTTTCTGAATAGATCATGGAAAATAAGCTGAAGTTGAATGTCTTACAAACTAAATGCATGGTAATAGGTTCTAAATATGCTCTTAAGATAGGTCAGAACTAGAAGTCAAACAGTTGGGTACAACTAAAGGCATCTCACCCCATTAGAAGGATCGAGTGCTCATCTGCTAACAAACAAACAAGTAATACAATTATTAAACTAGTCACACACACGATCATCACGAACTTGGTAAACTCCAGCTTGATCAGAACAGAGGGGCAAGACTAGCACTTCACTGCTATGTCTGGAGTAGTGTGGATGCTATGCATGCCAGGCTGTCATGGTCATGGATGAGGGTGGATGAAAAACTGGCATGCAGCCTAAAGAATGTGTATACCTCACAGAAACCCTTCTGTTTGTTTTTACAGCTATTACCTGCAAATGAGAGACATGGTTATAATACTAGACATGCACTAAAGTGGTCACTTTACTTTACCTCTGCCCAGAACAGTTATGCACAGAGCCATTGCATACTGGCATGTGCTCCCCCCCCACACTTGACACTAACAAGAAATACATTTGGTTTCAAAAGCGAACCTAAGGCAACAATAATCAGAAAGGAAATTATATTAGGTTATTATTTTTGGTATTTTCAGACACACACTTTTTGTTCATTAACATTGATCATGCTGTATAGCCTGTACTACATTTTATGATTTGTATTGCGATGTTATTGCCTGGACCCCAGGAAGAATAGTCTCCATGGGATCCTTAATAAATAAACAAACAAACGCACACAGATCCCTGACCCCTACTTAACTACATCCGTAACAGGTCTTCAGAACTTGGGGCTCTGAGGCGCCACTCTGCTGCTACACTGTAATTTTGACCTCCTCCACTCCACTGGGAAACACGATCTGCTCCACCACACACACACCGGAGATTCAAACCCCAGACCCACCTGGACTACAGGACAGTGCAGTGACCTGTAGGCCAGGTGGAGCTAATCAGGTTAATGGTACACCCCAGGCCAGTAATGGGCTGCGTCGAGGGCACCCTCTGTAGTCTAGTGGGAAGAAGGGGTTATCATGATACCCCCCGGAAATATCCATGTCTCTGTACATACGTGTGTACGTATGTAATCCACATAAATCGAGAACCATTCGCACCACCGACTTCAACCAACAAATTAATTCATATAGCATAAAAATCTGTAAACAACTTTGTCTTTAACACTATGTGTAAAATGTGTGGTCACGTTGTGAGTTTGTAGAGCTTGTAGAGACTGTAAAAATCATAAAGAAAGCTAATGGAGGATATTTTCACATGGAGGTCTACAGCCAAACATACAAGCTAGTGCATACCGGGAGGCAAGCAGGAATGAATGAAGCCTGGTGCTCAACACCATGAATGAGCACCAGGCTTTATAGGGGAGGGGGTATATAATCAGTGACCACTTACACCTGAGTAATTGGGGCGTGGAGATAGCCTTACTCATCTGTGAAGAGAAAGGCGAGTGTATCGATATGATTTCTGGGTCAATGTCTGGCCGCTGGTTAACAATTTTAACCCTGTGTTGATCCCTATTTTGGGCATGTCATAGGCAAAACAATTGAAGAAGTTCAAATTACTAAGTAAGTTCATATTACGTACTTACTTTGACACGTTTAGTGTTTGGCTATACAGGGGCAGGGACCCAAACTGTATTGTGAATTGCTATAACATCTACATTTATAAGATCACAACAAGAACCCTGGATTGGTGTCTGTGACAACCGCCCCATAACAGCACCCTCCCCCAGTTTGAGAGTTAGTTTGATTAGCAAAAGGGAGAATCGAACAAGAAATTAATCAAACAGATGTTAGGGAGTGTATTGGAGTAGAATAGATAAAGGAAGATAGGGCAAGCGTTTAACAGACAACTAAAGGTTATCTCCGGAACTGCATCATTAGAGGGTGTCAGTAGTAATCCAGAGTTAAAGAATATCTTGTGTTTCAACATTCTATTTATTTAATTGGGGTTTGATTTTGCAGTGTCGGCAGCAAAAGCTGTTTCTTTTCCTGGGCAGGATCGAGGTAGCTGGAATAAAAGGGGAAAAGCATCTTGAAAAGGAGAAAGCAGCACGAAGCAACATAGAAAAAAGACAGTTCCAGCTAATGTTACAGGTGTGCTCACTATAAAAGATACACCCACACACAGCTAGCTAGACCTAATTATTCATCTGCTGACTAAGTACAGCTCACCTGCGTATGTACACTGAAAACAAAGACCCTTTCAAAGTGTGCTACACTGACCGGACATCAGCCAGTGCTGGTCAGACTAACCTTTCTAAATGATTTAGATTGCAAAGTACATGTAGTGTACATGTAGTACGTGTGTGTGTGTGTGTGTGTGTGTGTGTGTGTGTGTGTGTGTGTGTGTGTGTGTGTGTGCGTGCATGCGCGTGTGTGTGTGTGTGCGAGGGAACATGAGCAGTCAGGTTTAGGACAGGAAGCCAATTCTCCTGTTTCTTCTGAGGAAGAAGTTGATACTTCAGTGCAGTCAGTAATTGAATTACAGACACACGCACACACACCCCGAGAAATGTAGCAAGCCGCCGTGGCATAGCTTGCTACATTTCTCGGGGGGGTCGGGGGTGCGTGCGTGTGTCTGTAATTCATAATATGTTATATCATAGGTCTATATACATTGGTTAGTGCAATGTCGCTTCAACACTGCATACTGTAGTATCGGCTCTGTCCTTTTTTGATTTTCCATTTAATAGACTTAACTACCTGACAAAACTTTTACAAAAGGCAAAATGTGAGTTAATGTATCTACTATTTATCTAATGATAAGGTCTGGAAGTCCCCCGACCACACTTTGAAAATTTAAATCCACAACTATATTTGTGCTAAAAAATGAGTGCATTCAATACACACACACACACACACACACACACACACACACACACACACACACACACACACACACACACACACACACACACACACACACACACACACACACACACACACACACACACACACACACACACACACACACACACACACACACACACACACACACACACGGCCTATATGTACTGTGAAAATGAGACTACCCAAATAAAATATAGTGCAGCACTCGACTGGTCTGCACTGTATGTTTTGTTTTGCAGGGGTGATAAGTTAGTCACCCCTGCAAAACAATAACACATATTATTTTAGATATTATTTTCTGATGCTAGTTGTCCCTATATTGAGCACCTACTGGCTGAAGTGCGCTAGACTTCTCTGTGAGTATCAGTATATGACAGTATTTACGGTATTCAGACTATCACTTCTCATATCACCAAGATTGCAATGCAAAAACGCTATGGCAAGTTATGTGTCATATAATATATGTCACATAATTATATATTATAATAGAAAAGTGAAGGGTTGTAGTGACATGCGCTATAGAGAGTATGTGCATGCATGAAGTGAATGGTAGATCGAGTTGCAAAGTGAGTGACAAAGTGAATTTAATGTTGTTTAAAGTTATTTAATGCAATCAAATAGGACTTTTCTGTTTGGATGTACTGTATGAGCTGTCAAGGCCAGAAAGTAGTTTTTTGCCAGTCAGTAGGCGTTCCAGCATAACTTCCGGGTATGATGATGATGTCACACGCATACCCTCTATTCACTGGAATTGAGCCGTTTCTTGACATAATCACACTAGTAGTCTGATGTTATAAAGTTATTGCTTCATATGTAACATTGAGGATTACGGTTTACATCAGTGCCAGTAAATGTGTGTGCGGAGGGGGACAAGAGGCAAGGACCAACAAAAACACATTAAAGATAAACAATTTAAATACATTTTAAAGTATAATTGTGAATATATGAACGGATATAAATCTATCACCAATGAATATATGTCAACAGTGAAATTTGTGGCGGTCTTAACCGAGTGGTTAGTGTATGAACAGTTGGGGCGGTCATAACCGAGTGGTTATAGTTAGTGAGTCCGCCTGGGCTGCCAGAGGCCCTGGACGGTGCAAGTTTGATTCCAGGCCAGCAATTTATCAACGCGTCTCCCTGAGCGAATGCCTGCTCCTAGTGATTATAGGATGGGTAAATGCAGAGGTCGAATTCCTCTTAAGTGCATATAGTCTATATTTACACACACACACATACAGTGACAAAAAACACCCCAAGGAGTGGGGACTATATTATTAGAATGAATATTATGTAGTATTAGCAGGCTCCAGCAGTATCTGGCTATATTTACCATCAACAATGAATATAGTTCCGTCTATCAACACAGCAGTTGTCATTACCAGGCAAAATATAGGTTATGTAATCATCATCAGTTGTGGTCAACTCTTTGTGTTAATGACATGTGGGTTGGCTTAGCTCTGGCGACTCGCATTGCCCACACCCGTCGGCATTCGCTTTTCACCTATGTGATGAACATTTTAAATATCAACCATCAGAGAATATGGAATCCATTATAATTTGAGCCCAATATGACATGCAAGAATCTTTAGTATTTTTCTACTCACATCCCACTATTATCCATTAATTATTATTACCTGAATATGTCCACAATCCACATTGCTCATGATCAGCGACGGCACATGCATGCTTTTCCCATCAGGACACGCCCCCCTCATCTAGACTGAGTGGCAAAACATTGAGCAGCATGGATTGTTGGAGTTTGGAAGCGCTCGTTGGAAATCACTCAACCGTCCTGCGTATCACCTGTTTCTAAATGTCACATAATGCAGGAGGCAGCAAAATGTTGTGTTATTGAAAAAAAGCACTTCCAAACTCTGACACTTAGAAAAATAATCAAATGCAGGGCAGAAAGTACCTCATAACGTTTCTATGGTGGATTTTTATGAAACAAAAACTTTGCAGATAGAAAGAGGATAATTCAAGCTTTTGCATTGTTGCAATGTTGGTGAGTTTAACATTGTTTAATGCAATCAGACAGGACTTTTCTGTTTGGATGAATGGGCTGTCAATGCCAAAAAGTAGTTTTTTGCCACTCAGTGGGCGTTCCCGCATGTCACGCGCATACCCTCTATTGTGACTTGGGGGGACTATGGGGGGGATTGGAAATTTAGAGCAGGGGCTAATGCATTTTGGTTTACATAGAAATCAGTCAATTGGGCTTGTGGGGAGGGGGGGCTTAGGGAGGGCAAAGCCTCCACCAGAGGGGGCTAAAGCCGCCTCTAGCCGTTCCTGCTCATGATACTTTCAAACATCTCCCCCCCCCCCCCCCCCTTTTTATCGGTCAATTGGGCTTGTAGGCCAATCAATCTAAGCTAAAAACAGGCGTGACCCAAAATAAATTGCAATAGTAATCGTTCAAGGTTCCTTAGGGTCATCCAAATAACATTAAACATTGATGGATTGAAAATTCAGCGGCTGAAAGTTGGGTACCATTAACATTTTCAAATTTTAATTATGCTTCAAGTCAAACTAGTCTAGGGGTTATTCATGATTCTGAATCCATTCCAAGCATTTGCACGACAAACACTCTTAACTCTATGGCCTAAATTAGGCCAGAGCCACTTGCCCAAATGTGATGACCGCATCACATTGTGATGACCTCATCACATTTGTGATGACCTCATCACATTTGTGATGACAGCTATGGCCGTTTTCACCCATGTTTTTCGTGCAAAACTAATGCTTGCAGAAATGTTTGCCTTATATAGGATGTTAATGGTACACAACTTTCAACCCCTGAATTTACCATGATCCAAATCCAAATTTTAATGTTATTTGTATGACCCTAAAGATCAGAAAAAAGCTTGAATGATTACTATTGCAATTTCTTTTGGGCCTCTTAGATTGACTGGCCTATTGTGGGGGGGGGGGGGGGGGGGTTGTCGGGGCTAAGCCTCCACTAGAGCAGGCTAAAGACCCCCTCTAGCCATCCCTGTTCATGATACACTCAAAACATAGCCAAAGAAGTCACCCATGACAGACAGTTCAACTAAATAAAAATCATTTATTATTCATTAATATTATTATCATCATGTCCATTCTATCTAGAGAGAGTCCACCATGCCACTTTCAGGAACTTGGAGTAGTGTTTAAGACATCTGTCTGTCTGCTGGAGGGGGGGGGGGGGGGGTGAGGCCGCACACAGGACACGACAGACAAACGGACGGAGGGATGAAACGAGGGTCGGGGTCGGGTCAGGTGTGCGGGGGGGGGGAGGAGGGGGGGGGGGGGGGGGGGGTGGGACCTCTGGGCCGGGCAGGGGGACAGGCTTACACTCCTGCTGCTCATTCTCCATGCTGCTTCAAACAAGGAGGGATAGAGGGATGGTGGTGGTGGGTGGGGGGGTGATAGGATACAGGGCGAGGAGGAGGAGCGATACGAGAGAGGGGGATAGTCTTAAGTAGTAGTTTTTCTGATGACCTACAGCGAGACCAAGTCAGGCCAAGGGAAGGGGGAGAGAGAGAGACAGCTTCAAGCTCATTGGTCAGGCTGCTTGACAGGGAACCAGGACAAGCCAATCACAGACTGATACAGAGGAGGAGGGTATGTATAGGTGTCTGCATGTGCGTGTGTGTCTGCGTGTGCGTGTATGTACGTGTATGCGTGTGTGCTTGTGTGTGCGTGTTGTGTCCATGAGCACATATCTGTGAGTGTGTAACTGGTCAGCGTTACTTTGATCCATTGTCACTGTACACTTGTCAAAGTTACTGTCACAACCGGGTACAAAGTTGAGGTAACAAACAAACATCCTTCTTCTCCTGAGAAAGGGAGGGAGAGAGAGAGAGAGAGAGAGAAGAGAAAATGAATTAGTGTAATCACCTGCTGTATTCATGCAGTGGAATGAAATGTGGAATGACAACCTGAATGCATCAGCCAGTAAACATTAAGCTCACAAGCGCTAGGCTAGTTAGCTTGAGAAGAATTCAATTTTCATGAACTCCAAATTGGGTTAATTACCATAAAAAGAAAACAGTATGAATATTTTTATGACTAACTTTACCTGCGTTTCATCGGGCTGTAGTGTTCCCACTGGAAACCATGTTGTTGTCGGAGTTGGATAGAGACTGTTCCTTTACTACGGGGTCTACAGGAGGACATTGTCAGAGAGGTATTATAGAGTTACATTAGGCCTATAAGCAGTGTTGGAAAAGTTACTCAAAAACGGTAATATATTACCTATTACTAGTTACTTAAGGCCCGCCCTGCATCGTTTCTAGAGTCTATTTAGAATGGGAGACTGGGCTGCCATTCTAAATAAACACTGGAGCCCACAGTACCACCAAGGCTCTTGATAATAGTAACGAGTTACTTTTGGAAAATAGTAACATATTAGTAATATTATTCAAATTGTGAAAGCAATTACTTATATTACTAGTTACTGGAAAAAGGTAATATATTAATATTACTTTAAGTAATAAGTTACTTTAGTTAGTTACTTTCCAACACTGATTGTAACGTACAGTAGCTGCTGCTGAAGGTTAATCTAGCAGTGTGGTGCATTTTGGGTTTACTGCTCTTGGTTCTAGTAGTTATAGGATGGGTAAAACCAGTGGTGGAAAGTAACTAAGTACATCTACTTAAGTACTGTACTTAACACAATTTTGGCCTTGGACGTGTATACACATCTTTCTTTTTTATTGATATAAAATAAATTAAAAAAAAACGTTTATTTTTTTTGGTTGTTTTTGGTTGCTATCAACGGCCGCTGTCAAAAAATGGATTTCAGCGATCCCATTTTATATAATTAAAAAGGACCTAATGACGTGTATACACGTCCGAGGCACCCCCGGTTTTAATTGAGAGGACGCATATACACGTCATTAGCATCACAAGTGTTAAGTGAATGAATTCTTACAGAAGTATGGGTGTTCCATGGCTTCTGTGTTAAGTGAATATTAAGTGAACTCCTTCTTACAGAAGTATGGGTGTTCCATGGCTTCTGTGGCGGTGAGTCTCTGTTGGTGGTCGTAGCGTAGCAGCTTGTCCAGTAGATCGAGGGCTTCAGGACTCACCAGGTGCTGATTCTCTGTCTGCACAAACTGCTCCCAGCGCTTCCTGCTCTGCCTACAAATAATAATGGATTGCATTTTTATAGCGCTTTTCTATGCAAAGCGCTTACAATGGTCCATTCATTCATACATTGTATGAATCCTACAGGGATGGATGTTGCATTGTCAGGGTTTCCCTCAGAGTTTCAGCCCAGGAAGCAGGGGATATACCATAGAGTATAAAGAAGGATAGAGACCGAACTGGAGCGTTAGCCCCGCCCCCCTGCTATTCATTTCAATGGAAGTTGCTCAGTGGCGTTTTGAAGCACCCGGAAGACTTCCGGAAGTATAATTATAACTCAATGGCTCGAGCGAGCGGAAGTTTAGCCTAGCCTATAGCCCCGGACCTCAATTTTGAGGTCCGGGCTTACGCACGCGACGTCATGAACGTCCGTCCACTTCCATTAAAGTGCTGCAATTCCACATTTCGCCAGTAGGTAGTGGCATCTTCAACGCTGGATAGCCTTACTGGGGGCTTGGGATATACTAGCCTGGCATCATAGATATAAAAAAAATAGATGCCTCATTGGCCGCTGCAGTTCGTTGGAGCCATGTGTGTCCAGCGTAAGGAGGAAATCAAACAGAAGTGCGGAAGGCATGCTGTGTCACTGCCACTCAAGTCCCGGAAAAGACACAATGTAATTCGCCAGTAGTCATTTATCAATTAAATCCAAAGGAGCTTTATTGGCATGAGAAAACAAATGTTTACATTGCCTGTCTGATTGTCTTACCGAACATCCCCTTCCATGACGCATGCTGAAGCTTGACAAGCTTCCGCTATGATTAACAAAAGCTTGCCTCCTCGCGAGATAGTACACACGCCCCAGAGCCGAAGGAGGCGTCTACCTTTATATGTCTATGCCTGTCATGGCCAGAGTCGCCAGACTAATATCGCTGCGTAGATATTAGTCTGGAACTTTGGTGTGTGTGGAAGATTTATTTCCATGGGTCGGGGTTACAAACTCAGATTACAACGTCACAGTGACAACGTCATAGTGAGCTCACAACTCAAGTGCCAGACCAATATCCACATGTATTTTTCAGTGTCAAAATTGCACTGAATGCAATTTTATTTGAATATTTGGGAATCAAAGCCTGGATTCTGATGTAGGAAAATATTAAAAGGGAGTCCGATGTGTTTACTCACTGTCCCAGCAGGTCCTTGAAGCGCGGGTCCAGTTCAATGTGGTATTTACGCAGGTAGCCGAACAACTCATCTGTTCCCAAAACCTTGGCAATCCTCACCAACTAAGAAATGAGGTCAGAGACATTTTATCAATGTCAAATGATCAAACAATTAAAATATCCATAACAATAATGAATCATACATATTGATAAAACAATCCCACCAATATGAGAGTGCTACCTGGTCATAGTTGTCTTGTCCATGGAAGAAGGGCTCTTTCTGAAAGATCATACTGGCCAGCATACAGCCCAAGCTCCACATGTCAAGACTGTAGTCATACATCTGCAATTTACGCACGCACGCAGACACGCAGACACGCACACACCCACACAATGAGGAATATTCCCTCGTTATAAAAGTAAATCTGACATTTCAAATATTAAGTCAAGAGTAAATGGCAAAAGCAGAGCAATGTGTACATACAGTATGTCACAGCAGATTTGAGAAATCAGAAAGAGAGCGCTAGGTACAATGTCTTAACACATTCCCTCCCGTTACTATAGGTGGGATCGTGAGGCCAGTGGATGGATTAACTTTCTTAGCGTGATCAAAGATTAGGGTTTTATAAGGTCCCAAGGATCACAGTTTGTCTCATTTTGAGGAGAAAGGGGACTATTAGGCGTGCATGCGGCCACGTCAGATCGGGATGTAAGAGTTTGTACCATGTTCGTTAATACAAAATAAATAAATAAATAATGTTAGATTCATTTATGCTTATTAATCAAATCTCGTGGATGGCACAGTGGGGTACAGTGGCTATTCACAAGATTATCTCGTTCTGGCAGATTCGGTTAATATGCAGCCTGATTTCTACAGTTACCCACAGGTGTCATAAGGTGGCTGATTAGTTGTGTGCAACGGTCATCGTCATGCTGGCTTGTTGTTTTCTTTATTTGTTTATTTCGACGGGACAGTGCATATTAATGGACATTACATGTAAATGCAAAGTAAATATACCGGATTTAGCAAAGATGCTAATTTTCATCCACAGTCCAAAACACAAAACATACAAATTAAACAGGCAGGCAGTGAAGCACATTTCACTAAGAGACAAAGCATAAAAACATATATACAAGAAACATAGTACAAGGTATAAAGTGCATCTATATGGTTTAGCAGCACTTTTATAGGGCAATACAGAATTGTAAATAAAGTAACGTGTCCCCGGCCGGGTCATACCAAAGAAATGGGACCCAATGCCTCCCTGCTTGACACTCAGCATCAAGGGTTGGATTGGGGGTAAGTCCCTGCGACATACTAGCGTCGTGTCCAGGGGTTGTACTTGTACATCAAGCTGCCTCACGCTACAAAGGCTACTTACTTAGCTCTGATAGTGTACAAATAATGTGACTAAATTTGACTGAGGGACTGCCATTGGATTTTTTTGAATTTTCGTTTTTTCATGTCATATGAAAGCAGGGAATCATAGCTTCAAATTGACATATTGGTTGTTCAGTTTGACCCACCAGTTTTGGAGATATGGCTTATAGAGTAATGTCTTGCAGAAAACAGCGAGTTGAGAAAACAGGCTTGAAAGGTTCACTTCTGTGGTCTCTAACATTACACCTAGCTACATGTTTGGGCATTTATTTCATATTTACATGTCGATTTCAGCTCTGACATTTATTTCAGACATGCTCTAGTATGTGAAGAGTCTGCCTGTGCTATAAACTCATTTTGGAAAAAAAAGGGGAAAAAAAAGTTTTTCTCCTCTGGTGAAAAGCTGTAATTTGCGCGATGGCAGTCTCTCAGTCAAATCTGGTCACTTTGCACAACCTCAGAGTTGTGGGGGTCCTTGAAAATAAAACGTCCACTAGTACTACTAGTGGACTCCTAATGTGCCATAGATAGTGGCACATAGTGTTCTGGCAATTACTGAAAACTGACATTGGGTCTCATGATCAAAATAAGAACATTATAATTGTGTGTAAAATAAATAAATCTGCCACAGACAAGGCCAAATGTAGCCAGTAGCCAGTAAGTGTAGCCAGTAAGAACTGAACTGACATTCAGTAATTGAGTCTCATGATCAAAATAAGAACATTATAATTGTGTGTAAAATAAATAAATAAATCTGCCACGGACAAGGCCAAATGTAGCCAGTAGCCACGGACAGATTTGTCCCAGAGTATAGAGTAAGAGAGTAGCGACACGCGATCTCGCCGCAAAGCCCAAAGTGCCTATGGGCTATAGTTCCAAACATTGCTCCTATGGCTGGAACTATCCCATTGAGATAGAATGAGCACTTCCGCATTCCATTGTTACAATGGGAGTCAACGCTAGTGTGGCCACTATATTACTCTGGTTTGTCCATGTACGGACATATTGATGACCCCTGGTTGTGTGCAATACCTGGTAGTTAGTCCACCAGTAGTGATTAGTGCTGTGTACTAGTACCTGGTAGTCCACCAGTTGTGATTAGTGGTGTGTACTAGTACCTGACAGTCCACCAGTAGTGATTAGTGGTGTGTACTAGTACATGGTAGTCCACCAGTAGTGATTAGTGGTGTGTACTAGTACCCAATAGTCCACCAGCAGTGATTAGTGGTGTGTACTAGTACCTGACAGTCCACCAGTAGTGATTAGTGGTGTGTACTAGTACCTGACAGTCCACCAGTAGTGATTAGTGGTGTGTACTAGTACATGGTAGTCCACCAGTAGTGATTAGTGGTGTGTACTAGTACCTGGTAGTCCACCAGTAGTGATTAGTGGTGTGTACTAGTACCTGGTAGTCCACCAGTAGTGAGTAGTGGTGTGTACTAGTACCTGACAGTCCACCAGTAGTGATTAGTGGTGTGTACTAGTACCTGGTAGTCCACCAGTAGTGATTAGTGGTGTGTACTAGTACCTGATAGTCCACCAGTAGTGATTAGTGGTGTGTACTAGTACCTGGTAGTCCACCAGTAGTGATTAGTGGTGTGTACTAGTACCCGATAGTCCACCAGTAGTGATTAGTGGTGTGTACTAGTACCTGATAGT
The DNA here is from genome assembly GCF_951216825.1 of Electrona antarctica. NCBI lineage: Eukaryota > Metazoa > Chordata > Actinopteri > Myctophiformes > Myctophidae > Electrona > Electrona antarctica. Next base: position 49,909,920 of record NC_136810.1, read on the forward strand.
CCACCAGTAGTGATTAGCGGTGTGTACTAGTACCTGATAGTCCACCAGTAGTGATTAGTGGTGTGTACTAGTACCCGATAGTCCACCAGTAGTGATTAGTGGTGTGTACTAGTACCCGATAGTCCACCAGTAGTGATTAGTGGTGTGTACTAGTACCTAGTAGTCCACCAGTAGTGATTAGTGGTGTGTACTAGTACCTGGTAGTCCACCAGTAGTGATTAGTGGTGTGTACTAGTACCTGATAGTCCACCAGTAGTTCGGGCCCTTTGAAGTATCGTGAAGCCACTCTGACGTTGTACTCCTGGGCAGGATGGTAGAACTCCGCCAAACCCCAATCTATAAGACGTAGCTAGGCGAAAGGAATATAAAACTGGATTTAATACAAATCTAAAGTGTTGTATATTATTCATAATAACTACTGTTGTAACGAAACATTTCAGCATCATCTATTATTAGGTGCACACGGTCACAGTCTAATGTTGACCAGTACTGGAAAGGTAAACTCTCATGTTAACCTGTTGCCCCCTACTGGCAGACTTGCATAACACAACTTGGGTACAACTGGCTGTATTCCCAACGTGATGTAAACATAACAATAGTCAAGTTGATGAGAAACATTTGTTACTGTACATCCGCTCTGCAGGCAAACAAGTAGATGGGACACAGAGTAAAATGTAGAGATTTAACCCATTTTGGATGGGAACCCCTTTTGGTGTTAGCATTATGTTATGCTTTAGCTATTGAAAAATAGCAGATCTACAAGCTCATAGCGCGCCACCGAGTGGCGCGCTACGAGCTTGTAGGTCTGCTATTTTTGAAAAATCGAAGAACGACTGACATAGAAACATAGCTTCTTCAGAAAACTGTCAGGATGTAGAAGACATTTTTAGAATCTGATCTCAGGTCAAAATGGGTTAAAGCAAGAACGAAAAAATAAGTCGAGAGAGGGAGACACACATGGAAGCAGACCTGAAATTGTGGGATTAGAACACGGACGAGGAGGACCATGTTTGTCGTGTGGGAAGTGGGCATGTGGCGAGAGAGAGAGAGGACTGAAAGCACCACCCACCTTTCTCATCTGGTGGTCGATCATCACATTGTGGGGCTTGACGTCACGGTGCATGATGCCCATACTGTGGCAGTAGTCCAGAGCCTGAGACATCAACACACACACACACACACACACACACACACACACACACACACACACACACACACACACACACACACACACACACACACACACACACACACACACACACACACACACACACACACACACACACACACACACACACACACACACACACACACACACACACACACACACACACACACACACACACACACACACACACACACACACACACACACACACACATCATGACATCACCACAACCAAAAATACATTTCCGAGTACATAACGTGGGCAGCGTCACACTTATTTCTAGGAAAGATGTGAAGACTCACACAGGTCTCCTTACTGTCTTTCACAGGTCTCCTTACTGTCTTTCACGTATTAAATACAACCAAAAGCAGCACAGAGTGGCATTTTGTCACATCACAACAAACTAGCTTCAACGCAGAGGGGAGGGTGGGCAGGTGACATAATGATGTTGCACGAATGTAAGCCAATTTGGGATTAAAATATGAACTATTTTTAAAGTGAAGAAGATATTTAAATGTTACATTTTAGTTATAGAGGGCAAGTATAATGTTTTAAGGCATATAAGTCATTTTAAAAAGATTAGCTTACACTTGGATGTATTAATCACTTTCAACCTGACGTCTCTACATTGGGCATGTGAGGATTTGCATATACTTAAATATAATAGGCTTGGTAATGTCAAACAAATGGCAATTTTTGTCACACACACACACACACATTTCAGAATGTCAACAAATCTGACCTTCAGTAGTTCATACATGTAGAAACGGATGTCAAAATCTGTCAACTTCTGGTACAACTCCTGTAAGGAATACAAAAACTATGAGGATAAGTGCATAGAACACAGGCAAATTAAACAAATAAACGTAATCCCTCTATGTAGCTGAATCCAAAAGTAACAAAGAACAGTAGAAAAACTAAGACTAACTCACTGGGTTATTTTGTGTCCTAAATTGTATTACATCTGTCACTTAAGCCAATGTATACTCAGCGACATCGCACACTGAAAAGAATGAAGAATTCCTTTTAGAAGTGCTAGTCATTGTGGCAACACCTTTCGTAACTCCGTTGTCATTACAGCGTTCGTCTAGACGAAGGTCTGCCCATTAAAACTAACAGGTCAGGGTCGTTGCGCCCAGGGATACTTTGGAACACAAAGTCTTTGTCAAAGACAGCATATGTCAAGTGTAAAATGCATAAATACATTGCCAGTGTCTACGTCACTTGGATGTGAGTGGGTGCAGACGCTCGTGAATGAAATTAGTGTTTCATAATGTCAAACACCACATATTTGTATACCAGTGAGTGACAGATGATTTTTTTTTTTAAAAGGTATGTCTATAACGAAGTATGACTATAACATGAAAACCCAAAACATCAACCCAAAATTCACAGAAGAGGTGATTATTTTACCTTGAAGTCTGTGTTATTGATGCATTCAAAGACAAGTGCTGGAGTTCTGGACTGTATAACCACAAGAGAGAGACAAGGGGTTAAAATGAGTACATGATCAAACAATGACATGGGTAAAAAATACTTTCAATTCAGTCAAACAATTCAATCAGTCAGCCTTTGTTCTGAGCTATGACTTATTCTTACACTCTAATAATTACCTACTTACAACTAAATCGAGCTAAAGACTTTTCTGTAATCTAAAGCAATTCTTGCTGAACTGGAATCATAGCCAGCTCAAGCTGGCTTGAATAAGAAATCATCATCACGCCCCATTGATGAAATAATTTGTTCAAAAGTAGCCCAGACCAAGTATTAACTGCATACATTAATATACTTTTCATATGGTCGACATTTCTCGTTTAAAATACATGTTTTTTAGTGGTCTGGTCTCGTAAAATATTCTAATATTTTGAGATAGAATGTTTTGATTTTCATGAGCTGTACGCATACTCATCAGGATTAAAACAAAGAAAAAGGTTGTAAATACTTCACTTTATGCACAATGAATTGAGAATATATGAAAGTTTCACTTTTTGAATTATATACACAATATTCTAATCCATTAAGATGGAGCTTTACTATTGGTCCGACTGTCATTAGACCGACAACCTACCTCAAACCCTAACCTAACCCTAACCTTAAGCACGGAGCAGTGAATGTCCGACCGTTGTTTCCGCATGTCGGTCCGTTGGTGTGTCTAATCTGCGTGTGCTTCCCGGTGTGCACTGCATATATTATTTATTTATACATGTCACAGGGCTATTTCCTGATGTACTTGCAACAATATGGTCCATTTATCAATGGAGTGTAATATCTGCCTCAAATTTGAGCGTCGGTTTTGGAGTACACTCACGTCGGCACGGCATTTATGAAGTGACCGCAAACAGCTGATCCTTGCTTAATTTAATTCCTAGCATTGATAAATGTGACGGCTGAAATCAATCTGGCACGCCCTATAAAATCAAGCCTCGCCCTCGTTTTGAACAACTGCAATACGACCAAACAACATATGGAAACCATAGTTACGCACGCGCGCTCACACACACACACACACACACACACACACACACACACACACACACACACACACACACACACACACACTGTCCTGAGCATGACGCACACGCACGCACATATCGCAACTTGCAAGCAACCGTCACTGTGTTGTTAGTAACCTGAACATGTGAACCATGAATTAGACTGAAGAACAAATAGCGCACATGTCATTGGGATGATCGAGTTTGAACTGTATTGCACTTGTCACTTACTCTTTTTTTTTGTGTGTGTTTTTGTGTTCTTTCTTTTGCACTATAGCTGTTTGTTTGTCTTGGTCCTGTTTACACTGGTGTATATAAGACTGGGATTGCTCGAAGCTAAATAATTTAATTGTATTTTTATACATATGACAAATAAACCTGAACCTGGACGTGCACAGCCTGTGACAACCGCACACACACGCTGCTCTTTTGCAAATAGCTGCATCTCCTCCTCCTGTCCTGTCTGTCTGTCTGTCACTGTGGTGGTATGTGACCATGCACGTTTATGACAGTCTATATTAGATTGCTGCAGTGGCTGGACTGTCAAGTGTCAACCTAAACCTTAATGTAGCCTATGTGGCACTAGTGGTGTGGTGGGCTGGCTGGGTTAGCTATCTCCGGTGCGATGCGGCCCCCACTTGCGCTGGCACGGCACATTTGGCATTCATGCGACGCGTTTATCCTTAAACGAGGACGAGACGAGCACATACCGTAACTCCAGAAAGTCATGGGCCTGCTGCAGATTAGGCTACAGTAGGCTACCCACGTTGGGCGACTTCACTCTCCAATCTCTCCAGCTGCAGCAGTCCACTCTGCACTAGCCTACTCTCCAACAACCCTCAGTCATGAAAATATTCCAGCTCAGGCAGCGCAAATCCTTGCATGTATGCGCTCATGCAAAACACCGTTTAAATGGCTTAAGCATCTAACTTGCAAAATTGTTTTTAATTGCGCGATCTTAATTGCGTGTACACTTGGAAATATCCTACCAATTTCATATGACATGCCTTTACAAAATATATATATATATCTGTGACAGACTCAGCTGGTCAGACAATGCTGCTCCGCTTTTCTACGACAGAAAAACAGGTGAGGACAAAGCCTATGACAGCTCCCGACCTGACGTGATATTTGGCCGGGCTCACGCCAAAGTTAAAGTTCATGCTGGAATAATAAATGCCGAAAATTGTGGTGATTCCGGTGTAAGCCCATATTTGGGCGTACACCAAGTTGATAAATGAGGGCCTGTGTGTGTGTGTGTGTGTGTATGTGGTAGACTGGTGGTGGTGGGGAGGGGGACTGACTCTCAGCATTAGTTGCATGTCTACCCCTCTACCTCCCATCACCCCTGACACTTTCTGGCCTAGGTTGTCCACTAGAGAAGGAAAAAACCATTTAAAGGAGGCCAGGGACAGCAGGGAAACAACACCAAACAAGAGAGCCTTACCACAGGGTCTTTTACTGTGTCCACCAGTCGAATTATGTTGGTTCCACCTCGCAGGTTCTCCAGGATCTTGATCTCTCGCTTGATCTTCTTCTTCTTGACCGGCTTATTTAACAGGGAAACAAGTTACCAAGATAAGTAACGTCCACAGCCAATGCAGCCAAAGGTGACATGTGACAAACAACCAATAGTATCATCAAGAACTAAGAGGCAAACAACAACCTGCCTGCACTCTAATTTCAACGTTAATTTCCCCCTACCATGATTCTGCTGATGCTGCTATGACCCACACACTGCTACTGCCCTCCTCAGCACGAGTCTGTCAATGTCTACTGCTAGCTAGTGTGGATGTGAAGCTGATGTGTACAATTGAATGATTGACACAGATATGGCAAGGAAATGGCTTTCAATCCATAAAGAGTATGGGGGAGCTATCCAATTCCCTTGACTGCACTGGGCTGGCTGGAGCTAACAACATATAATCTCCAAATAAAGGGCCTGCCCTAAATTGTAGTGAGCATAACAATTCTTCTAGCACTTGAACATATCATTGCATAGCGTCGTGAGAGTCACATGAACATGCACCCATATCACTGGTTCCCAAACAGTGGGTCGGGGACCTATTTGTGGGTCACGGACACATTTTTACGGGTCCCTTCAGTATTATTATTTTCCCACACATTTTGTTTTTAAATATTATTTCAAAAACATTTTCAAGAAGCATTCCCATAAAAGCAACGGTTTTCATGAATTAAAGACGAAATTCAATGATTCTTTTTGGTAATTTCATGAAGAAATAAAATAAATATCTAAGAAATTCCATAAATTAGAAAACAAATAAGTAGTGAATTAGTAAAAAGAATAGCCAAATCTACAAGCTGACAAGTGACAACGTGGCGCGAAGCAACGCGTTGTGTGCTTGTAGGTCTGCTATTGTCACGAGTTTGGGTCTCGGGCAAACGTCTGATCTCTGTTTTGGGTCTCAACCTGAAAAGTTTGGGAACCACAGTATGCGTGACTAAAAGTATTTCCCCCGGCCTGGGCCGTGGCTCAGCGGTCCAGGCACCTTGGCTGGTAATCCAGTCTGGCAGTGTGCCGCGGCGGGTTCGACTCCTGATCCCGACGGCCTTTACTGCATGTCATCCCCCCATCTCTCTCCCCATTTCCTGTCAGCCTACTGTCTGTCCCTCCATAAAATATATAAAATAAAAGGTGAAAGCCACAAAAAAAAACATTAAAAAAAAACTGCTGCTCTTTTGCAAATAGCTGCATCTCCTCCTCCTGTCCTGTCTGTCTGTCACTGTCCTGTCTGTCTGTCACTGCTTTCTGTCCCCACATCTCTCTCCCCATTTCCTGTCAGCCTACTGTCTGTCCATCCATAAAATATATAAAATAAAGGCGAAAGCCACAAAAAAAAAAAACATTTAAAAAAAAAAGTATTTCCCCCACACCCACAGGCAGTGACCAGTGCACCAGGGCTCTGAGGCCTGTGCCGATTGGTCCATTTTTTTAACTGGTGCTTTGTGACCAACTGGACAGAAAGCTTGGTTCAGCCCCTTCACAATACAGCTCACGACTCACGTAAGTAAGCCCAACCCACCACGGCATGGGTAAACCACTCATTCAATAGGTTTAAAAGTAGAAGGATAAAAGAAGGGAGTGGAGTTGTCATATCGAGTGGGGGGCTGCTGTCTCCACTGGGGCAACGAGGGCATCAAACCACGGACATTCTGATGAACCCATTTTGACCTGAGATCAGATTCTAAAAATGTCTTCTACATCCTGACAGTTTTCTGAAAAAGCTATGTTTCTATGTCAGTCGTTCTTCGATTTTTCAAAAATAGCAGACCTACAAGCTCGTAGCGCGCCACTCGGTGGCGCGCTATGAGCTTGTAGATCTGCTATTTTTCAATAGCTAAAGCATAACATAATGCTAACACCAAAAGGGGTGCCCGCCCAAAATGGGTTAAACTAAAATGAATACAACGCTAGCCCCTGGTCAAATCCGGTGACCTCGGAACGTTCGCCACCATTCCTATTCCTAAAACATAACCCCAGTAAAACTAACCCTGAACCTAACCTTATTCCTAAACGTAAACTCTGTAAAAATATGCCTAAACCTAATCTTATTCCTAACCTTAACCACAGTAAAACAAATATAAGAGTACAAGAACCGCTTGGGGGCGAGTGTGTTTTGGGCCAAGCCTTTTGGGTTACCACAATTTCACCTTCATTTTTTTTAGAGGCACTCACCTTAAGGATCTTGACCACTACTTTTTCATTGTTGGTGATGTTAATGGCCTCAAACACTTCACTGTACTTCCCTCTGCCCAGCTTACGAACCAGCTGGTAGTCCTCCTGGTTACTGTGTGTGTGTGTGTGTGTGTGTGTGTGTGTGTGTGTGTGTGTGTGTGTGTGTGTGTGGGGGGGGGGGGGGGGGGGGGGGGGGGGGCATATAGAGAAAGGAACAAATGGAAACAGATTGGTAATTTAGATCACTGCAATATCACAAAGTGCCACCACAAAATAACGTATAGACCTGTTCTATGCAGACAGACATAAATAGATGGAGGCGGGTGGACAGAGGGAGGGAGCGGATGATGAGCTGTAAGAAAGGTGTCACACTCACACCGCGCACGGCAGAGTGTAGAACAGCAGGTTTTAGAGGGATGGGTGGGTGGGAGAGAGAAGAACTACATAGGAGGCTGTTTGTTTTTAACCATGCAGTTTTCATTCCTCACAAATCACAATCCTCACACATGCATGCACAATTATCGTAACTTCTCTCTCACGTCACCTCTTGCTCTATGACTCTCTCTCACACACCCTAATTTATCACTGACATCACCTCTTGCTCACACACACATACCGTACAAGACATTTGCAAATCCACACACACACACACACACACACACACACACACACACACACACACACACACACAATCAAATTCTGTGTTGATTTATCCACCGAGTGCACAAATGTAACCAAAAGGGAACTTTCAGGGTACATTTTTACACTCTCAGGGTTAATCGTGGTATTTGTTGTGTCTTCTCACCTCCAGCTGGGAACGTGTGCTTCGTAATCCCAGTATTCCCGGCTCTTGAGTGTGTTCACATCTGCATACACCCGGGACTTGCTACCGGCCGCCGGACCCGGCATTGCGAGACCAGTGCCTCCTCCTCGGCTGCTATGTAGGACGAGGCAGGGAGTGTCGCGGGGACCTTCTACTTGCAAGAAAATGGGGGTAAAATGGCAGTACTGTTTTTTTTCTCTTTTTAGGTTTTAAGGTCTGCCTGTGTCCGGTCGAAGGGACTATAAAGAAACAACCGTGCCACACGTAGTGAAATGATTGAGCAGTGCCGGCGGGGTGCACTGCAGTCAGTTAGCCGCTGAGCAGCGCTCCTAGCTCGGATTGTCAGAAGCAGCAATGCCGGTGGGGGGGGTCGGTGGGGCACAGAAGGATGGGGGGAGTGCAACAACTAGGGCTTCAAACCGAGACGGGGAGGCATCGGGGCGTTGAGGTAGACGACACGGGAAAGCGTTTTATCTTCTTAAAAACCAAAAAACTGAATTAAAAAGCGACCTAAAAAGGCCACAGATGCAATGCTTCGGGGTGTTAGGAAACAAAATGTCACGGGTTAAACCCCCCACCCACTTATGGGCCTTAAATCCGAAACTATAACTATATATATATATATTTATATAATATTAGGGAAGGGGGCGCTTTACTACGTTACCCGGGTCTTTCTCAAACCGATGGACAAAGACAATCCCATCAGTGGTCCAAAATAGTCAAGCGGGGCTGTTGATCTGACAGATCGGTCCCTCTTTACGATCGCCGGAGAAGAGGGGGTGGAGTAGGGAGAAATCGATGTTGTTAGCTAATGTTAGCTCGCAATGCTACCGCAGTACGAAGATATCGCACCGACGGCGGTCGCTCGGCGCCAGGTCATGTGCGATCGCACGGCGAAGCACCTCAAATCCCCGCTGTGGACCCGGCCGACAGATCGCCGGGATTCGGGGTTTTCTCTCTGGACAAACCCCCCGGTCGAGACCGCAGGGAAGCGGATTGCGATTGAGCAGCAGAGTCGACCCGGATGTGAAACTCGTCGCCGGGGCGAACGTAGGAGTCTCTGGATCCCATTGTCCGAAGGGGACTCAACTGTTGTTGTGATTGGCTAGTTGGTGTCTAGGCAACCGAGACTCTTTCAACTGTCTGTTATGCACAGTGGTGTAAAGCAAGTAAGTACGTGTAAGTACAAATTTCAGGTATTTGGACTTTCCAATTTCTAATACTTTTTCTTCTAGTCCACTACATCTCAGACAGGCAAATAGTGTACTTGTTTAACTCCACTACAATTATTTGAAAATGTAGCTACTAGACTTTAGTAACTATAGTAAAGTTTTCAAATAATAGTTTTTGATTTAGATTATTACAAAATATACAGTATAACCATCTATAACGTACTTAATGTCAACGAAGCTCACACCCAGAACACCAGAGGGAGTTCAACAAACCATGTGCAACCCAGATTCGGCACAAACAAGCCGGGACTAAATTCATTTCGCTCCTGATTGATTGATTGAAGAATGTATTAACAGTTTCGGAGAATTACAGTACATTTCAAGCACAACTCAATACAAGTGTGTTGACTGTTAACTGTGGACTGTCGACAGCATTACACTTTCAATTCATCATAACAAACATCCTATGCCACCAAAATGTGGAACGCCCTGGCCCCTACCAACAGCCATGCGAATCCCTTGACTCCTTCAAAAAGGCTAAACTGCCCCCCGTAAAATCTGGATCCCCTCCACCCCTTATACCGGTATGTTTCTTTCCTTTTCCCATTTTACCTCCTTACATGATTTCATGTTTTTTATTTGGAAGTCCACACCCACAACACCAGAGGGAGTTGAACAAACCATGTTCGGCACAAACCCAGATTCGGCACAAACAAGGGACTAAATTAATTTTACTCTTATAAATCAAGAGTCAACTATCCAATCACAGCGCTACCATTCCTCCTGCAAGCTGGCCCCCCCCATCCAATTCGCCATTGGAGAAACAGCTACATCTGCTGTTCAGGAGATAGCGGTTAAATTCCCACATTGGCCGAAAGACAGGAGTCGTGTCCAGTGATATTATTGATGATCTTGTTTGTTTGTTTGTTTGTTTATTCAGCCCAGCCAAATATGACATTTTGCAGACCTCCCATCTCATATCATTGAATTTGGTCAACAATCAGTAGTGAATCCTGGTAGGGTATCCCAGAACCAGATATAAAATGGAAAGAAATTAAAAAAAGATTGCAACCTAGGTATCATACAGTAAGAGTATCCTGGGGCTGGGAGGCATACTATTTCGTGTTTATGATCCGGTCGGGAGCGGATGTATTCAATACATATTGAGTCAATGCTAGAGCAAATCAAATTTTGTTTAACCACATCTTCAGAATGATCACCCATTTTTTTCTTTAGCATATGTCCAGTTTACACAAATGTATCAGTATGGGAAATGTCAGTGTATACTGTATAGAGATGATATCCTGTTTGTAAGAAACATTTATGGGGAAATTTGTTCTCAGTGAAGCCCCCCTTATATTATTTCACTCAGGGAAATAATTTTGTGCACAATACAAATACACAAAACTGTCCGAGACTTTGGGCGCGTTCGGAAATAGCGCACTGTTCCAATGCAAAAATTGCAAACTAATAGGCGAGTGCGCTCCCGGTGGGCATTTCCGAACGCACCATATGAAAATAAAAAGTATTACAGTGAATTTGCGAACTGATAATCAAACATGGCACATGTTAATTTATAAATGAAAAAAGTTTTATTTGTTAGTGCTGTGTGTAATTGAATGCTACATACATACAGAATCTTAGCATGAATGTACACATACTATACGTCGGCACGATGTTTTTTTTTCTTCTTTTTTAACTACATCATCCACATGACTACAGTACAATTTGAAAAAGCTATAGGAGGCACCAGCGCCACGAGGGGAGCAGCACTGGTACCCAGGGACAGAATACAGGAACTAACACAGCAAGCATGCAGAGCATCAAGAGAGACCAGGGTCTGAGAGGCAAAAAGGGGGGGAAACCGTTAAATTAAAAAGGTCAGATTTGTTTCAGTTTAACGTGACATTGAATGGTACACTACAACATCACCAATGAAAGCTGTAGCTCACTCTGAGGGGTGGAGCTACTGAGGGTGGATTTTACAATTTGTGCTTATAGAAGGGACGTTCCCACCCTCGACACCCCAAAATGCCCATTGGATTTATCAGAAGTTCTCAGCCCAGATCCATTACTCCATGTTTTTGGTGTTGATAATCCATCCAGTAATTTGGCATTAAAAAACGAATTATTAGCTTACATTGTTGCCCAACTAGAGCATGAATATATATTACACGTATTCAGCCTACCCCAAGGCCCTGGTCTCTCTGTCCAAGAATAGATATTTGTATAGATTTAAGGACTATTAAAAAAATAAACAAAATATAAACAAATGTGAAAACAAAAAATATACAGTACTTTCTCACTTAACTTCCCAACTGTTCTGATATTATTTAATGCCAGATTAAGGAAACAGACTAAAAGATGACATGATACAATGGTCTGACCCTTCATTCAGTTCATTGTGATGAAGGTGGACAAAGGCAGATGAGGAAGAGGAGAGCTGCCTAAAATGTAGACAGAGGCATCAGTGTCCCATTTTAAAAAGGCAAAAAAAAAAAAAAACAGAATGTCAAATGTTACTTTTTGCTGCCTCCTTATTTTTTTTTAATATATAAAATACGTGTCAATACTGCACTCAAACCAGGACTGAAATACACCATTAAACAGGATGAAAAGGAAAAAAAAGCTGGTTGAAAACCCCCACTTGCTGAAGTAATAAAACATAACAGAAGGATTAATGAACATCACTGCCAACGTGGTCCAGTTGGCACTCCAGGCTTCTTGAGGTCTAAACTAGAATGTTAAGTGTTAAACCTTAAGTGGTGGGTATCCCTAATGCTGGTGCAGGCCACCCCAACAAATGTAATACTAAGCTGAACACTGCATTAGTGCAAACTCTTTACAAAACTAAAACATGTCTGCACATAAGATGCAGGATGACCCTGCAAAATACAGATGGTGGAACAGGTTAGTGAGACGGGAAAAAAAAGCTGTGTAAAACGGTTTACATTTCTAATACAATTCAGTCTGGATTTCCCTGTTTGACAGAATTCCATGTTCGTTCCTCTTTCTCCACCACAGAAAAGCAGAGAGCAGCAAGCAGTGAAAGCACACAGAAAAGGGTGCTCTTTTAGAATACCCTGCAACATACCAATACAATCACTACTTGGGACTAGAAAAACATAAAAACAAAAACATTTGCACATGTTAAAAATTAGCATGAATATAAAAAAGGTCAATAAATGCAGGTTTTTGTTTCAAATTAATCTGATTAACATACCCAACTCACACATCCATATATGTAGAGGCTGAAAGAAAGTGTAATGATCAAACTCAATACACATAGCCTAACAGCACTGGTCTCTGCAAGGATATGACAGGTAAATTAGTGTGAAATATATATTTTTTTTATATAAGTCTTTAGTGATGAGTGAGATTGATGTTAACCATAACATTTGTTTAATGACAAGTACACCGGCTGGTTGGTTAGTCTCCACACTTTTGGAACTGGGTGTCGCTTCATACGGGTATTTTGGTAAGAACTAGAGACGCCACAGTTATTGCGGCCCACATCAACATCCACATACACTCACAAACATCTTATCATAACTATTTCACAAAAGCACAATACAGCCCCTTTCCCCCCCTCATGTGATAATAGAAAAACAACAAAACACTTCTAAACTGTGGGCCATACTGGGTACTTCATCATACATAAAAAGCATAAAAATACTAAAGCCCGCAGGGGTGAGAAGGAAGATAGGTCAAGGGGAGTCCATTTTTGTTTGAATGTATACACTTGTTTCGGTACAGCCAGCAAGCACCAGCACGCCCACGCCAGAGAGGGCCAGTTTAAGTGCTCAGCTGGAGGGATGCGAAACCAAAAACCTTTCCAGAGACCCTCCACATAACCAAAGATTAACAGCTTCGTTTTGGGATACTAACAGCGAGGGTCCGTCAGCACTGGAGACACTGGAGGAGGGTGAAGACAGGGGGGTAATAAAAATAGAGTCAAGCAGTACAAGATGGAAAAGGGGACAGAAAAATTATTGAATCCCCCCCGCACCCCACCCCCTGTTAGGAATAGTCACAACAGTCTCAGGTTGGCCTGGTCAGTTTAGGTAGATGAGGCTCCACCAGGATTCCTCTCCAACTAAATTTTACAAATGTATTTACAAAACACAACAATGGTTGGTTTCGTCATCCAGCCACACAAGTCGATAAACCTGTGCTATGGCAGCTGCTTCTGTACAAAACAGTCAGACTTGGTTGGCAGTAAGTATGATTCATAACAGAGTTTGCCCCTTTAAAATTCAAACCTCATCGGCATCAACTGTCTGATGGTTGGTGCTGAGGAAAGGGGGGAGGTAACAGGCTTGATAAGATGTGTCTAAGGAAAGAAGGGATGCAGTGAGGAAGGAATAGATTAGGAAAAACAAGGGGGCGGGTATTAGCCTTCAGGCAGGGTAGTCGAACATGGAGGACTTGACACAGAACTGCCAAGTGTCCACGGATTAGCAACAGACAGCCCTGGCCGAGTATGGAAAAGGTCAGGGTGAGGGACGAACCTGCAAGGCGAATACAGGGTTTTGGGGGAAAGCATGGTTAATTTTACGGCAACTCATTAGAACCATATCCAAAGCTCGGAGGAAGATTTGGGCCTATATGCAAGGGGCCACGGGATAGCCACCCCCCTCGGCAGTGTGCTGCACAGTGTGATCCTGCAAAGAACCTAGGTCGCTGAAGCGTTCCCCGCACCACACGCACTTAAACTGGCCCTCTCTGGCGTGGGTGTGCTGGTGCTTGATCTGGTGCTCTCGCTGCTTGAAGCCCTTGTTGCAGTTAGCACACTTGTAGGGTTTCTCCCCGGAGTGCACACGTCGGTGGCGGTTCAGGTCAGATGTGTACTTGAAGCGCCTGTCGCAAAGCGCTTCAGGACACTTGAGCGGCTTTTCGCGTGTCGGGTCACATCGATGCTGGACGAACTCCGACGACGACAGGAAGCGGCGGTCGCAGAGCGAACACTTCAGCGGCTTCTCCTGGCAGTGGGAGTTCTGGTGGCGCTGCAACGTCGAGCTCTTCTTGTAGCCCTTCCCACACACATCACACTTGTAGGGCTTGTCGGGTGAGTTGGAGGCCGATTCGCCGCACTTGTGTCTGAGCAGCTCGCCCGACTGGCTGAACTCTTTCTGGCAAGAGGCACACTTGAACAGGTTGTCCATGCCATGGACATGTTGGTGGTAGAGCAAGTGAGAGGGCTGCATGAAGCCCTTGTCGCATAGGTTGCACTTGAATGGCCGGTCAGTAGGGTCTTTGTGTGTGCGTCGGTGTCTGACCAGTGCATATTGCTGTTTGAAGCTCATCTGACACTCGTCACAGTGGAAGGGCCGCTCCTCTGAGTGTGTGCGCTCGTGCTGCCGCAGGTCAGAAGGGCGTTTGAAGCCCTTGCCACAGGTGGCACATCGGAACGGGCGGGCACCCTGCGGGTGGCAGGGATGGTGAAGGAGTTCAGACGACTCCTTGAAATGCAGCTCACACAGGTTGCATTTGAACAGGTGCTCACCGGAGTGGGCATACATGTGGCGCACCAGGTGGGAGCGGTGTTTGAAGCTCTTTTCACACACGGCACACTTGAAGGGGCGTTCATTGCTGTGCGTGCGCTGGTGGTGTGCTAGATGAGACGACTGACTGAAAGCTTTGTCACAGGTGTCACATTTAAACGGCTTTTCTCCTGTATGCACCCGCTCGTGTCGCGTCAGTTCCGACAGGTGCTTAAAAGCCTTCTGACAGATGGGGCACTTGTATGGTCGGTCTCTGGCCGAGGGAAAGGGTAATATGGACGAACTGCCGCTGGCCGTCGCCCTGTCCTCGCTGTGGTTGTGGGTTGTGGAGGCCGTGGGCGTGGCACTGCCAGAGGAACCAGGTCGGTAGGTTTTTTCACAGATGGAGCACTTCTGTGGATTGTTGCTGTTATGGGATGTGTGGTGCTGGGCCAGAGAGGTGAGCAGAGAGAAGCCCATCTTGCATACCCCACATACAAATGGCTTTTGCTCTACTTGAACACACTGGTGCTCCAGCAAGTCGGTGGCCTGGTGGAAGATCTTCATGCACTGAGTGCACTGAAAAGACCGGTCCTGACTGACAATGCACTGGTGCTCATGCGGGTTTGCCAGATGGGAGATATCATGCCCACACGCCCCACACTTGTGGCCTCCCTCCGCCCCTACCTGCATGGTCGACTGCTGAGCATGCTGCGGCTGACTGTGTCCTCCGTGCTGCTGGCCAGCATGTTGACCGTGTTGGCTGTGCTGGGCCACCTGCTGTACTAGAGACGGAGGGTCTGGCTGCAGCACAATGCCATACACGGCACAGCCCAACGCATTCTCAGCACCTGGCGGGATCGTATGAACAACCTGAGGCGGAGCAACGGCATGTTGCTGCCAGGCCTCCGACATGCGGGCTCTGGTGTAGGGATTCAGTTTGGCAATTGGCGTGTCTCCAACTAGGGTGAGAATGGGGGAGAGAAGGCTTCAGTGAGCATCAATATGAGAAGATCTCACTCTGCCATTTCTGCGAGTTGTGCTGAAGAACTGGAAGAGGTGCACGTTGACAGAGGGCTGCGACTGAGAATTCAACAACTGAAACTGCAATGCACAGAGGACAACTGTGTCGAGGTGGGATGTGTGGCCAGGCTTGGAGGGAAATCCACTGCTTTCATTTCTGCTCTCTGGTCTTCAAACGATAGCTGTATGGGGAAATTGACCAGACAAAGCAAACGTACGTCAGCACATCAATGTTCAAAAACAAATTAGTAATTCAGTAAGTAGCCATTAAAGTGGTCTGGGTGTAACATGAGACATGACAGCTCATACATACAACCAAATGATTGCGATATTGTGGATGTAAATAGTTCAGATCTCTGGGTTAACCACTAGGTTAAAGCAAACGTTCAGCCATCCTAGAATTTAACAATGTAAACCAAGTAATGCACAGGAAACACTAACAGTGATCATTATCTCTGCCAAACCGGAAGACCAAGAAGGGGCAGAGATTATGTTTTTGTCCCTGTTTGTGTGTGCACAGCTAATATCATCTATACTGCCACTAGCTAAACCAAGGAAGACACTCCACCCCAAATTATTTTGCCGGGTGCGAAGTAGCATGGCCTACATAATTTGCATGCATCACTACTGATGAACGACCTAGTCGTGATTGGCTGCCTCCTAGCGACTTAGTCGTGATTGGCTGCCTCCTAGCGACCTAGTCGTGATTGGCTGCCTCCTAGAGACCTAGTCGTGATTGGCTGCCTCCTAGCGACCTAGTCGTGATTGGCTTCCTCCTAGTCCAATGAGAGTCTGAACGGCATAAAAACCCATACCCATAAAAAAACAGATGCCTTATTTGCCGCTGTAGTTCGTTGGAGCCATGTGTGTCGATGGGAGGGCGGAATAATTTACACTGGGGGAGGAAGTACGCCGGAAGAGTGGAAGGCACGCTACGTCACACTGCCACTCAAGTGACTACTGGCCAATCACAGCACATCTTTTCCAGGACTTCAGACACGAAACATGCACTCTGTGACGCACACTCATGCTTCCGCAGTGCTTCGCAAGGAATCTCGGGAATGTTTTGCCCTCCCTTGAGCACATACGCTCCAGAGCCGAAAGGTATATGTCTATGCTCTGAACGTGCTATGAGCTAACTGGAGCTACAGGAAAACCATAACAAAACAGTGAGTGAACCAACGAAAATGGGCGCTACAAGAGCTTGTTGCACCTGGCAGTTATGACAGTCATTTTCTTGTTTTCAAATTAGTGATACTATACCAGATCTCAGTCTTCCAAAACTCACAAAAATCATTACTCACATAATCTATGGATCATTCATATTTTTCTAATTATCATGGGAATTCTATAGATAGACCTATTAATCTTATGGGGTAAATTCCATACATTTTGCCTGTAATTGATCTCTCAATCACCACTGCCTTAAACATGTTAGTAGGAATAATGGAATAAAAACAGAAGCGGTCAAGAGGAAGAAGACTAAGAAAGGATCCAACCCGGGTTCCCATTTCTACATAAAGGAGGTGTGAGGAGCCCATGTATTACAAGAACTGCCATACGCCATTAACACAAACTCCAATCAACCGCAAACTGCAATTGCATGTTATTGGCCTCTATAGCTTACACCTCGAAAAACACAAATGATAATAATTTCAATGCCTGTTGTATAAAAGCTTTCTACTAGTCCCATTGTCCTAGCCCTTGACTTGGTGCCATTAGTAGGCTACCAAGCCTGGCGGAGATATGCCTTAATGTTATCCTCTTACATTAGAATCATTAGTAGGCAACCCAGCAGAAAGAGCCAGAAAACACTGTAGGTCACACACAATTTAGGGGGGGGGGGGGGGGGGGATAGGTGTATTGTGCCGTTAACTTAATGCCCGCGCATAGTTTATATTTGCTCAATAGCACCTCTGTGCGAACAAAAATAATATGAGTGAGACATTCAGCATATTGATCATCAAAACATCAATAATTTCAATCATCCACAGTCACAGATGTGAGTGACAGAAGTAGGATCTGCTCATCATCTTCAAACTGCTGACCAGCGCCTCGGAGCGTCTGTAAGCACATCAAATCCATTCTATGATCTGTTGTGCGTAAAAGCCCGGTCCGACTCGGCAACATCCATCAACACTGCGAGTAGCACAGAGCTATACTGGTTAGCAATAGCACACCTGCTAAACAATACAATATGCTCGTCTTTCAGATTCAGTGTTATGACAACTTATTTCGCTATCTCTTGACCGGAGCATAAATGCCCAAATGCTAAGCGTTTTGAAGCGGGACGTGGAAGGAAGGAAGCGTCATTTTCCGGAGCGAAGTGGGTTCTTCTTACGGTTAGCTGCTAAGTGGCTAAACCAGCTAGCATTAGCCGACATCGCCAGCTAAAAGCGAAGAGAAAATAGCTATTGTTAGCAAATCAGCACCTGGGAAAATTAATGCAACGGACTCGTGCAAATATTATTTATTGTCGTGTGAACGGTTTGTAGGTGCATACCTCTAGAATTCACAGAGGATGATTTTAAGCGGCTGATCATGTTCCCCTCCAAAATCTTGCAGTTCGGCGAATCGTCGTATGTTTTGTAGCCAAGGCCCAAAAACCCGTCCCGTCCGTGCGTCCGTCCTCCTCCTCCTCCTTTTTCTCGGTGTCGCCAGATTGTGTGAGAGAAATAAGCACATTTGGAAAAACAAGCCCAAAAGAAGCATGCATGCATACATACATACATACATACATACATACATACATTGATGATTGAAAATTGTATTAACAGTTTGCAGAATGGGAACAGTTTGCAGAATGGGTACAGTTCAAGGAAAGGGCAGTACAAAAACTGTGATAAAACCAGAAAAAGGCTTGTTTACATAAGGGTCCTCCATTTCAATTTATCAGAACATTTAAACATACAAATATAAACTTATATGCAGAAAAAGAAATCATCACTGTTAGAAAAGTGGAACTGAGTGATGCTGTACTGTGCTTGTACTGTACGCGCGTGCGTGTGCGTGTGTGAGAGAGAGAGAGAGTGTGAGTGTGTTAGGCTGCACAACAGTGACACTTGGTGGTGAAAAAAGCACAAACTCAATACAAAGACTGTTAACTGTGAGTGGACGACCCAATTAAGCATTACACTTGTTTACAAGAGGGTCCACCATGTTCAATTCATCAAAACATTTAGAGACGTACAAATAGACACTTCTATATAGTCAAAGAACAGAACAGGAATTCATCATAAAGGAGGTAAAAAGGGAAAAGAAACATATACAGTGAGGGGGAAAAGGGGGGCGGTGGGGGGGATTCAGATTTTACGGGGGCCAGTTTCGAATTGCAGCCGTCCGTAGGTGCCTTAGAGTATAGGTGCCCTTTGAGAGCGGTTTTGAAGGAGTCAAGGGATTCACATGTCCATGTATTTCCATGCTTAGACATACATACAGACACAGACATATACGTCTGTGTCTGTATGTATGTCTAAGCATGGAAACACATTGCTGCGTATAGGAGTGGCTAGCACCACTCAAAAATAGGATTGATTGATTGAAGTATTTATTAACAGTTTGCAGAATTACAGTACATTTCAAGTACAACTCAATACAAAAACTGTCAACTGTGAGTGGACGACACCATAAAGAATCTGCACCTGGCTCGCTGATAACAAGCTATCTTTACACCTGGGAAAAACTGAATCCATTCTCTTTGGCTCTAATAGTAATCTCAGCTAGGCAAATGGCTTCTTGGTTAGAGTGGGTGACGTGTTATCACACGTAAAGATGAAATTACCTACCTAGGTTCCATCCTGGAGGCTAATCTTTCCGGTGATAAAATGGCCACCAACGTAATCAAAAAAGTCAACCAAAGAACAAGATTCCTTTACAGGATCTCCTCACTGGTCAACAAAAACACCTTGAAGACCTTAACAGGAGCCCTCGTACAAGGTTTCTTTGACTATGCATGCACCTCCTGGTACCACAGCACCTCAAAGGCCCTTAAAACTAGGCTCCAGACTTCCCAAAACAAACTGGTCAGGCTCCTACTTGGCCTCACCCCCCGAACCCACTTTGACAGGCTGGAATGGCTTAGGGTCGACGACAGAGTACAGCATCTTGCAATGGGTCTGGTGGTCCACAAGATTCGATACACCACCAAGATACCCATGTACCTGTCTAGATACTTCCTTAATGTTAACGAAGTCCACACCCACAACACCAGAGGGAGTGCAACGAACCATGTATAACCCAGATTCGGCACAAACAAGGGACTAAATTATTTTCGCTCCTATGCCACCAAAATGTGGAACGCCCTACCAACAGTCATTAAGACATGCGAATCCCTTGACTCCTTCAAAACCGCTCTCAAAGGGCACATACGGATGGCTGCAATTCGAAACTGGCCCCCGTAAAATCTGAATCCCCCCCCCCCCCCCTTTCCCTCACTGTATATGTTTCTTTTCCCTTTTTACCTACATTATGATGAATTCCTGTTCTGTTCTTTGTCTATATAGAAGTGTCTATTTGTACGTCTCTAAATGTTTTGATGAATTGAACATGGTGTAATAAACAAGTGTAATGCTTAATTGGGTCGTCCACTCACAGTTAAGAGCCTTTGTATTGAGTTGGTGCTTGACATGTACTGTAATTCTGCAAACTGTTAATAAATATTTCAATCAATCAATCAAACACTTGTTTACAAGAGGGTCCACCATTTTCAATTCATCATAACATTTAGAGACGTATATACACTTCTACAGGAGGGACTTTTCAGGGTTTCGAATTGCAGCCGTCTGTGCGAGCGGTAAGATGGGGATCCGCAGACAAATATACATTAATTGGGGGGGGGGGGGTCCTTGACTTGAAAATGAAACACAAATATTTACAATCAACTTTACAGAAAAACAAGCCCAAATTCGCTTATAATAAGCAGACATGGCAACAATGCTAGCTGGCTGAGCTGTTTGCCCGGTCACGGGAACATGAATAAAACAAGATCTAAAACAGCAGATCTACAATCTCACGCGGTGTAGCATCAGTGTACCACGACGCCTTGCGAGCTTGTAGATCTGCTATTTTCGGTGCGCGACACCGGTGCGCAGCTAAAGTATACCACCGTTTAATTGGCATGCTCACAACACACCCCGGAACCTACCAGCCAGGATGGCTTTCATCAAGCACTCCGACAAAATAACACCATTTTACAGTACAATATTGTGTAATTGTGTATTTTTTTTGTAGATATATAAAATGCATTAATTGTGCGTTAATTAATTTGCTAAAAAAGACAATTAATTAAACTGGATGGAAAAGGGTTGTAAATGTAAACGATGCACGACATATTTACACGACTTGGAAAAGGATGATTTGTGGAAATATAAAATATATAAAAAATAAAATAACGTAAAAAATACTTTGGCTGTCATTTTTATGTCTTAAACCGGCAAACAATGGGGCTTTGTTGCACCAGCGCTAAGGTGGAACTCATTTACGTGGTAGTTGTTGTTTCAGTAGGACATAAATTACCATTACAACAGGTTGTTTACATCGGAAGAGATAAAGCAGTTCAGATTGTCATTGGAAGCGACAATATGCCCGCCACTGATTGGTTTACGGCATGGGTTTACGGTGAAAGAAGTACCACTTTTATTTATTTGTTTATATGCCACTCACACAAACCTTTTAATACAATTTAATAGAAAACCCTTAACATTATTTGATACACCACAAAAGTTGTGCGATGTTGGTTGGCTACAGCAGCAGCTCTGAAGAGGAGAATGAGTCTGTGAGTCAAGCATCTGCTACTAATAATGATAAAAGTAACAGACACGAAGGAACCTGTAAAAAGTCCGAAGATGATGATGGTGATGATGATAGGAGCTGCTCAGCGAGGAAGCGGCTCAAAACAGAAGAGGAACAGGCCCCCAAAACGAGGTGTGTCGATTCGTTTGTTGTTTGACTTGTCTTCTAGCCTTAAGCAATAAGCATCTTAAGCTATCTGCATCTAAGTTGACAGCCCATTCATGAATCATAAAAGAGTTATACCGGGCTGATTGTAGTCAACGACGATAAACTCACTAATATAATATTGTACATCATGTACTATAGATTGGGGCATTGGGCTAGTCTCAAGACTCTGCAGCATCAGAGTTTGGTAGCATCAGATGTAGCACTTTTCTAAGTACCCAAAGTTGCTTTACAGAAAGGAAAATGAGGAATGTCCCGACTCCTAATTTATTTAATTATTAAATACAAGACATCACTGTCTGTAGTGCACCAACCTCAAAGTCAACAACTCAGATCTATTTACCAAAGTGGATTGGCTTAGTATCATAATTATCTGACGTTGAAAGCTTTAATGGACAAATCTCATTGAGCTGTCATTCCTTCAGGCTGCCCGTCCCCATGTCCCTCTTGGCCATGTTCCCTGATGAGGAGGACAAACTGACTGAAGACAGCTCCTGTCATGGTGGACGACTCCGCTCCTTCAAACATGAGAGAGGAAACTGGTCTACATATGTCTATTTCCCATGTAAGAAGATTCATAATTATGCTGTTTGACAGACACGTACAAATGTACAATGTGTAACATGCATAGGCTACAATCATGGAATTGTAGGGATGCACCGATGTATCGGTCACTCAATATCGGTATCGCCAAATACGGTAAAACTGACATTAACCGATGGCAGTAGTCGATATTTATGTTGCTTGCATACATTTTGCGTTGGCTGTGTTGGTATGTTGGTTATCTGCAGCCTACCAAGCTGTAGATTCTGAACATTTATTTCTTGTATTTGTTTCCCTGGCACAAAAGGGGGAAATAAAAACAACAAAAACTCAATAAACATGTATCAGTATCGGCTAAATTGTTATTTTAAACATCGGTATCAGCCAAGAATGTCCATATCAGTGCATCCCTATAGAATTGTGCTGAACACATTTGTCTGGCCCTCTGTTTCTCTTCTCTGAACTCTGAATGTTATTATTATTATGTTCAAGAGATGGTGTTTAAGATTCAATATGGAAGATTGAGAATGTTTCCATTTTATGGTTGCCATAAAATGGCACACTACCGTAGCAAATCTTTGTAGTATATCTCTCTCTGTAGCGATTGACATGGCTATCTATTCTCTCTTCATCAGACTTTCCAGACGAGGAGTTTATGAACCTGTTGGAGGAGCTTTTGATGGTAGTGAAGACCCGTGGAGTGGCTCTAACCAAACAAGAGGAGTTTCACCTCAGCCTGTCTCAGACAGTAGTGCTGAGACACCACTGGATCCAACCGTTTACACAGAGCCTCAGGGAAGGCTTGGCCCACTGTAACAGGTTGGTATCCCTCCCTACCCATATGGAGTTGTTTGTTCCAATTTAACAGTAGGAGAAATCAATCAAATCATACTGATAATTATGTCAGCATTTTTTTTAATAGCAAATCTTTATGGTTGTGGTTGCTAGGTTTGTGTGCTCCGCGGGACGCTTGAAAGTCTATTCCAATGCTGAGAGGACAAGGTACAGTAAAGACCTTTGTGAGTTTTCTATACAGTGTAGCCTCTATCATGTTGTTATACCATAATTTGTATAAATAAACGACTTACTGGATAAATAAGAATCTATTTAGTTATTTAGATCAAGTATTTGTTCTTGTTACTGTCAAACCCTACTGTTGATTTTGGAGAGGCTGTAGACCACCTGTCTCCTCTGTGTATACATGGAGTCAGCATCCACTTCTTTTCACCTGACAGCAACAACTTTCACCGGGAGGGGTCTGTGTTGTATGTTTGATTCCCTGCCTAGTACTGACAATGTTTGTGTGATCTTTTTGCTTCTCTTTCTGTCTGTCAGGACATTTCTGGGGATGGAAGTGTCTACTGCACATACCCAGTTGTTAGAACTGGTCCGAGTGGTGGACAGAACTATGAAAGAGTTCCGCCTGGACATCTTCTACAAGGTAACTGTAACTGATCACCTCATCTCAACCAGGCTTAAGAAGGCCCAAGCCACTGGCATAGCGATCCGGGCACATAGGCCGCAAATGTTGATCCCGACGACCTTTGCTGCGTGTCACTCCCCGTCTCTCTCCCTGTTTCCTGTCAGTCTACGTTCCTATAAATAAAAGCATAAATGTGAGTGCGCGGACTAGCCAACGCCAACTCGGGGAGTCTCAGATCGCTTCTTAGACTACAATAATCTGGTTCTTTTTTGCAACCATATTCGTACAGGTACCATACTTTCCCTGTCCATTTACTTTACTTTTCCTCCCTCTCTCTTAGGATCCATCTTTCCATGTGAGTCTGGCCTGGTGTGTTGGAGACGTGACAGAGCAGATTAAAGAGTGTCTTCAAGAACTGCAGGTACTGTGACCTCGTAAGGTCTATTCATAGTCCAGTTTTCTGTGAAGAGGAGACCACCGAAAACTACAACATGACTTCACAGTTCACGCCGCGGTGGTCACCGCTCACACAACACATCTCTCTGTTTTTACTAACGGTCACCTCTTAGTAGGACTCTGGTCCTACTATAGTTATGAATGGCAAGCAACTGTTTGATTAACAGTACCATTACATCTTTCCTCCTAAACTGGCAGTCCTAAATCCAAAATTACAGTACTAGTAATGGGCTAGAAGCAGGTTTCTGCCCTCAAGTTGTCAGACTTAAAGGGATAGTTCAGATTTTTTTAACTACTTGCCATTAATATAGTGGTTGCAACTGTATTAATTGATTGCCCGAGTCCTGTGGTGGGAGTTCTGCTCTGGTTTTGGTCAATATTAAGTAGTTCCGGTCATTTTGTGGGGGGCACTGGGGGCCACGCAGTAAAAGTAAATGAATCCACAAAACAAACGTAATTTGTATTGTTGACCTATTTCTAAAATATTAGCGCGACTTTCGTTCAACTTTGACCCCTCTATCACATGGAACTATTTTTTGGGCGTAGTGATATGGACACAAAAAACATAGTTCTGTGTGATAGAGGGGTAAAAAAAGAACGGAAGTTGCACTAATATTTTAGAAATAGGTCAACAATACAAATGACGTTAGTTTTGTGGATTAATTTACTTTTACTGCGTGGCCCCCAGTGCCCCCCACAAAATGACCGGAACTACTTGATATTTCACCAAAACCAGAGCAGAACTCCCACCACAGGACTCGGGCAATCAATTAATACAGCTGCAACCACTATATTAATGGCAAGTATTTCATACAACTTAAGTTCAAAAAATCTGAACTATCCCTTTAACAGAATACAATGATATGTTCCTTCGTGCATAACCTGGGAAACAGCCTGATGATCATTACACTAACCATTATAATGAAAACCTTTATAATCATAATTCAATTTGACCCTTTCCTTGTTTACTACTTCTTACTTGTTCTTCAGTAGAGCCTATGCTAAAAACGTCTGGGTTTCCGAGGCTAATGCTGGCTTGACTTTGCCTCAATCAAAACTAACCACATTATACACGCATCTGCACAACCTAGTATACTGTACATACATACAGTATACACTAGTTTACAGATTTGTCTTTCTGCTCAGACGTTAGTCGATGACCACGAGGAAGGAACCTTCCTACTGAGGTTGGACTGTCGGGAGCTGCGCTGCAGAGCGGGAAACAAGACTTTCAGCTTTCCTCTGAGCAACTCCCTCTAGAGAACAGGCCTGACCTACAGGCAATTCAGAATTGCGATCAGGGCACATTTTTAATATATATATTTTTTATAATGGAACAAATCCTAAGTGTCACTGTCGGGTAGAAGGGACGGGTGAAGGGGTGTGGGGTTGCCCTCAAGGCAAAAAAGAAAAGAAAAATGTTTGTACCCTCTTTTTTTCTTTGCTCTCCCTGTGAGATACTGCATTTATTGTACAACTGCTGTCGGTATGAACAATAAAAACAATTATATATAAGAAATAGTAAACTGTTGTGTCCTAAAAATGCAAATCTAGAATTAACACATTAATAAGACCTTGTAGAACAGAATTCAGGTTATGCAGGAACGCCTTATAATCCTTCTCCTCATACATCTTTGATGTGCAACAACCAAAGACAATAAAGTTTAAATCAAACATTTGTGAGTTGGATATGGATGCTTTATTATGTTTCCAAATGTTATGTTTTCTACATATATATACATATACGTTACTTTCTTGTATAGAACCAATGCAGGCTATATTTTGACTACAGAATATTTGCATTTAAACCTTTTCAAGCCTTACGACTGAAACAATGACACAATTACACCTGACTATGTCTGAGCAGCACTAATGGATGACGGAGAAGTTATGTTAACATAGTCAGGATTTACTCAAAGGTTTCCAGTGGCATCTTAAACTTCCTAAAATCTATAATTAACCAGTGGGATACATGTAATCATTTGTGTTTATATGGGTGAATGCACCCCATTCATGTCATCCCCTTCAGATACAGAAAGTATTTGTACAATTGCAATCACATTTGACTTAATAGAAGGCAGCACATAGCTTGATAGTTCTCAGCAATAGTGATATCTAGTAGATGACCTTGGTCTGGCCTACAAAGGACATAATGGCACAGTACAATCTGACAGCACTGACACAGGGACAGGAAATGTGTTTTAAACATACCTTAAGTCCTGGCTCCATCTTCATTAATATTCTAGATTGAAAAGATAGAAGTAGAAAAGCAGAACTGGAGGAATGTGATGGGAAAGAGGAGTTGAATCACAAAATAGAAAGACTAGGAGTCTTCTGTAATGCATGAGCATAATCTTCATTATGTTTCATTGATCTTTGTATTCCGTAATGAGAAAAAAACCAAATCCTATAAAACAGAACTGCTTTAAATGGATGAGTAAAGCCCCCTCTTTCCCCGCTTTCATTTGCCTTGTGATGAAAGTGCCACATGTGAATGTCAAACTACTTTTTGAGGTTAATACACATTAACAATAGAGTACTAGTTATGAACTATATTTGGCATGTCTGGTAGCTTAACCAGTTGGTGCGCAGACCTGTGGACTGCGAGGACCCCGGGTTCAAATCTGACCAGGTCTTGTCTCACATCTCTCTCTCTGTCCTTGGTGTTGTGTCTACATTCTCATATCTAAGAAATAAAGTATAAAAAATAACTTAAATATTTGATCGTATGGTTCAAATCCTTCAGTAACCTAACTCAATGTTATAAAAACGAACATGGAAAGCAAAGAATTAGACCTGTATCCCAAATTGGCTCAATGCAAAATATAATTGACACAAAAACACTGTCTTCTTGATATAAATATTTTTTTTTCTTTTTTTCTGGTAACATACATTTTCCACATGGTTGTATCCAAGTGGTCTTGGATGCAACAATAGTCTCCAAGTGGAGACTATTGTACTGGACATGGTAGAAAGATGTGCTTCGACTAAAGCTAAACAAGTTTTCTTATTGATACATGGCACTGTTATGATTCATCCTTATGTATCATTACATAAAGGATGTATAAGATAAAATCTGGGATTATTTAAAAAAAAATCACACCAATATAAAAATTCAATTATTTTGATCAACAGTAAAAAAAATTGACAATGACTTATGTCATTAGGGCTATAAAGTTTAAATTAAAACAATATATAAATAGTCAAATATATTTTCCTGGTCAGTGTGTGGCATAAAGTATTACAGTAGCAGTTAAAGGGCAACTTTGTGAATGTGTAACGGCCAGAATCCCATCATTCTTCTGTGAGAAAATCTTGCCAATACATTGTTTGTTGGGACTATACTTGTACTATAAAAACATCTGACATGTTTTACTGAGGCTAGCGCAGTAAAGATCACATGTCCTCTATATAGAAAGATAGGATTCAGCCAAAATCTGATGAGCTGTCCTTCCAGGTCTCCATCTACAGTATGTATCATATGATTGGCTTCATATGGCTCTCTACTGTATATGTGTATGCGAAAGAGAGAGAGAGGATATGTCTTCCAATCCATGAGCCAGTAACTCAAGTCCGCCAGCTTCAAGGGGAGAAAAGTACAGTCTTGATATAAGCCACAGTTGTGACGTTCAGCAGCATGTTTACATGTTCGTTGCCTGGCAGTTCCAGAAGTGTCACTGGCTGTTTCTGGCGCCCTACCCACCGCCGGCACTGGGTGGAGCTCCGCAGGTTAACCGTTCCATCCCCGTCCCCATACACCACAGTGGGCTCTACGTCGGGGAACTTGTCAGAGTACTGGAAGGTCTCGGCGGTAGGGACGCCACTGCCATACAAGCAGTGAACGGCCACGCCGGGAGGGGTGAGGTCAGCCACCAGGGGCTCGGTGTCCTGCCGCATCAGCCAGCCGTCCTCAAAGCCTACGTCAGTGAAGAAACGCTTGTAGTCCAGCACGGTGTAGTTAACGGTGGGTGTCTGCACCAGAACCTGGAGGTTTGGTTGGGTTGGGAGACACGTTATTTTATTTATTTTTGAGTGGTGCAACCACTCCAAGGAACAGCAATGTCCGTGTTAACCTATGTGTTCGTTCACCTATGTGACTATGTGACTATTCATGAGTACCAGTAGGGGCAAAAGTGGTGCTGTTGTGCCAGAAACAGAGAGAGAGAGATAGTGCTGCACTGTTGCCTGCTAATGAGAGACAGAGAGAGAGAGAGGGGGGGGGGGGGGGGGGAATTGCACCACTCAGTTCACACGGGTGTGATTTTTTTTTGCTCTGCTTTGGAAAAAACAAACAACAATGATCCTGAAAACAGGAACATTGTTGCGAATGGTGTGAAATCAGCTGTCCATTATCATTACTCTGATCATGATCATCATGTGTTTACAATAAGCAGCCCTATGGTTGTCCTTTTTTATTTTATTGCTGAATTTGATGAATCAGTTAAAATTGTCAGTGAGCAGAAGGAAGGAAAGAAACACTGACCTGATCTTTGGGCCAGGTGTGGGCATACGGGAAAAGCCAGATGGTGGAGACAGCCGTACGCTGCTGGGAACGGATCTTTAATGGGCTGATCACTGGGATACGGTTACTATCACCTAATAAGGAGATGAAAATAAGAAATTCAAGTAACTTCTAGTCAAAACGTACCAATCCTTTCACATAGGGATTGGTACTCAGGCTCAGGGGTAGAGTGGCCGGTAGAGCAGCCGGATGGGAACCGTGAGGTTACCAGTTCGATTCCGGGCTCCCCCGGAGTTAGAGTCGAAGTGTCCTTGAGCAATACTCTGAACCCCTAATTGCTCCCGATGTGCAGGTTGGTGCAATCTATTTAAAGTGCTTTGGATAAAAAAGTGCTATATAAATGCACCATTTACATACCACTGGGTCTCTCAATGGCAGGTTCGATGGGTGATATTCACACAGGGGCCACGAATATTAACCCATTTTGGGTGCGCCACCGAGTGGTGCGCTATGAGCTTGTAGGTCTGCTATTTTTGAAAAATCGAAGAACGACTGACATAGAAACATAGCTTTTTCAGAAAACTGTCAGGATGTAGAAGACATTTTTAGAATCTGATCTCAGTTCAAAATGGGTTAAAAATGTATGCATGCTCGGTACTGGAAATTGGGACAAGAATA
Source organism: Electrona antarctica (assembly GCF_951216825.1). Lineage (NCBI taxonomy): Eukaryota > Metazoa > Chordata > Actinopteri > Myctophiformes > Myctophidae > Electrona > Electrona antarctica. The sequence goes on from NC_136810.1 coordinate 49,939,295, forward strand.
CAATGACAGTCTGTCCCTTACCAGAGGCAACGACACGCAGGGTCTTCGATACTCCGCCCCAGGGTGGTCCCAGAGAGACGAAGGCCTTGATGTATCGATCCTTCCAGACTTGGGGTTGATGGTTGAGAAAGTACAGGGTATACATGTTGCCCATGCTGTGGGCAACAAGCACCACAGGACCACCGGCCTTTTCTGCCATCTCCTCAATCATCTTCTGAAGCGCCAGAAAATACTCTTTATTCTCATCTTGAGAGAGTGACAGAGACAGAACATTATATTAGACATTTTCAGGAAACATACTGTAGTGTAGATGGAAGGGAAAAAAAGAGGCTTTGGAAATGAGAAGTAGTACTGTGTGTGTGTGTGTGTGTGTGTGTGTGTGTGTGTGTGTGTGTGTGTGTGTGTGTGTGTGTGTGCTTACTAGGGGCTTTTCTCCAGTCATAGGGAGCTCCTCTAACGTCATCATCCCTAGTGTAGCCCCACCCCACCAGTGCCTCGACAATAGTAAAGAAATACATGCCTAGAACACACACACACACACACACACACACACACACACACACACACACACACACACACACACACACACACACACACACACACACACACACACACACACACACACACACACACACACACACACACACACACACACACACACACACACGAGAAATAGGGCTCACGATTACAAGTTTAATTGTGTTTTTTGTGCTTCATTTTCACAGGGCAGAAATGACAAATAACTTCAATATACAAAGAAATTACTAACAAATGTAATAATTTTATACTATTTTTCAAAAGATAGCGGAAATAGCTGATCTACAAGCTCACAACATCACAAAGTGCATTAATAGTTAATAAGAACGTACAGTCCTTTGGTCAATACACTAGCCAATGAACATTGACGTACAAATGTAATCTGCATAACTATTTATATATATATATATATCTATTTAACATTCTGGCTCTGCCACACCGTATTGTGTGATGAGGGAAAAGGTCTCAAACTGACCCACGCTGTGTTTGCTAGGGTCCAAGTACTCCAGTGAATACGTCTTTCCAAACCCTGGGACACGAATCTCCACACCTGGTGGGGACGAGCTGGTATGGGTGGTCCTGTTGTAATTCAGTCTGCATTCAAACACACAAACCACAAAGTTGGATTTTATAGATTAATTCATCTCAATTTCCCTGTGTGCAGAAAAAATGTAGAAAAGTATATAAATAATGGAGATTATTTCACATCTATAATTTGATTATTTGCACATATCCACAATGAATCGATATGTTTAAGCAGCAATAATACACAAAAGAGAGTTAATGTTAGTTGAGTGCTATACCATGAGATACTGGCACTGGTGTGTTGAAGTCATAGGAACGAGGCAAACAATATAATTTAATTTAATTTCTGGGTATAGCACAACCTAAAATGTATTTCTGCATGGGTGACCGTTTTATAATCAATGTGTAAAAAACAAGCGTGTTGATAGAAGTTTGTTGTTCCACAAAGAAGACTAATTCCTGATGCTGCTTAACGTTGCATTGTTTCTGACAATAAGATAAATAGGGCTGTCGGGATTACAATTTTCAATTAATTGTCTCACAAATAATTGCGATTAACACACTCACACACTCCCACACTCACACACACACACACACACACACACACACACACACACACACACACACACACACACACACACACACACAAAACAGGTGGAAAACAGAGAATAACATTGTGTGACCTATGGTCAAGGCTGATCCTTAAAGTCCAGCCCACTTCTAGGTACCGTAAATGATGCATTGCGCGCGCGCACACCCGCACAATCACACAAAACAGGTGAAAAACAGAAATGTGATTAGGAAACAGAACAGAGAAGAACATTCTGTGATCTATGGTCACCGGCTGATTCTTCATACTCTCGCCTGACTTCTAGGTAAACAGTTGAAAGTTTACTACAGGTCATATTATCGTGTTACCTCCTGCCCTATATTAGATCTACGCAGCTGCGTATTCTAAGAATCCTAAACAACACAGCCATAAAGAGTCCCAATGGCAACAATCACTCAATTGGAACCTGGTGTTGGCTGTCACGATTACACATTTAAATTGGTGATAATTTGTCACACAAATAATTGTGATGAACGATTGAATTCATTGTGTTTTAGGCTTTGGAAATTGGAACATTATGAATAGAAATTACAATTCCATTTGCCTTAGACTTTTAGGCTTTGTAATAACAAAGTGAACAGCGCAGATATAACAAATAACTGAAATATACCAAGAAATGTCTGGCATTTGGGCATTTTGTATAAATGTTCTACATTACTGCGGAAATAGCTGATCTACAAGCTTACAACGCGTCAATAAGTGACGCATTGTAAGCTTGTAGATCAGCCAATTCTGCTTTTTTAATGTATGAACATTTTTCAACATGGACATGATTATGACAATTATGACATAATAATTACCTCAAATAATCGCAATTAGACGATTATGTAATAGTTGTGACAACCCTACTTCGTGTGGCTATTGAGTGATTGATGAAGAAATACATGTGTTGATGAATTGAATACCTAGGACAGCAATGGAAACAATTCCCCAGGACCTTTGTTATCCTTTTAGCCTTACTTACTGTACCGGTCTTACTGTACCATGTTTACATTTAAACTATTAAAGTATTCAATCAAGAAAATAAGTATTCAATCAGCTTCATGCATCCGTGGAGGAACTGAATGTGGCAATCAACTAGTCTGTAACACACATTTAGTTCCACAAAGTTACAGCAAACTCTTACCAGTTTTTATGACACAAGCTCATTAGACATACAATTTAGGCATTCAGCAGACGCTCTTAATCCAGAACAAAGCCATGTAAGAAATGTGACAATGTGAAATCTTTTTTGTGTGAAATCCCCAGCGCTTTGAAACGCTGAGGAAGGCCTGCGTGCCGAAACGCGTTCCTTTCTCTAGGTGATTTCATGCATGCGATGTGATTTCATGAAATAAAGAAACTCAAACTTTATTAAGAGAGTGCGGATATTCCCTTTTTCCATTGATCTTCAAGAATCTGCACCCATCAGCTACAGAGACTATAAATGGTAAATGGTAAATGGTGCATTTATATAGCGCCTTTATCCAAGGCGCTTTACATAGATTGTGCATCAATTCACCCATTCACAAACACATTCATACATCGATGGCGGCAGAAACCATGCAAGGCACTAGCCAGCACATCAGGAGCAATTTGGGGTTCAGTGTCTTGCTCAAGGACACTTCGCCACTAACTCTGGGGGAGCCCGGGTTCGAACAGGCAACCTTGCGGTTACCATCCAGCCACTCTACCCCTGAGCCACCGCCGCCGCTATCAACTTGACTCCCTGAGTAGAGCGCGCCTTCACCTATAACAGTTTTGTTGTTCTACAATGTGAAATCTGACATATTAATAGAACTGTAACATTAGTAGTAATTGTGCCTAAAAGGGAACTGTAACCTAGGCCTATTGTGATTTGTCATGTGCCTATTAGTATAAAGGAACTAGAATTTGATCAGTATCACTCCAACTTCACCTCTTTGAGTCTGTAGGCTACTTCATGTTAATATTGTAGAATTTGACACGTTAAATATTCATTTTATTTTAGTCTACTGTTTATTTAATTATTTTAGTTAAGTGTTATTCATTCAGGGCTCAGACCTTTGTCTGGTTTAAATAAAGGTTGAATGGATTTGAATTACACCACATCCAATATGTGGACCAACCAAGTAGCTCAGTACTGTAGGTTCTGCGTTGGATCACTGGCACTGCCAAGTCAGCGTACGAGTAGCACGGACGGCTTGAGTAACTAACATGACCTGCCATAAAGTACTGGGAGCTGATGGTAGGCGTTAGGCTTTCACAGGTGCAAGACAAACAGAAATATCAAAAACTGCTGAAAAGGTTCCTCTTGTAATGGGAATTTTAGAATGCCAACTACAGTGCCAAATATATGCATTATTGTGTATTTATCTTCCTTCCATTAAGTCTCTTTGCTCACCAATGTGCTCAGTCTAATTCATGCAGCTGTCGATCTAACAGCTGACTTGACCCCTCCACGCTGTCAGCAAAGGTATACTTATTTGTGTCGGCCTTATGTTTAGCGCAGATCCGTATATGGACAGTTAGTATTTGCATCTCTGTTAAGACAAGACTATAAGGACTGTCTGAGAATGGGGTGGAGGAGGCTTGCGCCCGGAGGGGCTGGTGGAACAGGCAAGGTGGCCTGTTCCTCACTCTCTGTATGTTGTTACTCTGCCTAATCTTCTTAATACATTCTCAATACTTCACCCTGAAGAACTTTGTCATTCCTTCATCTTTGGAAGATTATTTAATCTACAACACTCTGAAGTTTTATTGCTCGTCACCTCATTCGATCTTCATCAGATCGAAACGTTCTTTTAGGTGTTAGGCGTCACCTCACAGAAATCCATCTCCCAGTCTAGAGCACTGATAAGACACCCTCGTTCTCGGCTGATACCAACCACAAGTGATTCCAATTTACTTACGTACTTACATGACCTGTGGTCATTATTTGCTTAAGATAGCCAAAAAGAATTGTCCTTCTCAACCCAACTCCCTCTCCTTATCTCCCTATAGATGCATGTTGTTGACATGGATCTTTCTTTTTTGTTCAAAGGTTAGTTTATTTAGTGTAGACTGATAACTCTCATACAGCGTTGGTCAGCGGGGTCATATCCATATCCTTTCATGCTGCAACCATCAATTATCTATTATTCTATCGATTACTTTGTCAAGTAATCAGGGAATTCAAAGACGTTTTTGTGGATTTATTTTGTTGTTGATGTTTTTGAAAATCTGTGATTTATTAACATTGATAGTTTTTTTACAATAGATTATATACATCCATCTGCTCTGTCATACCAGGCTACATTACTGTAATCTTGTGAACTTGTAACTTTTCTAGCCGTTCTATAATTTGCCTTTACCCACTTACAGTAGTTATTATGCATAAAAGGTGATTTCAGACGGGGAGCGAGTGACGCAGGTGTTGTCGCCTGTATCGACAGGTCTGCTTATGAGGGGTGCAGGACTCGTAGTGTGAAAAAAAGCTCGCCACAATCCAGGTCTAGTCGCCCGCGGGCGTGTGCACGAAACGAGCATGTGCGTGACAATTTCACGGGACCACGCTCATAAAAATACACTTGCGCAATCGCAACTTCAACTTCTCCGCGCGTCCAAAATAAACGCACGCCTCTCATTGAAAATGAGAAAAATGTCATGACCATTTCCCAGAAAGCATTTCATGCACCATGTAATCATAGTGCGGTAATGATAGTCAGGAAGCAGGGTTACACACTTCTGGTCCAGGTGTCTGGATTGTCTGTTTTATTAAAGTTCAGTGTCTGGGTAGTCGCCTAGTCGGTAGAGCACTCAACTTATGACCACAAGGTCATAGGTTCGATCCCGGGAAACCGCCAACTCAGTGTATGAGTAGTAGGCCGGCTTGGGTGCGGCAAGTTGTGTGGTAAGTAGCTGGGAACTGATGGTAGGTGTTGCACTCCACCTCAGCTATCCAGCACATTGTGAAACGGGGACTGACACGCTCTGGATGATACCGACAATAATAAGCCTCTTATTAAAGCTACATTCAGTATTAAAAGTAAACAAACAGACACAGGCTGGCACACGGCAGTCAAAGTAGAAAAGACAGACAAGTTCACACTCGTAAGAGACCGAGAGGTGTGCAGTCAGACTCAGAAAGTGAGAGAGAGAGGTGTGCAGACACACATACTGTACACACTACACAAGATACCTCATGTTGTCGATCCAGCAGTCTATAGCTACAGGGACCAGGAGCTCCAGGTTGAGCCAAAGAGTGAAGAAGGTGTCGGTCTTCTTGTAGCAGATGTAGTGGACCACACTGGGCTTATCCAGCTTGGCTTCCAGCTGGTTCCCCAAGTCCCCTGGAACTAGAAATAGGAGCAAAGCTTATTACTGTTTTTGTTCTTTTTAAGATCATATGATATGATACGTTTCATAATGTGTACATTTGTAGTAATATACGTTGTGTACACATAGCATAGTAATAGAGGGTATGCGCGTGACATCATCATCAAACCAGGAAGTTATGCAGGAAGGCCTACTGAGTGGCAAAAAACTACTTTCTGGCTTTGACAGCCCATACATCCATCCACACAGAAAAGTCCTATCTGATTGCATTAAACAACGTTAAACAATGTTAAACTCACTTTGCATGTTGATTTGCCACTCGATGTGCCATTCACTTTAAGCATGCGCATACTCTCTATAGTATAGTAATTACTAATTAGGGATATCTGTTACACCAACATGGATGCCACATCCAGCATGTCAAAAATACACCGACTACAGTCAGTCATTAATGCCAAAACAGATTTACGGATTTGTAACTTTGCTATACCTAAGATAAGGTTATTGCAAACAAAGGCCCTTTTGTTGAAAGAGTGGGGAAATAGCACATAATGGCATATTGACATTAGATAAAGGTAGCATTGGGTTATGGGTAGATTAGGTTTTAAGGCGTTATAGCAAAATGAAAATAATCTTTGTCAGGAAAAGGCAATTATCCTAACCTAGAGAGGAAATATAATGCATGTTGTGAGATCAGGGTGCTAACACTGTATAATAAATCATAAGACCATGAGTATTCCTGCCCACATTTAGTTGAGTACTGTACTTTTACTTCTGCTCCACTCCACTACACTCCACTACATCATCTCAGATCCAAATATTGTACTTCTCTCTACATTTGACATTAGTTAAACGTACAAAGATCGAAATCTACAAAGTTACTTTGTATATTTCGATTATTATTACAATAAAACATACTTTGTCCTTTTGGTGCTTTAAGTACATTTTGATACGGTATTTCTGTACTTTTACTCAAGTCAAATGAAATTAGGACTTTTACTATTTATATATTGCAGTATTATTCCTACTTTTACTTAAACACTTGAGTCAAGAGTACCTTTCCCCACCCATGGGCCCTGGCTAATGTAGCAGAACAGTAAGTAGACTATTTTGTTGGACCAATAATACTGGCTGAGATCAGGGTGTCTAACTAGCTGCTAGGGATGGTGCTCAAGACAGTTACACCGCCTCTAGCAAGAGAAAGTGAAACCCAAGATGAAAATAGTACGTCCGTTCGTTCAATTAACGCCAAAGACAACGATCATCAATGCACTTACTGAGGACCACGGGAGGTCTGTCGGTCTGACGACAGGTCTTGCATTTTTCTAGTGGTTTTGCGTTGCTCCTAGCCACCGCCGAAGACAACAGCAACAAGACTGCGAGCAGCGAAGAGAGGGTTATCATCATGTGGCAACAACTCGCCATGGTTCCCAGTCTTCTTCACTCATAGCGACATGCTCACGTTTGTTGCGTGGCGTCTGGACTAGTGAAGCAACAATAAGTACAAGGCTGCTGCGATTCACAAAACAGACAGTCTCCGTTTTGAAGCGTAAAACAATGAGCAGCACTGAGCAGTTTCTGTTTGTTGACGATGATCGCCAGTCACAAGGTACAAGCGATTACAGAGCAATCGATCGAGCGTCATTCACTAGTTTCCCAATCAACTCAGAAGTAGTCAACATCAGATGTAGTCAATCACTAGAACTAGATTACTAGAACATTCAGGAAGGAAGCCAAAACAGAGATGCAAGTTACCGCTACAATCAGTTAACACCAGTGTTTTGTTTTTATAATAAAGGTTACTTTAATTCACGGGAACATGATGCAACAACACAGTCCATATGACAGCAGTATAAAACATTAACATCACATGATCTACATAACAACACATCATGGTCATCCTTTAGTGAAGTGTAAAAGGCACAGTGCTTGTGGCACCTTGCTGGTATTTTTAGCCATAGAATGGCTGTGATATTTCATACATTTCATGTAATATTATATAACACAATAACAGCCATTCTTGGGCTACTGGTACTGGTTAGTTATGGGTTATGACAAGGGAGAAGGTGGATGATGTTATTGGTGCAGAACAAGTTGTAAACACTGAAGTACTTAAGTCATCCTATTCCTAGCAGTAATGCAGCTTTCCCTATGAACAAATTCACGTTATCTGGATTTGTCACTATTTTTTTATTTTGTCACATAAATACTTATCAAAAGTACATAGCCTACTACTAAAAAGACTACAGTAACTACAACAGGGGTCTTCAACGTTTTCCAGGCCAAGGACCCCTTAGCTGAGACAGAGATGAAGCAGGGACCCCCACTATATTGTATAAAATTGTGTGTAAAAAAAAAACCTTCATAGATAGCTCCATTGACTATCATCAGTGTTTTTGTTGTTGTGTGTGTTTATTTCATACATTTAACCACTCAATACTTGGTCAACTTCCTTTGGCTCTGTGCTCTGAGTTGCTTACAGCTAGGGGTCAGGGTTAGATCAGCAGTTAGTTTGGTGTATGGCTTGGTTTTCAAAATGGACTATTTCCCAGCTCTGCAATCAACTTCTGCAGGGGTGTCCGGATTTCCCTCCATGATCTTCTGGATTAGGTCGATCACCTTGTGGTTGAAGACAATGTCCAGGTGGGCCATCCCTCTGAACTCTGTGATATGGACAGGCTGTTCCTGCTTCCCCACCCAGCGCTTACACAGACCCATACTCTGGGAGTTGACCGTGTCGTCTCCGTCTCCATATATAATCTCCACCGGGTCCACGTTAGGGAACTCCTCGTCATAAACATAAGTTATTGGAGTGGACAGTCCCACGCCGTACATACACCACACCTCAACACCCGGGGGATGTAGAGCACCAGTCAGGTTCTTGGTGTCCTCCCACATGTACCTGCGGGTATCATAATGGAAATGGATTAAGGAACGCATATCAAAGTCAGAAATCAGTTAAATGTAGTGCACAAGTAACATTTTGATATGTTTCTTGAATGGTGAAAATATATATTTTTGAGGGGCGCTAGCCCCTCCTACATCCAGCTTTTAGTTACCGTCCACAAACTTCGTCTTAAACAAACATTGAATTCCCAATAACAATGAATGGAGAATTTTAGTAGTATCTGAGCAAATAGGCATAATGTCTATTTTATGTCATGAAGATGTACGATGATAAGAGCCCCTTCTATAAACAGCTTTTGTCCCCACACACAGATTTGCCATTGACCACGGTAAGATAGTTACGGTCAAATTTCAGCAACATTTTGTCCCCGCCCGTCTCAGGTTTTGCCATTGACGGTGAACGGAGAAATTACGTCAGATGTCCACTTTTTATGACATGCTAACAACGGCCATCATCTTCCTTGATTGGCCAATAACATGAATTGATGTACGATGACAAGAGTGCCCCTCATTTCACAGGGTGTGATTTTTTTAACCTAAAACTCAAATAGAGTGCTGAAGTCCTGATGTCACTCGCTCATCCTCTGGTTCATGGAAGTTTTTCTCTATGGAGAATAACATGGTGTCATCTTAAAATCGTCTCATATAAGCATTGTGGTCCAAAAATAAACAAACCGTCTCGGCGATATTGTCAGGGAGGTGTCTCTGTATGGTTTGCGGCAGTCAGTCACTCTGACTGCATCACATATTTGATACAGTCTGTTTCTAGTGAAAATTTAACTAATTCAGCAGCAGTAACATTAGCGTTTTCTCTCAGTCAGTTGATTCTTCATATCCATGTGTGTCACAAACTGTAAGATCAACTTCCCCTCCGCTCCACAGTGGTTCAGAAAGTACTTGTGGCAGTGCCTCACTGCCTCCCTCACTTCCTCCCCCTCATTTACTCTCAATAAAGCAGGCCTGGATGCTCACTTGTCCCTTTATCCCCAACCACACAGCCACCCTTGTTTGCTGTGTGCATGACCAGATGATTGCCTATGCGTCTTTGAACTAGTTTCAATGTAAGTCACCTCCATGATGTGGGTTATATTTAAATCAGAATATCAGTTCAAATCAGATGAATCAATCTTAAATATAACCCACATCATGGAGGTGACTTACATTGAAACTAGTTCAAAGACAATCATTGGTCATGCACACAGAAAACAAGAGTGGCTGTGTAGTTGGGGATAAAGGGACAAGTGAGCATCCAGGCCTGCTTTATTGAGAGGAAATGATGGGGAGGAAGTGAGGGAGGCAGTGAGGCACTGCCACAAGTACTTCCTGAACCACTGTGGAGCGGAGGGGAAGTTGATCTTACAGTTTGTGACAATATGAGTGAAACGGCCGGGATGATTTGTTTATTTTTCAAACGCAGTTCTTATATGAGGTGATCTAAAATCCCCCTATGGGGATTACAATGCAAAAAAAAAGTACATGAACCTGTGGACTTAGCGCCCTCTACCGATATTGACGTCAGACTTCGGTGCTCTTAATGCTGGGAAGAAAATAACACTGTTTACGTTAGAGAGGCGACACACTAATCGCCTGAGGAAGAAGTTTGTCTTTTACATGACAAGTTACATCAGGACAGCAAATCTCTTGTGAATTGACAGGTCTGCTTTGTCATCGATTTGTCTGCTTCTTTACGGTCTCAGAAAGCATCAGCCATCAGACCACTTGGTTACTATAGGCCTGATTAGCAATGTCCTAGGCAGCCTGACAAAGTGTTGGGGATTCGAATCTCGATCCCGACGAGCTTTTCTGCATGTCTCTCTCTCTCTCTCTCTCTCTCTCTCTACGGTCCTATCAATAAAGGCATACAAATAAGATCTGGTTGCAAAAGGGGTGAAGTGACCCTATAAGTTGAACTCATTATTTTGGTGCCGTACCAGCCATCCTCAAAGTCAATGTCACTGAAGTAGCGCTGGTAGTCCTGCTGGGTGTAGTTGAAGGTTGGTGTGGAAATGAAGGTGTGGTCCGCAGGCCATGTCCCTTCAAATGGCAGCATCCAGGGATTAGTTGTTGCCATTCTCTGCTCTTCGCGGATCTTGATGTTTGAGATCATTGGGATGCCATCATTTTCACCTGCAACAGCCAACACAGAATATATGCCAAATAATTAATTGTATTGCAAAGTCTATCACAACTTTTAATGGGAAAAAAAAGATTAGTTTATCAATATACCACCCGTTGTAATAGAAATTGTGAAGATGGTCAACTAAAAAATAGTTATTTAAGTACAATATGTATGTACATATGCATCTGCATCAATACCCTTTCCTGTACTTTACCTGAGGCCATGACCCTGAGTGTTTTGACAGCGCCTCCCCAGGGGGCTCCGAGGGAGATGAACCCTTTGATGTATTTGTCCTTCCATGCCTGCGGCTGGTGGTTGAGGAAGTACAGAACATAGTGACAGCCCATGCTGTGGGCCAGCAGGTACAGAGGCTGCTGGTACGTCTCGTACATCTCCTCAACGAGGTCCTTTAGCCTGGAGAGATACTCTCCATTCTCATCTATAGAGGGGACAGAGAGAAGTTAGAGAGAAGTACTCCACAGCAAACCCTACAGTGTTCATTTAACTAAAACCGACCTTGGGTTCATTTCCCCCACTCGGAATCAAATGAACATCGGGGATTTTTTCAGTGTGTGCAGTTTAACAAGAAAACAAACAGGACGCACGCACACACGCGCACACGCACGCACGCACACACACGTGTTTGTGAGGTGCTGCTGGCCTTGGAAGATAAAGAAAAAGGCTACTCATAGCCACGATGCATACAATTATTCAAAAAGAGGAAACTCGACGTTTCGACCTCGTACGGTCTTCTTCAGGGAATGAAATGAAGATGGCTTAGATCGGAATGATCGTAGAGGGTGTGTGTGGTGATGAATTCACAGTTTGTTATACCAGGAGCATCCCCAGGAAAACACAACACAGTCTGCACTTATTGAGGTGTCTCAAAAGAAGCATTGCACATTGTTGGCACTGACATTTACATTGCCTGGCTGCTGCATAGGGAATGCTCGAGGCATCATCAAGTACAGTACAACAGTCATCCGGGTTCAAATCCAACACTATTCTCACTCTGGAAAACCTCACAATTTTCTTTCTCACACAAATTGTCAGAATGTTGAACAGCGCATGCATGCACACAGACATGCATTGCGCATACACAGGCAGGCACTGTGCACTAACACAGTACACACATTTAGTATTATATTTATTGTACAGCTGTTGCACTTTTGTTTTTTAGCCGTGTTCCTGTGGGTCTGGAAGTTCCGGGGACCCCCACATGGAGTTGCACTACTCAGTTCACACGGGTGTAATTTTAATATTCTTTCTGTGTAGTTTTCTCAAGGTTCAAGCTTGAATGCCAGAGGCCAAAAATCTCATTGTATTTTTGTTTTTCAGTGTATGTAACCCAAGTTTTGTCCCAACAAACATTAAATGCCATTGAAAATGAATGGACAATTTTGAGTGTTTGTGTAAACAAAACATTGCATAACACAAACATTGATGACGAAGGTGAGGACGCAAATTGTGCCGGAATGAGATGATTGCGACTGCAGGTCGCAGTTACTATAGAAACGATGCTTGCATCCGTCACATCACGCTCTTCATGAAATGTTGTTTGTTTGTGTGTGTGTGTGTGTGTGTGTGTGTGTGTGTGTGTGTGTGTGTGTGTGTGTGTGTGTGTGTGTGTGTGTGTGTGTGTGTGTGTGTGTACTTACTCGGAGCTACTCTCCAGTCATAGGGTGCTCCTCTGACAGTGTCATTGCGGACATAGCCCATGTTGACCAGATGTTGCACCATTGTGTGAAAATAACCTGGGGAATGTTACAACACACATCACAAAGAAAACATAATCAATCCCCTTTAATACACAACTGTCAAACATTTCCAAGACATAACTTTGAGTTATTTGCCGATGAGAAATCCATTGGCGATAAAGTCCACTGAGTCACCAGGACATATAGGGATTTAAACACCTTTAATACAGTCTAAAGATCTCACCAGCCAGCTTATTAGAGTCCAAGAACTCTATGGTGTAGGTCTGTCCGAATCCTGGGACCCGCACCTGTACACCTGGGGAGTTGGATGCCCGGCGAGTCGTTCTGTTGTAAACAATCCTGAAGTAAATATGAACATTGGTTAAGGCCCTGCCAACAAGACTAAGTACTCATCCTTTCTCTCGAGGGTTTATTTATGTATTTTTGAGGGGCGCCAGCCCCTCCTGACCTATACACAGGTTTTAATGTTTGTCTTTAGTTCAATGTTTGTTTTGTAAATGCCACTGACAATGAAGGGAAAATTTACGTCATAATGTGCCTCATTACGTCATATTGTCTCTTTATTGTTAATGGCGTTTAATGTTTGTGTTTGCACCGTTTGTTTTACATCACCTAATCGACATGAGTTAGACTTTAATATATTAGCGCCCCTCACTTCACACGGGTGTGATTTTTTTATTTTATTTTTTCAGATAGTGAATTACATTATGCATTATTGTAAAAAGCATCCCCCAGAATAGTTTTGAGGAAAACTGTATTAGTATAAATTTATAAAACTATAAATGGTATGGCTTGGGTCATGACACATTTGTGTATTCTATTGCATAAAGTCACTGTGTCAAACATCAGCTACATAAACAGGCAATGTTGTAGATACGGGGTTACTGAAGTTCACCACTATGTTGTCCATTACTCATGTATTGCATACTGTAGATTAGGTCTGTCCACTTTTATTTGATCACTTTAACTCCGGCACCCCTTTTTTGGGCATGCCATTAGAAGAGGAAGTGTCAGATCTACAAGCTCACAGGCATTGCGATCGATGCCACACGTTGTGAGCTTGTAGATCAACTATTTTTTGTAATTTTGGTTATGGCTGGATTGTGGGGTGCAAATTCAGCGTAAGCAACAAATATTACCTAATGTTGTCAATCCAGCAGTCCAAACCTATGGGCATGAACATGTTGAGGTCGATCCACAGAGGGAACCAGTCCTCCGTTTTCTTGTAACACAACCAATGGACCAGAGTGGGCTTGTCTATCTTTGCCTCCAGGCGGTTGCCCAGGTTCCCTGGCACTGGAGACAAACGCATGCAAAATGGTAAATGCACAGTTAATTGTGTGCACTCTTTGCATAATTCTCTGGATCACATTTTAAACCATTTTGACCTGAGATCAGATTCTAAAAATGTCTTCTACATCCTGACAGTTTTCTGAAAAAGCTATATTTCTATGTCAGTGGTTCTTCGATTTTTCAAAAATAGCAGACCTACAAGCTCGTAGCACTCGGTGGCGCGCTATGAGCTTGTAGATCTGCTATTTTTCAATAGCTAAAGCATAACATAATGCTAACACCAAAAGGGGTTCCCGTTCCCGCCCAAAATGGGTTAAGCAATTGATGAAGGTATTTATACACAGGGTGACAGGGGGCTCTGAGTGACAGATTAGTAAAGGAAATTAGTAGTGATATAGTGCAGGAAATTAGCACAGGGGACACAGTAATTTTCTGCATAATTTTCAATTTAAAAATGTATACTTATTAGTTATTCCAGATCTTGAATTCCTTATTTTCGTCTACTTTTCAAACCAATACACACTTTACAATGCATTAAAACATGCATTATAACATTGACCAAAAATAAGTGCAATAAAATGTATGAAGTTGGATCACCAATCTCTCAAGCTATCTTCAAATCTCTGCAAGTTGATTTTCATACCTTTTCATACCGTAGTACTACAAATTATTTCCTCAATGACCAAATAAACCTACCGGTATGTACTGGAACCTTATTGGCAATAATGTCAAGTAACACTTTATATGGTGAGCATAATCAATAAGCTAAATTAAAAAAAAATGCTTAAAACTATGCAAAAAACTATGCATTAATGTGCGTTTTGAGACACCATACATTTTTCACATTGGCCTCATGGTGGTACTATATTAGGTGATTCGCATTTTGGACACTTTAACCCATTTTGGGCGGGAACCCCTTTTGGTGTTTTAAACATTATGTTGTAATTTAGCTATTGAAAAACAGCAGATCTACAAGCTCATAGCGCGCCACCGGTCTGCTATTTTTGAAAAATCGTGAAAATATTTATTTCAGAAAACTGAAGAGGATTTAGAATAATTTAAAAAAAAACACATTATCTAATGTGATCAAGATGTATTAGTTTGATTTTTCAGATCCCATTCAAGAAGACCAAAGTTTGTGTCCCCTTGGTAGGCACCCTGGCCTGGCGGGTGCGAGCTTGCGAGGAGCACACTTTTCTAGTCGTTTCTCATGTTGCTGGTGAGTGCTGTTATTCTAAAGCTCCCAACAAATTACATAATGGTATGTTAGAAGAGCAGGTGACATTTTAAGAAGATAAGGAAGGACGTGGTCAGAGGATTGGAAATACAGGGCAGCTTTTAGACCTGAATTTATTGATCCAGGATTAATCTGCTCGTGAGCGTGTGGGTGATATTGACTGTACACTAGATTGACTAGAACACGTGTCTAGTTTAAACAGTACACTGATGAGTGATGATGACACACATACTGTAACAGCAGAGACCAGTGGTTTTCAACAATATCAAGGTCCATTATTTATTCAGCATTTGAGCCACGGTCACCACCATTTGATGTTGAGATTTAGCCTCTCAGACCCCAAACTAAAAAAATATTTTGGATAAGATTAATTGTCTACAATTCCATGCTGTATGCTGTATGGGAGAGATAACAGGCAAACGTTGATCAAAATAGCCATTATTTTCTCTAATTGTATAGAGTAATTGTGCAGATGTTTAACAAAAATGTAACTCTTGAGAGTGTAAAATGAAACCAAAGGTTTACACTCTCAGGAGTTCTGAGTTTACAGTACAGATCTATATTAAAGGGTCCATTTGGTTACCAGCTTTCCATCATTTAGCTGGGGACCACCTGGAACACCCTCAAGGACCACAGGTGGGCCCTGGACGACTAGTTGAAAAGCACTGGCATAGACAGTGTATGTATGTGTAACTATGTATGTACAGTATGTACGTACAGTACTTTACATCAGGTTCAGTTTGTAAATATGAACAGAGATTAGAACCTATAGTCAGACAGGCACGTGTATTTTTGCATCTGCATAAGCCTTGCTCTAGATGTATGAAACCTTGGAAAAACTATTCTCTCTCTCTCTCTCTCTCTCTCTCACACACACACACACACACACACACACACACACACACACACACACACGTCACACACGTCACACACACACAACCTAATCTAGGACAGTGCATGCACGGATGACCTGTAGATATTGCCAGAAGCTTTGACCCCCATCATTGATATATATATTCTAATTAATCATATTCCTCAATAGACCTACTTAATCTATATCGTAATCAAATTCATGGACATGAGATGGTTGTGCGAGCAATACCAATCCTTATCTCTTTACAAACATTAAAACATGAATAATATTAATAACCTTATTAATTTAATCTTAAGCAAATTCGCAAATACAAATTTGAAATTTGTGTTAGTCTTTTGAATAAAGCGGATAAAAGACTATAGGCTATAGAGGACATATATAAATCTTAAATACAACTAGCTAAATGGAACAAAAGGAATGCTTATGCACCCCCTTGGCATTGCAATTGTCTAAAAGAAGCATACCGGTATATTATTGCATTTAACATAATGGACTGGGGATGTCAGCAACTCAGCATGAAGGAAACATAAGATATGGCAAAGTCAGTAGTAGTTTAAAAACACAACCCAATTGCTTGCCTTATACTTACCAATGATAACTGGTGGTGGTGGAGTGCTGTTACTGCTTGTGGGTTCTCGGGGTATGGGTTTGGCGTTCGGGGGGAAGAGTACATTGAGGAGCCAGAAGCCTCTTGTGGCTGAAGAATCATCAGAATTATTAGCTGCTGAAGAATCCCCTGAAGAATGATGAATCCCCAATAGAAATACCACAACCAACGCCGCGCAGCTTAAGTGTCCTGGGGCTCCCGTGTTCATATTTTCGTTTCTGCGAGATATCAAATGTTCCCTCAACTTGGACGACCTCTGCTCTCTCTGTCTTTTTCTATTTACTAGGTTAGGTCTGGAGAATAGATGGCTGGCGAGGGGTGGTTGGTGGGCTGTCGGACAGTGGTACTGGTAAAAACGTGCAGCCTTGTGTAGTTTCTGTTTTACTAGGATAGCCTATATCTGTCTAATGTTCTGACCATCTGAAAAATAAATAATTATTCGACAAGCTCAGCTATAGGACTGCCTTTTAGTAACTTCATGTATTCAGCCTGGTTAACTCATCGCTGGGGATGATTGATTAATCACTCTCTCTCACTCTCTCTCTCTCTCACACACACGCGCGTTTTCAAGTGGACAAACAAAACGTGCTGTCTCTGTCTGCCCTATTGATTTTCCAAATGACACCACCCTCCTACCCTACACTGGTGAATAATTAACAATATAGAATGACATTCCCACGACAAAGATGTGTATTTCTATAGAGGCTATATTTAAATCAACTTTTGTCCGTCAAAAAATAATACTCATTATTATTATTATTTATTTAACGATGCGTAACTTATTTCAGCGATAAAAAAAAACAACACCCCCCCTATAGAAAACTTTACACCCATCATTTCTACCTCAATGTTTTCAAGGCTGTCTCAATGTTTTTACCAAATCATGCCACCGCCAGTCAGTCTAGAATAGATCCCATCGCCTGGAGCGATCGTTCGAGCTGTGATCGGCTGTGATTAGCTAGTAGTTGGTTGTCAGGCAACCGAGAAGGGGAGACCTGCTGTTCTGTGGAGCAGAAAGCCTGGGACCGAGGCTAGTTCTGTGGTAATGTTGATTATCCCCTTATTTAGGGGAAGTTAATTCAAGTTATTAGCCACCAATCTGCAAAATTTTCTTCACAAATGTGTTTATAAAGGTGTGTACACTCATATCATCTCTCAAATTGTTCAAACCCAACTTTGTGACAGTTGCTGAAAGTTGGGGTACCATTAACAATCTATGAAGGCAAAATGTACACATTTTCATTCTGCTTTAAGTAGCATGTGAGGGGGTCAAACTAGGGTTTTTGCATGATTCTGAATCCATTGCAAGCATTGGTTTTGCACTTTGCAGATTGGTCACAAATTTGGCTAAAGGCCTATTCATAGTTGAGTTTTTGGTGAAGAGGTCACCTCATCACCGAAAACTGGACTATGAATAGGCCTTTACTTTCCCCAACTAGGCCTACCTCCTAAGCCGAGAACCATTGACCACTGTATTTGAGTGAGAGAGAGAGAGAGAGAGAGAGAGAGAGAGAGAGAGAGAGAGAGCCCACATCCACTGGGAAGGAAAACTATTCAATTTCTTTTAATCTCTCAATATTTTGATGCAAAATATTAAACAATCATCAAACAATCATCTTAAACACACAAAGTGATACGAGATTTGAACTTAAAAATAAACAGGATCATTTTCAAGATCAAATTAGCTGCAAACAGTTGCACACAAAATATTGCAAAATATATATAATATAATATAGCCTACTAAATATGAAGCAACATGCATGCTGCAGCATTGTAACTTTTGAATTCAGTCTTGCTTGAATTCACATGCAAAACAAAAAAATCACAAAGAACATTTAATTTGAAACCGTTGTCTTTTTACAATGTAATCATTAAAAGGCCTCCTCGTACCTGCTGTAAACGCTTTCATTTCAATCTTTTCGGTGAACTTTTTTTATTTTCTTTTAACACACAGTAGAAATTCACCTTTTCAAAATTTGGCAGTGCTAGCTCCCTTTTATCTCGGAGACTTAAGGTGGCCTTACACTAGCCGATTCTTTTCAATCTGAAATCTGATAGCACCACACACTACAGGATAATCGGAGCGGGGCAGAGCAAATATCAAACATTATTGATGTTGATCGGGCCGATCCCGATCGTGCTTTGAGCGGTTTATCGATTATCGGCTAGTGTAAGGCCACCTTTAGAGACCACTGTAACTGATAATATAGGCTACTGTATAAGAAAATGCAGAGAAGACTTTAAAGTAACTGGAAACTACTGTGTTTCCAGCCTCTCACATTCATCAAGAATGTCAGTTCCTCGGGCGTTTGAATTTTCAAACATAGAAATTGCTGTAGTCCTAAAACATTCTACAAAGTATATCAAAGATTTACAACATAGTATATTGCACGTTTTTTTAAGGTGAAATGCAAACCATGTATTACTAGCAGAACTCAACACTATAGCAGGATTAGATGAACAGCTGGTTTTGTTATTCTGATTTCTGCTTCTATAATGCAGTAGTAGAATAAACCTTATACGGTTCTCACTTGAATAAGTTGTGATTGGCACGTGTATTTGAAGTTACCATTTTAAATAAACATCACATCATGTCCAATGTGACAGTGCTGCGTCCTCCAGGGATATACAGCTATAGAAGGCCATCTTAAGGACATCTATGTCCTTGTGTCTTTCAAAAGGCTGGTGCCTGCCCAGAAATAAGCTCTAGTAAAAGTCCAACCGGAAGTTACCCTACTGGATAACTTCTTCAACAATTCTGCCAGGTAGTTGCGTTTCTTTCTTCTCTTCTTCTTATTTTTTTCTTACTCAATCTGTCTTTATTAATTCCATTTCTCAAATAAAATCCATAATTCCCATTTTATCTCCCTTATCTCATTAACACCTTAATAGTGTTCATCCATGTCTGAAATCTTGTTCATTAAGGTGATTCAAAGTGCTTCACTGGCCACTGGACACTCAAAAAACAAGTTCAGAAATGTCAGCCTTGCATAGACCCTACTACACATTCGTTATTACAAAATAAATTGCCCCAACTTTTCCTAAAGACAACTTTTTTTGAATCACTTCCAGGCAATTCAACATTCATACACCAACATTAAGATTACATTATATGTTTTGTTGTTGATGAATACCTAAAAAGGTCAAGGTGTGTGTGTGTGTGTGTGTGTGTGTGTGTGTGTGTGTGTGTGTGTGTGTGTGTGCGTGTGTGTGTGTGCGTGTGTGCGCGCCTGCGTGCATGTGTGAAAGAGTATGTGAAGAGTAATTCCAGCTACCCTGTCATTCAATTAGTCAATTCAATTAATCTATTTGTGTAAACTAGAAGGCATCATCGTAGGTTTACAGTTCTATTTTTTACTCTTAAATTAAATTCTCAACTAAGCCAAAGCCATACATAATGGGCTCTTAAAAGTACAGGACCATATTGCTTTGTCAGGTAGTCACAACAAAATGTGGGACACTAACATTGTCAATTACTTGTGTATATCGCTCATGGTTGAGATGTTGCAGACGTTCTTGCCCAGAGCATATCTGGCAGTGGTGGAAAAAGTACTCAAATGTTTTATAAGTAAAGGTATCAATACTGCAATACTTTTACTTATTTAAGTAAAAGTCCCGAATTCTAAATTCACTTGAGTAAAAGTACAAAAGTATTTGCATCAAAATATTGTGGTACAATATTTGGATCCAAGATGTAGTGGAGTCGAAGTAAAAGTATTGGAAGTTGGAATTACTCAAGTAAAGTACAAATATCTCACAATTTGTACTTTAGTACAGTAAATCTACTTGGTGACTTTCCATCACTGATATATCGTAACAAAAATGCTTTGAAGATGCAACTAGGACAACAAATGGTCTGGCACACTTCCCCCGTACAGATTCTAAAATAGTAGCTGGGAATAGAGAAGAAACTATAATAGCACACTATGGAGTGCAGCTTAAAGGAGCATTCAGTGATTTGGGTGATTTGGAGAAAAAAAACGGTCCACCCGGTAACAAGATGTGCACATGCACACGCTCTACAGTGGGGGAAGTACAACAGACCAACAGCATGTGCACCAAGGCCCGCCCCACTCGATCATGATTGGAAGAAGGCCCCTCTCATCCTGATTGGATGAAGGCTTTGCCACCCAAAGCCCAAACCGAAACTAGGGTTTTTTGACCCCAGGGGCTCACTGGGGACCGGGAGGAACTCCTTATATGGTCAGCACACTTTATAGTAGGGAGGATTATCCAAAAAATAAGAAAAAATAAGTGATATTTGAATTAAGTCAAATCACTGAATATACCTTTAACATTATAACGGAATACTTTGGCATCCTGAATATGAGTTATTGTGATGCTGATGCATGTAAACACACTCGGTGTCTTTGGTTTGAGAACAAATTATCCAGTCTGATCTCTACCTTTATCTCCATTATTTGATTTCCCATTCCTGAAAACAAAGGCAAATGACGGGAGCTCATACAACAAAGAATGTCGCCCACTTTTTACACCCGTAAACCTGTGATGTGACAATAACGTTTCAAAATCAACGGATAGAATTATTATCACTTATTATCCTATCAATGTTCTCAAAACAGTCATTTTTGCAGCTGAGCTCAAGATGGCTTTTTGATATACACCGTGCATATGAAAAAGTGCACTGGCATACAAAGTGAAGCAACGTTCACTTCCAAAACAAACGTATTACAATTCTATTGCAATACACCAATAAACCTCCCTTCCATTCATTCTTAGGCTTTGTTCAGAGTGCAGGCAAATCTGATTTGCTTCTCAAATCTGATCCTAAAGGTAGTTGCACACTGGACGCGTTATTCGGGAAAAACGAGGGAAAAACGCAGCTAAAAATCCGAAAACGCGTCCAGTGTGCAGGGACCTTTAAGGTCCAACAAGTGACACAGACGAGTGACGCTATCGTACAACGAAGTTTAAATCAGGCTTTCGGTCTACGAGTGCTTATAAAACCACCTAGGAATGTGGTTCAAATCTGGTTCGCAATAATCTGTTTCCATGTGGATTTGTGCTGTTCCGGCTTGATAAAAAAAAACAATCTGATTCCAATAGACATTATTTAGTCTGCATGTTAGTCGAAACACAGCCTTGTGCCACTTACAAGAAGATCAGTTTGTGGTTGTTTTTTTTTTGAATGGACGAGACAGAGATCCAGCTTTGGCGCTATTGAACAAGTGAAGAGATGCTTCATATCACTGGTGGTGGAGTCCCTCTACACTCCGTATACGGAATACCGGCACCCTAAATACTCCAGTTTTTAGTTGATAAGGTGAGCACCAAAAACTAAACTGGAGTATGAATATTTAGGAGGTTTAACCACCCCCAGCATACTTAGTTCACCGGGGTTGTCCAGATCTCCATACTACTGTAGGTCCGCTCCCATTTCCCTCTACACAAAAACAGCCGATCTAACTAGATCACAACGCATCGACTTGCAACGCATTGTGGGCTTGTAGATCTGCAATTCTTTTGCCAAATGTTCGCCACAGAATAGGGACGCTAGGGTTCGTGTGGTTAAGACGCCAACCGCAGGACACAGGAAATGCTTTGATCTCTTCACCTTGTCAGAATAAGGCCTCACTCAGACCTTTACTGCATTGCTGTATGCTTGTTGGATGAATGTTGTGTAGTGTCATGGCCGCCCCAATGCATTTCCAATGGAAGTCACATGGTTTGTAGTCCACATTTTGGACTACAAGCTGTTGTATGGCTTTCGGCTGTGTTTCGACTGTGCCCCTCCCCCTCATACAACACAAATGTTGTGTCAAACCATGTGACTCCCATTGGAAATGCATTGGGGCGGCCATGACACTACACAACAAGTGAGGCCTAAAGGGTTTGGGGGAAAGTAAGATAAGGTGTTGCCTCCACACCACTGATTGGATCCGTACGCTTCATTCCACACTCTGCCTCTTCTCGGTTGTTCTTCCGTGTAGTCGGATTCACGCAAGCGCTGCTGTCGAAACGCTTACTCTTTGGCGGTGCTGATGACTTGGAAACGGACAGAAGGCACTTTTCCTTTTAAAGTCGACATTCTCTGGACACGATCAGAACGCTAGGTCGTGCCTAATGGCTAATAAGCCAGACCGAATCAGCCATTGGCAAAAAAAAAAGAGCCTGCCGGCGGATTACGGTCTGGAGAGGCTCAATTGTACGCCCATTTCCTACACCAGAGAACTGGTGTGGCCAATCGGGACACGGTATGCAATATGGGCGGGCTTTGGTACAGTGACGTTCAATGCTTGAGACCTTTGACTGACAGTAGCTCTGACCAATTGCGTCAAAGAGAAAATGTTTGAACCCGCCCCCCGGGAAACAAGATCCATACACAGCATCTCCAGACTCAAATACCACACGACAGTGTGATTTGAGTCTGGCTTATTAGCCAGGCTACCAGCGGGTGCCCTTGTTCTATTCATTGTCCTTCTATCGTGGCTGAGTGGCATCTTCAGGACTACAAAGATAAGGTGCAGATGTGCCACGTGGTTGGAGGAGGGTGGCAGAGAGAGAGAGAGAGAGAGAGAGAGAGAGAGAGAGAGGTTGCCATGGTTACTCCCCAGAGTCCTGGCTGTCAGGATGAGGCGTGTACTTCAGTCGAAACATCCCTGTCAAATACAACAAGGACAGAAAGACATTATTATGAGGCGGCTCTTGTGTGGGTGCTCTACACTACAGCAGGGTTCATTCCGTGACCGTCGACTAAAACTATGACGAAAACGAAATAAAAACTAAGCTACGATGACTGTCAAATACAACAAGGACAGAAAGACATTATTATGTCGCACCCACACATTATCTTGTGTGGGTGCGACCGTCGACTAAAACTATGACGAAAACGAAATAAAAACTAAGCTATGATGACTAAAATGAAGACTAAATATACTGACAATTTCATCTACAAATACAAACTAGACTAAAATGTTAGGGGGGGAGGGACTAGTGGAGAAGTACCACTAGTGGAGCAGTAGCACTAAAATACATTTTATGGGGGCGGCAGTGTCTCAGGGGTAGAGTGGCCGGGGCAGTGGTTCAGCGGTAGAGTGGCCGGATGGCAACCGCAAGGTTAACAGTTGGATCCCAGGCTCCTCCAGAGTTAGTGTGGAGTGGCCTGGCTCAGCCACCGTGATTTCAGGTATAGAAGGGCGGCTGCCGCCGGAATCACGGCGGTGATCATTGGTCCACCGATCTTTAGTCAACTAAACAGTCAATTAAAAAAAAGAGAAGGATCCGGGCACACAAGGTTAAAAAATGAGGAACGCCTTTATTGATTTAAAAGGCAACTGCCAACATGTTTCGACCTAACAGGTCTTCATCAGGGCAATCATTCTTGCTCTGCACCTTACTCATTTTTTAACCTTGTGTGTCCGGATCCTTCTCTTTTTATCATGTATTGATCCTGTTTTTGATCCGTGTGAGCACCTTTTTATCATTATCACATCCTGTTACCTCCATTGAGCTCCATAGTTACTCTTGTTTCTCTAAACAGTCAATTCATCGAAAATTATGCGGTTCTATCATTGGGCGGTTTTCTGTGAATGTAATGCTATCTGCGCGAGCAGAGCGCGTGGCCTAGGAACGCACATGTGGGCCGCTTAAAAAGAAGTCCCCCCCACCTTGATAACCACAGAAACGTATCTGCTCTTGCATGTGATGTGACAGACAAGACCATTCCTCATACAAAGACTCCATTGCCTGGCCCTGTATCTAAATGGTCAAATAATATTTGATCAAGGAATATATTATGCCTTTTGTATTCTTTCTGTTATCAATTAATTAATTAACCCATTTTGGGCGGGAACCCCTTTTGGTGTTTTAAACATTATGTTATAATTTAGCTATTGAAAAATAGCAGATCTACAAGCTCATAGCGCGCCACCGAGTAGCGCGGCTTGTAGGTCTGCTATTTTTGAAAAATCGTGAAAATATTTATTTCAGAAAACTGGAGGATTTAGAAGATTTTTTTTTAATTTCGAGGTCAGGCCTAAATGGGATAAGACAATTGACATCCCTAATTCAGCCGCTCGTGGTCTCACCTTGCTGTGTGGAATCCATAACAGGCTGTTTGCAGTCCTGAGCCCTGTGTCCGCTGGCGCCGCAGTTATAACAGGACAGGTTCCCCGCTGCCGCCCGCTGCTTCTGGCCTCCATTTCCCATCATGCCGTGGGGCTGATGATGGTAGAGGCCCGCTGTGAAGCCGTGCTGCTGGTCGTGTGCCACCGCCGGGGGGCCGTGGTGGTGGTGGTGGTGGTAGAGGGGCGGCGGCGCCACCAGCGGGTAGGCGGCGGAACTGGAGGTGGCGATCAGTGGGCTGAGGTGGAGCAGCGGACCCAGGGTGAAGAGGGAGGGGCCGGCCGAGCCGAACGGCTGCAGGTACCCGGCCGCCGCCGCAGCAGCGGTAGCGTACCCGGGGAAAGCCCCGTAGGCTCCGCAGTTCCCGCGGCAACCGCACGAGCTGCAAACGCACACGGAGGAAGACGCCGGCGCGTGGCTCCCCGAGGAGCCGTGGCCGCCGGCGCCGTGGCTCTCCAGCGAGGACGAAGACGAGGAGGAGGAGTGGGGGTGAGACGGGCTGGAGGCAGGCGGGGGCGGGCAGTAACTGTTGCCGGGAACCGCCGCCATGGGAACGCTGCTTCCAGCTGCCATGGGGACAAAGCCGCCGACGCTGGTCCCGCAGTTCCCAGACAGAGAGGCGGACTTTGCCGAGGAGGAGGAGGAGAAGGAAGGGAAGGAAGGGAAAGAGAAGGAGGAAGGGGAGGAGGAGGAGGAGGAAGGGAAGGAGGAGGACATGGAGGCAGAGGGACAGGCGTAGTACCCGGACGGAGAGAGGGATGACGAAGAAGAAGAAGAAGAGAGGTGGAAGTGAAGAGGAGGATGAGAGACGTGATGGTGGCTGTTGGAGGTGGAGGTGAGAGCACAGCTGGTCTCCACCATCAGACCCACGGCGCCCCCCACCAGGCCCACGCGACACGACACGGCCGAGTCCTGGAGGGCAGAAGGAGAAGGGTGGTCCACGCTCAGCCCGTGGAAAAGCTTCTCCAGCCTCACCGCAGTGACCGTCTGGCCCTGCTGCCCAACTCCTCCTACGCCCGTAGCGAAAGCCGGACCAGGACCGCCGGGCAGGCCGGAACCCGAAGCCTTGGCCCGGTGATCCTCTGGGCACAGGAGGGGAGGAGGAGGGGGAGGAGGCCGGGGTTTGCGCGGGGAGGTCAAGATGCGCGCCGGGTTCAGAAGCGGGGAGTGCAGCGTCTGAGGGTAGCCGGCCTGGACCTGGTACGGAGACTGCTGGGGGACGTTGAAGGGAAGGTGGGAGGAGCAGGGCGGAGGAGGTGGAGGAACCGGGTCCGTCTGGACGGGAAGGACCTGGGCCGTGGGCCGACCGGAACCTGGAGCGCCGCCGGAGCTCAGGAGAACCACACACGATCTGTCCTTCTCCTGACCTCCTGCCGGGTCTGGCCCAGACAGGCCTGAGAGAGGGGGGGTGGGGGGGGTTGGAGAGAGAGAGTCAGTCAGTGAGTGTGTGTGTGTGCTGATCTGCACCTTTAAGCCTTTCTACCACGTCATGTTCCCACGCGGGAGGGGTGAGAAGTTCAGTCACACGAGAGTTGACTCGGAGTAGAACCGCTGCTCCTTCGCCTGGAAAGGAGTCAGCTGAGGTGGTTCGGGCATCTGGTTAGGATGCCTCGCGGGCGCCTCCCTAGGGAGGTCCTCGACGTACGTCCCACTGGGAGGAGACCCCAGGGCAGACCAAGGCGCATTTGGAGGAAATACATCGACTCACTGGCCTTGGAACGTCTCGGAATCCCCCAGGAGTAAGTCACTAATGTTGCTCTGGAGAGGGAAGTCTGGAGCACTCTGGTGGACCCGACTACGGATAAGCGGTTGAAGATGGATGGATGGATGTTCCCACGCTCTCACAGAAGTTTGTGAATGAATCAAAGGAACTGAGCGTGTAGTAGGAGCTCTCATACGCTGTGTGAGGCTATTGCCGTGCTGCATCCAGTTACTCGCCGTCATAGTGACCTACCCAAGGCCCGTGAAACCAGTTTGTGTTATTATTAGTATTTTGCCAGTCCTCTTTATCGACGCAAGACGGGGAGTGGGTTTCTTTATTTACGGGGGTCTGACAGGGAAGTGAACGGGCCATTCACTTTACACTGCTGACTGTGTTGTGTGCATTGCGTGTCCGGGGAACTGTATAAAACATTTGAACATTGTTTTGACCACTTGACGTGACGTTATGGAACTGTGTTGACCTTGGGAAAGCAAAGGAACATTATTTCATTTTGGGTTGGTTGCACTGTTGAATATAATACACTGGGTTTGGCTGCTGGATGCAAGGGGTTGGGCTACTATGTCTGGCAGAAATAGTTGAGGGGTGATATGAGAACCACTCACTAAATGGAACAGAGCCTTAATTAGTAACATTGGTAATACTAATAAAGGCTCTGTTCCATTTAGTGTAGAGTGGTTCTCAAACATTTTAGGACCCCCATAACAAATAGAGACTTTCAGTTTTACACACCCGTACCCGGGGCCATTTGGAATCCACTCAAGGACCCTTTGAAACCCACTGGTGTAGCAGAGTGTTTCCAGTGAGCCAATATGCACCCTGACTCTGTTTGACCAGAATGGAACAGAGCCTTCATTTGTATCATCGGAAAAACCTGTGAAGGAAATAGTGAAGGGGCCCGAGTTTTTCCAAAATGGCTGCTGTCTGTGCATAGAGCCTATTGAGGAGCAATAATAAGGAGCAAACAATAATTGAAAAGACCATGGATCAGAAAGGAAATTAATTAAAACCATTACAATCTTGAACAAAAGTGTTAAAAACCATTGCCCTGAACTGACCCAATAATGTAAGTGAAGTAAAGACTAATTCCAGGGAGATGGGGCACAGACAGATAATTCTTTTTTTTTTTTAAGATATTTTTTTGCGGCTTACACCTTTTTTTTATTGGTTTTTGAAGGGACAGACAGTAGGCTGACAGGAAACGGGAGAGAGATGGGGGAAGACATGCAGTAAAGGCCGTGTCGGGCTCGGGAGTCGAACCCGCGGCACACTGCGACTGGATTACCAGTCGGGTGCCCAGACGGTTACGCCACCGCCTGGGCCACAGACAGATAATTCTGCCTTAGCACTGCGCCTTGTTCCTTGCCCAGCTGAGCACGAGGAACCCTAAGCATAAAGAAGCCACGTCATGTGCTGGGTTTTTCCATAAACTTGGCTGCCATATGACATCATTTCTGAAAGCCAGACATTGGAGGGGCTAGTGCCACGCAAAAACATAAGGAGGGAGCATTCCTAAAATGGCTAAGGGGGCACTCATTTTATTTCTGATTTATGTCTGATTCATGATGTGATTCTTTGATGAAAACGAAAGAAAAATCTTATTTTCTTTCAACAACAAATTTACATGAGAGACATTTAAATGGAAGTTAACGGGGGTTAAATGACAAAATGTCTGTTTTCACTGATGACGACTCACGTCTGTGGATGTCTCTGGCCCGATCAAAGGCGGAGTCGCCGCGGCAGAGCGGGATGCGAGGTGAGCAGGGAGAGCTGGAGTATCCGGAAGACGAACTGCTGTCTCTGGGGAGAGGGGCGGGGTGGTGGTCTCTGGGGAGAGGGATGGGATGGTGGTGGGACATGGCGTCCACATCCACTCGCAGCTCTAAAATAAAAAGAAAAAAGAAAAGAAAAAAAACGTGTCACTGTCAAACGTGTCATTTGAGAATGTGTGCTGCTTAACACTGATTAACCACTTTATTAAAACACTCCTATCGCACAGCGTCATTTGAGAATGTGTGCTGTTTAACACTGATTAACCACTTTATTAAAACACTCCTATCGCCCAGCGATTTGCAGCTACAGAGCCCATTTCAAGCAGAGCCATCTAATAGCACGGTCACGTGGTTAATGTACTCGCTCGAGCCCATAGACTCCAATGCATTCCGTAAACTTCCGGTTGTCCCTATTTGAAGCCTTCAAATAGGGACAAACCAATAGAAGTCTATGTAGAAGAGCCGCCATTGGACTGGCCCCATGAAGTGAACGGAGTTTGCGTAACTCAGTCTATACTCTGTATAGCTCTGATTTCAAGGTGACACGACGCAATCTTGGTTGTGCTAGGATATAATAGCATGTAGCCAAAAGACCCCCCAAGAGAATAGACAGCCACTGGCTACGGGACCGCGATGGGCCGTCAAAAACATAATCTTTTGTTAGAATTGGAATCACTGATATAGATTACGAGTTATTCACGTTATTCACGATTATTAATCCCATCCATTGAGAAGTAGAGAAAAAGAATCCCGCACACTGTCTTCACTTGAGTTTAGATTTATTGAGCAACGTTTCGGTCGTCAGACCTTCATCAGGCATAAAGAAGAAACTGACAAACAGTACAACTCTGGGATCAGCGGGGGCCAATCAAATGCCCCGCGCCAATCCGTTACCATGGAGAGGGACTGCCCACAGGGGAGTACAGGTGGTATATTTTTTCCATGATAAAAGGAACATTTCTATATACATACACCAAATAGAATAAAATAGCTACAATAGAATAAATCAATCAGTATAGAGTAAGGCAATATACACATAGGTGTGCAGAATGACTTTTTCTTATAATCCCATCCATTAAAATGGAGCTGGACCACTTTGGATGACGGACTAGCCGGAAATGACATAGAATGTTTCCCAATAGACGCTCCCAGCCTGTATACTGCAGGTGCTCTGTTATGAAATGAGTAATGTTCCGACTTTTGATTAACCTCTGTCCTGGGCGTTGGACGTTATGGCGGAGGACGGAGTCCTCCATCTAGGGCGATAAGAACCGGTGTTGATTTTGTCGACTAAAACTATGACGAAAAAATGTTCGTCGACTAGGCCTACCCCCCCCTTTCTCTATTTTCTGAAGGCTGGCTACGGGCCTGCATAGGTCCAATCAAAAACTGCCCTTTCATCTGCAAAAGAAGTGGATATCAAAAGGCTCTAAATACAAACAAGACAATACCGTCAGATTTCCACCTTTTTCTTTCTTGGACGTTACCATGAAAGAAGCGAAAGAAACGACCCCAGTTTCAACATGACTTTCTTTGCCATACCGAAGAAAGACAGGCCTTACTTTTAATAATTCTTTTAGATTTTTTAAGCGGCGCTGGAAGAGGTTCTTTTCCAAAATAATTATTAAAAATAAATGAAAACAGTAAATGACCAAACCATGGCACCCTCACGTATCAGAAGGACAATATCAGTCACCAGAAAAAAGGTTGGGTGTTTTCAATTAATCCATCATGGTTAAAATGGAGTTTGAAGTTATAATGGGTTTGTTTAGGAAGGGGGCGGGGCAGCTAAAATTAATATCAAATATCTAAATAAATACTGAATCGAGCAACTTAAAAACCGTCTGCGGTGTTTACATAAGCCTGAGTAGACGATGAAATGACCAAAACGTACTTAGTTACTTTCAACCACTGTGTAATGTACCCATCCCAATGTGTTGAATAACCCATTCTGGACGGGAACGCCTTTTGGTGTTTTAACTAAGCATTATGTTATACTTTAGCTATTGAAAAATAGCAGATCTACAAGCTCATAGCGCGCCACCGAGTGGCGCGCTACGAGCTTGTAGGTCTGCTATTTTTGAAAAATTGTCGACGTCAGGCCTAAATGGGATAAATATATAAGAGCCAGAGAGCATCTCACGGCGGCACTCCGCCCAGCGACCCACAGGTCACGCCATGCCGTCCAGACAGCCACGCATTCTTCTCCTTCCACTTCCTATTCCCTGACAGAGAGCGCATGTGGGAGGAGAAGATCAAACGTCTGAGTCCAGATGTTACCTCCGAGTGCGACCAGATGAACGGTGTCGAGTTTAGAGGCAAGTCCCGTTCAAAGGTATACAGTGTGTCTGGGTCAACTCAACGCTCATCCAGATGGACATGGGAAAACAGAGTGGAGAGGAGACCCACAGGGTGTACTGTGTATATCAGTGGTTCTTAAAACCTTTTCATGACAAGGGACCCCCAAATCAACACTTATTTGCCCCGAAGACCCCTCATTGAAAAGATTTTCACGAGTTCTAGACCATTTTAATTTCAAGGACCCACAGTTTGACATGCATCATTAGGCTATAGACATACCTCAATTGAATGGGATTTCTATCTCTGGGACCCAATTTGTATTGTAAAATCAATGTTAATTTGACTCTGAAGAGTGTACACTCGCATATAATAAGGGTCCATTTGGTTCCTAACTATCATTTTGCTGGGGGGCCCCCCCTGGAACTCCCTCAAGGACCCCTGGGGGTCCCGGACCTCACTTTGAGAACCACTGCTGTATATAGCCTCAGCAAGAAAGTCATATCCCGCCTGCAGTCGATGCAGAACCCTGCCGCTCGACAATGGGACCATATCACACACCCATACTAGCTGCTCTTCATTGGCTGCCTGTGAGCTTCAGGAGCGATTTCACTTTTTTTGTTTTACTTATTATCTATAAAGCCCTGAATGGGCTTTATAGATATGCTGTCCCCTCCTAAGTCTGAGCGCATCCTTAGGGGCGACTCACACGGTCGCAACAGATTGATGTATACTTGTTGTAGGAGATGTATAGCTGATGCAAGCTCGCAATGCATTTCCAATGGGAGTCACATGGTTTGATACAACATTTTAGACTACAAGCTGTTGTATGGCTTTCGGCTGTGTTTCGACTGCCCCCCTCCCCCTCATACAGCACAAATGTTGTGTCAAACCATGTGACTCCCATTGGAAATGTATTGCGAGCTTGCATCAGCTATACATCTCATACAACAAGCATACATCAATCTGTTGCGACCGTGTGAGTCGCCCCTAAGATCCTCAGATCAGGCCCTCCTGGAGGTCCCTGTGACAAACCAACCTAGTTACCCGCGGTGATCGGGCCTTTGACGCCCCGGGGCACCTGACCTGTCCTAGGCTGTGGAACACACTCCAGCACTTTGGAACCTTGATTGAAAGGTGCTATATAAATACAATTCATTATCATTATCATCTTGGATGTCCAGAGTCACAGAATAACATCAAGGATTTCATTAAAAGCTCAACTGAAAGCAAGAGTGTAGAAGTATGTCTGAGGGGGCGGTTTGGGACATATCTAGGTAGGAAGGTGCGAGACCTGGCAGAAGGAAGAATTGTCGGGTCAGTCGATGGCAAAATGTCCTCCTATATCTGGACCATTGATATACTGCTCCACTCCCCTGTTAGGATTTGTTGGAGTTCAGAATCAAAACCAGCAAGCCTGAGCATGATTGGACTGCGGATCCATGTTTTTCACTTGGTTTTAACCCATTTAGGCCTGAAAAAAAAAAAAAAAACTTCTAAATTCTGACTGTTTTCTGAAATACCTCATGTTTCTGTATCAGTGGTGATCAATATTTCATGTCAAGGACCCCACAAATGTAATTGGCCGTCGTGAAACCGCATTTTCACGATTTTTTACAAAAATAGCAGACCTACAAGCTCATAGCGCGGCAGTGCCGCGCTATGAGCTTGTAGATCTGCTATTTTTCAATAGCTAAAGCATAACATAATGCTTAAAACACCAAAAGGGGTTCCCGCCCAGAATGGGTTAACATTGCACTGCGATAGACCAAAAACCCCCTCAGGTTCGACCGGTTGATCTTCAAGATGTGGTTTCCCAGCCCTGGTTGGTTTTTGGCAGTTCATAATAGCAGCAACTTGTTTAGAATATGATTCATGGATAAAAGCAGGTCACAAGTTACAATTATTATTATTATTATTTATTTTTTTACCTAAGTACAGTACTCATGATGGTGGTTACCTGAAGTGGATGAGGGTTGGGCTAAGGGCCCCATGTGACTGGAGGGGGTAACCCGGGCGATGCCACCACACGACACTGGGAACTGGGAGGCTACATAGCGCTTCTCCATCTTCATCTCCCTGCTGGACGGACGGACACACACACACTTTAACTTGTTCACATTTTTAATTAAATAAGATTCATGCTATCTATGGTATTCAATTCAATTCAATTTTATTAAAGTGTCAAATCACAACAAGTTGTCTCAAGACACTTTACATATAGAGCAGAAAACCAACAATGATCTGACAAGATGGTATAAGCTTACAATGTGTCGCATCGCGATGCATTGTGAGCTTGTAGATCTGCTATTTTCAAATGGCCGAAATGTATATAGGGCTGAACGTACAGTATGTTTTGTAATAATAATCCAAAGTAACTAGTAGTAACTAAAGTTTTCAAATAATTGTACTGGAGTAAAAGTACAATATTTGCCTCTGAGATTTAGTGGAGTAGAAGTAAAAGTACTGGAAATTGGAAATACTCAAGTAAAGTACAAATACCTCAAAAGTGTGCTTAAGTACAGTACATTAGATAGTAAATGTACTTAGATACTTTCCACCACAGGCTGTGATGTCAGCCAGCTACTGTATTTCTGTTGGGGTCGTTGAGTTTTACCCGCTTCGAAGTTCGAATGCTATCAACCCATAATCACCAATATGTTACTCATGAAGACCAAGTAGGCTCTACTGTAGCCTACTGACTGCCATTAGTAGGCTCTACTGTAGCCTACTGACTGCCATTAGTAGACTCTACTGTAGCCTACTGACTGCCATTAGTAGACTCTACTGTAGCCTACTGACTGCCATTAGTAGACTCTACTGTAGCCTACTGACTGCCATTAGTAGACTCTACTGTAGCCTACTGACTGCCATTAGTAGACTCTACTGTAGCCTACTGACTGCCATTAGTAGGCTCTACTGTAGCCTACTGACTGCCATTAGTAGGCTCTACTGTAGCCTACTGACTGCCATTAGTAGACTCTACTGTAGCCTACTGACTGCCATTAGTAGGCTCTACTGTAGCCTACTGACTGCCATTAGTAGGCTCTACTGTAGCCTACTGACTGCCATTAGTAGGCTCTACTGTAGCCTACTGACTGCCATTAGTAGGCTCTACTGTAGCCTACTGACTGCCATTAGTAGACTCTACTGTAGCCTACTGACTGCCATTAGTAGACTCTACTGTAGCCTACTGACTGCCATTAGTAGACTCTACTGTAGCCTACTGACTGCCATTAGTAGACTCTACTGTAGCCTACTGACTGCCATTAGTAGACTCTACTGTAGCCTACTGACTGCGATTAGGAATAGCGGAAGTGAAATTACTGCCGCCGAAGCGAAAACATCGTGAAGCTGGCTTATGTGGCTGGTTAAGACTGAGGTTAGGTTTCTGGTTGAAGGACTTCAGTGTTTTGTACAGAACAAAGAATGTTTGCTTTCGCCATCTTTGTTGAAGAAGAGTCTGGGCAATCATGTTTTAGTTCCTTTTATGAAACTGACTTACGTGGCTGGTTAAAGGGGCATTCCACTCATTTTCAACATTTTACTATGTCATTAGTTTTTCACCATGTTAATAATTTTTTTCATACTTTTCATACTAGGAAACACAGCATGGGGGTACTTTTGTATTATTTCCACACAACAGCTCTAAGGTATGTTAATGACATGGTAAAATGTTGAAAATGAGTGGAATGCCCCTTTAAGACTGAGGTTAGGGTTAGATTTAGGGTTAGGGTTTGTAATAGTCGGACAACGCGACCAATGCCACATCGAACAATAGCTGACAACAACAACAACAACAATGTCTCCGCTCCAGTAGAGCCTACTGGCTCCATTATATGGTCTTGATAAGAAACCTACTGGTTGATATGGGTTGACAGTGACGCTCAAGGTTTTGTGTCCTGGATCTTGAAAATAGACCTGGTTCACTCTATGGCCACCAGAGGGAGGCATTGTCCTCTCAAAAATAATTCTTAAAGCACAGTGACACTTTGGTAGAGGTTTCCTTGATGTAGCTAAGCTTCTAGTCCCTCTCATGGAAAGACACCATTAGGAACTTTCCACTTTCTCTCTAGTGCTGGTGCAGTAGATAGCAAGCACGCACGCACGCACGCACGCACGCACACACACACACACACACACACACACACACACACACACACACACACACACACACACACACACACACACACACACACACACACACACACACACACACACACACACACACACACACACACACACACACACACACACACACACACACACACACACACACACACACGTCATCACCTGCTAAATGGGAATACGTTGAAACTCTGAATGGAAACAAGGGGATAGATACCGATCTGGAATCTAGGCGTGTGAGTACAATGTGTGAATGAAAGTGTGCACGTGCTTAAGAGTGTGTGAGTGGATGGTGTGTGTGTGTGTGTGTGTGTGTTCTGACAAGTTGTTTCCTTTTCTATTATCTCTTTCTGAAGTCCACACACATTATCTGCCTCGGCTCATCTAGAACTGTAGTTAACCATTGACCACGGACGGCCCACCGCTGGGCCTTATTATGCACCAACAACACTGCTGATAATCACAGCCTGTTAACCTACTGAGACCAGAGACCAGATTCTACAAAATCCTAACAGTTTTCTGAAAAACTCATCAGTGGTGCTCAAACATTTTCATGTCACGGACCCCCAATGTCCCCAGAATGATCTGGATTTTGCGGCAGACCCCCCCCCCCCCCATCTGAAAATATTTTGTTCCAGGGACCCCCCTCCAGAAGCAAATATTTGAGTTAAAAAACGTTCCCTGTGAAAGAATATTATATTCAATTTCAAAGATTTGTGACACATCTTCACGATTTTTCATTTTTCTCATAGCTATGAGCTTGTAGATCTGCTATTTTTCAACAGCTAAAGTATGAAATAGTGGTTAAAGTGGTTAAAAGCTAAGGAGACACAGATGCGTTCCAGATCTTAACAGGTTAATAGTTATGGGGAGACATGATCAGCCTCAGCTCACCACGTTGTTGGCTCCACCCACCGTGTGCAAAACACTCCGTAGTAAAAAGCCTGTGTTCGTTTAACTTAACGAGAGTTAATTTCCCACTAGGGAGTGATCAATTTAACACTGATGTTGATTCACGTGTTTCTCAACACCACGCCGCGCTCAAGTACGCGTGTGTGTGGGAGCGACACGTTTCCTCGATCTTCAATGTTCTGCTTTTCTACTACACTGACCGTGTGTTTAGGTTCAACATGACATAATATTTTACTTACTACTTTACCTACTGTAAACAGCTGTGAGCCTGATATTGACAGTGGTGGAAAGTAACTAAGTACATTTTACACTTTACTTGAGTATTTCCAATTTCCAATACTTTTTACTTTTACAATACTTATACTTACTTTTTTACTTCTACTACATCTTGCATGATCTCGGATCCAAATATTGCACTTTTACTCCACTATACAATTATTTGAAGACTTTAGTCACTAGTTACTTTGTAGATTTAATTATTACAAAACATAACATCAGCCCTATATCGGTACATAATTTGCTGATCTTTATACATGAGCAAACTTTAAATGGGACATTCTGCACAATGAATACTTTTACTTTTGGTACGTTAAGTCTATTACTCAAGTACAGTCACCGTGTTTACTTCTAAGTAAACACAGTTATAAAGGATAGAGTGCGGAGCGACAGCCCCGCCACCAGCTATTCATTTCAATGGAAGTTGCTCAGTGGCGTTTTGAAGCACCCGGAAAACTGCCGGAAGTAACATTCTAACTCAATGGCTCGAGCGAGCGGAAGTTGAGAGCGGAAGTTCCAGACCCACAGGAACGCGCCCAGGGGGCCGGGCCGGTTCCAGCGTGCCGCCCCGTGTCCGAAACGATTGAGAAATGACAGTTACCGTGTGGGGGTCCCTCTACTGTACCCTCTACTGTACTGTACTGTACTGTACAGTACACCCGAAATCATCATATACAGTTAATATGTGCATGTGTGTTTGTGTGTGTGTGTGTTAGGTTGCGCACAGGTGGTGAAAAACAACCATGCTGTTTTTTTTTATTTTATCCCACGATACAATTTTTTTCCACCCAGTGTCAATTATCTAATGTAATCCTGGGCACTACACTTCCTCTGCCAACCTGGGAAGATGTCCCAAGAAAACCATTAGCCCAGCCACCCACCCAGCCACCCACACACATTGCTCCGTAAGGAGTGGTTGCACCACTCAAAAAATCAGCTGTGCTGAGTCTCGCTGCTCTGCCAGAGCAGAGCCGGTTGGGTGGTAGGCTAACGGTTTTCTTGGGACATCTTTGGTCGTAATGGCTAGCTACATCTGTCATTAAAAACATAGGATTCTTTTTTGAATATCTTAGTTATAATGAAATTGAGATGACGTGTTTTTTAGGGGTAACTGTTGTATAATTGCAATATTACACTCGAGGGTGTGCGTTACCGTCATTAATGGCACTTCTGCACTGCCTATGGAACTTGCCTATCGGCTCATTCCTGCAGCAAAGCAGGTATGACAATGATGACAGTATACCAGTATTACCCTCTTGTGTAATATTGCTTTAAGTGAGTGCTCAACTGCTGCTGGGATTGTAATCCCATAATGAAACAGAGTCAACAGACTATTGTCTGTTACATTCCTGACAAGTAAAGACAGTGAAAGGGAACTTAGGTAACGAGCATAGTTCGGTGGGTGCTGGGCTAAAGAGGCTCCGGTTCAAAAAGGGTAGAGCCAGCCCGCACACCAAAGCAGTTACAAAAACTTTATTAATTCATAGCTTTATCTTTTCATCTTTATTCTTCCAACTACATGTGTAGCTGCTTTGGTGTGCAGAGCTCTAGCCTTTTTGAAGTAAAGACAGTGAAACATGCACTGACTGGAGGCATCAAGGCCTCATTCATTTCACACTGACTTCTGTAGACAGTGAAACATGCACTGGAAGCATCAAGGCCTCATTATTCACACACTGACTTCTGTAGCTCCAGCTGAGTCTTGAGCTTCTTCTTGGCTCCCTGGGTCAAGTCATACTTGTTCAGGTCCTCCTCTGTCAGTGCTAGGAACTGTGGGAAATGCAGAACAGTGGTTTAGAGTAGACAACACCTGTGCCTGTCTTTGCAAACTCTTAATAAAGTATTTAATCAATCAATCAATCAATCAATCAATCAATCAATCAATCAATCCTTCTGAGTTATGGGGGTCCATGGCCTAATGCATGCCAGTCTGGGGGTTCCTTGAAATGAACAAGTTTGAGAATCACTAGGTCTCTACAGTTACTCACCTCCTCCATGGTGAGCTGTTTGAAGACCGGGTAGTACTTATGGAGGCGCAGCCGACGCAGCCAGTCCAGGATGCCGTTCTGTTCCGGAGCGTTGACCAGGGACTGGGACGAGCTCTGGGAGTGTGAGTGGTGGTGCTGGGACTGCTGGCTACCGGGCTGACCACTGGTCTGGTGCTGCTGGCCATACGACAAGTAGTGGGACTGAGAATGCAGGTCGCTCTGAGTCTGAGACGGGTCAGACGACGGCACCCCGGGGGCGGTGGGAGGCTGAGCCGGGGGAGCGAGCGAGGGCAGCTGAGGGGAATGCCTGAGGGGCGCTACGGAGGGAGGCAGAGGGGGGAGCGAGGGGAGGTGCAGAGGGGAGCGATGATTCAGGACGGAGCAGTGGATGCTCACAACTGGCTGGATGCTGGCCACTCCGCACACCCTGAGACAGACAGACAGAAAGGAAAGACATTTTTGTGGAATCATAATGCTGTGTTAACCCATTTAGTCCTGACCTCAAAATAAAAAAAAATATTTTCTGAAAAAAATATTTTCACGATTTTTCAAAAATAGCAGACCTACAAGCTCATAGCACGCCACTCGGTGGCGCGCTATGAGCTTGTAGATCTGCTATTTTTCAATAGCTAAATTACAACATAATGTTTAAAACACCAAAAGGGGTTCCCGCCCAAAATGGGTTAAACTTGTGGTACCAGGCAACCACACATTATTATTGCACAATTTACAAGTATACAAGCTGTGAATTAATTTGTGATTTACTATATCTGTATTTTGTGCTAATGTCCCAATACTCGAGGTCCTTTTTATACCGGTCCGTAACAATACATTTCAACTGCTTTCATTCAACTGGCACTTGTCATTGTAGGGGAACATTTTAGCTGATCTGCAAGCTCATGTATCGTACCGCGACGTGTTGTGAGCTTGTAAATGAGCTGTTTTTGCTCTGAACACAGGTGTGCCTTGAGAGTTTGACTTCGCACATCGCCCATCGGTGTGCCTTAAGGCACAGAATGGTTTGAAAACTATTGCGATTGAGAGCACCCTTATTACTGTTTCAATAACATTCCACCTTGAACTCTCACACACACACACACACACACACACACACACACACACACACACACACACACACACACACACACACACACACACACACACACACACACACACACACACACACACACACACACACACACACACACACACACACACACACACACACCTGAAGCTACCTATTACATACTTGAACTGCAACCACAGCCGTCTTTTGTCTACTAATGAAGGCTGAACTACTGTAGGTTTCAAAGCCTCGCAGACGCTACGTCACACAGACCTGCGGTGTACAGTACGTACAGTACCAGTATGACTTATATACTGTGTCATATCACAGCAACACAATTCAATGTTAGCACCAGTGACCTGCTTTGATCTCTCTAAACCCAAATTAAAATGTTTACATTCTCTCACATTCACTTTGTGGTACCTGTGGTAGTAAGTGGCTAAGTAAGTACAATTTTGAGGTATTTGACTTTGTACTTTATGGGAGTTGTCAATTTCCAATACTTTGACTTCTACTCCACTACATCTCGGATCCAAATATTGTACTTTTACTCCACTACATTTATTTGAAAAGTTGAATTACTAGTTACTTTTATTATTAGTAATTCTTATTACAAAGCGTACATTAACCACTTCAGCTCTATATTTCGGCCATTTGAAAATAGCCGATCTACAAGCTCACAAGATCTGCTATTTTCACCCAAAAATTATACATTTGAAAACTTGAAATGGGGCATTCTGCACAAAGAGTACTTTTGGTACTTTAAGTAATTATTTAAGCCAGAATACTTTTATACTTTTACTCAAGTACATATAGAATTCTGGACTTTTACTTGTAACAGAGTATTTTAACATTATATATTAATAATATTGTTTCCACTTTGAAGGATTGTCAATCCCATCTTTACGCGGACGACACCGTTTTATATTGTGTTGCCGATTCGGTTGAGGTTGCCATTGAGAACCTGCAGCTTGCTTTTAATACTCTCCAGGATGCCCTGGTTGAGCTAAGACTTTATGTATATATAAATATATAAATATATATATAAATATATAAAATGTATGCTGTTTTCTAGGGCCATGAATACTGACTTGGATAGTGTACTTCTGCAAGTGGCTCCAAGATTGAGAAGGTCTCTGAATATAAATATCTTGGCATCTGGCTTGACGATAAACTTTCTTTTAAATTTCATATTGTTGATCTTGTCTCCAAACTAAGACAAAAACGAAGTTTTCTGTATAGCAATAAATTCTGTTTTCCAAATTCCAGTAAAAAACGCTATTATTGAGACCACTTTCCTCTCGGCCCTGGACTACAGGGACATTATTTATAGGTCTGTTGCTCCTTCACTTTTAAAGCGGCTAGACACTGTATACCACTCTGCCTTGCGATGGACTACTGGTGATAATTATGGTACCCACCACTGTGCACTTTATGAGAACTCAGGTTTATCCTCTCTGACTGAGAGGCGAGATACGCATTGGCACCTATTTTTATATAAAGCCATTGCTGGGATGCTCCCTGACTATATTTGTTCCATGATGGAACTGAACAATAGCACCTATCAGACCCACTCTAGTGATTTCTTAAGGCTCAAGGTTCCTCAGGCTCAGACAGAGTTGGGCAAAACAGCTTTCTCTGTCAGTAGACCAACCTCGTGGAATGAACTCTTTAAAACTGAGCTCCCGGCCTGGGCCGTGGCTCAGCGGTCCAGGCACCTTGGCTGGTAACC
This sequence comes from Electrona antarctica, assembly GCF_951216825.1. Taxonomy (NCBI): domain Eukaryota; kingdom Metazoa; phylum Chordata; class Actinopteri; order Myctophiformes; family Myctophidae; genus Electrona; species Electrona antarctica. Next base: position 49,979,974 of record NC_136810.1, read on the forward strand.
CAGCCTGGCAGTGTGCCGCGGGTTCGACTCCCGATCCCGACGGCCTTTACTGCATGTCTTCCCCCCATCTCTCTCCCCCATTTTCCTGTCAGCCTACTGTCTGTCCCTCTATAAAAAATATAAAAATAAAGGCGAAAGCCGCAAAAAAACAAACATTTAAACTGAGCTCCCTGCCATCTTTCAGGCAGTTCAAAGGAATGCTCCAGAACATTTTTCACCGTGATTGCTCCTGCTTCAATTGATTTATTTTATTTGATTGACTGACTGGTTGTTCTGCATAAAGTTCCTTTGTAATTTATCCTGATTTATAATGTATTGTGTTGAAGGCATTGTTTTTGACTGTATTTTGTGTATTGTAACCTCGGCTACATTGAAAATGACGAGTATAAACAAAGGTGATGATGATGATTTCTACATTGCAGCATCGATGTATGGTATGGTCCGTGAGACCACTGCACATGACGAGAGAGGGGGAGGGGGGATTTGATGTGCTTGTTTAAGCATCCCCTCAGGCTCTCCCAAAGGTTCCAAGATCACGACCAGCAGTTAAGGACTGGGTGATTGGGCTTTTTTGCTGTCCAAGCTCCTAGACTCTGGAATGTCCTACCCGAGGCTATGCAATGAGCTGACTCCGTATCGCCTTTTAAATGACTCCTAAATGCCCCCCTCCTACTAGTAGTAGGGGATAATGTGCAGTTTTAGACTGTGACAGTGGGGTCTCAAGCGAACTTGAGCCACGAGAGACACCACCGAGCGCGCTAAAGTGTGCGAGTTGTGGCCCAGTTGGTGGCGTAACCGTCTGGGCACCCGACTGGTAATCCAGTCGCAGTGTGCCGCGGGTTCGACTCCCGAGCCCGACACGGCCTTTACTGCATGTCTTCCCCCATCTCTCTCCCGTTTCCTGTCAGCCTACTGTCTGTCCCTTCAAAAATCAATAAAAAGGCGTAAGCCGCAAAAAATATCTTTAAAAAAAAAAAAGTGTGCGAGTTGCCGCGTCGAACGTTGAGAAGTATTAAATCATGTTCTGGCCAATCACAGCACGTCCTTGCACAAGTGCACTGGCCAATCCCAGCGTGTCCTTACTCAAACACGAAGGCGATTCCGCACTTGCCGGTAGTGCAAATAGTGGCACGCACGCACGCACGCACGCACGCACACACACAGACGTAGACATGTATTATGTAAGCTACAGCATAACCTACCGTATGTATGCACCTATGCAGACACCATAGTAATCTTAACTCTAATCGAATGGGCTGGAATTAAGAGCCCTACTACATGTAGTAGAATCAAAGGTTAGTCCACCTAAAGCGAGTCCAAGTCAAGACCAATTCCGAGGGGGGGCGAGTCCGAGTCAAGACTGAGTGTGGGAGGGGCGGACGGAGGGGCGGACGGAAGGCAAGACCGAGTCGAGACAGAGACCATAATTTCTTTCTTTATTTTTTCATTTGATTAGGTACATAAAACACTGTGCGAGCAGCCAAGGTCCGAGACTGAGTCAAGTCCAAGTCAAATTAAGGGCGAGACGAGACCGAGTAAATGAAGATGTGGACTCGAGACCGGACTCGAGACGAGTCAAGGACTTGAGTACTACAACAACACTATCAAAGGTATTATGAATGTTGTTATGTTCTACAGGTGGCATTCTGATCACAAGCTTGTTTGCTGAACCTCAAAGCTGCCAGCGGTTCACTTTTGTGTGTGACCCTAAACCCCTAACCCTGCTATTAGCCCATTTTGGGCGGGAACCCCTTTTGGTGTTAGCATTATGTTATGCTTTAGCTATTGAAAAATAGCAGACCTACAAGCTCATAGCGCGCCACCGAGTGGCGCGCTACGAGCTTGTAGGTCTGCTATTTTTGAAAAATCGAAGAACGACTGACATAGAAACATAGCTTTTTCAGAAAACTGTCAGGATGTAGAAGACATTTTTAGAAGAGGGAAGAGGGAGAGTAAAAGGGAGACAGGTGGGTGTGGGTGTGGGTGTTGTACCTGCTGACTCCTTTATACTGGAGCACACAGCCAAGATCTGAAAAGACAAGATAAAAGCATTCAATCATAATCATCATCCAAATTGTGAAACAATGTCATACTGTATTTTGTCTCACAATACATATTTGATAGTCAGTGGGTTTTTTTTTCTCTCTTATGACATTTGCAAATCAACTGTTACTTCAAATGAAGGTGTGTAACAATAACTCATAAATCTGTCATTTGTACAGTATTATTTATGATCAAATAATAATGAATTACTGCTAGAAAGAATAAGCAAAGGGATAAGCCAAAAGAAATAAAAACTAGAAAAAGTGCCCTTCTGGGCACAGGTCTCCACCAGGAGGATAGGAGTGTGAGTGTGATGTTTGGCAAAATGTTTAGGAGCAATATAAACGTGTGTGTGCGTGTGCGCGTGTGTACATGCGTGCGTGTGTGTGGCGTGGCTTGGCCTGTTGTAGCGGCACCATGAGGCTGATTTGAAAACTGTCAAGTGGCATTTCTTCCAAAGCCCTATGGGAATATGCATGCACAGTTTCACCACAATCGGACGCTGCGTTGAGTAGTTGTGGCGATTTGTACAAAACGGGTACAAAGCAGGCTACTCCTGAAAAGTTTAGAAGCCAATCGTAGCCAATGAGGGTGGATTATGAGAAATCAAACAAACCCGTCTTGATCACATGACTATGGAGAGCATGTGTACCGATTTGCGTGAAATTTGGATAAAATCTGAAGGAGTAATATTAGAAAATGTGTTTTACATATGTCGGCCTCCTGGTGGCGCTATAAAGAGTAGATGTGAAACATTCCAGGCAAAGGTTTTTCCTTGGCCTCTAGGGAGTTGGCATACAAAGTTATCCACAGATCCGTGCAGTTAGAGGTAAAAACACTTTTCTGCCAGTTATAGCGCCACCATGAGGCTGAGTTGAAAATGTTCATGTGGCATTTCTTCCTCGGCCTAGTGGGAATGTGCGTGCACAATTTCACGGAAATCACACGATGTGTTCATGATTTGCAGCATTTTGTTTGAAACTGAGCACTCCTGCTTGCTTTGGAAGCCAATCTTAGCCAATCAGGATGGCGTCTGAGAAATCTGAAAGACCCGTTTCGTTGAATGGCTCTAGAGAGACTGTGTACCAATTTCCGTGATGTTTGGACAAAATCTGTAGGTGTACTGTCCAAAAACTTGTTTTGCACAAAGCGGCCTCCTGGTGGCGCTATAACAGGCCGTTCTGGAAATTTTGGGGCAGAGGTTCATCGTTGGCATCCAGGGAGTGTGTGTGCAAAATCTGGCATCGACCGGGTTAACGGTGCCGGAGATTAGCTGATCACAGACGGACGGACGGACGGACGGACGGACACACGGACGGACGGAGTGCAAAACATACTCTCTCCCCATGCCTTCGGCCTGGTGGAGACAATAAGAGTGTCATCTTGGCTTGGGTTGTGATAAAGGGGAAAAGCCTGTTCCTGAAGGCTTCAAACTCTGCCAAGAGATCAAATCTATGTGAGATAGATTTGATGCATCTTATCAGCAAAGGTTTCAAACATTGCCGTTGTCATGTGTGGCCAGTACAAATCTGTGCGTATGGAACACAGGCAGCATACTTATGCCTTGAAGTGTGTGACCCAAGTATGATGATAAATGCAACACTGCCTGGACATGGACACGAGACCGGGATGTGTGTGGGCGTGCAGTGCACAGTAACACGTTACAGTAGACCTAGACACATTTTGTGTGGGTGTGCACCTTAAAGTATATATTAATAGAGACGGCACCGGATTTCTCCTCCCATCCACTTGCATTAAGTTGCTCAAAAGCGCATGAGGCGATTTCACTCCTCCTTCCGGGTAGGAACAGAGTGCATTCTGGGATTGATTGGGCCAAACACATGAACGTGCTGGACGTTGACTATCATTGCACGCGTTCACGTATGAAACAGCGTTCACGTGTCATCATGAACGTGCGCAATGATAGTCAACGGACCAGCGCGTTCATGCGTTTGGCCCAGCGCTGCAATACCAAATTCGGCCACTATGTCCATTTCGCTTCAGGGTTTCCTCCGGGTGCCGTCTCTATTAATATATATACTCTAAGGCGTGCACGGTAACACGTTACAGTAGACCTAGACACAGTCACATTAGCCTGCATGGCTCCCTTGGGGACTCCTGTGAGTCTGGCTCTCCCAGACATACACATACATACTCATGCATGCACACACACACACATGCATGCAAAAAGTACAAGCATGCACGTGTATGCACAATACTCACTGCTTTGGGGGGCTATAAATAATACCCGAGATGAGGTCACACTCATGTACTCTCATACACGCACGCATGGACGGCACACACGCAGCACGCACGCGCACGCACACACACACACACACGTGCATGCGTGCGTGCACGCACAGACACATTAATATGAGGCCGCCAATACTCCAGGCCTCCCAACACAAACATGCCACACTGAATTCCCATAGCAGACCAAAATAGAGCCCCGGCCGGCTCGATCACTCCCCCACCCACCCACACACACACACACACCTCCCGAACCCCGACTGAAAATCCCCCCCCGACAGCCAGAGCCCTAGCTCTCTCACTACTTCTGTAACCTCACCTTCACTGTCATCATTGCCACCAACGACCTTGTTAAATCAACACTCCAGATCTTGCTGTTTGCTCACCACCAAACCCCGAAAACCGAGATGCGGAAAACCCGTTCGTCCTGTTTTCGTTTCGCCTCGTTGGCACATCTTTTCTTTCATCCAAGAATAGGAAACGTATTTTTTTTTATTTTGTTTTTTTTTTATTCCCACCCAGCTACAAACCCCTGTGCCTCCTAGTTCACACCCAACCGCGATAATGTTTTCTGACTATTTGTGTTCTTCCAGGAAACGTAAATGGGTGTCCAAAAACATCCGAAACATCTCCATCGCTTTCACGTGTAGAACCCTTGTTCAGGCTCCATTGAGACCAAAGCGAGTTTCTCAACCAGTCGCCGCTTTGTCTCGCCGTAAACATCGGTGGAAAAAGTCAAACTTTCCTCAACTTTTGCACACAACTTTTTGATTGCTCGCTCTGCCTCGTGTTTCTTTTTTTACTCTTTTGTATCCCTCGATTTTGTAACCCATTTTTTCACCCCTGTGCCAATTATCTAATGTGATCCTGGGCTCTCTACACACCCTCCGCCAACCTAGTCCCCATATATGGGGGACATGGGGAGAGCAACGGACTTGAACTCATGCTTCCTTCATGCCTGAGTGTCCAAGTTGCTCCTTTACACGTGACAGGGGGGAGTTTCCCTGGTTGGACGTAGCGCGTGGAAGGAACACGTTATTCCAACCAGTTCCTTTCCCCTCCATCAGGCGCCCCGGCTGGCCAGGGGGAGGCAGTTTGTTTAGAGACCAGGATTACTGCATGTTTTTGTGAGGGTACCTACCCTAGGGGACACGGGGAGAACATGCAAACTCCGCACAGAAAGGCCCTTTCGCCAACCCCGCCTCGGGTATGGGCACTGATGACGCGGAGGAGGAAACACACTGCCAGCACCCACAGCGCCCCGAGCGGGAATCGAACCCAGGACCTTCTAGCTGTGAGGCGACAGCACTACCAACTGTGCCACCGTGCCCCCGCCGCCTCGTGTTTCAACAAACTCACTCCTTGACGTAGATCAGTAATTCTCAACCTTTTCAGTCCGTGACCTCCCCAAAATAATCCTATTTGAACAGGGGATCCTGTGTGGATCCTGTTGAGAACCACTGCCACGGACAATGCATGGTGGAATCATGCCAATTACTTTTTGGGGCTTTTTATGCCATAGTGAAGTAAGTTAGACAGGAAACGGGGAGAGAGAGAGAGAGATGGGGAGTGACACGCAGCAAAGGCCATCGGGACTCGAACCCGCAACGTGCTGTCAGGCTACAACTGGAGCCTAGGTGGCCGGACCGCTTGGCCTCTATGTATTGTCTTTGCTGTAGCCTTTACATGTTGTTTTGCATGCTACTGTTCTGTTCTTTATGTCAATTATTTACATTAAACAGGCTGTGAAAACAAACATCCTTCTGGGATCAGTGAAGGCTAATCTAATGTAATCTTAGTATCTTACTGTTGCTGGAGGTGAACGTAGATGCCGTTGCAACAGGAGCCATGGGAGGGGAGGAGGGCGATGTAGAGAGGGAGGAGGAGGAGGAGAGAGGCGGAGGGCAGGCAGGTGGAGGAGTCGAGGAGAAGAGAGACGAAGGGCAGGCGGGTGACGAAGGTGACGGAGGAGTGGTGGAGGAGAAGAAGAGCTGGACCGACTGATGCTGGAGGACGTGGCAGGGCAGTGCAGTCAGACACCTGCATGGAGACACAGTTATGTTGCGTTCACACGCGGGGCAGATGAAACGATGCAGCCTACCATTCAATGGCAAGCTACGAAGCAGCTACGATGAAGCGCGAAGCTGAGGCAAATTATGCTGCAATGCATTTTTGCATCGCTTCATCTGCCCGTGTGAACGCACCATTACACACACAGGCCTGATGGTGCGTTCACACGGGCAGATGCAAAGATACGAGTCATTGTCAATGGAATACGAAGCACATCCGAGGTTTGTAGCAAACGATACAAACGTACAAATTGAAGCTGAGCTGGGTTCAACTTCCAGATGCAAAGCTACAAAGCGTTGCTGTTGTGTGTCGGAGGCCGCCGCGCCTCCGACACACGCCACTACGGACGCACGCTTGAACGACCGTGTGAGATCGTTATACAAAGTGACAAATTTGCTGTGGTCTTTGCATCTCTGCATATGCCCGATTCATTCATTATTCATCTATTCGTTCATCTATTGAAAAATGTTCATACATTTAAAATAAATAGTTGTGAGCTTGTAATTGGCTATTTCCACTATTTTGGCCATATAATAGTACAATATTTATTTTGATTATTGGTACCGGTCATTTTCAGTCATTGCTTTATTCAAGTTGGCCACACTTTAAAATCCATACACGTAATGAATGCATAATTAATGATGAAATCTGCTTCATCTGCTGGCACTCAATTGTGGGCAAATCTTATATATCTTATATATTTTTTAAAGCGAACTCAAATCTTTGCATCCTGGAACAAAAATATTTTGAGATGGGGGTCGTACATATAATTTGGGGGATCCTTGACATGAAAAAGTTTGAGAACCACTGATATAGAAAAAAATACGTTATTTAGTTGAGATTGTGAAAACCTTTTTTTTTTAAGAATCGGCCTCGGCTCGTCTAGGCATGTCCTTGGAATATACTATATATATGATAATATTGTATTAAGTGTCAAGTGCTTTTCCTAATATAATAAATAACTAACCTGGGGTCCAGCTCCAGGGACTGAGAGAGGAGCTTCTCTAGTCCTTCCTCGGGAAACACATGTGACAGCTGAGGGACACATCACATGACCAACTGGATACTCGCATATACTCAATTTACAATTTAGATCACCAAGATCGTCCGTCTAACAGTAGAATATCCGTACACTCATAAATAAAATTACATACACCACAGCAATATAACAATGCTGCAGCACAGTAATACAAACGGATACTAGAAGAAAACTATGAAAACCATATTAAATAAATATATCCATGTGCGATCTCGATGCTGCTGACCTGGGAAAGCAGCTCTGTCACCTCCTGTTGTGTTCTGACCGCCGACGACACACATCCATCTGACCAACTGGCCTGGATACGAGAGAGAGACAGAGAGAGAGAGAGAGAGAGAGAGAGAGAGAGAGAGAGAGAGACCAGTGGAGGAAACAGGAATTAGGGAGCCACCGTTAATCAGGCAAAAGTCTTTAATTATAAAAAAAATATTGATAATCAATAGGGGGTGTGTGTGGCAAATCGAGTGGCAAAGTGAGTTTAACATTGCTTAACGTCGTTCAATACAATATGATAGGAATTTGTATGTATGGGCTGTCAAGGCCAGAACGTCTTTTTTTACCACTCAGTAGGCATTCCCCAAGCCCCCAGAGCGGCTGACCAACGTTGAAGCCGCCCCACTCTACTGGCCAAAGATGAAACTGTAGCACGAGTAAACCCTGCGCAGCTGGGGTTTAACACGGAGTGCTCGTTGGCACTTCCGCATTTGGACACCAAATGTTGGTGCCCAAATGCGGAAATGCACCGAGAAAATGTGAAAGTAGAGCGTTCTTCCAAGTCCATCAAACACCACTGAGCAACTTCCATTGAAATGAACAGTGGGGGCGGGGCTGTCCGCCCTCTTGATGGGCTAGCTATATTATAACTCTATGGCGTTCCCGCATAACTTCCGGGTATGATGATGATGTCATACGCTTACCCTCTATAATTTAATACAAATTATTTTAAATGGAACAAATGGGGAAAAGAGCAGATCTACAAGCTCCCAACGCGTCATAATGTGATGGGTTGTGTGCTATCTGCTATGTTCACTACTAGTTTGGGTCCCGGGAACATGTTTGAATCTCTCTTTTTGGTCTCCCATTTTGAATATTTTGTTTTTATTTTAAATAAAAACAAATACACAAAAGAAATACACATCACCGCAAACCTGAGTACACTCACCTCCAGCACAAATTCACTGACGTCGTCAGACTTAAGCGTCACCGCCCTCAGCGCCACTTTCTCGATCACCACTGAAATGACAAGGGAAACGCCATGTGTCACGTTTCAGTTGAAACCCGCATTTCTTTTGTAAACAATCTGTTTATTGATATTTTCAAGTTTACAAAAAGGACATGAAAGGGTGAAAGTGATATCAAAACATCAGAAGCAACAAAGTATTAAGTAAGACTTTCACAAAGACAAAGCAAAATTCTGTAGACACAAAATTGAAATAAAATCAAAAAGTGAAGGACAAGACAAAACAAAAATTAAGGGAAACAACCTAATGGGAAGAAAAATGTGACAGAATAAAAATAATTAAAAACAAATACTACTGGTAAAAGTTATACGAATACTAGTCGAGCCGCCATCGGACATGCCACCGTTCTACAAATGACTGGACAATCAGTCAGAAATAATCAGAAATAATCAGAAATATTACCTGTGTGTGAGAGGGAGTGTGTGTGTGTGCGTGTGTGTGTGTGTGTGTGTGTGTGTGTGTGTGTGTGTGTGTGTGTGTGTGTGTGTGTGTGTGGAGGCGTTGTTTCCTTTACCCATTATTGTCGTCTGCTGTGTTTGACAAGTATTGTACTGTATGTAACATATTCTACCTTATATGCACCTTAACTGTAACTGGCTGTTTTCCTATTATGTGACTGCACTGGCAATGTCCTTTGTACAGTACAAGGCATTCTTGTACATCACTGTTTATGTGGACATAAATAAATATTCCAAGTGCGTGCATGCACTGTAAGTGCCTTAATGTTTGACTCTGCCACAAAGACATGCCACGTCTAGTCCATTGGCTAGGAGGAGGTCCATTACAGTAACTAGAAGGTGAGAGTTAAATAGATGGGAATGTTAACATTTAACAAGATGGGTGTGTGTGTGTGTGTGTGTGTGTGTGTGTGTGTGTGTGTGTGTGTGTGTGTGTGTGTGTGTGTGTGTGTGTGCCTGCCTCCAGGTACTTATTTAGACACAAGTGACATTAGACTCCTGTCTATCTGAAACCACAACAGATAAACATGCAGGGACAGCACCGAGAGAAAAGAAGAGAGAGAGAGAGAGAGAGAGAGAGAGAGAGAGAGAGAGAGAGAGAGAGAGAGAGAGAAAGACGAGGGGATTAAAACATAATAAAAGAAGATGCAACACTCCTGCAAACAACTAGACAGCTTAACGAGAGAGAGAGAAAGAGAGAGGTAGACCGAGACGCAGAGAGAGAACTCAAATGATATAACAGGTTGTTTCGAGGAAGCAATCTGATTGGTTGAAATAGTCATCTAGCCGTGCTTAACGCCTAATCAAAACATAAAAATCAGCTGGGCTGATCGAGTCTCGCTGCTCTCCCAGACAGGGTTGCTAGGCTAGTGATTTTCGAGGGAAATCTTCGGTTGTAGTGGCTACATCTGTCATTAAACAATTAAGGATAACTGTCGCAATAATACACTCGAGGGTCATGCTTTAACGTCATTAATGGCACTTTAATGACTGTAAAGCACACCCTCCTGTAATATTGCTTAAATGTATATGATGAAATGAATAATGGTACATGTCAGATATGATCCTGCCAAACAATCTCACCAATTTATCTGCCTCGACCCGTCTGTCTCGCTATCCCTTACACGCACGCACACACGCACACGCACGCACGCACGCACGCACGCACACGCACGCACGCACACACATGCATGCATGCACACACACGCACAGACTCCAAACATCCCTCGCCACCTTGTCTTGTGCCCGCTGGGCAGCAGCTGTGGAAGTCTCTAAATGCCTGCTGTCATACACACTAATCCAGGCTTCGGGCTACACGCGCGCGCACGCAGGCACGCACACATGACCCCAACTGCACAGTAGTAACTCTTGCGGTGTGTTCGCATGTTATAATGATGCATAATTATAACAAACAACAATAAAAGATAATGTTTCTCAACAAATGAACCCACACAAGATAAATCTTTATCTCTCTCGCCCTCTGTCCGTCTCGCTCTCTCTCACTTCATCTACCATTGATGGGTTTTTTTTGCTCCAGACAAGGCAGGGTGTACACAAACATGTACAGTAACACGAGGTGTACAAAAACATGCAGTGCCGTGCATGAGGTGTGGCTGCTTCAGTTTGACCTGAGTCAGCAGAATACTGCAAACACCCACAAGTTCTTACAAAGGGAAATTGTTCCACAAACTTAAAGTAAGTGTGTGTGTGTGCGTGTATGTGTGTGTGTGTGTGTGTGTGTGTGTGGTGTTTTATGCTGCCGACAGCTATGCAGTGTGACCATGAGGTAGTGACATAGTTGGTTATTGTGTTACAGACAGAGGCTGGAGGCCAAGACAACAGACTGACAGACTGGCCCCCCATTCCACTTCACCCCTCCCCCACCCCGGCGGGAATCGAACCCGGGACCTTCTAGCTGTGAGGCAACAGCGCTATAACTGCAGGCGCCACCGTGTTCCCCAAGCTTCCACACCAGTTTTAGCCTTTACACTGAATTAAAATGTCAATCAGAGACTACTATTCTGGCTCTAGCCTTGCCTAGGTCCTGTAATGCCGGGGTTCAATTCAAATATCAATCAGAGACTACTATTCTGGCTCTAGCCCCAGAAATGCTTTGGCCGTGTCTCGCGACCCCCCCCCCCCCCCCCCGCCCCGCCCCCCTCCCCACCCCAAATACAAATTGACTGCTACAATAACCTTAATAATAGCGAAAATACATCATAAATAAATACTGAAACCTGCAGATATAATCATTAAGGAAAGTGTATGCATGCACTTTTTATGCATGTGTACTATGTAAACTCTTAATTTCCATTTTCCAGCCATTCAGTTGCAATTTTGCAATTTTTATATACCAGTATATATTTTTTTGGGGACCCCCCAAATAATTTGGTGACCCCCCCACCCACCCCCGGGGGGCCGCGAACCACGGGTTGAGAACCCCTGCTGTAACGCAACAGCAACATAATGAGGACGACAGAGGCCTGCCACTCAGGTGCTAGCGCTATAAAATGACGACAGGGGCCTGCCAATCAGGTGCTAGCGCTATAGAATGACGACAGGGCCCTGCCTATCAGGTACTAGCGTTATAGAATGACAACAGGGGCCTGCCTATCAGGTGCTAGCGCTATAGAATGACAACAGGGGCCTGCCAATCAGGTGCTAGCGCTATAGAATGACGACAGGGGCCTGCCAATCAGGTGCTAGCGCTATAGAATGACGACAGGGGCCTGCCAATCAGGTGCTAGCGCTATAGAATGACGACAGGGGCCTGCCAATCAGGTACTAGCGCTATAGAATGACAACAGGGGCCTGCCAATCAGGTGCTAGCGCTATAGAATGACGACAGGGGCCTGCCAATCAGGTACTAGCGCTATAGAATGACAACAGGGGCCTGCCAATCAGGTACTAGCGCTATAGAATGACAACAGGGGCCTGCCAATTAGGTACTAGCGCTATAGAATGACAACAGGGGCCTGCCAATCAGGTGCTAGCGCTATAGAATGACAACAGGGGCCTGCCAATTAGGTACTAGCGCTATAGAATGACAACAGGGGCCTGCCAATCAGGTGCTAGCGCTATAGAATGACAACAGGGGCCTGCCAATTAGGTACTAGCGCTATAGAATGACAACAGGGGCCTGCCAATCAGGTGCTAGCGCTATAGAATGACAACAGGGGCCTGCCAATTAGGTACTAGCGCTATAGAATGACATCAGGGGCCTGCCAATCAGGTGCTAGCGCTATAGAATGACAACAGGGGCCTGCCAATTAGGTACTAGCGCTATAGAATGACGACAAGGCCCTGCCAATCAGGTACTAGCGCACTATAATGACTTCGCCAATGCCTGTTGGTCACAGAGTGCTTGCTGCCGAGGACAATAATGTCACACATAGAATGCGTGATCCTTTGGCGCAGCACTTTCACCATGATCTTCTTTCAAAGGAGCTTTTGGGGGAGTGAGAAATAGAGGTATCATATTAAGCAGCCATATGGAAATAGCTATATATAGCTCTGCCTTCTGCACAATGCAAGATTTCCCCTGAATGCCCAAATGAGTGCTGTCATCGATGCTCAACGGTCTGTCTGTTATGATGGTGATGGTTCATATAGGGCGGCTGTGGCTCAGGAGGTAGAGCAGGTCGTCCAATGATCCCTGGGTCGGCGGTTCGAATCCCGCCTCCTCCTGTCCACATGTCGAAGTGTCCTTGGGCAAGACACTGAACCCTACATTGCCTCCAATGAGTTGGTCAGTGTGAGCTTGCCACCATAGGTGTGTGAATGTGGGAAGTGAGAACGCTGGTGTCGACTGTTCGCCGCTTCACCTCCCAATGTATGAATGAATGAACCATTGTAAAGCGCTTTGAGCACTTGGAAAAGTGCTATAAAAATGCAATTCATAAAAATGCAATTCATTATGGTGAAACAGTACCATGCGTGGGTAATAACAAGCTGTAATTAGTAGACTAGCCTAGCCTAATATTGACTTTCCTACACCACTACGTATTGGTGTGCTATAATCACCGGCGGGCTCAGGGAACGTTACTGTGGGTCTGCTTCCACACGCTGAATTGCCAATCAAAGTAATTTTTCAATGTTTGGTTGCTTTAGTCTTTGCATATAAAAACTTCCAGGAGTGGACTAACTTGTGGAAAGACATGTTGGAGTACTCTTAAAAACCCAGTCAGACGATACATTTTTCTAATGTGACATTTCAATAATATCACATGATGTCTTCCTCAGACTCTGAGGAGGACGCCAACTTTTTTTCCCATGAATTAGTCCACTACTGGACAATTTCCTGGAACATTTTTATCCTTGGTTTTCGGAGCACGCCTCCTCATTCACTTAATTTCTGTAGTAAATATTAATAATGACAGCATAACAATAGTGGAGTTTGGAAGAGACGAGAGTTTGTGTGGTGGGGGAAATGGATGGGGAGCAAGTAAAAACCCCTGGTGGGTTTATACTATGTTCAACATAGTTAAGCTGACATGGGCACTCTTCCAATTGTGCTGGTGCACTTCTTGCATTTAATACTGACGGCAAAAGTCACGCTTTGCCCAAAAAGGTTGGTCGACATCGCCTGGACAAATCACCCTCTGCCTAAACTGAAAGTATCTTTAAGTATTAAAGGGACACTTCACCCTTTTTGCAAAAATATATATGTTAATGACGTTTAGAAGCTTTAGTACACTTTCCTGGGGGTCTTTATGTGTATAATTGGTTTTAGATATTTTAGATTGTAGCAGTGAACCCAGTGTCTCTGATGTCATGGACACTGGGCTCACTTCCGTCCTGGACTACAATTCCAATAATACTTTGGTGCACTGCTCCTCCTTGTGGATAGGGGGATGGCTGTCTTACTGAGACAACATGTAGTCCAGGAAGTAAGTGAGCCCAGTGTCCATGACATCAGAGACACTGGGCTCACTGCTACAATCTAAAATATCTAAAACCACATATTACACACATAAAGACCCCCAGGAAAGTGTTCTAAAGCTCCTAAACGTCATTAACATATATTTTTTAGCAAAAACATACCTTTAAACCATGTCACTTTCACTCACTACCAATTTCGCTCTCTCTTACATTATCCGAGCTTGCGTTCACATTCTCACACACACCCTAAGTAGGCCGTAGGCTAGCATTCTTCCAGCTGAGCTGTGGTGTTCAAATGTGTCAAGCATGTCACATCTTGTCCTCTGGGGTCTGAGTGGGTGTCATACGCCCACAGACATTTCATGCACAGACTGTACAACACGCACAGGTGGGGGTTGGGGGTGGAGGTAGTCATATGAAGACAGGTGGGGGTTGGGGGTGGAGGTGGTGATGTGCAGGCAAACTGAGACAGTAAGAACAGTATAGCACAAGACCACAGAATAGGAAAGAATACACGTTTCCTGGTATGCCAACGCTATGCCAGAACTATCGATTATTTATATAGTGATTCATCTTATGATTATTCTAATTTCATACTTTAGTGTAGAACGGTGTTGTGCAGGACCAAACATAAGATTATTTTATTAACCACATGAACCCTTAGCGTCGGTCCCAATGTTGGCATTGTCGTAACAGGCAAGCATTCGCCTAAAACAGAAGATCTACAAGCTCACAATAGGTGTTGTGAGATTGTAGAGCTGTATTGTTCAACCGATCTCCCCAAACATGGTGAAATAACACAGATTGGCATTACCGTACATACACTACTAGAAAACCCCTAAATCCGTACTGTATTACACTGAAATCCTCCCCATAGACGAGGGGCGCCTCTCAACTGTCTTAACCCATTTTGACCTGAGATCAGATTCTAAAAATGTCTTCTACATCCTGACAGTTTTCTGAAAAAGCCATGTTTCTATGTCAGTCATTCTTCGATTTTTCAAAAATAGCAGACCTACAAGCTTGTAGATCTGCTATTTTTCAATAGCTAAAGCATAACATAATGCACCAACACCAAAAGGGGTTCCCGCCTAAAATGGGTTAAGCTAACTTGAGCAACGACAGCCACCACCGAGCGAGCTAATTAACGGAGCGAGTTGAGCAACGACAGCCACCACCAAGCGAGCTAATTAACGGAGCAAGTAGCCGTGGTGAAAATTGCAAAGTTCGATTGAGCCGACTCAGGCCCGTCCGAGTTGCAACACGATAGGTACAGAATCGTAAATAATGTTGTGCATTGCCCCAAATGAGATAATGGGATGAAAGCCACACCTCTGTCTCAGTCAAAACAATAGGCTAGTAGTGCAATATGTATGGATTTGGGGGTTTACTAGTAGTGTATATGGTGTAGTAGTTTTGCGCTAGCGTTTTCCTTTGCCCGGTTTCGCTCTGGTTCTTATCGGTATCTGATTGTTCGGGGAAAGAAGCTTTTTTGCTATCTATTCCCAGTGGCTTTGAGATTGCGAAAGCGTTTTCCATGCGGCAGCATCTCAAACAGTCTACGGTTGGGATGGATTGGGTCCTTCAAAATTCCACGAGCTTTGCTGACACAACGATCGTTGTACAGGGCTTCGATGGACGATACATGGGGATACATTTGATACATTTCTTGGAATGGCTGTTCATTGTACTGGTGTTTGAAACAAGTCTTTGGTGCTTTTGTGATTATTATTATTTTTTTTAATCAATCAAAGATAGATGCAGACCAACCTTTTCCTGCTTTGGCCTGCTGGCTCTTTGCTGGCCCCGGCCCATCCTGCCCTGACGCCGAGGAGGGCGAGGTGGGAGATGGATGTGGGAGTGGAGGAGGCTCTGGACGAGGAGGGCTGACGTTCTGGCAGCTGGCCTGGTCTCCTCCTCCTTGCCCTGCATGCACCACCCCGACCGCTGACCCCAGCCCTGATCCTGCAGGGCTGCTCTCCTTAGCTGGACTCTGAAACAGAAAGGTTAGAGGCAGGGGTCATCAGTGTGTCCTGTAATTGCGAACGCAGTGAGCATTTACTATGAGACCCAGCAGATCCTGTCTGTCTGTGTGTCTGTGTGTGTGTGTCACGCTGTAACACCACCCGCCCGCCACCAGAGGGCGCAGCTGTATCACACACATGCACACACACACACACACACACAAACAACTTAACTTATTAAAAAAAAAACTTAACTTAAAAAAACTTAACTTAAAAAAAAAACTTAAAAAGAAAAAACTTAAAAAGAAAAAACTTTAAAAAAAAAACTTAACTTAAAAAAAAAACTTAAAAAGAAAACTTTAAAAAAAAAACGTAACTTAAAAAAACTTAACTTAAAAAATAAATAAATAAAAGAACTAAAAAAAAAACCTTAAAGTACGTAATTTATTCTAATTGTTGTTATTGCAATTTACGAGCTGCGTTCGCTTCCCGCGTCCGCGCGTCTTACTTATTACATTATTACTACATTATTGTGTATTTCTCTGCCTTCTATTCAGTCTCATTGCTCACCAATGTGCTCAGTCTAACTCAATTGCAGCTGCCAATCTAACAGCTGATGTGACTCCTCCACACTGTCAGCGAATGTATAACAGGACTATAAGAACTGTCTGACAATGGGGTTGGGGAGGCTTGCGCCCGGAGGGGCTGCTGGAAGAGGCAAGGAGGCCTGTTCCTTACTCTCTGTGTATGTTGTTATTCTGCTGAGTCTTCTCAATAAATTCTATGTTGTTATTCTGCTGAATTTTCTCAATAAATTCTCAATACTTCACCCTGAAGAATTCTGTCAATCCTTCATCTTTGGAAGATTATTTAATCTACAACAGTCCGTACAAATGTGTCCGTGGCAAAGACTTGGTCTTGTCCATGGCACATTTTTTTGTTTTCTTTTACATACCATTATTAATGTTCTTATGCTGATCATGAGACCGCAATGAATGTCAAGTCTCCAGGTTTTCTTCAGAATATGTATGACGCAATTTGCGGGTCTTTTGTTTTGAGAAGTTTGAGTTCTACTGGTTTAGAAGTCATGTGTAGAATCGGCCTCAGGTCTTAATGGGTTAATGGGCCTTCCAAACTGAACAACATTTGACATTAAAAATCACACCCGTGTGAAGTGAGTGGTGCAACTCCGTGTGGGGGTTCCCGGGGGGGGTCCAGACCCACAGAAACGCACCCAGGGTTCCGGCCCGGTTCCGGCGAGCCGCCCCGCGTCCGAAACGGTAGAGAAATGACAGAGTTACCATGTGGGGGGCGTGCCGCCCGCATCCGAAACGGTTGAGAAATGACAGAGTTACCATGTGCCGGTCCCTCTACTGTTCTCTCTACTGTACTGTACTGTACTGTACTGTACTGTACTGTACTGTACTGTACTGTACTGTACTGTACTGTACTGTACTGTACTGTACTGTACTGTACTGTACTGTACTGGCACACCCGAAATCATCATATATACAGTTAATATGTGCGTGTCTGTTTGTGTGTGTGTTAGGTTGCGCACAGGTGGTGAAAAACAACCATGCTGTTTTGTGCTCATACCCAGCCAGCCAGCCAGCCACCCACCCACACACATAACTCCGTAAGGGAGTGGTTGCACCACTCAAAAATGTCACCCCAGTAAGTACAGTATGTGGTATGTATTTGGTTCATTCCTACAGGGGAGCTGCCAGCCAGTGCAACCTCCATCAAACAGCAGCAGCCTAGCATCTGTGTGTGAAATGCTTTGCTCAAGCGCACACCTTGACAGTAGTGGTTGACTCACATGATGTCACATCCCCCGCTCACATTTTCCCACCCTTGTGTGTTAGCATTTGGACCGAAAACAGCCTAGTCTGCTCTTCTCTAAGCGTCCTGGTTCAATGCATGGAATAAAGCAAAAATAAAATCTCAAGAGTGAAAATGTAATGATGATGTTTTAGGCCGACCCCAGCTGAAGAAATCATGACATTTCTGAGACCATTCATGTTTCTGGAAGATGCTTCTAAACTTGTATTCTATTGCTAGATCAGCTGACGCAGGGAAGCTGGAAGTACCTTCGCTAAAAACTCCGGGACAACGCTCCACACGTCCCAAACCCTTCTCCCTTCTGGCTCCAAAACAAGTGCAATTTTGAAATATTTGTACTTTACTTGAGTAATTCCAATTTCCAATACTTTTACTGATACTCCACTACATTTCAGATCTAAATATTGTACTTTCACCCCACTACATTTATTTGAACACTTTAGTTACTACTTACTTTGTAGATTTTGATCATGATTAACACATGCATAATGCATTAACCACTTCAGCCCATATACATTTTGGCCATTTGAAAATAACCGACCTACAAGCTCACAATGCTTTGTGATGCGACCCATTGTGAGCTTGTAGATCTGCTATTTTCAAATTATGTTTAAACATTTGAAAACTTGAAATGGGACATTCTGCATAATGATGAGTACTTTTACTTTTGGTACTTTAAGTACATTTTGATGCCAATACTTTTGTACTTTTACTCAAGCACTTTTTGAATTCCTGACTTTTACTTGTAACGGAGTATTGATACTTTTAAAACAATAATGTAAAAAAATCAAGTACATTTTCCACCACAGCAAATGCGTACCAGCAGCAGGCACACACGTGGTTAAACACAACACCATCATGTAACCCACAATGCATCTGGATGCAGCTTTTCCAGCACGACAACGTGTTTGTTTATGGCCATCGCTAATAAAACCGCATGTACCTACAGTACCAATCTATTACTGTTCTTGCTTTCAGAGAGAGAGAGAGAGAGAGAGAGAGAGAGAGGGAGAGAGAGAGAGAGAGAAGCATGCTCTGTATCTGAAACCAATTAAGTGTGCTACTGCCACATCCGCACGCTGCTCCAACAAAGCCTGCCTGCTCCTCCCCTCTCAGTAGACTGTACTGCGCACACACACACACACACACACACACACACACACACACACACACACACACACACACACACACACACACACACACACACACACACACACACACACACACACACACACACACACACACGTACAGTAAAAGTACTGGTATCAAAATATACTTGCCGTACCAAAGTAAAAGTACTAAAACTTTTACAAAAGGTTCAGCCAAAGTATGAAACACTAGGGTTTAAAGGTTTTTTCCTATTGATTACTCACCCCATGGAGACTTGAATTCATGGATATTTTTGTTTGTTTGTTTTTGTCGCATTCCTAAGCCAATAATTTGATGACCAGTAGTGGTTCCCTATGGAGACACAAAGGAGACTCTTCGTGTCTCTTTGTGTTTGTTTTCCACTTCTAGGCTAGCTAGTAAACCTGCTTCAGAGAACAGCGTATACATACCATACAACAGGTATAAACACCTAATAAATTACATATCTGCAACCATAAAGCCATTGTGTGTGTGTAGTCTAGTCTGGCTGACACTGTATATGTATATCAGCCTCTGTCACATCCACAGTCGATAGTCTGACTCAGTACAAATATGCATTCATTGATGATAGATATGTTCATATTACAGGTGATAGATTACATCTATATTAATGGTTGTACATTATGCCAACCCAGCCGGTCCAAGTGCAGGTGGCTAGGTCAGACTAGAGTCTAGTTTGACCTAGCCAAACTAGACAGTGGCCTTGTGGTTTGAGTGTCCGCCCTAAAACCGGGAGGTCAGGGGTTAGATCCCCGGCCGGGTCATACCAGACTGTAAAAACGGGACCCAATGCCTCCCTGCTTGGCACTAAGCATCAATGGGTTGGATTGGGGGTCAAATCAACTAATGGTTCCCGAGCGTGGCGCACGCTGCGGCTCACCGCTCCAAGAGATGGGTCAAATGCAAAGAACAAATTTCACTGCAGTAACGTGTGACTAATCGTACGACTTTGACTTTGACCTAATTCTAGCTGTTCTTTATGAATTTATTTATTCATTTTTTATAAATGTTCACTTTATTATTTTTTCTTTCTCTTAGTTGTACTCTTTACCATATCCATTCTTTGCCATGCCCAACGCATTGCTTCTACCTGAGAATCCCCACAGGCATTAATTGAGGTCCATTGTAACAATTGTCCAATTGTCAGTTACTATCCTTTAAGTTTAAAGGAGAGGTTTTCATATCGAGGTCCATTATCTATTCTGCATTTGAGCCACGGACCACCATTAAATTAGATTTAGCCTTGCAGACCCGAATCTAAAGTGTAAAATGAAACCAAATGGACCCTTACCGGTCATAAAGGCAAGAGTAAGAGTGAGAGTTAAAGATCTGTAAGGGCCCATTTGGTTACCAACTGGGGACCACCTGGAACCCCATCAAGGACCACTGGTGGTCTTTGGACCACTGTTTGAGAACCACTGCTTTCTCTCTCTCTCTAGGTCGTCCTCAGACGAGCCTTGAATTCCATCGTCGCTTCCAGTCATCCCGGTTCTCCATACATCCGGCCAGCTCGTTGGTGCTTTGCACTCCTGCATCTTTCTTGAGTACATCCACGTATGTTAGTATGGGGCGTCATCGTGACTGGTGCCCATGTGTTGGTTCCCACAGCACCAGTTTGCTGGCTGGAAGCTCCTGGTGTCTTTGGCAGTGTCCTGCAAGTCTCATTCTTCTGGCTGCTATTTTGTCGCAGGGGTGATCTGAGCACACAGGAGGGTTTGTAGGGTGTGATCAGACTTGCAAGATATGGGGGTGTCATACCTTTGGTTGCTTTGAATGCCAGCATACAGATTCTCATTGGTAACATGTGTACTCTTGCTGATGTTGAGCACTACACGTCTAGAGCCTTCTGCAGAGTTGGCTTCAGGGTCCAGCATTCACTGCCATATATAATATAGGAGAACAGATTATACCGTCACGTGGAAGAAGCTGAGTTTGATTTGTCAGGGGAGGTTGGAGTTCCATACACTGGCCATGCCATTCAGGGCCCTCCATGCAAGTGCCTTCCTCACTTTTAGATCTTGCTCTGTTGAGTTGACCCATGAGCCCCAGGTACTTGAAGTCATTGACTTCCTTCAGAGCAGTGCCTCCTGTTGTTGTGAGGTGGATGTTCCGTTTGGATGTTATAGGTGATCACCAGTTTTCTTGGCATTCAGCCGAAGGCCAACCTTGGCACACTCTGACTCTTAGAGTATATATGAATAGAGACGGCACCCGGAGGAAACCCTGAGGCGAAATGGACATAGTGGCCATATTGCAGCGCTGGGCCAATTCTGGTCCGTTGACTATCATTGCGCACGTTCATGATGACACGTGAACGCTGTTTCATACGTGAACGCGTGCAATGATAGTCAACGGCACAGCACGTTCACGATTTGGCCCAATTGCACTCTGTTCCTAACCGGAAGGAGGAGTGAAATCGTCTCATGCGCTTTTGAGCAACTTAATGCAAGTGGATGAGAGGAGAAATCCGGTGTCGTCTCTATTCATATATACTCTAAGCTCTGACTCCACTCTGCTCAAGAGCTCCTGTGCTTGCTCCATGTGGTTGGAGAGAAGGCTGATGCGTAGTCTAGGCCTGTCAGGACTACTGCAGGGTGTCTTCTTTTTTTTCTTTACTTTTTATTGAATTTTAATCAAACATACATGTAAACGAAACGACTGACAATTTCAGGGTGTCGTCTTGACCTCCTTGGTGTAAGAGTGAGGCCAATATCCTGCTCTCGTCCACTGATAGCCTTCCTGAGCGTGTAGTCCAGGACTATGACAAAGAGGAAGGGGGCTATAGGGTGTCTCCTTGCATTACCCCAGCCAGGATGTCAAACTCCTCACTGTCCCCATCTGGGGTCACCACCTTGGCCCGTGTTCCTGCATACATGGTCTCTATTGCCCGGAGCAAGTTGGGAGGGACACCTCCCAACGTATTAAAGTATTGTGTAACTGAGGGATAGCAGGTCTGGTGAAGAACATTACATTATCTGTTCATTTAGCTCTGAGAGGGACTCCTCAGAACTATCTACATGCTCTCTCATTCTCTCTCTCGTTCTCGCGTGTGTGGCTGTGAGCGAGCGTGCCACACACACACAGACACACATGCAAACACACGCGTTCCCACCTCATCTGGGCATGGACTCATTGGACTGTCAACACTTTGGCAGCCCTGTAATCACAACACCTGTACTTGTTGTGCTTATCGAGGCTATTGGTTCAGGCAGGGGAATATATTTTATTGCAGTGAGATGTTTTAGCAAAGACATACTGGGAAAAGATTATAGTTAAATTATCCCATTTTGGGCGGGAACCCCTTTTGGTGTTTTAAACATTATGTTATAATTTAGCTATTGAAAAATAGCAGATCTTGTAGGTCTGCTATTTTTGAAAAATCGTGCAAATATTTATTTCAGAAAACTGGAGGATTTAGAAGATTTCTTTTTAATTTCGAGGTCAGGCCTAAATGGGTTAAACAGGTCCATTTGGATGAATGTTTTTACACCATTGCAGTTAAATTAACTCTGAGGCTCTTACTGTGCAACTACACGTGACCATCTACGGTAGATACTGTACTGTATTAACTGTCTACTGTAGATACTGTACTGTACAGTACGCAACTGCTCTGCTTCACACTGCAAGCCTGTTCTTCTGAGCACGCCGTGAGGAGAAAGAGAGAGAGCGCATTTAAAACTTCCTGGTGATTCACTGGAGACACACACACACACACACACACACACACACACACACACACACACACACACACACACACACACACACACACACACACACACACACACACACACACACACACACACACACACACACACACACACACACACACACACCACAGTGAGTTGATTTCAGCATAGAGAAATGTGCTGACCTGCGCGAAGCAGAAGCCAAGAGCAACAAAACACCAAATACAAACGCTCTCCTCTCTGAGCAAGCGAGCGGGGTACTTTCCCTTCACTGCTCACACATGTTGAAGCAGCAATATAAGCAGCATGCTGGCCTGCTCTGCTCTTGCTCGGCTGTGCTGCACGGGTTGCTGTGCAAGAGAGAGAGAGCCGCACACAGAGGAAGGTAGAGCAGCGGTTCCCAACCACTGCGTCGACTCGGGGCCCATCCGTGGGTCGCGGACACAGTTTTATGGGTCCCGTTATTTATTTTTGCTTCCTATATTTTGTTTTTAATTATTATTATTTCAAAACATTTTCGAAAAACATGGCCAAAAAAGCAAAAAACTATCATGAATTAAAAAACAAATGTAATGTTTTTCCTTTTTTCCAGTGATTTTATGAAGAAATCAAAGAAATTCCATAAATTGTATGTGTTTAAGTGATCAAGAATAAGTAGCCAACCTACAACGTGGGACCCTAGTTTGGGTCCCAGGCAAGCGTATTTATTGTGACAGCAGGTAGCAATTACTATGAAATCATACATTTCCCATCGGTCAGTCACTAAAAATCCCCATGCATGGGAATGCCCCCATATATGATGCCCAGGTTTCGTGACATCACGTGACATCATCAGGGATGGCGACCTGCTGTCGCAATTAAGCCCATATATGGAGATCCCTGATGTCATCAATATTGGCCAGCAACTCTACATCTGACCTCAAACCCTTAGATCTCCATACTGTATATGGATATATGTCAGAACCTGTTCTGACATTCCATATGTTGATCCTTCCTCATCCATCCTTCCTCTTCGATGTCTCCCTTTTGACTGATATGTCCATTCAAACTCTAGACGGCCCTGCCCCAAAGTTATTAGTGCAGCCGCGCCCGGCAGCCGGCAAAAACTAGAGTTCTTAACAGGCCCGAAAATTAAGGCCCGGCCCTCATCAAACCCTGTACACTCAAGAGAATGTCCCCGCTACCACCCTTAGATCTCCATGGAGCTGACCTGTTCTGACATACCATATGTTGATCTGACCTCATCAAACCCTGTACACTCAAGACATGCTCCTTATATGGCCAGTACAGAATTCATTCCATGTTGATCTGACCCCCCCATGCCAAAGCACCAGCACTCACCCAGCAGTCTGCCGTCAACGAGGCGGATGCGTGCACGCGACCTCGCCCTGAGGTCACTTCTCGCCCTTAGGCATCTTACTGGTCTCTCTCTCTCTCTACTGGTTATTAAAGGACCAAGAAGTCACAAAGTGACTTTGGTCACTTATTGTTTTTGTGTTTTTTTTCTCTTCTCCTCCTTCTTCTTCCGCCAAAAATAGCAGTTCTGGCTGAACCGTGCAGTCGGTTTTCACGAAACACGGGAATCTGGTAGAGGGCCATGCCCATGAGTCTCATTTGTGCATATTGTTCTTATTGCGTATAGTCTTCTTTCTTGGTCCCGCCTTATCGCTGCTTGCAGCTATATTTATTATTATTATTACTACAACTCACAACGGGACGACGCCATGCCTTGTGAGCTTGTAGATTTGCCATTTTTGAAAGGTTTTGCCCATAATGACATGCCCAACATTTGGACACCAGGTTGAATGTGGAAACTTAATTTACTCCGTTTCTGGAAATTTGTCTCGCAATAATTTGCTTACTTTTCCTTCTCTCTCCCTCTGTCTTGATCTCCTCTCTGAATATTCTTAATAGTTTGGCTCTTCTTTGGCCCCGCCTCCTCTTCTCTCTCCATGACTATTCCAGATGTGACAGTAGAGTAACAGCATGTTTATAAACAACTATGCTCACTGGGATGGGATCCCCCCCATTTCCTTCCTCTACCCGTCCCTTCCATCCCTCTCCGGATCTATCTTCCCCCCTCTCTTCTTCCCCCATTTGCTTCACCTTCTATTACCAAAAATGTACTTTTTAGCAATATACATGAATTGGTAAAAACATAAAAAATATGAATTAAACTGACAAAGGCTGGATAGCCAAAACGTTTGTCTTTCATTGTAAAGACATGGAGAAGAAATAATTAACACCTTGAGGGCCCGGGCCTATTTAATCCATTAATGATGCCCATCATTTATAGCGCCCGGACCACTTTTACCGGCGGACTGGAAGTTGTTGTGAATGTCTGTGTAGCAGCTAACAATAGCCACACCACTCTAGAGTCGATCGACAACAACGGGAGGTAAGAATAAATCTATCGCGACTAGCGACTGGACCACGGAGCGCCGTCTAACACAGGATCTTTTTTCATAATTAGACGGGATGATTTAGATTGCGAGTTATGAACGTTTTAAGATTTTCGTTTTCGTCCGCTAAACAGGCAGGGAACATTTTCGATGACGTGTCACTGTTGTGCAACACCGAGGATTGGGCAACAAGCGCTCCTAGGCTGTGGAGCGATGCGACCGGTTTTATATTGATATCATTAATCTCCGTCCTATTTATCAATCTCCGTCTCGGGCAACTGACCGTGCACTTGAACTTGACGGTGATCTCCGTCTGGGGGCCATTAAACTGTTAAAAAGTTAACTCACTCTTGTCATTCTGAGTGCGACCCATCATCACGTTTGTGAATGATATTGGTGTGAATAATTACTAAACATCTGATCTTCTATGCTTTTCGGGTGGTTCTTCAACATTATTTTGTCAAGCAAGATAACCTACAGTATATTTTAAAAGGATGAGCCTCAATGTCTTAATTAAGCTGTTTACACTTTGCATCAAAACGCATCTTGAGTAATCAGATTGCTATCCGATTGTGTCTAACCACTTAAAAACAATGTGTAAACGTGTAGACATAAATCTGACTTGGATGTGGTTTGAGTCATCTGATAACATTAATGTGGTTAGAGACGATCAGATTACTCATTATTCTGATTACTCAACACACATTTGTGTCCTGCTTGTACAGTTGCGCTTTGACTCTATTTACCGCCTATACACATGCAGAATCCCACGCACGCACGCACGCACACATGATCTGATGTGTTGATGGTTGGTTACACATCTAAACCAGAGTTCTGACAGTCCGTTATGTTCACACAGTGTAAAACAGGATTGATCACACACACGCACACGCGCACACACACACACACACACACACACACACACACACACACACACACACACACACACACACACACGCACACGCACACGCACACGCACACGCACGATCTGATGTGTTGATGGTTGGTTACACATCTAAACCAGAGTTCTGACAGTCCGTTATGTTCACACAGTGTAAAACAGGATTGATCACACACACGCACACGCGCACACACACACACACACACACACACACACACACACACGCACGCACGCGCACGCACACGCACATGCACGATCTGATGTGTTGATGGTTGGTTACACATCTAAACCAGAGTTCTGACAGTCCGTTATGTTCACACGGTGTAGTAAACAGGATTGATCAGGGAACAGGCAGGGCATTTCTTTATTAATCTGCTGCCAGTTTGTCGAGTGTCAAGTGTACTAGTGTAGTCGATGGAGGGAGCACAGGGAGCACTTACCATGTCTATTTATTTTCTACATGATAAAGAAAGAGGTGCAAGAGGTGTTTAATTGGCTCCATATATATTCTCTGCGACTGCCTACACATTACACAATAGCAAAAAAACAATCAAAGCGTATTACTTTTGGAAACTGGAGAAGAATTCTGGATGGAGGTAATCAGGGCATATCCAGATTGTCCTTCAATTTGGATTTTCACATTAGGAGTGTTGCCAGTATGAATTAGTTACAGGTATGACCTTTATCTGACATAGGCCGTGTTCTACCACTGCCAGAGTCGATTTGCATTGAAAGAGATTACAGATCTGCCATTTTTGCCAAATGTTAGCCATGGTTAAAGTGAGTAATGTCACACTGATACCCAAATACACTGAAACTAATGCATGCACAGTAAAGTCCTCTATGCCAGGGGTTCTCAACCCGTGGGTCGCGACCCCTCGGGGGGTCGCCAAATTATTTTAGGGGGTCGCCAAATTATTTAAAAAAAAATAGCAGACCTACAAGCTCGTAGGTTGTAGCTTGTAGATCTGCTATTTTTCAATAGCTAAATTATAACAATGCTTAAAACACCAAAAGGGGTTCCCGCCCAAAATGGTTTAAGGTTATTGTAGCAGTCAATTTATATTGGGGGTCGGGAGGGGGCGGGGCGGGGGTCCCGAGACATTGCCAAAGCATTTCCGGGGGTCCCCGGCCAGAAACGTTGAGAACCCCTGCTCTATGCTAATTTATCCATGCAGGCAGGCAGGCAGGTAGACAGGCAGGCAGGCAGGCAGGCAGGCAGGTGCAGGCAGACACAGACACAGAGACACGCACCCACACCACTGATTCTGCCAGTTCCTACCTTGTGCCAGCATGAGCAGTGTGTGTGACAGGGTTGGCAGGAGGGCTGCTGGGGCATGTAGGCGGTGTTGGCATCAGGAATGGCACAGGTGGCAGGACACAGCGACGGATGGGCTACAGACACTGTTTGATGGTGATGGTGGTGATGGTGCTGCTGGGCATAGCAGACAGCCGTTCGATCCCCACTGGGCCCCGCTGCTTGGCCCTCTCCTCCCCCACTGCTCACCTATAGGGGCGGATGGATGACATCACTCTAATCCACTGTTTCCCAAACAGTGGATCGGGACCCAGTTGTGGGTCACGACTCGAGTAAAAATCCCATTTTATTTTACTTCTACTACTTGTAGATCTGATATTTTCACTAGTTTGGGTCTAATCTCTCTTTTGGGTGTTGACCTGAAAAGTTTGGGAACCACTTATTGTGACAATAAAGTTAATTCTGATTCAGGATTAACTTGGCTCCCCCATATCTTACAAGTATGATCGAACCCTACAAACCCTCCCGCGCACTCAGATCAGCCAACGCAGGGAAGCTGGAACTACCTTCACTAAAAACGCCGGGACAACGCTCCACACGTTACGTAGACAGCACTAGAATTGCATTTTATGTAGTCATAGCACTTTATAGTACATATGTATAGTATAATATAGTATAGTATGTATAGTTTATATATATAGTTTCATTATATAGATACTCCACTGTTACGTTCTTAGCTTACGCATGTTTCATGATAACTACTTTTTATGTATGTGATGTATGCCATGCTTTTTGTTATTGCTTAATGTAAGTCGCTCTGGGTCTGCTAAATGCCTAAATTGTAACTTTATTGTCACATCACAGATTTGCAGGTGTAAAAAAAAGTCGTTTTGTACATTTGTTGTTTCTATGAAGAGAAAATAAAACGATGGCAGGGGGACAGTCGGGGAGAGCAAGGATGAACATGAATCAAACCGTAAAAGAGATTTAAAGTGGCTCCTGTAATCATTGGCATCCTCAAGCCCACAATGCATAGCACAAATCAGCCCGAGGTATGAGATTATATTGTTGTTATTATGCAGAGAATGTTGAGTTTAAACCCATTATCCACGTCACTTTAGCTTTTAACCACTTTTAACCAAAGTATCAAATAATATTTGATACTTTAGCTGTTGAAAAATAGCAGATACACAAGCTTGAGCTTGTAGATCTGCTATTTTTGAAAAATCGTGAATACGTGTGCAAATCTTTGAATATATATTCTTTCACAGCAAACGTTTTGAACTCATATCTTTGCTTCTGGTATCAACTAGGAAACAACTAGTCCTGGCCTGGGCCGTGGCTCAGTGGTCCAGGCACCTTGGCTGGCAACCCAGTCTGGCAGTGTGCCGCGGGTTCGACTCCCGATCCCAACGGCCCTTACTGCATGTCAGTCCCATCTCTCTCCCCATTTCCTGTCAGCCTACTGTCTATCCCTCCATCAAAAATATAAAATAAAGACGAAAGCCACAACAAAAACATTTAAAAAAAAAAGAAAACAACTAAGCCTACTGCTCAGCCAAAGGAGCATCCCCTTTGCTCAAGGGAGATTTTAGGTTTCTTGTCTGTTAGTTGTCTTCAGGCTGGACTACACTGCTACATTCGTACCCCTCTGCCGACCCAAGTTGGGTCTCACTCAGTGGAAAGTGGAAACTAAATAACTACTGCGCCTCATATCCAGAGGGGAATCCCCCTTGCCCAAAGGAGATATTAAAGCTTCCGGCCCTCAGCAGGCACGGGTTTAGTGTGGTTATGATCAGAATAAGGATCTGGTAGACAGGGCAGGCAGCCAATGAGATTGTGTGACCTCAGATTCCCGGATTTGGAGCTTGTAGAAATTGGGTACCAGTACAACCAGTAAAGGGAGGAAAACAATAACAATTGGGTAATAGTACTGTTTAGGAGCCATGCCAGAAAATAATAATAAAACATATACTACAGGTAGGCTATAACAGGAAATAGACTCAAAGAACCTTCCAATGCACATTTACGTCAAGCCTGCGGGGAAATATATAATACATGCCAAGAATTGTGACATCTGATCATGGCTTTATATGGTCAATCAATAAGGTTCATATTTAGAAGTGCTGGCACCAAAACTTTGCACTGGTTTAAGTTCAGATGATAATTGAAACAGGCACTAATCATTATTATTATATTTTCCCTTAATCCCTTCAACAACAAAGGTGACAGAAGTGTTGTCTCAGCAGTTGCAGCCTAGTAGCAGTTAAAGTAGACTATTTTAACCTTAAAGCGCCGACCCTTCTATTGAGTTGTGTGCACTCTCTCTCTCTCTCTCTCTCACTCACCTGCAGTATGTCATGAATCTGGCTGAGCTCCTGCCTCAACACCTGCTTCTGGTGGAAGCTGAAGGCCGGGTGGTTGGACGCCATGGTGAACAGCAGCAGAAACTGCTCCTCGGTCCGTCCGTCGCTGTTGAGCGGCAGCCCATAGTTGTGGATCACCGTGTCGATGTGCGTGAGCGTGCGGTACAGGACGCCCGCGGCCTGGCGGTTGTCCGATCCGAGCAGGGCCAGGGACACGAGCAGCTTGCTGCGCACCACCTCGTCCGTGACGTCGGTCAGCCCCGAGAGGTCGGCCGGGTTGTTGGCCTTGATCTCGGCGTCCCGCAGACTGTGGTAGTCCTTGCGGGCCAGGTCCTCCAGGCAGGAGCCGAGGAAGCGCAGCTCCACGGGCACGCACAGGTCCAGCAGGCCGCACAGGAACTCCGCTCGGAGGGCCGAGGACAGCGAGGAGAACCAGCGGTACACCCCTTCCCTCTGGACCCAGGAGCTCCGGTTCTCCACCATCATCACAGCACCAGATCCACTACATTTACATCAACGTTGGTCGGTGGTGGTGTCGGTGTGTGATATAGCCACGCGACGCGTATATAGGCTTGGTTTAGGTTAAACAAAACAAGAAAACGGAAAAGTAAAATCAAATGTGTGGTGTAGATTTAGTGGAGGCTATTGTTTGAAAGTAAACTTCACAACAAAGGAAACGCGTGTCTATACGTGTGCGTAATTGCGCACGCGTGCCGTGCGTGCAATGTGCTACTCGAGTGCCCAAAAAACGCAGCAGCGACTTGGTAAACTTTCACCTGAGTAGTAGGTGAACGCTGTAAGTTTGTCATTGGATAAACATGCCTATATAGCACAGTTCATCCATATACAATTATAAAAAGGGAAATAGAAGAAGCGAAAACGTTCCCTTTGTTTGTAGAGGAGCAGCAGAACGGCGCACAGGCCGCCTTTTAATAACATCCATAATCTGTCCAACAGCTCGCATCATCATCCCAACATCATAAAAAAAAGCGTGTTGGTTTTTAAACATGAACGACGAGCCACGCAACGGAATATTCCCCTGCTGTTTCTCTCTCTCTCTCTCTCTCTCTGTGTGTGAATGTGTCAGACTGTCAGACAGACCATACCCTCCAGCCAGAACCCACGTCCACGGTCTTTCCTGGAGGAGCAGAGTGGAATAAAAACGCGCCGTTTCATTCACGCGGGGACATTTTCATTTATGACTCAAACATATCGTTTATACTTGACTGTTCTGTTCCACCACGGTCTGGCTGCGGCGCGTCTCCAGTCCCACTGCAGGAAAATTCCTCCTTCCTGACTGTATATTTAGGTGATATCCTAAATCCTCATGGTTTTGGACTGCATGAACTTGTGAGGCACCGCGTCGGCAATAAACAAAACCATAAAGCCCTATATTGCCTTCAACCGATACTACTGCCTGACTGTGCTGCTGGGTTAAAGTTTAAAAAACAAAACTACTGCAGCCATATAGGCTGTTAACTGCTCCTGAAAATACAAATATAGCAGTCCTTATTGCCGCTCAAGCAGCAGCAGCAGCAGCACCATTATGGGAAAACAGCATTGAGAATCATGTTTGTCCAATGTCCATGGTTTAAGTTACTGCAAATCCAGAAATACGCCCCCTTCTTCATTCTGCCATGGAAAAACAGCTGTGTATAACATTATCCCTTATAACTCTGCTCGTCAAAGCAGCCTAACGTCTAGAAATAGCAGATCTGATTGGAGCGAAGTCTTGTCTGTATCTACAGCTTCTCCTATGATTGGCTAGGAGTGTATCCGATGGCCTGCTGCTATTTCATATGTTTTTCTATAGCGCTCATGCACATTTCAGCCACACAACACAGAGACAGTTTTTTTTTTTTTTTTTTACAGTCAGCAATCCGTTCCATTTGATTGGATCGCTTTGTGTGGTTACCGATAGTGGGTTATTTTTATCGGTGTCAAAGAGCATTTTGGGGACACCAAACTAAACTTTCCCCAAACAAAGTCACACACGAATGCACAGCAAAGAATATAAAGGGAGAAAGTTCACCAGACCAAATACAGTTGGAACTTGGAACTGGGCGAAGATAAAGGTAATTCCATGTCGTCAGTGTTGCAGATGGTGGCGCCAAAGACTGCTTCATTAAGTTTGCAGTGAGATTTGTACTAGTCCAACATGAACAAGAAAAACTAGAGACATTTAAATTAATCCAATATTTTCAAACTTGATTCCCATCGGAAAAATACTACGCTCACATGTTCAAACAGCCATAGATGTAATCTTTACTGTTGTGAAAATATACCATCTTGACTGCCACCTCAAATGTCCTCCAGTGCTCGGATCTTGTAATGAACATGTTGGTCCAGTAGATGGCACTATAAGACCTTGTTGACGCATGGTGGAACAGATAAAAACATTACATCGATGGGGACTTACTGTTAATTCACTGATGTGTGAGACGAGTGCTTACTGCTCCTATAGACTGGCGTGAATTTGAAATATCTCGTATTATATAACTCAAGGTCCTGATTTATTGTTCACTTTAATCATCATTCCCCTTTCACTTCCCCTCCTCTTCTCTAGTCTTTCATATGTTAACTTATTATACTCATGCTCTCCTCTCTCTCTCTCTCTCTCCTCTCCCTCACACTTTCTCCCTCTCTCTCTCTCTCTCTCTCTCTCTCTTGCTCCCCTATCCCTCCCCCTCTCTCTCCCCCTCTCTCTCCCCTTCTCCCCTCTCTCTCCTATAGCAGGGGGCGCACTTGCAAACCGACCACTAGGGGGCAGTCCATATTAGTTTGCGATGGTTTTCGAAAACCTTATGCCCGTACCTAACACCATGCCAACATTAAAAAAGTAGTTACCAAGTGCATAATAGTTTTTAATAATAATTTAATAATTTTTTACATAGCATTTTAGCTCTTTTTAGCCACCGTGGACGCCATCTTGAAAACTATGCCTTTCTGGTTGTTCGTTTTTCCTAAAATGTTAGTATGTTATTTAGCACACCCAATAGTAACGGAATCCATTGAAAAATCTCTTTTATCAATTATTTTGGTTTACAACCATATACGTATCTAATATTTGAGTCTGTGCAAACAGCCCACTAGGGGGCGCGCCCAATGCGTTTGCACAGCTTTTTGAAAACCTTATACCCATACCTAACACTACACCAAAATTATATTGTTTTGTTTTGTTTTGTTATGTGTTTGTTTTGTTATGCATTTATTTTGTTGTGTTTTGTCTATGTCAGTTTCATATACAAAAGAAATGTAATAAAGTACAAATCATAAAAAAAAAAAAAAAACGAGTCACCAAAAGCCACATCTTGGTGATTTCTTACGAGTTCGCCCCCTGCTATCCCTCTCATTGAGAAGGTAGGTCTCTAGAGATAAGCTCCGCCTCTCTACCCTGGCCCCACCCCTCTTGTGACGGAGGACAGTTCAAGCAAGGTTGCTATAGTAACTACCCCTCCCTCCCAGCCTGGCCTGTTTCACTTCCTCCACATCAGGGATGCTCTCTCTACCTACCGCACGCACGCACGCACGCACGCACGCACGCACGCACGCACACACTCACACACTCACACACTCACACACTCACACACTCACACACACAGGTTGACTGTCAGAGAGAAAGAAATTGAGAATATAGGCGGAGTGTAAAAAAAGGCAAAAAGCCTAAAGAAACACAAACGACAAGACTCGGTCGATATCTTTCAAACACTTTCATTATTTTCTCCACAGAACTCAAGTCAAAAACAAAACAGAGTAAGAAGTCTCAGGAAAGTAAAAGGATGAAAAGTAAGAAAGTAAAGCAAGAAAGAAAGGATATTAAACCTAGAGTAGGAGAGAGAGAGAGAGAGATAGAGAGAGAGAGAAAGAAAGAGCTGGGCATGCTGTAGCATGCTGCAGAGTAAAAGGGATCTGGGTGGGGCGTACAGTAGGGCGTACAGTACAGGGCCTGTTCATCACCAGGCTGGTGGCACACCACACCACACAGCCTGGTGTCCATGTTTTAAAACAGCCTGGGACCCAAACACAATCGGGCATATTGCACGCGGCATTCGTTCGTACACTCGTGTGAATATGGTCAATAGAGTATCATCTCAACCTGGGACCCAGGCACAGTGTAAAGTACTTTAATCAGAAATAATCCCACTGTAAATTATAAAGTGTTCATTCCCAAATAGAAAGAGTGCCAGCGTGCGTGTGCCCTGTACAGCACCAGAAACGCCATCAGTTCTTGCTCTTCCAAGTTGTTACCGATGTCAGCACACTCGCCAGACATCACATGGACACAAAGCACGCACGCACAACACACACACACACACACACACACACACACACACACACACACACACACACACACACACACACACACACACACACACACACACACACACACACACACACACACACACACACACACACACACACACACACACACACACACACATTAACTGCTAACCCCCCAAAATATTGCCACTCCCAAAACATTAAAAGTATTTCTGCTTTCAGAGCTTTGACACACAAAGGACATACATATCATATGCATGCATTTTTGTACAGTATAAATTTGCTTTACAAAAACAAGGCAGGTGGCTCCCCCCCCTTTTCCCCCCAGACATCTTGCAAATACAATATAGCTAAGAAAAACGCTTGGTTGTCTCAGTCGACACAGAGGTACGTTTTGGGAGTGGCAGGAGCTTGTTTTGCATCTTCTTGTCTCTGTTCAACAGAACAGCAGTACATTAGTTTCATCTTCAATCTTTGGTTACCCGGGAATCCACAATTCTTTTGGATGTACGACAAATAACAATATGTAGGTATTGTTATTAAGGAAGATAATAAAGAAACAACGGACTAAATCTTGATGAACATGTGACTTCCTTTTCAACCAATGTTGATTTGGTGTTTTTGTCCAATTTGTGAAGCCCAGCCCATGCCCGTGGCCTGTGAGCTTGTAGATATGTTATTTTCCAAAAGATTTTATGAATTTGAAAACTTGTGAAATGGGACCTTCTGCATAATGAGTATATACTTTCTACTTTTGGTACTTTAACCCATTTTGGACGGGAACCCCTTTTGGTGTTTTAAACATTGTTATAATTTAGCTATTGAAAAATAGCAGATCTACAAGCTCATAGCGCGCCACCGAGTGGCGCGCTACGAGCTTGTAGGTCTGCTATTTTTAAAAAATCGTGAAAATATTTATTTCAGAAAACTGGAGGATTTAGAAGAATTTGTTTTAATTTCGACGTCAGGCCTAAATGGATTAAGTACATTTTGATACCAATACTTTTGTACTTTCACTCAAGTACATCACCTTTACTTGTAACGGAGTATTTCTACATCTACAGTATTGATACTTTAACTTTTTCCACCACTGGGAGAGAGAGAGAGAGAGCGAGAGAGAGAGAGAGAGAGAGAATGAGTCAGCGGGCGGTATTAGTGGGCAGCAGGAGAAGGATGAACAGTGACAGTGTCCTGGTGTACTTGTCCTGTAAAGTTCACCAGCAACATGAAAGGCCACTGAGCTACTGGGAGTCAGACCACACAAACAAACACACACGCACAGCCAGTGATCATTTTGTTGACTAAGAGACTAAAAGACAAAGATTTTGATATTTAGTCGCTAAGACAAGTTTAAGACTAAACCATTTTAGATGACTAAAATAGGACTGAAACTAAAGGGTTTGTTAAAAGACAAAATCAGAATTTGCTGTCAAATTTAACAGTGGCGCACGCACGCACGCACACACACACGACACACAAGGGATGAGAGGAGACAACAGGAAGGATAGCTGCTGTGAGGAGAGAGAGAGAGAGAGAGAGAGAGAGAGAGAGAGAGTTGGTAGATGAAGAGTTAGAGGGATATGGATTAGAGGAGACCACAGGGCGGGGGAGGTTGTAGGGTGGTGGCGTGGCGACTATAAAGGAAATGATGTCATTCAAAGAAGAGCAATAGGTCGTCTTCCATCAATCTGTTCTTCCCTAAAGTGCCAGATACCCAGGCAGCATAGTGACTGCTCTGAGTCAGTCAACACGCACAAACAGTCCACACACACACACACACACACACACACACACACACACACACACACACACACACACACACACACACACACACACACACACACACACACACACACACACACACACACACACACACACACACACACACACACACACACACACACACACACACACGGTAACAACACCTGGAAAAGCAAGGGAACCAATAAGAAAGCATTATAAAGAGGGGGGGGGGTGGGGCCTTGGAGTGTTATACAAAATGAAGAATATATCCATTAACATATCGTACATGAGAGAAAATGAATTCAGAAATTCATAAATAAACTTTTTTTTTTTTTAAGTTACAAATCTGTCGAAAAAACTAGGATCTGAGGATGTAAAAGTCTGTCGCAAACAGTCCTCTCTCTCTCTGCAGACAGTGGAAGTATAGACGTCTCGTTGTGACGATGCAGGGCTGCATCTCACCTGGCCTGGTGCCTCTGCTGCATCCATAGAGTTATAATCTAGAGGGCGGACAGCCCCGCCCCCACTGTTCATTTCAATGGAAGTTGCTCAGTGGCGTTTGAAGGACCCAGAAGAACGCTCTACCTCTGATTTTTTTTTAGATTTGACCACCAACATTTGGTCGGCAAAATGTGGAAGTGCTGACGAGCGATCCGTGTTAAACCCCCAGCTGCTGTTTACTTGTGCTGCATGCACGCCTGCAAGTTCCAGCTTTGACCAGTAGGGCTGGGCGGCTTCAGCGTTGGCCAGGCGCTCTGGGGGGCCTGGCTGCATCTCACCTGGCCTGGTCGACAAACAGTCCTCTCTGCAGACAGTGGAAGTAGACATCTCGCTGTGACGATGCCCGACTGCATCTCACCTGGCCTGGTAGCTAGCCAGGCCAGTTCAGCCCCCTTAAGGAATTTGGACCGTTTTATTTTTTTGCCCAATCGAGTCCATATGTTCAAACTCATATCAGACCAATTCTCGGTAGACTATGAGCTCTTCTTTAGTCCAGTACTAGCTGTACTAGCTGACCCCCCTTTTTCAGTCCACTCCTTTGGACTGTGTGTTGTTTTAACCAGCTTCTCGGTACAATCTCCGGCCTCGGGTTTGGGAACGGGTTAGCCCACTGGGTAACCCAGTTAGTTGCAGCCTGGTCAGGCTGAAGCGGCGTTCCTTCAGCCCCGGGGGGCGCAGCCTTCTCGCCAGGAACGCCAGGGAGAGGCAGCGGGTATGAATTTATAGTCGTCATAGCATAGATAGGTGGACTCCGAAAGTGTCACTAGTGTCTTTAAATAAAAAAGTGGATAATCAAAACGGCCACTGCTATGTTGAGCAGAATCACCATGCCAACCAGGATAGAGCTGTAGGCCTGCGTAGGAGAGAGAGAGAGAGAGAGAGAGAGAGAGAAGGAGCGGGTTAATAAAACAATATACATATACACACATACACACAGCATCCACCATGCAGTCTGAATATACAGTACTGGTGTCGGAAGAAACAGAGCGACGGGTTCTTTACAATGCTGAAATGAGGATCCACACTTTTTTAATAATATAAATTCCCTTCTCCCACTCACTTACCGTCGTATGTTTTAAAAGGAGGACAATGATAAGACAAGATCAAATGCTGACAATTTGAAATGGTTGATGTGGGTTCTGCACCATTGGGGTGACCGTGACCCGATAGCTGAACAGCTGTTTCTGAGCTGTTTTTAGACGTTCTGTCATTCCAAACGATTTACTCCTTTTTGTACACAATGTGCAGAATAAAGGACCTGCTGTTCTAAATTGATTGTAACATGGATATCAGTTTCACACACAAAAACACTACATATAATATAGCTCAGGCTAGATTTCCCACTGCAGGTTGGTTGCGCAACGAAAATCGCGTGCTCGTTCCCAGTTACGCAAAAAAGAGTCAGCGAGGCACACAGACTTGAGCATCACGATGGTGAGTAACAGAAACAAACCCTGTGCTGAATCACACCAAGGTGATTTTTCTTTTCTGGTTTAGCTGCAGGACCCTAACCTGACTCCGCCAGATGGTGGCAGTAGTGAGTTCCTCCTCCTGCCTTGTGAACTCAATTGATGATATGCCATCTTGCCAGCAAGGTGCCACCTAGGTGCAACTTCCCATAGACAGCCCAGTCCAAACAGAAAAGTCCTATTTAATTGTAATAACGTCAAACTCACCAACATTGCAGCTGTACGAAAAGCTTGAATTATCGTCTTACCCTCTGCAAAGTGTTTGTTTCATAAAAATACACCGTAGACATGTTGCTACTTCCTGTCAAGAAATTCCTTCTTGTCAGAGTTTGGAAGCACTCGTTATCAGTAAAGCAACCTCAGCTGCTGCCTCCTGCATTATGTGCAAATTCTAAACAGGTGGTACACAATACACATGGGCTGTTGAGTGATAGTCAACGAGCACTTCCAAACTCCAGCACTTAGAAAAAAATCATCTGCAAGGAATTTCTTGACAGGGAGTAGCTCATAACATGTCTACAGTGGATTTGTATTAAACAAACGCATACTATTGCAGACAAAAGAGGATAATTCAAGCTTTCCGTACAGCTGCAATGTTGGTGAGTTTGACGTTATTTATTACAATTAGACTGGATTCGTTTGGATGAATGGACTGTCTATGGGAAGTTGCACCTAGGTAGCACCTTGCTGGCAAGATGGCAGCCGTGTGCATATCATCAATACTGCCGCAATCTGGCGGAGTCAGGTTAGTAGGACCCAACATTAGTGTAATGTACATACTTGGTCACTGAAACATTACAATATGCCCGTCATGTGGGGTCCCCAAGGAAACAAGACTGACTTGAAGTGTACCACGGTGTTAGGCACGATTCATACTCCTATTTTAGAGCCGAATACAAGTCGGTTCGGCTCTGTAGAGCCTACACTGTGACGTCATTTGAGGTTCGGGGGGTGGGTACCGTCCTAAAGTCGGCTCTTCGGTGCTACTGAAAATTTCTGACGAGCCAAAATCATTTCGGCACTACAGCGGTAAAATAGGAGTATGAATCGGCCCTTACTCTGTATTAACAACAATTGTGCTGTGGTGAACATGTCTATAATGTCCTGTCCATTAGTAAAGGTACAGGTGGCAGAGACAAGCACATCTATATATACCCTAATAAGCCTGCACACCTTTTTCTGCTCCCATCTTTACTTACCACGTTACTGTAAGTAAAGATATTTCTGGGAGCAGAAAAAGGTGTGCAGACTATTTTTTTTTCCCTTGGCTTTCGCCTTTATTCTATATATATATATATTTTTTTTTTAAAGATATTTTTTTGCGGCTTACGCCTTTTATTGGTTTTTGAAGGGACAGACAGTAGGCCGACAGGAAATAGGGAGAGAGATGGGGGGAAGACATGCAGCAAAGGCCGTCGGGATCGGGAGTCGAACCCGCGGCACACCGCCAGACCGGACCACCAGCCAAGGTGCCCGGACCACTGAGCCACGGCCCAGGCCTGACTATTTTAATCTATTATACATTAGTAAAGGTACAAAAAAAAAAAAAAAGAAATCAAATTGATATAGCACTTTTCTATAAATACGCAAAGCGCTTCACGTAAAACGTAACCAACAATTATTCAAGAAAACAAAACAATGCTAAACAAGTACAAGAACAGCGCTAGATTAAACGTTTTATCTAGCAGCTTTCCAGCTTTGTTGGAAAGCGTATGTACGATTAAAGCCTTTCCCGGTCATTAGGGCAAACTTTGAGGGGGAAATAAAACAAAGGAGGAAATGGTACCCCCCGTGACCCGTTATTGAATGCAGTTTAATTAGCTCCATAGAAAATTGTTCCTCATTACTAGTCTCTGTACATCATTTTGTATATAAGCATTGAACCACGAGCTTAAAACCCTCTTACAGTCATCTACCGATAATTGAGGTTATCCTTGATGACATAAGAGTCTTCTTGGCCAACAGTACAATAACAAGTGCGTGTGACTGTGTGTGTGTGTGTGTGTGTGTGTGTGTGTGTGTGTGTGTGTGTGTGTGTGTGTGTGTGTGTGTGTGTGTCCTTTTCATCTACAGTATAGTATGCAGTATATGCGTGTGGATGTCTGTATGCATACATAAACAGTGTGTGTGTGTGTGTGTGTGTGTGTGTGTGTGTGTGTCTGCGTGTGCGTGAGCCTGTGTGCGTGCGTGACATGTGTGTATGTATTCATTTGTGCCTGTTGTCCACGCATGCAAGTGTCTGACTCTGCATACATTTCATGTGTGCTCAATTTGTGAGTGTGCGTGGGTACTCACTCATGCATGTGTCTGCACACATGTGTGCTTAAAGTCTACACGAGGGACAGTATATTATCGTTGATGATGACGGGTGGAAACCTAAGATGTGTCAAACTGTTACTTTTCACGATTTCTTACACGGTAGTATATGACGAAGCAGTGGTGTCAAAAATAATGGATTCAGCAATGACAATGTGCACGATTCTGCATATACTGCAACGTTACGTGGCATAATCAATAATCGAAGCCTAACTGATGCTTTGAGATGCATCGTATATGAATATATGAATCGTAATTAACCCATTTTGGGGCGGGAACCCCTTTTGGTGTTTCAAGCATTATGTTATACTTTAGCTATTGAATTTTTTTTGAAAAATCGTAAAAATGTGGCGCAAATCTTCTAATATATATTCTTTCAAAGTGAATGTTTTTAACTCGGGTCTAAATAGATTAATCAAGTTGAATCGTGAGGGAAGTGCCGATGCACACCTCTATGACGAAGTACAGGGCATCATTCACAATATGAAACATAATGAAAAGTATGACATCTGGAGGTAAGAGGTTTGTTTCTGCGCCGACACCAGCGATATATATACACTGTCTTTGCTCAGTGGTTTTCGACCAGTGGCATGAGGACCACCAGTGATCCCTGGAGGGGGTTTCAGGTGGTCCCCATAGCAAAATGATGGAGAGTTGGTAACCAAATTGGACCCTCGATCTTTAACTCTTGAGAGCGTGAAATGAAACCAAATGGACCCGTATACAGTCCATTTGGTTTCATTTTAAGAGTTAAATTATTGTTAAACATCGGGCATTACTTTTGGGTGGGAACCCCTTTTGGTGTTAGCATTATGTTATGCTTTAGCTATTGAAAAATAGCAGATCTACAAGCTCATAGCGCACCACCGAGTGGCGCGCTACGAGCTTGTAGGTCTGCTATTTTTGAAAAATCGAAGAACGACTGACATAGAAACATAGCTTTTTCAGAAAACTGTCAGGATGTAGAAGACATTTTTAGAATCTGATCTCAGGTCAAAATGGGTTAAGTACAGTAGTCTACACAATTAGAGAATGGAGAAGAATTGTTATTTTGATCAACGTTTGCCCGTTATCTCTCCTATGGTACCTCATCAATACAGCATGGAATTGTGCACAAAGTCTTATCCAACGATAACAAAATATTCTTAAGCTATGGGTCTGAGAGGCTAAATCTCATCAAATGGTGGTCCGTGGCTCAAATGCTGAATAAATAATGGACCTTTGATGCGAAAATGGTTGAAAACCCACTGTCTTAGCGGTGTTCCAGTGAATGTATCTGGCAATTATCCCGCTGTAACTCGACACAGCGTGCAAATGTAACCAAGCGAGCCAAGTGTTTGTACAGTACGCTCTCTCAGAGTTCATTTAATTAGCACTGAGGATTGGACAGTGTGTATACAGTAGTATCTGTGTACAGTATGTACGCTGTGAGGCTGTTAGCCTACTATTATAACTCTGACTTTGTCACCGTCAGGGCGGAAAGAAACCTCGTTTCCTAAGTGGATAAAAAAGGAACCTGTGTTCGACATCTCTAAATGATCCGGTAGTGTAGTTATTATTTTGTGACAAGCTCTCGCGTCAATAATACGTTCCACATTAGCTCAACATTTATGAAACACACACAAACACATTTTAAAATTCCCCCAAAATAGGGGAATTTTCTCTTATACGCTTATAACGTGGCACTCTCAGCGAACGTTTTTTTACTCAAAATCTTTGCTTCTGGGACGTCCCTAGAACAAAAATCTTCCATATGGGGTCGGCGGCCAATTCCATAATCTTTGGGGTCCTTGACATGAAATAGTTTGAGCACCGCCGATATAAAAACATAGGTTTTTCAGAAAAACAAAAGGATTTAGAAGACATTTTGTAGAATCAGTTCCCAGGTCCAAATGGGTTTGTTTTGAACCGTGGAGAAACAAGGTTTTAGGTTTATCTCTCTGTTTCTCTCTCTGTGGAGATACGTGGGTTGTGCCTGACAGCGACGGCTTGCTTCTCTCTCTGCAGCTGAAAACACCCCCCCCTACACTTCAACAACCCCCCCCAGCCCCCCCACTGTCACTGACACACGCCCACCAATTGGCTGGCGGTGAAGCAAGGCATAAGCTGTTCCCTAGCAACAGAGCGCTGGTTAACCAATAGAGGACCTTCTAAGAAGAAGGAGCTACTTTGCCAATCCACTGTTACTAAGGTGCAGCAAGAATTGGTGTGGTTGTATTATATCTAGAGCGATCAATCGCTCAATCAATCAATCAATCAATCATTGAATCGACATATGTGTCTGTGTGTGTGTGTGTGTGTGTGTGTGTGTGTGTGTGTGTGTGTGTGTGTGTGTGTGTGTGTGTGTCTGCATATTGATATTTGGAAGCCTGGGCCATGTACATAAACTGTCCACGATTGGCATGACAAAGAGCAAAGCCGAACAACTTGCCAAATTATTGCTCTGTTTTGGCTGTCTGTGTGGAGGAGAAGGTGCCATGTGTATCCCTAGGTTTCCATGAACTGTAAACACAGATTTTCCCTGCAAAATGAATTGTAATTTGTGGACTCAAATAAAGAAAGTGTGTGTGTGTGTGTGTGTGTGTGTGTGTGTGTGTGTGTGTGTGTGTGTGTGTGTGTGTGTGTGTGTGTGTGTGTGTGTGTGTGTGTGTGTGTGTGTGTGTGTGTGTGTGTAATATTAATATGTGTGTGTGTGTGTGTAATATTAATATTCAATTTACAAAGTAACTGGTAATTACAGTTTTTAAATACATGTAGTGAAGTAAATGTACAATATCTGGATCCGAGATGTACAAGTGGAGCAGAAGTAAAAGTATTGGAAATTTTAGCAAAGCACAGCACAAATACTAAAAGTATTGGAAATTTTAGCAAAGCAAAGCACAAATACCTCAATTTCAATTTCAATTTAATTTCAATTTAATGGTGCAGCAAATGGTACTTAAGTGCAATGTACTTAGTCACTTTCCATCGCTGCGTGTTATTGATTTTCCACCTGGTTTGACTAGCAGATGTTTGTTGTAACTACTTATCCCCGGATTACTGCTTACAGCCGTCCACCAGCTGAAGACAGACGGAAAAAGATTCCATTAAAACAGCATAATCCAATCCACCCGACGCTTGATCATAGCGCGGAAATATGTCTTTATTTCACAAGGCTAAACCCTGTGTAGCCTCATCCGAGGATTATACAAAGCTACAATCTGGGATTTATTTTAACGAATACATTTTTAATTAACCTAATATTAACCAAGCCGTATAGTAGAGTGTGTTAATGGAGGTTGGAGTTGGTCATAGCTCTTCGAGGTGGTTTCAAATGTCGGGTAGGAGTCTAGGACTAGAGGTGTAAGTATTCTCCAAATCCATGGTTCAGTTCCGACTTAGCTTTTTGCCCACGTTTGATTCAAACATTTTATTTTATTTAAAAGAACACCAAATAACACTATGAAGGTGTTTAACTTTAGTTTTTTCGCTAGGGTACTTTCACAAGTTAGATCACATGTAATTGTTAATTATGGAATCGTGCATTTCCCGTCAGTGAGTGTGTGTGTGTGTATTGGTTGGTTGGTCAGGCACGTGACATCATGTGACATCATCAGGGATGGAGCGTGTGACATCACATGACATAATCAGGGATGGAGATCCCTGATGTCATCAATATTAAGCCCATATATGGAGATCCCTGATGTCATCAATTGGCCAGCAACTCTACATCTGACCTCAAACCCTTAGATCTCCATATATAGAGCTGACCTGTTCTGACATTCCATATGTTGATCCTTCCCCGTTCACCCTTCCTCTTCGATGTCTCCCTTTTGACTGATACGTGTCCATTCAAACTCTAGACGGGCCTGCCCCAAAGTTATTAGTGCTGGCGCGCCCGGCAGCTGGCGAAAACTAGAGTTCTCAACAGGCCCGAAAATTAAGATCTTACCCCCCATGCCAAAGCAACAGCGCTCGCCCAGCAGTCTGCTGTGACCCAGGCGGATATGTTGATCTGACTCCCAATTCCAAAGCGCCAGCGCTCGCCCAGCAGTCTTCTGTCACCCAGGCGGATGCTTCTCACCCTCAGGCATATTAGTAGGTTATTCAGAGTGTTACTGTATGAATGGTATTGCTAACAATACCTTGGTTGCTGTTGAACACTCATTTTCTACATTATGGAATGTTAAACCTTTGCGGATTATACCAGTGTCAGTCTTTTTGAGAGGTGCAAACACTCCAAGGAACAGCAATGTCCTAACCTATGTGACTATGTCCTAACCTATGTGACTATGTCCTAACCTATGTGACTATGTCCTAACCTATGTGACTATGTCCTAACCTATGTGACTATGTCCTAACCTATGTAACTATGTTTAGAGTACCAGTAGGGACAAAAGTGGTGCTGTTGTGCCAGAAACAGAGAGAGAGAGATAGTGTTGCACTGTTGCCTGCTAATTACAGAGAGAGAGAGAGAGAGAGAGAGAGACAGAGAGAGAGAGGCAGGGGAGAGGGGAGAGGGGAGTTGCACCACTCAGTTCACACGGTGTGATTTGTTTATGTAGATTACGCGGTTGACACGCACTGACATTTTGTACGTTAATCCCTGTTGTCTTTTGTGTGTTCACTCTTTTACTTCTTCCCTTTCTCTTCTGTAGAAAATCAATACGATGGGAACTATATGCACAAAAAATTATTTCACCCATACTTATTTTACTCAACCATACTTATTTTATTTGTGATGTGACAATAAACTCCCTGGATGAAAGCCGAAGCATTCAATCGCACTATTACTGCAGTCGAACAGCCTTGCTGCATGCGTTCAGA
This sequence comes from Electrona antarctica, assembly GCF_951216825.1. Lineage (NCBI taxonomy): Eukaryota > Metazoa > Chordata > Actinopteri > Myctophiformes > Myctophidae > Electrona > Electrona antarctica. The sequence goes on from NC_136810.1 coordinate 50,024,640, forward strand.
CGGGCAGATGCAAAGCATATTTGTCGCTTTGTATCTGTGTTGCTCAACACGGATGCCGCCATCAAGCGTGCATCCGTCATTGGAGCTACAGTTGTAGTTTTGCATCTTTGCATCTGGAAGCTGAACCCATGAACTCGACTTCAATTGGCAGCGTTGTATCTTTGTATCTTTTGTGTCGGATTTGCTTTGCAGCTTCATGTCGCTTCCATTGAAAATGAATGGTAGACTGTATGTTTGCATCTGCCCGTGTGAACGCAGCATTATGCTGCACCTAAAATAGCCGATCTACAAGCTCACAGTGCGTCTGCTAGCTCTGAGTTGTGTGTTGTTTCTGTTTCAGTTATTTGAAGCACGGAATTGGACACTATAGATGTGCCGCCATCTTTAATGTAGTTCCAACATCAGATAGAACAGTGGTATGAAGTCCTGACATCACTCACTCATCCCCTTGTTTGCGGAAGTAATTTCTCTATGGAGAATAAGATTGGGTCATCTTAGACTCGTCTCATATAAGCACTGTGGTACAAAAATAAACAAACGGTCTCTGCGATATTGTCAGGGAGGAGTCTCTGTATCATTTACGGTAGTCAGTCACTCCTATTTGATAGTCGGTTTCTGGCGGAAATGTAACTAATTCAGCAGCAGTAGTAACATCAGCGTTTTGTCAGTTGATTCTTCATATCCATATGAGTCAAACCGCCGGGATCGTACTTTTTTCATGTCTTTATGAAAAAAGTCCATGGGAATTAATAATGGGGAAAAAAATACAAACCGGGTAGGATGTGAAATTAGTCTTTGTCTCTCCATTCGGAGAGAGGGAGAGAGTGGACATAAAGCTTACGGATTGTATCTTTAACATGTGAGATAACATTGTGTTATGTCATTGCTGATGGTATGTAGTTCACAAATCCTTTTAGTCAAATCAATGTATGGTAATGAACACAGACTGATGTTCACTCACACGCACGCACGCACGCACGCGCACACGCACAGCACACGCACACGCACACGCACACGCACACGCACACGCACACACGCACACGCACACGCACACGCACACGCACACGCACACACACACACGAGAGAGAGAAAGAGAGAGAGAGAGAGGGGTTGAAAGGGGGAGGGGGAGAGAGAGAGGTAGGGGGACAGTTAGAGGGAGAGAAGGGACAGAGATGGAGAGCCCGTTTCACCCGCGTAATAAACTCGGACAATGCTGGGAACCGAAACACGGACGCGCTGATCGAGTCCTCCGAGTCTGAATGACATAACATACAGTTATACAGCACAGTATATGGATCTGGACGAGCGCCTTACCGAGTTGCCTTTGCTCTGCGTGAGGCTTTGGTTCTTCTTCTGCTCCGACGTTATGGGGGTGGAGGAGAGGCCGAGGTTGGACGAGCCCAACCTCTCCCCCGTCGGACGCACACCACCACCACTGTCCTGCTTGTTGTGCGCCACAGAGTCCTTACTCCCCTCTCTCCTGCCCTCTCTCCCCTCCTTGCCTCCTCCGTCGCGGCTCTTATGCTTCGGTCTCTGCGTGGTGGCGTGCGAGCGCCCCGCGTCCCCGTGGTGTCCGTGTGCGTGGTGGTGCCTCGTCTCCTCCCCGTGGTGGTGCCCACCGCCGCCGCCGCCACCGCCATGGGGCTTGTGGGTAGTGGAGTCTCTGGGCTGCAGCGGTTTCATCTCCATCTCGTAGTTGCTCAGCTTCTCCTCGTCCTGCTCCAGCAGGCGGCCGCCCCGGCCGGCGTGCAGCCGCCGGCGCCCCTCGGAGGTCGCCCCCCAGGGCCCCGCCGCTGGCGGCAGGGACGAGCCGTCCAGCGTCCACCTGTTGTCGCCCCGGGGCTGCCTGTGACAAGGGTTACAGGCTATAGTTAAAAACAACAGAACCAAAACAAAAATTTGGGAGACAAGAAAAAAAAACCTTTTCGTTAACTGAACTAAATAAAGAAACTAGAATGTATATATTTTTTCAAATGATAACTAACCGAAACTGTATTGTGTGTTTACTGTTTACAAAACTAAAACAAACTGAAATTATAGACAAAATGCCCTTGGTTTCGGTGGTTTTGGTGGTTCATCTGTAACTGAATACATTTTGTTGTCTTTTGTTACGTTTTTATGACACAATAGTTTTCAATCCTGCACCTGACAAATAACCAAAGTATAAAAAAACTAAAACTAACACTAATAGCATTTCACGAAAAAAAAAAATGAATAAAAAAGAGCAAATCCACTCTAAAAACGAATGAAAACGAACTGAATTAGATACATTTGTTTATTCAAAACAAACTAAAACTAAACAAAAATGAAAAATCCCAAACTATAATAACCTTGGTCTGTGATTGGACGAGCCGTGTTCTCTGGACTTGTGATTGGAGGAGCTGTGCCTGTGGTGTCCGTTGGTCCGGCCCCCGTCCCCGTCCCCTCCTCTGGACGTCGACGTCTCTCCGCTCTGCAGGGCTGTCACCATTTACACATTTTAAGTTGACCGTTCATTTTGCCCACACAAATAATTGCGATTAACAATTTAATAATTGTGTTTCTTGCGTTGAACATTGGAACGCTTCACAATGTGTAATTCTGTTTTGCCTTTTGCGGCCGGGGCTACACTGGGGACAGAACCGTACGCAGCTACGCATGGAGCTTAACCAATTTTGACCTAAGATCAGATTCAAAAAATGTCTTCTACATACAAGCTCGTGAGCTTGTAGATCTGCTATTTTTCAATAGCTAAAGCATAACATGATGCTAACACCAAAAGGGGTTATGAGCTTGTAGGTCTGCTATTTTTGAAAAATCGAACGACTGACATCCTGACAAAACTGTCAGGATGTAGAAGACATTTTTAGAATCTGATCTCAGGTCAAAATGGGTTAATGACGTAATAATTGTTACATGCAGGACCTACCACTCTGCTGGTCCTCGCTCCAGCTGTTGCCGCGCAGATTCTCCTCCGCCTTCCCTCCTCCTCCTCCTCCCACGTCGCCCCCACCTCCACCCCCTCTCCCTCCTCCTCCTCCTCCCTCCACCAGCACCTGGATCTCCGTCTGACCGCCCCCTCCTCCCCCCGCGTGGTCCACGGCCGCCTGGCGGTGGAAGCGCGCGCTCTTGGTGCGCTGGGGGGCGGAGGAGGAGGAGGAGGAGTGGTTGGAGGAGCGCGGGGGGGGCCGTGTGGGCGTGTGCGGCGAGGAGGAGGAGGGGGCGGGGCTGAGGTCGTCGCCGTCGTGGTGGTCGGGCGTGGCGTTGGCCGTGGTGTCGTTGGAGGTGGGCTCGTCCGAGCCCCCTCCCCCTCCCCCGCCGCCTCCCCCGCCCCCCTCGCCGCCGCTCTGCAGGGCGTAGAGGTCGTCGGGGCTGTCGGCCGTGCTGCCCATGCTGCTGGACAGGCCCCCTCCCTCGCACTCCACCTCGCTGGACACCTGACGCTTCGGACGCTGCAGGTCCACACCTGGAGGGGAGGGGGGGAGGGGAGATGGAGGGTAAGATAGAGATTGATATAGAGATAATGTGAGATGGGGAGTAGTAGTGTCCTTGAAAAGTGAGGACTGAGTGAGGAACAAGTGTTCCCTCGTCTGCCATTATCTTATTACAACATAATCGGTGTTCTTCAGTTACTGGAGTGTGTGTATGTGTGTGACCACGCACACACACACACACACACGCACGTGTGTGTGTGTGTGTGTGTGTGTGTGTGTGTGTGTGTGTGTGTGTGCCTGAAATGAACCTCGGTGATGCGGCTACGCCCGGGATTCGTCTGTAGCTGGAAGCCTGGATGAGAGGGCACCAAGAGGGGCAGTGATTTGGCCAATGAGTGCTCGACCCGCCAACTGGAGAGTGTACTATAGTGGTTGAGGGTTGTAACACTCTAAGAAGGTTGGAGACCACCTGATTGACCTCTCTTCCAGGCCAAGGCTTCATCCATTAGAAATGGATTATAGTGGCATCTTTGATGTAGTTACAAACTGAACTCCCTGGGCAACCAGTGACTTCCAGGAAAGTCTGGACGGCAACCGAGGAAGGTCGGTGACGCTGGAGAGACAGCTGACCTCCAGGAAAGACTGGCGGGGTTAACAGGGGCCAGTAACCCCTGTTGCAGCACTCGCAAGAGGGCACCAAGCAAGCTACACAACGCACAAATGAGCAATATCCCCAGAGTCTCCGAAGTGGAGGGGAGGAAGAGAGAATCGATAGGACAGATTCAACGACAGTGACACAGACTCAGAGAAGCCTCCCTTTTCTTTTAAGATTAGTTTTTCGCTTTTACAGTGAAGACGGACAGGAAAGAGGGAGGAAGAGACAGGGAGAGACATTCAGCAAAGGTCGTCATGAACGGGACTCGAACACGCGACACGCTGTCAGGCCAGAGCCTATATGTGGCATGCGCCTGGACCACTAGACCAGCGGGCGCCAGAGAAGGCTCCCTTGACTAAGGCCAAGTGTGGACAAGGACGGACACATGCACACCACACAGACGAACAGTCTGGTGAGACGTATAGGAGGACCCTATAGGTAGGAAGTAAATCTTAGTCCTAGAGACCTCTCAGTGCCTGCAATCCCCCAAGAACACACAAGGCAGAGAGAGCCTCCTGTTGGCTCTGGCATAAGAGAAAGAACAATGGGCGGGTCTGCGGGGGGTGCCCTGGGCGCGGGCGGTTGATGGGGTGTCATCATCATCCTTCGAGTGCCCTCGAGATCTGCGACACAAGCTGCTTCCACTGGTCTCTGTTGCTCATTGCCACACCAAGTTCATTCACACTCAGTCCTGTGTCCCTACTCAGAACATCTGGAAATGTGAGTGGTCTTGTTCCTCTTGATGGGCAGGGTAGTCTCCACAGAAGAATATCCGAAATGACCTGGTCTTTTGCTCTGTGATGGGGTGTGGTCGGCGCTGGTTGGCTGCACCTGGCAGGCAAGGCACTACTCGATGGGATGCGGTGCCCTGTTGGCTGTCTGTGGCTGATGCTGTAGCGGGTGCCAGTTGCACCTCAGTGATGGCTGTGCCTGGGGCGCCCCTCGGTGATGGCTGTGCCCGGGGCGCCTCTCCGTGGATTCGTCTGTGGCTGGAAGCCTGGATGAAAGGCTCAGTGATTTGGCCAATGACTGCACACTGCATGCCAACTGGAGAGTGTAGTGGTTGAGGGTTGAAACTCTCTAAAGAAGGTTGGAGACCACCTGATGACCTCTCTTCCAGGCCAAGGCTTCATCCATTAGAAATAGATTATAATCACATCTTTGATAGTAGTTACAAACTGGAGGGTGGTTGACACTGACCTTTACCATCAACGCGCACACGCACAGGCACACGCACAGGCACACGCACACGCACACGCACACGTTTGTGTGAATGCATGTGTGTGTGTGTGTGTGTGTGTGTGTGTGTGTGTGTGTGTGTGTGTGTGTGTGTGTGTGTGTGTGTGTGTGTGTGTGTGTGTGTGTGTGTGTGTGTGTGTGTGTGTGTGCGCGCGCACACACACACACATGCATTCACACAAACACGTGCGTGTGTGTGTGTGTGTGTGTGTGTGTGTGTGTGTGTGTGTGTGTGTGCGTGTGGCGTGCGTGCGGTCACACACATACACACACTCCAGTAACTGAAGAACACCGATTATATTGAAATAAGATAATGGCAGACGAGGACACTTGTTCCTCACTCGGTCCTCACTTTTCAAGGACAGAGGTTTAGCTTTATTTTTAGGCATATAGTAGTTAGTCTACATTTAGGTTTTTACGTTAGGATTAGTAATAGTGTTGGATTTAGGTTCAGCAGTAGAATTACAACCATGTTTACGTTTAGGCTTGGAAATCAAAGTTGGTCACCGTTAGATGTACGGTGGTGATGGTCCGTGCGTGCGTGCGTGCGTGCGTGCGTGCGTGCGTGCGTGCGTGCGTGCGTGCGTGCGTGCGCATACCGTTTCCCTGGTGCTGGAAGGAGGGGGAGAACTGCTTGGCGGTGACTCTGGCCATCCGACTCTCCTCCTGGGCTTTCTGGGCCGCTCCCATCGCTGCCTCCGCCTTGCCCTGAGCATGAGCCGTCCTGAGAGAGACAACACAGCAGAACACGCACGATAAAGTGTCTGGAACTATTTAGCACTAATAAGCTATCGTGTTCAATTGTACTCTTTAACCCATTTTGACCTAAGTTTCGATTCTACAAATGTCTTCTAAAACATGTTTCTATGTCAGCGGTGCTCAATATTTCATGTCAAGGACCACAAAAATTATATGTAATTGGCCACCGAACCCCCATCTGAAAATATGTTGTTCCAGGCACCCTCCAGAAGCAAAGATTTGAGTTAAAAACGTTCACTCTGAAAGAATATATTCAGATTTTTCAAAAATAGCAGACCTACAAGCTCGTAGCGCGCCACTCGGTGGCGCGCTACGAGCTTGTAGATCTGCTATTTTTCAATAGCTAAAGCATAACATAATGCTAACACCAAAATGGGTTCCCGCCCAAAATGGTTTAATAGATTGGAATATTGTCCAGTCACGGATCCATGTCAGCAGCTAATGACCGTGAAGAGTTATTCTCTCATTATGTGCCAAACATCCTGTTCAATCTGGGGGATATGTCCTTACAGTATACAGTACAACACAACAGCAAAAAGATATGACCAGGACCAGCAGCTACAGTACAGTACACTACAACACAACAGCAAAAAGATATGACCAGGACCAGCAGCTACAGTACAGTACACTACAACACAACAGCAAAGATATGACCAGGACCAGCAGCTACAGTACAGTACACTACAACACAACAGCAAAGATATGACCAGGACCAGCAGCTACAGTACAGTACACTACAACACAACAGCAAAGATATGACCAGGACCAGCAGCTACAGTACAGTACACTACAACACAACAGCAAAGATATGACCAGGACCAGCAGCTACAGTACAGTACGTAACACTGTGCTCTCATAGTGAGATGTGGGCCTCAACTACCCTTTACTTGAGTACAGTACACAATTGTGAGGTACTTTTACTTTACTGGAGAATTTCCAATATCCAATACTTTTACTTATATACTACACTACATTTCAGAGCCAAATATTGTACTTTTACTCCACTACAATTATTTGAATTACTTTGTAGATTTAAATTATTATTACAAAACATACATTACCCACTTCAGCCCTACATAGACATCGGCCATTTGAAAATAGCCGACCAGGACCTACTGTACATGCATGTAGATCTGCTATTTTCCAAAAGATTGTTATACATTTGAAAACTTAAAATGGGACATTCTGTATAATGACTACTTTTACGTTTGGTACTTTAACTACATTTGGAATGGATGCCAATACTTTTGTACGTTTACTCTTTTGTACTTTTTCTACATTTTGGATTACAGAATACTTTCACTTGCAACAGAGTATTTCTACATTTGCAGTATTTTTACTTTTACGTAAGTAAAACATTTGAGTAATTGTTTCACCGCTGGTATTAACCCATTAAGGTCTGACCTCAAAATTAAAAAAAAATCATCTAAATCCTCCAGTTTTCTGAAATAAATATTTTCACGATTTTTCAAAAATAGCAGACCTACAAGCTCGTAGCGCGCCACTCGGTGGCGTGCTACGAGCTTGTAGATCTGCTATTTTTCAATAGCTAAAGCATAACATAATGCTAACACCAAAAGGGTTTCCCGCCCAAAATGGATTAAGTGACGGTGCACAGGAGAACTATTATCTCCACGCTCTGCAGAAGCATGCTAATATTAACAGCAGGAAATAAGCAGGGCACGCTGACATCACAGCGGGCCTGTTTCACAAACACCTTCGCGATTTTAACCTTGGGACATTTAAAGGTAGCATTTCTCTTTTAGGTAACTGAAAACCAACAACGTTGTAACACTAAATACAAATAGATAACTAGTTCGTTTTATTTAGTAAACAGGGGGCCGTGCCAATCAAATATAATATACACAACAATGCACGCAGCTGTGCGCTCCAACGCCTGGGATTGGCCCCTGACACCGTTATCCCGTTACGCCTGACGAATCTCATTAAAATAGACATGCAACCCAGAATGAGACAATTAATGCATGCACGCACAAACACGCACACACAGCCAGTATATGGTGACCATATAGGAATGCCATAATATAACATGTAATGTTTTGGAGGGAGGGCAGGGGCTCAAGAATCAGACGCTCCAGGACTCTTAAGTTATTTCTGGGGAGCAGGACACTTTGTCCTTCGTTTAAAGTAGGAAGCCTCTTCTTTGAGCGGTGCCAACCACTCCCATGAGTGACCGAGTGTATGTCTGTCTGTCTCTCTGTATGTTGGTAGTACGACCCATTGACCCCTGCAGCTGATGCTGATTGGGGTCGCATTCAGGGCACGCACGCACGCACGCACACGCACACGCACACACACACACACACACACACACACACACACACACACACACACACACACACACACACACCTTATACCAATTTTGAAACATACAGTACTTTAGTTACGTCATCAAGAATAGTGGTCCCTCATTGGCCGGTGGAATACACCGACATACATACCAAGTCGATCGCAGTACATGCGTGCTCTGCTTGCGCAAGTAATGATGCACAATATAATCGGTAGCATATCGGAATCGGCCATTTCACCGATATTGATGATGCAATAATAATGTGACTGGGTTAGGGTTAGGATTGTACTTACAGAGCAGCCAGTCTGCCTGTCTCTGTCTCTTTAAGAGTGTCAGCTGTTATCTACATTCACCAGCAATACAAAAATGAACTAGAGAAAGTGCCCCTCGGGGCACAGGTCTCCACCAGGGCAGGTCAGGTTGTGGCCTCCTGGTGGCGCTATAATAGGCCAATGTAAAAAGGGTGCCATTTCTTCTTACGCCTTGGATGGCAATTGGATGATTTGAGGCATTTTGTTCCACCTGTTGGTGGCGTTATAACAGGCCCATGTGAAAAGGGTGGGATATATTCCTCAGCCTAGTAGGAACGTCTGTGAAAGATTTCACTTAAATTGCACGCTGCGTTCATGATTTGAGGCTTTTCGTTCAAAACGGGCCAATCCTGCAAATTTTGAAAGCCAATGTTATACTGTAGCCAATCAGGATGGAATATGATATATCGGACAGATCTGTCTTGAACACATGACTATAGAGATACTGTGTAACGATTTGCGGGATTTTTGGACAAAATCTGGAGGAGTAATATAAAACAATGTGTTTTTCAAAAGTCGGCCTCCTGGTGGCGCTATAACAGGCCGTTCTGGAAAGTTTGGGGCAGAGGTTCATCATTGGCACCTAGGGAGTGTGTGTGCCTCTAGTAAAGTCCATATAAAAGTCCGAAAACACACACACACACACACACACACACACACACACACACACACACACACACACACACACACACACACACACACACACACACACACACACACACACACACACACACACACAGTCTAACCCAGATACAGCATAGCAGGAGGAGAGGACAGCCTCTCTCCTCTCGTGGGGTCTGTCTTTCCCTGATGTCTTCCTCTGTCCCAGAACAGGATATACAACAGGGTATTTCCTTGTGGAACACCCGGGAGAGGAGAAACCTTGAAGAGGTGAAACTCGCTCAGTCACAAGATATTTGCTGCTGCAGATGCTCTCTTTATATAGACCTGGATCTGGGCAGCAGCAAGTGGGGCAGAATGTGTACGTGCAACAGTGCTCCTGTTGTTGAGAAGCCCTGCTTCTGCATTTATACAACCATCCAGGACGGCCGAATGGATGCTACTCTCTCAGTGCTGAGGATGCCACCATAACGACGTGAGCTCCTGGGTCCCGCAATGTTCGAGATAATAAAGCTATTGATTGATTGAAATATTTATTAACAGTTTGCAGAATTACAGTACATTTCTAGCACAGACTCAATACAAAGACTGTATAACTGTGTTATACTTGTTGGCTTGTCTGGTTTGTTTACATTGAGCGACTATCAGGTGTGCTTGTATATGTTCTTTTTTTAAACTGACCTCACAATGGTGCAGACTTGCTCAGTAAATAAGTGCCACAGCAGGTCACGTCGAGGAAATGAGCCAGAAAACGGAATTAGATTTTCAGCTTTCCATGGAGACAGCACCAAGGAACCCAGATTGACGAGTTTACAAAAAGAAGTAGAATGGCTTGAATCTCGGCTGTACGGCGCACGGGCGCAGAGACATAACGCTCAACAAAGTATCTAAGCACAGCCGTGTTTGTTCACAACATTTTCCTTGTCCTTGTAAGGTATTTGGGCCCGACGTTCTTTCTATCCATCCTGGTGTTGGTTCACTATGTTGTCGCCAAGAACGAGCTCAATATTTACAAAAACATACCACCGTCACTCTATTCTGAGTGATATGGGCTGAGTGAGAGGGCCGTCCCTAGCTTTTCAGACGTAGCCCCCCTCTTGGTGACATACACGTTTTCACACGCTATACAACACGTATACAACACTTGTGATTGGCTGATCACCCCATAGTGATGATGATTTGATTAGCTGAGCAAAGTACATATTGTCAGATAAAAGTGAGGGCAGAAAGTGATTGGCCGGAATGACTTTTGTGATGATTTCATCGGCTGAGCATGGAATGCGATGTAAATTGATGATGTATGATGATATAAGAGTGCTTTTTCGCCCCTCCTATATTCAGCTATAGTGTAGATTATTGTCCTAACACAAACATTAAATGCCATTGTCAATGAATGAAGAATTTACGTTATATGCAGATTGTAGACGAGCACATCGACAATGAATGGATGATGTACGATGATAAGAGCGCCCCTCCCTTCACACATGCGTGATTCTTTTTAATACATTTTATATACATCAGACAGTCTCACATGAAGGCTATTATATATCCCCACCTAGAGATGGTTTATTATACTTAACCGTCTGCCCGCCGCAAACGAGGAACTTGAGGGTGTAAATTAGTACCCTAGCCCGCCAAACACAAGACTCTCGTGAAGCAGGGTTTACATTCTTTATTCCAAGTTTTAATTCGGATCGTATCGTAGCTAATGAAGCTATCGTGTAAACGGCCTGTAGCAGGCGCTGTGATACTCGCGGTCAGCTTTTTCCACCGCTGAGCGAGACAACAACAACCAGTCATGATACCACACACAGCAGTTTTTCACAGGAACAATGCGATTACGGATATTTGGATCTTCAAAGTAAGTGTTACGCGCGATAAAACCTTGGCAGTACGCTATCGAGGGATTAATTAATGCTGGTGGTAAATGTATTAATTTACTTATTATAATATGCTGATACTCCATGTTGAGAGTGACAGTGCATGGAGAGCAGCTGGGGTGAAAACAGTCTTAATGTTAATTTAAATTGAGATATTCCTCTAATCCGGCCAGCAGGGTCGAAGAGGCAGATATGATCCGGGATGGCGACAGTGCAGAGGCTGACATCATTCCAGCTGGCGTCATAGACGTTACACACCATATTTGCAGTATAGGTACCACGTAACACAAGCTCCATATATATACCCATTAAGACCTGGAACGCATCTGTGTTGCTTTAGCTTTTAACCACTTTAACCATTATTTTATACTTTAGCTATAGAATAAAAATCACACCGGTGTGAAGTGAGGGGCGCTCTTATCATCTCACGTCATCATACATCATCTCATTCCGGCCAATCACAATTTGCGTCCTCACCTTCGTCTTCAATGTTTGTGTTTAAAACTAACACTCAAAGCTGGTCATAATTGTCAATGGCATTCAATGTTTATGTTAACACAATGTTTGTGTTTACACAAACCCTCAAAGCTGAACATATAGGAGGGGCTAGCGTCCCTCGAAAATAGTAGATGTACAAGCTCATAGCGTGGCACTGAGTGCTATACGAGCTTGTAGATCTGCTATTTTTGAAAAATAGTGAAAATGTGCAAATCTTTGAATATATTATTCTTTCACAGTTTTCTCAAATCTTTGCTTCTTTGGGATCCCTGGAACAAAATATTTAGAGATATGGGTCGGCGGTTTGAGCACCACTGATATAGAAGCATACGTTTTTCAGAAAACCATTGGGATTTAGAAGACATTAACCCATTTTGGACTGACGTCGAAATTTCTGAAAAATACCTATGTTTCTGTATCAGTGGTGCTCAATATTTCATGTCAAGGACCCCAAAAATTATATGTAATATGCCTCCGACCCTCATCTGAAAAGATGTTGTTCCAGGGACCTCCCCATGAGCAAAGATTTGAGTTAAAAACATTCGTATTGAAAAAATATATATTCAAATTTTGCGCCACATTTTCATGTTTTTTTCAAAAATAGCAGACCTACAAGCTATGAGCTTGTAGGTCTGCTATTTTTCAATAGCTAAATTATAACATAATGTTTAAAACACCAAAAATTGGTTCCCGCCCAAAAAGGGGTTAAAGTAGAATCGACCTCAGGTCTAAATGGGATTAATGGGTCTAGAGAGGAGACGAGATGACATCAGTGATGTCATCACTGATGACATCACTGTGACATCACATGTCATCACTGATCAGTGCCAGTGTGATGTGGCATCTCTCAGGGAATGCATATAAGAGGCGTGGCCTGGTGACATCTTCCCCAGGTACTGGGAGGAGCGCTGCACTTCCCACGACATCAGACAACGTCGATGTTGGTGCAAGACTGAGTTGAATGTCAACGACAACACGATGCCAGAGATCAAGCTCAAGCACGTCGTGTCTTGCAGCAGTGAGGACGCGAATCACAACGCCGGCAACCTGCTCAGCCCCAACACCTACAGGAAATGGAAGGCGGCGAGACCCGGGGAAAAACAAACCTCGGTCGTCCTGGAGTTTGAAGAGGAGGAACAGGTGCACGACATAGACATCGGAAATGAAGGTTCGGCGTTCATCGAGGTGCTGGTGGGCAACTCCTCGGCCGTCAGAGACCAGGACTTTGAGGTCCTTTTGGTCACGTCGTCCTTCATGTCTCCCGTGGAGAGTCGAGACGGCACCAACGCCGACCGCGTGCGTTTTTTCGGGTCCTACCACCTGCAGAAGAGCACGGCCCAGGAGAAGTGGGGCCGCGTTAAGATCGTGTGCAGTCAGCCTTACAACACGAGCATAGCATACGGAGTCGCCTTTGTGAAGTTTCATTCACCGGATAAAAATGATCCACCAGATGCATCATCATCATCCCCAAAGCTGAGCTGGTTTAAGGTGAAGGATGAGTCTCCCTGGGCATCAGGCCCCAGTCTGCAGCCTGGCAGCCTCTTCTTCACCCGGGACAACGTAACCAAAGACAGCCCTACGCTCAGAGTTTCACCTCAGAATGAGGAGCTGAGCTACGCTGCGTACGTCCTGCAGTCTGGCGGCGGCTCTCTGGCCTCGGGAATGTACTCCACCTCCAGTAGGACATCTCCACGGCCTCCAAGAACGTTTGAGTTCAGTAAAGACGGCCTGTCGTCTCTACCCACTCCATCCACGTCAAAGACCAGCACCCCCAGCCCAAGCTCTGCTAAGACCCAGACAGCTCAGCAGGCCACTGGCGAGAAGCAAGAGACTTGGCTGTCCAAGCCGGAGCCTTTAAAAGCCAAACCACAGAGGCCCGAGCAGGTGGCTCTCGACCACATCATGAAGGGGGTGGTGTTTGTCCTCAGCGGCTTCCAGAACCCGGTCCGAGGGGATCTGAGGGACAAGGCGCTGGCCATGGGAGCAAAGTTCAGTCCCGACTGGACCCCCAACTCCACGCACCTCGTCTGTGCCTTCCCCAACACCCCCAGGTATGGCCAGGTGAAGTCAGCCGGGGGCATCATCGTGTGGAAGGAATGGGTGATCGACTGCCATAAGAGGAAACAGAAGATCTCCTGCCGACGGTACTTGATGGACGGAGCAGAGACAAGCTCAGAGAGCGAGACGGACGAACGGAGCGAAGAAGAGAGACACGCCAGGTGGCATCCAGCGATGCAGGAGAGGATTCCAGGAGAGGATTCCAGGAGAGGAGTCCACTTCATGGACGAGTATAGCGGCTCCACAGATGTAGACAAACCTGGAGACGACGATGACTCTGCCATGGACACAGAGGACGAGCTGAAGAGAGTCGAGCGCAGGCACGAGAAAGCAGAGACTGGAGAACACGGAGTGGAAGGAGAGGATCCGTGCGGGGGATCGATAGAGGAGAACACGGACGACGGGGCCGGCGTGGACCACCCCATCCCAGAGCTACCAGACTTCCTGACGGGGAAACATATTTTCCTTTACGGCAAGTTCCCAAACGGCGAGAGACGCCTCCTCCTGCGGTACATCGTGGCGTTCGACGGAACGGTGGAGGACAACATGAATGAGAAGGTGCAGTTTGTGTTGACCAGCGAAGGGTGGCACGACTCCTTCGAAGAGGCACAGATGGAGAATGGCCATTTGTGTTTTGTCAAACCGACGTGGATTTATGAGAGCAACGAACAGCAAAAGATGCTGCCCTATCAGCCCTATTCTGTTGTCCCGTGAACACTACAAGCTGCAGCACACGCGCGCACGCACGCACACACACACACGCACACACAATATACTATTTTCATGGGTGTTTATTCAGGTACTGTGGATAAAGAAATATGTCAATCTACAGTAGCCGATCTACATGTGTGATGTGATGTGTTGTGATCTGGTAGACATATGTTTTTTAATCACCCCCCCCAAAAAAATCATCACACTCGTGTGAAGTGAGGGGCTCCTTTTATCACGATGTCATTAAAGTTCCCTAAAAAGTCCATAGACTTGGCTGCCACATGAAACATGGAACATGGAACACGCAAAGCGAGGCTTTGGAGGAGCTAGCGCCCCATAAAAATGAAAAATATTTTCGAGGGGCGCTAGCTCCTCCAATGCCCAGCTTTGTGTGTTTGTGTGTGTACCCCATAGCGACGATTTGATTGGCTGAGCATGGAATGTGAGGACAGAAAAGTGAGGACGCCAAAAGTGATGGGCCAGAGTGTGATGATGTATGATGATAAGAGCGTCCACAGCCAAAGGTCCACAGCCAAATAAACAAATCAGTGAGGGGCGCCACATAACGTCGCCGGGGGTCATGCTGAAAGGGGGGGAGGGGGGGTCTGCTTAAGACAAACATTAAAAGTCCATAGCACCAAGGATTACATTAGAGTCTATATACCCATGTTTTTCAACCAGTGTCAATTGTCTAATGATTAGGAAAAAAATTACAAAAATCATGGGATAAAAATTAAAGCAAACATTAAAAGTCCATAGACTTGGCTGCCACATGGCGTCACGAGTGAACGCCAGACATTGGAGCGCATAGCGGCCCTCAAAAATACATATTAATACACATACATTTAATTTAACATATTAAAGGCTAGTGATGCACCGAATATTCCGCAGAAAATATTCAGCAGAAAATGGCTAAAAATGCATTTTCGGCCTATTCGGTTTCGGCCCGAATAGGCAGAAAATATATCGCCGAATAGTGTATGCAATTAATGCATTCAAAAGAGCTGAATAAATGTTTTATGGACCCATAATAGTGATTATTATTTAAGTTTTGCCATAACCATTTATTTTGCCATAAATCAGGTAGCTTTAAGGTACGGCCATGACAGCAATGGTAGGAAAAAAGATATATAATATTAATCATATTCGGTTGTTCAAGCGTGTGTGTGTGTGTGTGTGTGTGTGTGTGTGTGTGTGTGTGTGTGTGTTTACGTGTGTACGTGTGTACGTGCGTGCGCGTGCGTGCGTGTGCGTGCGTGTGTGTGAGAGAGAGAGGGAGGAGATCTGTTTTTTGTCATCGTACAAGGTGTGAGCAGGTTGTGTGAGTCAACAAGCGTGTGATTGCATGGAAGCAGTTTTCACATCACAAGGTTGCAGCTGCATGAATGAGAGGCAGAGAGTGTGAGAGCTAGCTGTGGGAAGTGTGTGAGTGTGTGAGAAGAGTGTGCGACAGTGTGCGTGTATGCGCTCGCACAAATGTGGATATGGTACATGTATGTGAAATATCATCATTACTCCTCATCCGCACGCACGCGCACACGCGCACACGCACACGCACACAGTGGTGTTACTGTAACTGTGTTGCGAGGCTGGCAGAGTGCAGACGGGAGCAAAGAGAAATGGAGAGGCAGAGAGAAAATCAATAGGAATCGACATGAAACACTGCATCAAGAATGTTACTGCACACACACACACACACACACACACACACACACACACACACACACACACACACACACACACACACACACACACACACACACACACACACACACACACACACACACACACACACACACACACACACACACACACACACACACACACACACACACACACACACACAGAGAGAGAGAGAGAGAGAGAGAGAGCTAAAGATACTGTAATGTGTAGAGCAGTCATTTCCATGGCCACATTTCCCCTGCCTGCCCGGGGAATTGAACCAGCAACCTTCCATCCACAAGCACGCTACTCTAAGCTCTAGTCCAGGCCACTGTTGCCTCTTACTGTAAACTGCTTCTTGTTCTGTTCTCTTTGAGGGCTTCTCCCTCTCTGTGCATTATGAACACACTCGCGAACCACATCAACATGGAACGTACCAACACAATTCTACGCACCTCAATTCACCTCGCTTCACATAAATGTTTGATGTCGATGAAAATGACAGAACCAAAGACAGACTGATAGTCGGACAGACACACACAGATAGACGCGCAGATGGAAAACTGCAGAGAACGAGGACAGTAGAGCATGCAGACAAAGAAGAAAGAAAATACACAAGATGGACAGGTAAAACAAGGCAAGTAGACAGACAGACAGACAGACAGACAGACAGACAGACAGACAGACAGACAGACAGACAGACAGACAGACAGACAGACCAGTGTGACAAAGACAAGAGAAGTGACAGTGAAGTAAACAGAGAAGGTAATAGAAGCTGTAGGAACAAGTGCACACTGCACAGGAGCTGCCAATATAGAGTAGCTGAGAAAGAATTCCTGTGTAGCACCAAGAGTTTAAAGGACCATACATGCCATTGTTCTCGGATTCAGCAACGTATCATACATAAAGATCCACGATATTCCGATTAATGGCTTTAGTTTTGGATTTTGCGTTTGTTTTAATGAAGTCATTAGAGTGAGCTCCTGTGCCAGCTGGCGACAGGGGCTGATAGAGCTTCCCGGTTCGATCCCCGGCCTCTCCTCGCCTGTCCTCGCTGCCTGTCACAAGTGTCCTTGAGTAAGAAACGTAACCCCCAGCTGCTCCTGTGTTGCATAGCTTCCTCTGGTATCTAGACTACACTTTAGGCCTGACGTCGAAAGAAAGAATATATATTCAAAGATTTGTGCCGCATTTTCACGATTTTTCAAAAATAGCAGACCTACAAGCTCGTAGCGCGCCACTCGGTGGCGCGCTATGAGCTTGTAGATCTGCTATTTTTCAATAGCTAAAGTATAACATAATACTTAGTTAAAACACCAAAAGGGGTTCCCGTTCAGAATGGGTTAAGTGCTTTGGAGAAAATCACTATTGGGCTGCAACAGTTAATCGAACTAATCTATTCAAAATATTTGTGTTTTTACGATTTCAGTTAATTATGTTTTGCTGGTGAAAATCACAACAGTGCTATGTGATATGAAATGTTATTGTTAGCACATCATATAAACACCATAATTGTTTCATCAACTCATTTACTGCTGACTGTCTTTTATGGCTTTTTTCCCCAATGGCTTTCACTGCCGAAATTTTTGATGACTTGGTTTTTGGAATAGACTGCAAACAAGATGACGGAGACTTCAATGATAGCTGAATTTTTAAAACCCTGACTGTTATCTCGGATTTTATTTCCCAGATTTCGTTTTTGATCAAACCTTGGTTAAGATCATTGATAGTCTTCCATATTATTATATGTTCCAGGGCTTCTGGAGAAGGTTCAGTTGCTGCCACCTCAGATAGTCCTCAGCTATGAGCGGTGAGTTATTAAACATATGGGGCATATGTCCCAATTCTCAGTAATTACTTCTGTGATTTTCAACCTTTCCTGTATCAGGGCTTTCAGGTTGAAAATAATGGGTGAGCTGCGTGCATTTTCATCATCATTTAATTTGAATAAATTAATCAATCAATTGTGTTTCTGGCTTGGATCAACGGAAACTACATACCTACCTACCGGTAGTATACTTTTAAGTCCTTAATTATTTCGGTAAAAACATGAGAAAAATACGAATGTTGTATTTCAAAACAATACCCTACTACACCCACTGATGACATATAATAATAATATTAAGCCTAATCAAACCCATGTCGCAACTATAGGCCGTAGTTAGGCCTACTCTTCTATTTTCTATATGGACACAAAAATATAAAAAAGCCTGAGACCAAGTTCCATGTTGCTGCGGTGTCGATTGTACTTTGTTTGATTCACAAAAATAGGACGCTCATACTGGAACAGGCAACAACAAATTAGATTTTTCTGTGCAATTCGATATTTATCCCAACCGTATAATTCACATCATTGCTCTTATCTCAGAGAAGCAGTGGGCCTGAAAGACGGAGGAGCTACTGGGAGCTCGGCTTCCCACAGAGCTGGTTTGAACCTCTAAAGGAGAGAAAGGAAGGCATCCTTGTCTACGAAGCAAAAACTTTACCTTGAAAAAAAGTACACGCCAAACTTTACAACGTGTGATGAATTTCATAAATGTATTTTTCAACCATAAAGGTCTTTTAGGGCGCTGCACAATGTCATTGAACTATTTATAAAAACCAAGAGTGGTATAACGTTTTTTCTCAACAACAGCACGTGTTGCACTCAGGAACACGCACGCACACACACACACACAGCCTGGCTAATAAGCCAGACCGAATCAGCCGTTGGCAAAAACAAATCACACACACACACACACACACACACACACACACACACACACACACACACACACACACACACACACACACACACACACACACACACACACACACACACACACACACACACACACACACACACACACACACACACACACACACACACACACACACACACACAGTAGTTGATGACCACGTATATGGAGTCTCTGGACAAGTTTGCTCGGTCTGGAGTCACCTAGACATTGTATTGATCTGTTCTAGAGTCAGCTGCTGCTGATCATCCATCAATAATGGCATCAACAGTATCCCTGACCCCTTCACTCAATCACCACACAGCACTCGCCCGTTCAGTCAGTCAGTCAGTCAGTCAGTCAGTCAGTCATTCAGTCAGTCAGCCAGCTGACTGTCAGTCAGTCAGTCAGTCAGTCAGTCAGTCAGTCAGTCAGTCAGTCAGTCAGTCAGTCAGTCAGTCAAAGCAAATCAATGATGTATCTTATTAGTTGATAAACTTAATCATTTTCATACTTAAGTAAATGTACTTAGTTACTTTCAAACCAGTGAAGAAGAAGGCCAGGAGGACACTACAGTATGTGCTCGTAGTTGGAAGTCAATGAACAGAGTTCATAATGAATGACGGCCGTCTCATCTCATTTCCATTCAGCAGAACAGCTCATTAACATCGCCGGAGGGAGGCCCCAGAGAGGGAGGCTCCCTTCACGTAGCGTTTTAACCCGTCCCATAACCTCCTTAACCTCAATTTAACGCTAACCTTAATCCTAGTCTTAATCTCCCATCGATGTAAAGCCATTATGCAATGCAACCACCTCTCCACCAGCAACTATAGGGATATCCTTCTCTCGTCGATGACGCGCGCACGAGAGAGCAGTACGAGTTATAACGTGAATAGATAACTATGGTTAAATGTGACAAGACAAAAGGATTGGACTGAGGTTATGGTGTTTGTAGTACGTATATCATATCAGCTAAGGCCAAATAAAGTATAGTCTGTTGTACAGTAGGTATGGATATTTGTCTTAGTTAAAACTCATTCAGTGCCACCTGGTGAACACCAGTTTTGGCCCTCGTTGCCACCGAAGCCCATTATAAAGAAAAGAAAGAAAATTAAATTATATTGTGCATGTCATGTGCATGTCATCACCTGCACACCAGATTAGAGGAATTTTCAAAATATGGATTAATTAAAAAAAGGCGTCCTGTGGCAGGTTTGTCATCGTGCCCAGTGCCCACTGCCCACCTCCTAATTCATCAGAAGTTGGGCATTATAATATAATAATATATAGAATATAGCACAGCCCTACTGAGGCCACACAAAAAAACAGCAACATGTTAACTATCAGAAAAGGGGTCTATAGGAGGGTGCCCATACACCTACACACACACGCACGCACGCACGCAAGCACGCAGGCACGCAGGCACGCACGCAGGCACACACACACACCACACAGTTTAGTTACGTTACCTGGACAGCGCGATCTCGGCTTTCTGCCGGGAGATCTCGGCGGCCTTCTGCGCTCCCTCCACGGCGCGGTCAACCTTCTCCCGGATCTTGCTGGCCCTCAGCGGGATCAGGTTCTTCCTCTTGCCGCTGACCAGGACGTTCTGCTTGTACTTGCCCTCCTCCTTGGTGCCGTCGGGGAAGGCCGTGCAGCCGTAGCCGTGCCGCTTGTTGGCGAGCCACTCGCCCTCGTACTGGAGGCCGTCGGAGCGGCGCGAGGCGCCGTAGCCCGTCCGCTTGTCGTTCTTCCACTCGCCCATGTACGTCTCCGTCGCCGTGGCGTCCACGTCGTCCTCGCCCGCCGCCAGGTCTGCGTCGGCGTCTCCGAGGCTGCGAGGGGGGGAGGTTTACGGTTACTTGCATGTTAATTCATTCATTGGTCTGGCGCGGTCAGTGTCAGGGGATTCATTTCAACAACAGTAGATAAGGAAAAAACAAAAACACAATATGTAGCTCATATGCTCATGTCTGTAGCACTAAAGATGTGTTATGTCTTCTGAGATAAATGTAATATTAAAGGGATATTTCACTTTCAAAAAACCTTTTGGTCATTTTATCGTCTACTCAGGCTTCTGTGAACACCCCCCAGACAGTTTTTAAGTTGCTCCATTCATTCAGTATTTAGATATGTGATATTCATTTTAGCTACACCGGGCCCACCACGTGATTATGAATCCCACCTCATTTCTAGGAAAGACCCGCTGTGATTGGCCAGTAGTCGCTCTGATTGACAGTTTTTGCAACTATGCCTAAAGTTACCCTAACCCTAAACCTAACCTCAGTAAAACTATACCTAAACCTAACCCTAAACCTAACCTCAGTAAAACTATACCTAAACCTAACCCTAAATCTAACCTCAGTAAAACTATACCTAAACCTAACCCTATAACCTCAGTAAAACTATACCTAAACCTAACCCTATAACCTCAGTAAAACTATACCTAACCCTAAACCTAACCTCAGTAAAACTATACCTAAACCTAACCCTATAACCTCAGTAAAACTATACCTAAACCTAACCCTAAACCTAACCTCAGTAAAACTATACCTAAACCTAACCCTATAACCTCAGTAAAACTATACCTAAACCTAACCCTAAACCTAACCTCAGTAAAACTATACCTAAACCTAACCCTAAACCTAACCTCAGTAAAACTATACCTAAACCTAACCCTATAACCTCAGTAAAACTAACCCTGCCCGAGAGCCAATCAGACACATGGTAAGGCGGGTCTATCCCAGAACGTCGGTGGGATTCATAATGACGCTTGTCGCAGTGACACGGTCTTTGCACATTAATTGTCCATCACAATCCAATTACCATTCAAATTATTTATTAGAATGCCGGCACTTAAACGGCAGCCGGCAGGCATGGCTAGCCACAAGTTACCTACTTATAAGCTCCTTATCTTCCAATCAGTGTATCAGCAGATGAGAGATGAGGCCATATTCATCTAAGTCACCCCACAACATCTAGCATTCACTCTGCCCTCCTCTATCTGATACCTCTTCTATACATCTGCTATAGAGCACCGAAGTCCTGACGTCACTGTCAGTAGAGGGCGTCAGTCCCCAGGTTCGTGTACTTTTTATTTGCATTGTAATCTCCATAGGGGGATTTTAGATCGCCTCATATAAGAACTGTGTTTGAAAAATAAACACCCCGGCCTTTTCACTCATATGGATATGAAGCATCGACTGAAGGTGGAACTGTACAAATATACTCAAAGAGTAACAAAATAAGTGTTAGAAACGATTCAAACAACCCAGAGACTACATTTCCGGGTAGGCAGGGTGGCTGCATCTGCCCGTCGCACAACAGAAACTGAATGATAATTAAGTTTATTTGTATTTTATTGATATTTAATGTTTCGTGGTTAGTACGAGTCGAGTCACCACCAGTTGAGCTTACGTCAACGAAGAATCTCAGGAACGCAATGTGTTGACAGCTGGGCATGACGTATATTAGCAGCGACATTGCCTTCATATGTAGTTTCAAGGCTTTTACGGCCACATTAATTCCATTTTCTCCAGAAACTGGCTGTATCAAATATGAATGGACATCATTAACGACGCACAGCCACTCCCCTGACAGAAAGGCCGGGGTGGTCGGTTTATTTTTCAAACACAGTTCTTATATGAAGCGACCTAAAATCGCCCTATGGAGATTTCTGCAAATAAAAAAATACATGAACCTGTGTATAGGCGCCCTCTACTGAAAGTGACGTCAGACTTCGGTGCTCTATAGAGCGTCGCAGTCCCGCCCCCTACCAGGGCCCAGGAAATGATTCTCCATTCATTTTCCTCATAGACATTTCAGAAAGTATTTATTTAAAGACCTTTTAAGCCTCGTACAAAGCCAACTCTTGTCGTGACAAATCATGACAACAAACACAATTTTTTGAGTCGAACAAATAATTAGAAAGAAGAAAAAAACGGCAGGTTACAACACTTTTGTTGTTGTTTTTCTTCTTTGTAATTATTTGTTTGGTCCAAAATATTGTGTTTATTGTCATGATCTGTCACAACTCGAGTTGGCTTTGTCTGCGGCGTAACAGTCTTTAAATAAATACTTTTTGAAATGTCTATGGGAAAAATGCATTGGGAATCATTTCCTGGGCCTGGCGTCGAAAGGGGGCAAGACTGTGACGCTCTATAGTCCCTTATTCCATTGTCTTCCGCACTCTATAGTATATAGACCATTGGTTCTCAAATGGGGTTCGGGGATCCCCAGGGGTCCTTGAGGGAGTTCCAGGGGGTCCCCAGCTAAATGATCGATAGTTAGGAACCAAATGGACCCTTATGGGTCTGTAAATCAGAGAGTGTACAAATGGAACCAAAGGGACCCTAACAGGTCCATTTGGTTCCAATTTAAATGAGGGTCCCAGGGATAGAAATGCCATTAAATGGGGGTCCCATGTCACACTGGGGTCCCTTGAAATTAAAATGGTTGAGCATCACTGCTAGAGCCGTGAAACTCTTCTCTTATGGGGGTCCCTGGCATAATGGCATATGGTTTCAAATGGGGGTCCGCTGCCAAATAAATGTCAATTTGGGGGTCCTTGACATGAATACGTTTGGGAAACACTGCTATAGACCATGGGTTCCCAAAGTTGGGTCCGTGGACCCCTAGGGGTACTTGAGGGAGTTCCAAGGGGTACCTAGCTCAATTAGAGATAGTTAGGAACCAAATGGACCCTTATCGGTCTGTAACTCAGAGAGTGTCCATTTGTACACTCTGAGTTAAATTAACAGCGGTTTTACAATATAAATTGGGGGTCCGTAGCATAATGCGTGTGAAAATGGGGGTCCATGAAATGAATATGTTTCGGAATCACTGCTATAGAGCCGTAAACATCCTTCCTTATCGGGGTCACTGGCATATGTTTTCAAATGGGGGGTCCGTGGCCTAATAAATGTTGATTTGGGGGTCCTTGACATGAATACGTTTGGGAACCACTGCTATAGACAGATAACTTCGCGTCACCAGACTTTCCACCTCAGAGGAAAGCCTGGACTGTGTTCCTAAATCCCCCGTGTGATCCCGTCTGGGTGTGGTTTAGACCGGATGATAAAAACATAAAAACCTCTGCGTCGCTTTGTTTTGGTCCCCCCTCTCATTAGTTATGGACCGCCCTGTTTGTTTTTAGTCTCGCCTGCAGTCGCTACGAGTTGGAATGAAATATGGAAATACCAAACAAACTATTCCAAGAAGTACTTGAAGAAACTTGCCGGATTCATACGCCACATCAAGGTTTTATTGGGTAGGCCCTAAAATTACGATGCAGGGAAGTATTATGGGTAATTCTGATGACTACAAACCAGACTACAACATGACCTAAGTTATCATCCGCTCCTGATTTGCATACAAGCTCACAACGCTGCACATTGCAAATGACCCCATTAACTTGAACAATGGGCTCTCTGGAGGTGTGAAGTTCACTGCCGTGGGGGAGAAAGGGTTTGAAGTATGTCTAATTTCATATTTAGAAAATGTTTCAGATAGGGACTTAGCCCCAAACAAGCCCAATTGACATTATGCACACCGCTGCCATCTTGCCAGCAAGGTGCTATGTGCAACTTCCCGTTGACAGCCCATTCATCAAACAGAAAAGTCCTATCTAATAGTATTAAACAACGTCAAACTCTGCAACATTGCAGCTTTACAGAGCTTGAATTATCCTCTTTCAATCTGTAAAGTTTTTGTTGAATAGAAATCCACCGTAGAAATGTTACTGTCAAGAAATTCCGTGCAGGTTATTCTTTCCTAAGTGTCAGCGTTTGGGAGTGCTCGTTGGATATCACTCAACACAGCCCTGCGTACCACCTGTTTTGAATTTGCACATAACGCAGGACGCAGGAGGAGGTTGCTTCACTACTACTCCAAACTCCAATACTTTCTTGACAGGAAGTAGCTCATAACAAGTCTACAGTGGATTTTTAAGAAACAGATAGCAGATAGAATTCAAGCTCTTTGTACAGCTGCAATGTCGGTGAGTTTTGATTGATTGATTTAAATATTTATTAACAGTTTGCAGAATTTACAGTACATTTCAAGCACAAACTCAATACAAAGACTGTTAACTGTGAGTGGACGACCCAATTAAGCATTACACTTGTTTACAAGAGGGTCCACCTTGTTCAATTCATCAAAACATTTAGAGACGTACAAATAGACACTTCTATATAGTCAAAGAACAGAACAGGTTTGACATGGTTTAATACAATTAGATAGGACTTTTCTGTTTGGATGAATGGGCTGTCAAAGGGAAGTTTCACCTAGTTCGCACCTTGCTGGCAAGATGGCCGCGGTCTGCATAAGGTCAATTGACTTACTCCTATGTAAACCAAGATGCATATAGCCAGCACCCCCATAGCACCCCCAGTCAAAACCTTCTGGAGCAGTCGCTGCATGGCGACCATACTTTTTTCCACAATCCACACCACTGATTATTTTCTTACCTGATGGTGGAGTTGATGTCGGAGGCAGCGGAGGACACGGTGCTCATGCCCGCCTCGCTCCTGAACGAGCTCTGCTTGGACCTCTGGGAGGCCAGAGAGCTCCTGGACTCAGACTTCCTGAGCTTGAGGCCCGAGAGGATGGAGCGGCGGAACAGGCCCTTCCGCTTCCCCTTCAGGAGCTCCGCCTCACTGTGGGCCGTCAGCACGAAGCCGCCGCGGGACACGGCGGGGCTGCTGCCCGCGCTGCCCGAGCTGCAACATGGACGGACAGCAAGGTTATCATTGTTGGACGGACGGGAACCCCTTTTGGTGTTTTAACCGTATTTTTTAAACTTTAGCTATTGAAAAGGGTTCCAGAGTCCCTGGAACAACATATTTTCAGATGGGAGTCCGCGGCCAAATGCAGATAATTCTCATCTGAAAAAGGTTGAGCACCACTGACATAGAAAACTGTTAGGATTTATAAGCAGTTTTCTTTTTAATCAGCCTCAGGTCTAAATGGGTAAAAAAAATATTTCCGTTAACTGAAATAAATAAAACTAGAATAAAAATAAATAAATAAATAAAACAATAACTAACTGAAACTGTATTGGGTGTTTACAAAACTAAAACAAACTGAAATGATAGACCAAATGCTTTTTGGCAATATATATATAAGCTTAATCTGTAACTGAATATATCTTTTTAAAAATGCAATCTTTTCTTGAGATTTTATTACACAATATTATTACACAATTAGCATTATCAAAATAAAAAAATATAATAAATCTAGTAGCAAATCAGCTCAAGAAACTAACTAAAACTAACTGAAGTAAAAAAAAAAAGGAAAAAAAAGAAAACGAATGAAAAATGTAAACTCCCCAACTATTCTAACCTTGACATGGAGACGCTGGTGGTGAGGGTGGCGGTGCCGGGGGCCGGAGGGAGGACGTGAGGAGGGAGCGGGACCGTCCCACCCGTGCGGTCCAGCAGTGCAGTGCCGTTGCTGTGCTCCGAACCGGAGCGCAGGGAGTTTATGGAGGTGCGGAGCGGCGAGCGGATGACGGCCGCCATGCCGTACGGGACGCTCTGACGCACACCGTAGCCATGGCGCATCCCCCCCACCCACTGGCCCTGGAATGTACCTGCACACACAGAGACACACGAGAAGAAGAGCTTAGACTTCATGCAATTCATGATTAACCCTATAGAACACTAAACTTAACTTTTCTCAAACCATCACTAAACCCGGGTATATTTTACCCCATGTAATATATTCCATAAAAGATATTTCTCATAAAAATATATTGAAGTAGGCCTACAGCAATACATGGCAACTTAAAGTATACTCTTTTTTTAAATGTCATCATGACTAAAAAAATAGATATCATGGGGGGGGGCCCTATCAAAATCTGTGAAAAATGTGGGTATTATTTTAAAGTATTCCTAATAATAATAATAATAATAATAATAATAATAATAATTAGGGATGTCCCGATCACGTTTTTTTGCTCCCGATCCGATTCCGATCATTTGATTTTGAGACATGCCGATACCGATTCTTCCCGATCCGATCTTTATATTTTATACAACACTTATGCCATGTGAGAAATGTATGTCACTCTAGTCTAGTCTGTTGCCTTTCAATTAATGAACAAAAAAGAAATCCCATGAATTAGAAAACAAAATATTTTCACTAGGCTACTTCTTAAACATTTAATGTTTAAGAAGTAGCTTAGTGAAAAAAAATTCGCCAGTTGGGGTCCCGGGCAAACACCTAATCTCTCTTTTGGGTCTTGATCTGGAAAGTTTGGGAACCACTGAATTACAGAATAAGAGTTAATATAGGTACAGTATGTGCTATACAGTAGGTAAAGCCAAGAGCAGACTTTTATACATGGGATAATAAAGACTAGTCATTGGTCAGACATTCATTGGTCAGACAGTCATTGGTCAGACAGTCATTGGTCCGACAGTCATTGGTCAGACAGTCATTGGTCAGACAGTCATTGGTCCGACAGTCATTGGTCCGACAGTCATTGGTCCGACAGTCATTGGTCCGACATCGATAACCTATCTCTAACCCTAACCTAAACATAACCGCAAGCACAGGAGCAGCGCAGTTCGAGCGGTATAGTCTGACCATTGTTTCCGCATGTCGGACTGCTGGTGTGTCTTATCTTAGTGCGCATCCCCATAAAGAATGTAGAAACATCTCCACACAAGACAGTTCAGATATACTAATTTCTATTTATGAAGCGTTTGTCCAGAGGGAGGGAGGTGCATGGATGTAATCACAAAGCTCTGATTCAAAAGCTGAATTCAAATCATAATATAGTTAAATATTTCTTAGATAATACATAATATTCATAAGTTATCAAAGTATATGTACATTTCAAACAACAGTTCACCAATGAAACTACGTATGTCATATGTGTGAAATGGATCTGTAATGACTTCCATGTCACGGGAGCAGAATACATAACAGCATTAGTCCCTTTTATACACACCACTACAACCTTTTTTTGATCAGACCCAATTGACCTCCAGGTTTTCTTTAGAATATGCAACACTTATTTACTACGACACTATGGCACATTAGGACTTAGGAGTCCAACTAGTACTAGTGGTTCTCAAATGAATTTATTTGCAAAAACATTGAACATTTGAACACTCTCAGAGTTACAGACATGCTATGGTCATTCAGGGCTAGGTCTTTATGTGTTTCTGGTGATGTTATTGTCCACTCATTTTGTATGTCTGTGGCAAAAGAATATATAGAATTTTGACAAAAATGTCCACCACATGACAGCATGGCAATGACCCCCCTGGTCAGTAAACACACACACACATAGGGCTCCATCTTGTGCCACCCCTTACTCCTTATCCCTAAACCTATTTGCCATTTTTTACTATTTTAAAACATTTAAAAATAGTTCAACTAGCCAATCTACATCGACAAGCATTGTTAGCTTGTAGATCGACTATAGGGCATAGGCTAGTGTCCATTTGGAGGAAGGAGGAACGAAAGTAAATACCAAAGATCACAATAACAACAACGTGGCATAACAGGCATATAGAATAGAATGTGTCGAATAGTGGATCATTCTCTCCTTGGGAGCCTCTATCAGGCCATCTATTTATAACACACCCACATCATCAATCCATCCATACACTCAATACTCCATAACACTGACACGCACGCACACACACCCCCAATCCATCCATCCATCGACTCAATACTCCATAACACTGACACACACACACACGCACGAACACGCACACGTGCGCGCGCACGCACGTCGCACGCACATGCACACACACACACACACACCCCCCCAATCCATCCATCCATCCATCGACTCAATACTCCATAACATTGCATCACCATGCTGCTGAAAAGTAGGGCATCTAGTGTGTGTGTGTGTGTGTGTATCTCTTGGCCTCACTCTGACACACACACACACGTCGCACACACACACACACACAAACGGAAGTGCATTCCAATAAGAGTGCAAGTGATCCATCCCTCCTGCTCATCTGTGACGTACTGTATAGCACTGCCGTGATTCATTCTGTAGCGCTCTCAAACACAAAAACACACACACGCACACACACAAACACACCACAAAATGCCCATATATGGAATGCAACTACTTTCACTGCGTTACGTTGCTGTGCATTTTTATAGTACAATATTTTTCAATGTGGCTGGCACGCACACACACACACACACACACACACACACACACACACACACACACACACACACACACACACACACACACACACACACACACACACACACACACACACACACACACACACACACACACACACACACACACACACACACACACACACACACACACACAGGATTATCCATTTAAGATATTATCAGGCAGCTAGATCCAGGGAGGGACAGGAACGATGAGAGAGACAGACAGACAGACAGACAGACAGACAGACAGACAGACAGACAGACAGACAGACAGACAGACAGACAGACAGACAGACAGACAGACAGACAGGACGTGTGAGAGAGGAAGAGGACATAACAGTACAGACTAGTCTCTCTACCAACAAGTGTGTTCATGTTGAATTAACCATTTGAACCCTATAGCAGTATAGCATCCCTATTCTAGGAAAACAATCCAGCACAAAGACAGCATGTGTGCACACACACACACACACACACACACACACACACACACACACACACACACACACACACACACACACACACACACACACACACACACACACACACACACACACACACACACACACACACACACACACACACACACACACACACAGCACATCTGGTCAGGCCTTTGTAATCATGTTGGTACACAGCTGCATGACCATATGATAGACAGATCAAAGACCCCCCCCACCCCAACACACACACACCCGCGCGCGAGAGAGAGATAGGATTACCGATTAAGGGGCTATTAGGGGAGATTGAGTGCAATGACGAGGAAGAAAGCAATAAGAATAATATGTGAATCTTTCCACATGCAATTCTGTAAGAGGCTGCATGTCCAAACAGCCCTTTGTTTGGACATGCAGCAGCCATTCACGCAGAGTCAAACTTGATACCTCCCTGCTGGAACACACACAAAAAGAGCCATTACTTTTACAATCGCCTACACTCAAAAGTGACCTCGCAATATGACACCACACAACGTACTAAACTGACATGTTCAGGAGTTAAGCGTCTTGCTCAAGGACACTTTCG
This sequence comes from Electrona antarctica, assembly GCF_951216825.1. Lineage (NCBI taxonomy): Eukaryota > Metazoa > Chordata > Actinopteri > Myctophiformes > Myctophidae > Electrona > Electrona antarctica. The sequence continues at coordinate 50,054,665 of NC_136810.1, forward strand.
ACACAGAGCCAGGAGGGGCCGAGGATCTAACAATGGACTAAAGCTCTCAGTTCACAGGAGGCAGCGCTACTCTAGATACTTCCTTAATGTTAACGAAGTCCACACCCACAACACCAGAGGGAGTGCAACGAACCATGTACAACCCAGATTCGGCACAAACAAGGGACTAAATTATTTTCGCTCCTACTGTATGCCACCAAAATGTGGAACGCCCTACCAACAGTCATTAAGACATGCGAATCCCTTGACTCCTTCAAAACCGCTCTCAAAGGGCACCTACGGACGGCTGCAATTCGAAACTGGCCCCCGTAAAATCTGAATCCCCCCCCACCGCCCCCCCCCCCCCCCCCATTTTTCCCTCACTGTATATGTTTCTTTTCCCTTTTTACCTCCTTTACTGTATGATGAATTCCTGTTCTGTTCTTTGACTATATAGAAGTGTCTATTTGTACGTCTCTAAATGTTTTGATGAATTGAACATGGTGGAACCTCTTGTAAACAAGTGTAATGCTTAATTGGGTCGTCCACTCACAGTTATCAGTCTTTGTATTGAGTTTGTGCTTGAAATGTACTGTAATTCTGCAAACTGTTAATAAATATTTCAATAATCAATCAATCAAACCATCTGAGCCACTGTTTTCAAGGATTGGACAAACAGGACCAAAAATATTACGTCTTGCGCAAAGAATCCAGATATACAGAGATAAGCTAATACCGATGAAGCTACATAATATCCATCTATGCTCTCTCCGGTACACAGATTTGCACTGTGTACAGTTACAGTCACTACAGGCTGTCTACTAGATCTTCTCTAATTTCATTAAGGAAAGCACACACTTCCTCCTAAAACGTAGGCCTGCTAGTGAGCCACGCAGGATGAACAGACAGTATAAGCCATTTTGACCTGAGATCAGATTCTAAAAATGTCTTCTACATCCTGACAGTTTTCTGAAAAAGCTATGTTTCTATGTCAGTCGTTCTTCCGTACTGCTATGTTAACCCATTTTGACCTGGGAACGATTCTGCAAATGTCTTCTAAATCCTGACTGTTTTCTTGAAAAAGCTATGTTTTTCTTTGTCAGTCGTTCTCAAACACTTTCATGTCACTTTTCACGATTCTTCAAAAATAGCAGACCTACAAGCTCGTAGCGCGCCACTCGGTGGCGCGCTATGAGCTTGTAGATCTGCTATTTTTCAATAGCTAAAGCATAACATAATGCTAACACCAAAAGGGATTCCCGCCTAAAATGGGATAAGCACATTTCCATTGAAATCAACCGTTAGGGGTGGTACAAATGCAAATGAATGGGCACGGCATGACACAAACGACAAATTAGACCAATAGAGCCCCCCCGTTGGGCACTCAGGTCCAAACACAAACATTTCCCCCAATGAATTTTGTTCTATTGTCCAGAAAGGGGTGTCGTTAATGATCAAACGCAGGACACATTTGGCCTTCAATTAATGAGCGTATACATCTATCCAATCTTTATAAAACTTGTTGGAACTTGTGAACTCTGTAGGCCTACTGTAAATATTTTAAACCAATCACAATCATTCACAGAGTTACACAAGTTAATTGATGTAGAACAGCTTCCCTCCCGTTCACGAGTTATACAAGTTGTTTTCATTGTTTAATTCGCGTTTTTAATACGTTTGAAGACTTATACAGGGTTTCCATCGGGCAGAGTGGGATAGGTGACGTGTTCGGATGATGTCACCTTTGCACTGGCATGCAAAGGCTTCTGGGAAATTGAGGCCCAATGCATTCCAATGGCAATGGCGGCGCGATACGGGTGTCCTCCGCTCTTTGTTATTGATCGGCACTTTGGATTATTTTTCAACACTACACAACAAAGGATCACACCGTTTTAAGGTGGATTTTTCATGAAACGGAGCGATGAGGTGGCGCGCTATGAGCTTGTAGATCTGCTATTTTTCAATAGCTAAAGCATAACATAATGCTAACACCAAAAGGGGTTCCCGCCCAAAATGGGTTAATTCTGGAAATAGCAATAGTGGACGGCAGGCGTGGCTTTACAATAGAGGCGAGGGAGGCGGCTGCCTCCCCAAATTAACCTCGTCTCCCCTTGACTTGTCAGTCAAGAGAGAGGGAGAGAAAAAAACCCCACCAAAACAGAATAGTTTGCAGTGTGGTGGTTCTTCAAAGGTTAGTGAAAATCACACCTGTGTGAAGTAAGTGGTGCAACTCCGTGTGGGGGTCCCCGGGAGGGTCCCCTCAGTACTGTACTGTCACTGTACTATACTGGCACACCCAAAATCACCATATATACAGTTAATATGTGCGTGTGTGTTTGTGTGTGTATTAGGTTGCGCACAGGTGGTTTTCGTGCTCAGACGCACCCAGCCACCCAGGCAGGCAGGCACCCACCCACACACATACTCACTTAAGGAAGTGGTTGCACCACTTAAATTAAAAACTAGGCAGTCAAATGGGGACTGCGATGTTTTTATCCCACAGTCAAACTGTTATGTTACAGTAGCTATGTCCTGCTTGACTTCTGCCTGTAAAGAGCTGTATAAAGTCAGACTACTGGTACAAATGTGAGTTGAGAGAGAGAGATAGTATCAAGAGCAAATATCACCTGTAGGCCTACGGTATATTTGTTGCAAGGACAGAGTATTGCAGGTTTCTGCTGACAGCGTAGAAAAATTAGACCCAGACGGTGAAGTGGAAAATCCCAGTCCTCTGTTTGGGTCTGTTCAGCCTGCTTGCCTCTTTCTGCCGTCTCTCTCTCCGTGTCACCAAAGACAATAGCTCCATTTCTGTGACCAATTTACTGTAATTATATTCATTATAATTTACGTATTATAATCAGTGTCTATATAGTCCACTCTCGCCCCACAGTACGTTGTACAATGAAGAGCCAAAAAAGAACATCTAAAAAGCTCACAATCTCCTGTAGATCTGTTGTTTTCGCCTTACAAGCACGCAGATTGCAGACTACTATTGACTCTATCCCTTGGAGAGTTGCAATTGATGACCAGGTTAATAAACATGGGGAAACATTCCATGAATCGATCCTCTATTTGATAATTGTACGTCAGTGTCACCAAAGGGTAAAGCGGTGGTCGGGTTATATTGTAGCGCCTTTTGACTGTTTTGAGTATTGTTTGGAATTTTAAGATATTGCTCACATCACAATTGGTAGACAAGGACAGAGCTCTTATTAACTTGATTGGAGATAAATGTCACCTACCGGATCACTCAATGCTGTGGCTAAAGGTTAGGGATGCATGAAATCCCTCCAACTGCAAGAAGTGCCTGTTTGCAAACGCCAGTGAGCCTTTACTATGAGACCCAGCAGAACATGTCTGTCTGTGTGTCCGTGTGTCACGCTGTAACACCACCCGCCCGCCACCAGAGGGCGCAGCTGTATCATACACAAAAACACACACGCACGCACGTACACACGCACAAACGCGCATGCACACGCAAAAAAAATAAAACTTTAAAAAATATATAAATAATCAAAACAAATAAAAAAAATTATAATAATTTAAAAAAAAAGAAAAAAAAGAAAAAAGAAAAATTAACAAAAGAAAATTAACAAAAAAGAGAACAAAAAAATTAACTTAAAAAAAAGAATTAAAAAAGGGGAATAAAAGCTCTGTGTGTGTGTGTGTGTGTGTCAGACTGCCACAACAGCTGCGTTCGCTCCCCGCGTTTACGCGTCTTACTTGTACAGCTATAGACACATTGAGTCGGTAAGTACCAGCCACTTTCCTAAATTCTGACATGGGCCGTACTGCTACGTTAAAATTAATTGAGAGATTACAGACTCTAAACAATCAAATCACCACAAATGTCATTCTGGCCAATCATTTTTGGCGTATTCCCTTTTCTGCCCTCACTTTTATCCTCAATTATGTACTTTGCTCAGCCAATCAAATGGGTGATCAGCCCGTGTTTGTTTTTCACACAAAAACGGAAAGCTGGACATAGGAGGCCGGGTCTAGCGCCCCTCAAAAATAAATATACTGAAATACAGTAAAGCCTATACTAATGTAGCCTGGTCAGCCACGCGCACTTCATCATCAGATATTATTGTATTATATAAGGAGGAAGAATTTGTTCCAAAAAGTGTACAGTATTTGTTAAAATTACATTTTTATGTGGACACATGCCCACCAGTTCATTAAGAATGCCTGGTTTGCCTGGTGGGTGGTGATGGGTGGTGAGCCACCTGAACTGAAGCCGCACCCACAGCTGTTGTTGTATGATCAAGGGGGAGGGGTTATGGGAGGGGGTGATATTGTGATGTGACTATCACTGTTTTTTTCATTGGCACGTTTTGACTGTCGAGGTTTCAGCCTCCAGAAAGAAACCCTAAATACAAAGGGAAGACATCATTGCACATAACAACCACACAGAGGGGTCTAATGAAGTACCGTCACCTCATGAACAACATGCAAATCTGGGAAAAAATTAAAAATAAAATCACTGCACTGCACTCCATCTTTAAAAATGAGGAACAGTGTGTTTTGAAATAATGGCGTACTACAGTAGGTTACTGGGTCTGTCTTTACCACATCTGCCTGGCCACGAGTCACAGAGCTATCCTTGGTGCTGGAATATACTATGTGAGATAATAGCAGGCATTCTTTAGAGTTTAGATAACTGGAACATGACACGGAAAATACAAACATTTCCACGCACATTTCCACTAGGCCGAGGACGAAATGCCACTTCATTCTTTTTAAATCAGCCTCATGGTGGCGCTATAACAGGCCAATTCCTGTTTTTACCTATAACTGCATCGATCTGTGTACAACTTTGTATGCGCACTCTCTAGAGGCCATAGCAAAACATTTTCCCTGCATTTTCCACATCTCCCAGTTATAGCGCCACCATGAGGCCGATTTCTGCAAAACATATATTAGTTATTATATTAGTCGCACAGATTTCATCCAAATCTCACGCAAATCGGTACACATGATCTCTGTAGTGCATGTGATCAAGACGTGTCTGTTGGATTTCTCAGATTCTACACTGATTGGCTAAGATTGCCTTCCAAAGTTTTCAGGAGTGTCCCGTTTTGTACAAAATGCTGCAAATCATGAACGCAGGGCCCGAGAGCAGTGAAACTGTGCACGCATATTCCCACTAGGCTGAGGAGGAAATACCACTTGACATTTTTCAAATCAGCCTCATGGTGGCGCTATAACAGGCCAAGTCACGTCTTGCACCGATCTGCATTAAACGTTGTATGCACAAAATGTTGTGTGCACACTCCCTACAGCCCAAGGAAAAACATCTGGCCTGCATTTTTCAATTGTGCCTTTTCAAGCGCCACCAGGAGGCCCATTTATGTGCAACACTCTTTTTTATGTTAGTCCTTCAGATTTTATCCAAATATCAATCCTGGTGGAAACCTGTGCCCCCGAGGTGCACTTCTTCTAGTTTCCTCTCGCTTTGGCCTGCTGGATTTTAAGGCCTGTTTTTAAAGGACGCCAGTGATTTGCATTTTTTGAGGGAAGGGGTCAGCATGGCAGCAGCAGGGAGAGCGGGAACGCAGAAAGATCACAAAGTGGTGTAAACATCCGAGCGAGATTTGATCGCGCGCCAACCTTCCGGGATGAATTCATAATTGTCTCTTCTACGAATGCACACGGCTGTCTTCTGCTTCCAGGATAAAGCACCATCTATGTCTCTCTGGGCCTGCATTTAATCCATTTTGGCCTGACCTCGAAATTAAAAAAAAATCTTCTAAATCCTCCAGTTTTCTGAAATAAATATTTTCACGATTTTTCAAAAATAGCAGACCTACAAGCTCATAGCGCGCCACTCGGTGGCGCGCTATGAGCTTGTAGATCTGCTATTTTTCAATAGCTAAAGCATAACATAATGCTAACACCAAAAGGGGTTCCCGCCCAAAATGGGTTAATTCTGGAAATAGCAATAGTGGACGGCAGGCGTGGCTTTACAATAGAGGCGAGGGAGGCGGCTGCCTCCCCAAATTAACCTCGTCTCCCCTTGACTTGTCAGTCAAGAGAGAGGGAGAGAAAAAAACCCCACCAAAACAGAATAGTTTGCAGCGAGTTGCTCGGCCATTGGCTCCTCCTCGCCCATTCAATCTATTCCGTAGTCCGACCAATACGAATGCACATTTCTGCCTTTGTCTCATGGGGTGCCATGGGTTATGGTAGGTTAAAAAAAATCACACTCGTGTGAAGTGAGGGGCGCAGCGAGGGTAGTATTTATACCAGGCAGATGACGGTTTTGGTTACATCTTGGATGCTAAAGTATTAGCGTTAATGCTAGTGAGTTAAAATGAGGCCAATCCTTACTTTAGAAAATGCCAATGTTCCAATCGTGATCACTGGATAATCACAAAGGAACATTTGCGATTTGTTCAAAACCATGGACAGCGCCCTAGTTTCTGAGAAAAGAGCGTGCAAAGGCTAATACAGAAGCTAATGGCAACATTTAAAGTCCATAGACTTGATGATGTAATTTCGGTGAAGCCATGCATTGGAGGGGCTATAGCGCCCCTCAAAAAGAAGCTCTTGATGGAGTGATGAGAGGGGGGGTGGGTGAGAATCTTTGCCAGACCAGGAGCAGGCAGAGGCGATGCAATACGGTAATAATAACTTAGATAAGTTAGATTTGAATAGCGGCATGCAAAGACGCTTTAACCAAAACAGAGCAAAACAAGCACAGAGTCAAAGGCCTTGGCGAACAGTTGCCTTTTCAGTGTGGGGTTATATGGCTGCCACAATGTTAAACTTGTATTTTGAAGGGTCGAGCCGGAACGCGGAACCCAGGGTCTTCCGGCTGCGTGAATGGGCTATTCGCGCAGTCTAGATGAACGTGAGCTGCGAGAGGACATGTTTGGAACGAACGGCACGCGGTACACAGTCAGGTTCACACAAACAAAGTGAAATGCTCGGTGCGATCCGCATGGACAAGGGAAAACGTGTCATGTAACTTTTAGATGAAATACACGGACGGACCTTGAGACGTACAAACTGTTCAGAACTCAAAGAATTAGCACCCATAGCTGGTAGGGGGAAAAGGGTGAATGTCGTTCACTGTGGATGCCGAAGTGTTATTGTTTACAGACTGTTTATTGTATTTGGTTTATGGGATTCAGGATGCATTGTACAGATTATTGAAAATATCGGCTATGTAGGGGGAAATGTGCAATGTATCTGTAGTATTTGGATTTTATATTGTGACGGTTCCCTAGGACCTAGGTTGTGTATGGTGTGTGTATATTTGCTATAATATGCTATAATATATAATGCCTAGTAGTAGGCCTACAGTACTTCACTTATTTGGGGTCATGTGATTATGTTTTTTTGTACTTTCCTAATCATTTGTATTATTGTGTCCAATAGGATTGGGGAGCAGAGCTGCTAATGATGATCAGCTCGCACCTGGGCCGGGGCATCGATGCCCTATAAATGCCTGCTTCCCCAGTCCTTCCAAGGAATGGTCACGTGACTGGGCTGCGCCATGACACTTTCATGGGAGCCCAATCCACACCGGAAGTTCAATGAATAAATGGCAGTGAATGGAACCGGCTGGACCAGCTCATAACAAACATTATTTCTGAACAATTGAGACCTTTTGTCATATAATCGGTTCAGGAATATAAACAAAGATATATCACAGGTTGTTTTCTAATCACTTGCTTTTCGATGTGCACAGAGTGCACACTGCACAGTATATAATTTTATCTGAGGATCTAAACGGCAGCAGGTATCGTTTCTGGTATCGCAAGACAGGAAACGGTGGGAAGTCTCGCAATACTTGGTACGTTCAGAAAGGTACTTTGTGCTCTTTAGATACCATGGGCAGTATTATGCGTGTCTTAAGTACCAGGTCTTATGACTTAACTTAAGACCTGGAGGCGTGGTCAATGCTGTTTGGCCACTCAGAATAGCCAAATGGCATTGATAACGCCTCCAGGTCTATAAACATTACACAGTGTACACATCGAAAAACAACACAGCAGACAATAATGTGTTATGTCTTCTGTTGTTTTCCAGAAGCGATTACTTTACAAAAGGTCTCAGTCATTCAGAAATAGTGTTTGTTCATGAGCTGGTCACTGAGCTCTCATCGACTCCAGTGCATTCTGCCGAACTTCCGGGTGTAGTTTGGCTCCCATGAAAGCATCCATGAAAGTGTCATGGCGCAGCCCAGTCACGTCACGTGACCATGTCCTTTCCTTCTCAAAGCTTCCTTGAGTCCTTCCCCAGTTCTGTTCGTTTCATTTGCTTTCTGCACCTCGCCAGCTATGCACCCTTTTCAACATTTTGGTTAATGCATGCAACACGCACCCACACACACTTCACTCATGCATACACGCACTAGCGGCACTACACCACTGACTACTGATTTCCACACTTCATCTGTTTATTCATGATGTATTCCTTGATTCCTTATTTTTGCTTAATTCATAAATTCTATTTCTTTGGTAAACTGTGTCTCCCCTGTCTGTTTGTTGTGTACCTTGGCACCCCCTATAGGCCAGGTGCACAACAATATGAAGATCAGCTCCAGATCGGTGAACCAATAGGATCCACCGGCTGTTTCAGCCGGCACCCGCCCCTCTATAGCACCCGCCCCTCTGCACCCGCCCCTCTACAGCACCCGCCCCTCTACAGCACCCGCCCCTCTATAGCACCCGCCCCTCTACAGCACCCGCCCCTCTACAGCACCCGCCACTCTATAGCACCCGCCCCTCTACAGCACCCGCCACTCTATAGCACCCGCCCCTCTACAGCACCCGCCCCTCTACAGCACCCGCCCCTCTATAGCACCCGCCCCTCTACAGCACCCGCCCCTCTACAGCACCCGCCCCTCTATAGCACCCGCCACTCTATAGCACCCGCCCCTCTATAGCAGAAATCACACGGGCTGAGGCAGGCCATAGATATTAAAAAATATAGATGTCTCATTGGTCGCTGCAGTTCGTTGGAGCGACCTGTCAATTGAGGAAGTCAATTGGAAGGCAAGTGGCTGCTGGGAAAGAGGGAGTCGCGACTCTGATTGGCCTATACCGAACGTCCCCTTCCGTTCTTCCGTTTTGCTTCCGCTATGCTTCGCAAGGAATCTCGGGAAAGCTATGGCCAAGTCGCTTCCCGTTGTCTCCATGTTGCCTTCCGTTGATATACATGATGCCCCAGAGCCGGACGGATGAGGCGTCTTATGTTTATATGTCTAGTATGGGGCAGGCTATGACTTTACAGGATGGCAGGAGTTCACTTACTTGCCGGAAGGCTAGCTTCCTCCCACACATTATTCTGTCAAATACACACTGTTGAGATGTTGTTCAGCAACATGCTGCGTAGAGAGGCTGACTGAGAACACTGTGGACTGAGTCAGTCACTCAGGGTTTTACTGTGTACTCATGGCTCATAAGTATCCCAAAAAAGTGAACTTGCCTCTGTGACCGAATTCAGCAAAACCTACCCTATTTTAGCTGCTGCAAGTGTCGCAGCATGATGTCGATCAACCCTTAAAATAATACCCTGTATGTAACGCACGCGCACACACGCACACACACACGCACACGCACACGCACACACACACACACACACACACAAATAACCTAATAACCTTCCCATCACACATTCCCATCCTATATAGACCTAGGCCAACTCTTAACCAATTCCCTGGAAGCCATCTCCTCATAGTGATGGTACCTCCACAATGCCAATTGTCACTCTAATGGCCTTTCTGACACACTCATTTACTCGTTTAGTGTGCATGCGTATTAAGGGGGCACAAAGGGTATTCAATTCATACCGAACCCTGTGTGTGATGTATTATCTGTGCAGACACTACAACCATTACATTAAGATCGGCTCTGTTCTTCTCTATACTGAGAGTAGTAATTTCCCCCCTCTCCCTACAGTACACAATATGACTCATTTAACCTCTCACTGACACCATCACTGAATCTTTGTGGGCCCTATACAAACAACTGCTGTCTTTATTATCTTTCTTATCTCTCTCTCCATCTCCATCTCTCCCTCTGTGGTCGGTAATCAGTCAGCTTAGCTGCTCATCTCGGTAAACACCATTAGCCCCAGCCAGCACAGACCACCAATCACGGTTCAGTACCACCAGCGGGCCAGCCTATAGCAGCGAGGAACACTGAGTCCCTCGTGACATGCTGACCTGATGCATGTCGGTGAGCGGTTGCTATGGAAACCCTTACTGTACCGAGTGGCTCCGCAGAAATGCAGTAGAGCAAAGGAGAGAGAGGGAGGAAGAGAGAGAGGGAGGGAGAGAGAGGAGGAGGTGGCAGGAATGAAACAATGCTCATCCATAATAACATATATTATATTAGTGTTTTTTTAGAAAAGGTTGGTTGTTTGAGGATGATAGGGGAACGTAGTGTTTTCTCTAGTGCAGAGTGATTGATTAAAGCCCTATATCGCGTGACATACGCGATATAGGGTGACTGTTCTACGTGCTCCCGTTTGTATTTTTTATTCAACGTTTGGATTCCTAGAGCATAATATGACATCAATAAAACAGGGACGCAGGGTTGAAAGTGCTTCAAAGCACTCGGGGCAGACCAGGCAACCATTTTTGAACGTTCTGGCTCGGTACTATACTCTTGGTTTGGATGAGAGACAGACGGACGGACAGCTTTGATGAATCCACGCTATTAGCGTAATAGAATGCTGCCCAGGAAAGACATCGAGCAACCTGTTGCTGTTATGCTGCCGTTCATCCTGTATATTTTTCCTATTAAGTAATTGAAAGGAGGGACAACTGAAAACGACATCCATCTACTGTAGGTTAACCAGGAGCATGTGGTCACAGCCTACACTAGTCATTTAGTCAGCCATACAAAATATCTGCTTCAACGGAACTGTAACCACTTTAAACCGGGCATGCATATTTTGGGGCGTGCCATTATAGCCAAACATTTTTGCTAAATAAGAATATTAATAACTAGAACTGCACTCTGTCGAGTGCCTACTTGCTTGTTGCACACAAGTAGGCCTAGTGCGCAAGCACTGAAACATTTGCAATATTGAATTATTAGGTTTAGCCATTTGCTACGTACCTTGCTTTTGGAGGAAAAAAAGTTTTGAAGTATGGTAATGATTACTTATGCCTGGTATGGCAGTGGTGTCAGATTACATACATGTATACATAGGGGCATTACCTTTAGTCCACCCGACACTGAAACATGTCATCGTTACGTCACCATCGATAACCAATTATACCCTGTACATATATTCATCACGTCATATGCTCATATGTCTATATATATACGTCTATATGTATGTATATGTAATTTCTGAGTTGGTTAGTGGTATAATGTGGTTACTCGGGTGGTTTGATGCGTATGTCCCTTTAATTCACCCGACACTGAAACATATCATTACGTCACCATCGTAAACCAATTATACCCTGGCATTGGTACATATCTTCATCACGTCATGGGACATGCGCGGAAAACATACCTGTACGGTCTGCTTCCGTATGTGCCGTGCCAGCATTTGACGTCATATCTTTTGCTGCTAAGGGACATTGGTACATATCTTCATCACGTCATGGGACATACGCATCGTAGCACCTGACTGATAACATTACTTGCACGCTCTGCTTGCGCAAGTAATAATAATAATAATTGAGAAAATAGCCAACTGGCTCCATTAAATGGGCTTGATAAGTAACATACTCGATGTGGGTTGATAACACTCGAATCCGCTAGATCCTACAGTGCTTGTAGAATGGCTATTTTCACTATTCGCAATACGATAGAAGTAGAAGATAAGGTCTGTGGACACTTAAACATGAATTAAACATGAAAGCAAAGCATGGGAAGATTAAAAAATAAGAGAGGGCGCTACGTGAAATACCGTCCATCCTCCTCATCATAAAGCAGACAGCTGCTGGCAACCCGCCTGTAGTTAGTTAGTTATTTAAAGTTAGAGATCATGGAACGAAAACAATACGAAAACGAAAAATGTGCTAAAAATGTGCTACTCTTCAAACACCATTAGTGGTAAAAGTTTGTGGTTGTGTAGCCTGCTGCAATACTTGAGTGTTTGTATGGTAAATCCAATGGATGTACAGTACAGTACAGTACAATACAGACAGACAGACAGACAGACAGACAGACAGACAGACAGACAAGACAGAACCACGTGGGGAAACAAAATAAAAAGAATGAATGAAACGACACATTCTGCAACTAGGCCAATCTCTTCTGCAATTACTGTATCTAGGATCAAATACAGAACGTTCCAACACGGCTCTCCCATTCATCAGTAGATCAGCTCAGACTCGGCATTCATGATTAGTCTTTCCCTTCAAATGATATCTGCTCTTTACTTCTGTCTCCACACTATGCCATTGCGCGCTCACACTGTCAAATTAAAAGATATCAATCATTACAATTATATCATAATTGTCCCTCCATCCATCTATCCACTTGGCCGTTCCATCATCCATCGATCTTTGAGACCTGTCCAGAGTGTCCACGCCAATGATTTGCGTTGCAACACGTTGCACAGAGCGCAGAGAAATCACATCGCTCTTGCAGGTATAGGGCTGTCACGATTACACATTTATGTCCACGATTTAATTTTTGGCAACGGAACATTATGAATAGAAATGACATTTGTTTTGCCTTGTAGGCTTCGTATTGAAAAAGCGCACAGGGCAGATATGACAAATAACGGAAATATACTGTACCAAGGAATTACTGGCATTTTTTTTTTTAAAGTAAAACGTTTGCGACCCGTTGTAAGCTTGTAGATCAGCTATTACTGCTTTTTTTAAACGTACTATGAACATATTTCAACATGGAAACACAAAATAATTGAGATTAATAATCATTGTGTAATAATGGTGGTTGCCAGTTCAACTGGGTGGACTGCGCTGCGACTGCGAGTCTATAAACATCAGCTCTGTCCATCCATCAATCTGTCACTCTACCCCACTATCAGCATTCTGTACCCCCACATGTTAATTATCTGCTATTCTGACTTCTTCTCCTTTGTCCTTATTCTACCCTTCCATCCTTTGTGCGTGTGCGTGTGTGTGTGTGTGTGTGTGCATGTGCGTGCATGAAGTTCATATCAGTGTTGTAATGACCTGCTACAGTACTTATAGTTATGTAACAAGGCTTTGACCGCATGTAGCTGTTTGCCCGAACTTAACACCTTTCGTGTGTGTGTGTGTGACTGTGTGTGTGTGTGTGTGTGTGTGTGTGTGTGTGTGCGCATGCGTGTGTGTGTGTGCGTGCATCTTCGACTGGGATACATATTCAGCCTAACTGGACCTGAACTGAACTCTTCTCTGAGGAAAGTCTGGTAGACTGGTCTAAATTGTATGTATCTACGAATTTCTATGGAATATCTCAATTGTTTGATGATCGGCTACACTATCGGCTACACTATCAAACAATTGAGATAGTCCATAGAAATTCGTAGTAGTCACTACGAACACGTACGAGGTACATCTCAGCATCGAGGTGGTTGCCAGTTCAACTGGGTGGACTGCGCTGCGACTGCGAGTCTATAAACATCATCTCTGTCCATCCATCAATCTGTCACTCTACCCCACTATCAGCATTCTGTACCCCCACATGTTAATTATCTGCTATTCTGACTTCTTCTCCTTTGTCCTTATTCTACCCTTCCATCCAAAAAAGTCTGATAGACTGGTCTGGTCTAAATTGTATGTATCTACGAATTTCTATGGAATATCTCAATTGTTTGATAGTGTAGTGTATCGGCTACACTATCAAACAATTGAGATAGTCCATAGAAATTCGTAGTATAGTCACTACGAACGCGTACGAGGTACATCTCAGCATCCAGGATGTCCCCAACAACAGGCTCAAGAAAAAATAGTGATACGTCAGCTCTGTGTGACAAGCAGGTCGACCGGTTATACAAAACTGTCATTTCCAAACCCTTGTGTTGCTCGGGACTTTTAGCAGGGGACCTGCCATGATCCCCCTCCGTCTGTTCCTTCGTGCACCCCTTAAGGCGGTACAGGCTGAATTTAGAGCCTCCGAATATGCAGAATGTCCCTTTGGCAGCAGCGGAGGTGAGGGGCGTTGGAGAGAGAGGTATACTCAGAAGACATGTATAGGGAGGACAGCAGATTGTGTGGTTTTTTAAGAGAGAAATAGAGAGAGAGAGAGGATGGGGGGGGGGTCATATCAGTACAGTACTGTACGGACCACATGCACTCCCGGCTTCTTGCATGTCTCCCCCTCTCTCTCCGACATTCGTTTCCGGCCTTTCTACACTCCGTACTATACAATATTATACTATCTACTATCCAAAAAAGGAGAAATAATAATAACCTTAAAACTAGGCATGTGCCGATGAGACATTTTGGCCGATATCGATATCCGATATCATGTATTGCTGTTATGGCCGATAACCGATATTACAGATGTCGATATGATCTCATTCTGTATTAAAAAAAATTATAATAATTTCGTCCATTCTGAAAAATACATGTAACAGGGTGTCTGCACTGCAGGCTTTATAGGCAAGTCCGATTTAACTTTAATACCTTTACATTTAATATTGTGAGCTTATAGATCTGTTCAAGCTGTTACTTTGGGCTTGTTTATCAGTAAAGACAGACCGATTAATCAGACCGATTAATTAATCGGTCTGATAGATTGATCGAACCGATGCCGATTAATCTAAAAACAACTAGAATCGGCCGATACCGATGTTGTTTGCCGATTAATCTCCCAACACTACTTAAAACTGTCAGGATCTGCCTTCTGTGTGTTGTTTTTGTTGTTCTTGGAACTTATTCTGAAGTTATGCTATGGTGTTCTTGAACCTTATTTTGAAGTGATGCTTTGTGTTTCCTGTTTTCCTTTGTAGTTGGTTCCTGCCTTGTCTCACCTTCCCTGATTTTTGGTTCTTTGTTTCACCTGTGTCTTGTTTTCCCCCAGCCAATCCTGTTGTTTATTTGATTTGAGTTCACCTGTGTCCTGTTAATCTTGTGCCTATTTAAGCCCTGTGTTTGGTTGTGTTCTGTGTTGGATTATTGTATTGTCACCTGAGTTCCTAGTCTGTTTTATGTTTGTTTGATGGTGTTGCTCTCCTGCAAACCTGTTTAAATAAACTTCCACTTGATTCTGACTTCCTCGTATTTGGGTCCTACTTGGAAACCACCTCCTGACAGAATAATCCAACCACCATTGGACCCAGCGGGAAGAGTTTTGTTTTTGATTATTTTCAAGATGCCAGCAGTTTGGAGCAAGCCGCTAGTGAGCCCAGGTCTGTCGGTGTACACCCCTGTGACACATGCCTGTACTCTGCCATCTCCTGCCCATGCCTTGCCCACCCAGGGGCTCCACGCTCCTCACCCTGAGCGCTATGGAGGTAATCCTGAGTCCTGTGACTCTTTCCTTGCCCAGTGTTGGGCAGTTTTTGAGGACCAGGCACCTGCCTTCTCCACTGAACATTCCCGCCTGGCTTATGTGAGGTACATGCTCACAGGAGAGGCCCTATCCTGGGCTATTGATGTGTGGGAGGAGGAACAAAGTTTTTGCTCCAGCTACAACTCTTTCACAACAGAGCTGAGAAGAGTTTTTGGTTCTCCAGTATCTAGTGTTCCTGAACCTGTGCTGCCCAGCAACACCAAGTCCATGCCTGTGCTGCCCAGCGCACCCAAGCTGCCCAGCGAACCCGAACCCGATCTGCCCAGCGAACCTGAGCTGCCCAGCGAACCCGAGCTGCCCAGCGAACCCCAGCCCGAGCTGCCCAGCGAACCCGAACCCGAGCTGCCCAGCGAACCCGAGCTGCCCAGCGAACCTGAACCCGAGCTGTCCAGCGCCACCGAGCCTGTGCTGCCCAGCGCCACCGAGCCTGCGCTGCCCAGTGCCACCGAGCCTGCGCTGTCCAGTGCCTCCGAGGTGCCCAGTGTCACTGTGCCCGGTGCTGCTGACACTCTTCTGCATCCCTGCGTCCCTACACCTGCCTGCTTTGTGAACTTCCCTGATCTTGTCTGTAATGACTCGGTACCTGTCTACCCTGAGCCGACTCCAGCCCAAGACCCATTTGAGGGGTCTCGTTTGGTCGTGTTCAGGGGAACCCGTGGGACCTCCAGAAGGGGGCGTGCGCGACATGGTTCCCGACACCGGCAACGCTCCCTGTTGCCCAGCGTCATGGATTATTCGCTGCCCAGCGCCTTGGAGTCCTTGCTATCCAGTGCCCAGTGTGTATCACTGCCCAGTGTTCAAGAGGCTCCACTGCTGCCCAGTGCTACTGTGACTCTGCCCCAAGTTTTGCCTGAGATTGTGTTGGCTGGTCCCGCCAACACCCTGCCTAGTCCCGTCAGTGACCCGTCCGAGTCCTCGTCTGTCCCTGCCTCTGTCCAGTCCGTGTCCTCGTCTGTCCCCGCCTCGGTCCTGTCTTTGTCCTCGTCTGTCCCCGCCTGTGTCCAGTCTGTGTCTTCGTCTGTCCCCGCCTGTGTCCAGTCTGTGTCCTCGTCTGTCCCCGCCTCTGTCCTGTCTGTGTCCTCGTCGGCTACCCCCGCTTGTGTTCCACATGTTTACCCGGCCGTCGCCATCACCAACGTCGTGCCTGCATCCCCATCGACTTCCCTCGCTGATGCTCTGCCAGCGGACTATGCCGACGCCCAGCCAGACGTCCTGTCAGCTGTCTCGGCTGACAGTCTGCCTGAGACCCTATCCGTTTACCCTGCTGACACTCACATTGAACATTCTGAACTGCCTCTGGTTGTCGCTGTTGAACCAAACCCAGTGTTCCCCCAGCCACCAGACTCCTGTTCTGTCCTCCCAGTGTCCCCCCAGCCACCAGACTCCTGTTCTGTCCTCCCAGTGTCCCCCCAGCCACCAGACTCCTGTTCTGTCCTCCCAGTGTCCCCCCAGCCACCAGACTCCTGTTCTGTCCTCCCAGTGTTCCCCCAGCCACCAGACCCTTGTTCTGTGCTCCTAGTGTCCCCACAGCCACCAGACCCCAGTTCAGTCCTCCCAGTGTCTAAACAGCCATGTGAGGCCTGTTTTGTTCTCCCAGTACCCCTTCAGCCACCTGACCAATATTCTCCTCTCCCTATGCCCCCGTCTCAGTGTCCGCTGCCCCAATCTCTGTCTCCATGTCCTCCTGAGCCTTTGTCCCCATGCTCTGCAGAGCCATTTTGTCCCAGCCCTCTTCAGCCTCTTTGCCCTAGACCCAGGCCCTATAGTCCCGTTTCTAGCCCTGTCCCTGGCCACCTTACTTCCCCAGTTTTGCAGCCTTTCTCCCCTGTATCCCAGTATGCCAGCCCCTTTGTTCCCCAAGTTACTTCCTCTTCCCAGCCTCCTCTGTTCCGTTCTAGAATGTCCTGCCCTTTGGTGGAGGGTTCACTTGGTCTACCTACTGCTCTCCCTTTCTGTTTGTCTGCCTGTCTCCCTCTCTGCGTGTCTGCTAGTTTGTCTGCTAGTCTTTTAGTCCGTCTGTCTACCCCCCAGTCCTCCAGTCTACCTTCTGACTTTCTTTCCCGCCAGATGTGTGAGATCACCTGTTTGTCCGCTTGTCTGCCAGTGTGCCAGTTAATCTGTTTGTCTGTTGGTTTGTCTGAGTTGATGCCTGTCTGCTTGTCTATGTGCCTTTCTGCATGTCTGTCTGTGTGTTTGCCTACTTGTCTTTCAGTGTGATTCCGGTTGTATGGTTGTGCCTTCCGCTGTCTCTCCATGTCTGTCCTGTGTCTGTAGCCTGCAGTGTTTTTCTGGTTTCTTGTAGTCTTTCAGCTAGTTGTGTGATGCCTGTTGTGGATGTCTTTGTCCTTGTGTGTGTCTTCTTGATTGCTTGTGTGAGTGATTCCTATTCTCCGTCTTGTCTCTTTTCTGCCTGTTTCTCGTCACCTTTTCCTTGCTAGTGTCCTCTGTCCTCTCTGTTCTGTATTGGTCAGTCATCCCCAGCCCCTCTCCACCCTGCCTTAGCCCCCAGCCCCTGGCTCTTTGCTCCAGTCCAGTTATTTTCCGCCTTGCCCCCTCTGTCTTGCCCTGTCCCTCCAGTTCAGTCCTGGTCCCTCCGCCGGACCACTTCCCGTTTGTTGTTTTTGTGGGGCGTCTGGGGATCCGCCCCTTTGATGGGGGGTATTGTCAGGATCTGCCTTCTGTGTGTTGTTTTTGTTGTTCTTGGAACTTATTCTGAAGTTATGCTATGGTGTTCTTGAACCTTATTTTGAAGTGATGCTTTGTGTTTCCTGTTTTCCTTTGTAGTTGGTTCCTGCCTTGTCTCACCTTCCCTGATTTTTGGTTCTTTGTTTCACCTGTGTCTTGTTTTCCCCCAGCCAATCCTGTTGTTTATTTGATTTGAGTTCACCTGTGTCCTGTTAATCTTGTGCCTATTTAAGCCCTGTGTTTGGTTGTGTTCTGTGTTGGATTATTGTATTGTCACCTGAGTTCCTAGTCTGTTTTATGTTTGTTTGATGGTGTTGCTCTCCTGCAAACCTGTTTAAATAAACTTCCACTTGATTCTGACTTCCTCGTATTTGGGTCCTACTTGGAAACCACCTCCTGACAAAAACAGCACGGGTGTCCTGAAACAAACCCTGAGTCTTCCGCTTGTTTGGGGAAGACATCCTGCACACAGTGACCAAATGTCCTGATTTGGCCGGGATTGTCCCGGTTTTCGACCTGTGGGTGTCCCTGAACAAAATATCACAAAAGACACTCAAATGTCCCGGTTTTCAACATCCACCACCAGATTGTCCCAGTTTTCACCACAATTAAAATACTCATTTGGAGTGCTTTACACACTGTAGATGTTTATCACATTCTGTTCTTTTGAATGTGCAGGTGAAATAATTACCAGAGTTCCAGACGACAGTGAAGTGTCAATTTAAGGCCTTTTAAGGCCTTTTTAATATTCTAAAAAAGGACCATTGCCGCATCAAAATCAATCAACAAACCATACTATGAAACTGGTCAAGCATTGGCCAAACTGTCAAATTAAATAAGAAAGAGGCAAAGATCTCGCTCACTGCGAGGCGCTGTGAGCTTGTAGATCTGCAGAATATTTACCTGTGGAACCGAGGCTAACTAAATGTAATGCCTCAACTCCTACAAAGTGCTTGTCAGAAGAAAAAAAATGCCTGTGTGTGTCTATCTATACGGCTTGTACAAGGCCGCGTTGTGATTGGCCAGTAGCCACTTCGAGTGGCAGTCAGGGCAAACGCTCTCACCAGAACTTATGGCCAGAACATGAATTACTATTCTATGTCTATCGGGATTCGGGTCGCAACTCGAACGGCCCTGAGCCGGCTCAATCGAACTTTGCAACGTTCGACGCGGCAACTCGCTCGATTTAACTTGCTCGGTGGTGCCTCACGCACCCTGGGCAAGACCTATACGCCGTAGATAGAGGCTATCATTTGTTTGGCCGGCGGAAGTATCGCCCAAGGAAATGACGTTGATGCTTTACAAGGCATCAGTTTACATTCTCCGCGAATGAAACAAGTGTTGTGATTGGTCGGGAAAATATCGTATCCGGGGGGAAATACATCTGACGGATGTTCCGGAGGATACATCCGCCGATAGCTTCTCTGCCTTACGTTGTGACCAGGCTTTTCTTTTCGCAGATAAGTAAGCCTGCATTAACCTGACTCCGCCAGATGGGATCAAGGCAGCACTGTGTATGCCTTGATCCCGCCTCTAGCTGCCGCTGATTGGCCAGGCCGTTTTGTGGCCGGGCATCAAGTCTGCCTGATAGTTCCCAGTTGGGAGCAGGAGGGGGGAACCCAGTGTACTCTCTGCTGCCCCATCTGGCGGAGTCAGGTTAAGCCTGCATGGGACCGAGGCTATAGGCCTCACGTGGCTCAAGTTCACTTGAGACGGCGGACCTCCGTCGTGGTCAGAAACTATACTTTATCGACTAAAAAGCTGTTGTAGGCGAGAAGCACTTCCGCGTTGGCCACAGAAGCGGGGCATGGTTATAAGCACAAGCCGCATCGAGTTTAGAATGCTGCGTGTGTGTGTGTGTGCGCTGTGTGCGTGCACGCACATGGCGTTTCCCCGCACGTCGTCCCCGCACTCTTACCTCCGTCCGAGTACGTCTCCGTCCCGTAGCCGTCCTGCAGCCCGTTGTTCCACGTGCCCTCGTACTTGCCGCTGGTGCCCGTGCTCTCGCGCACGCCGTAGCGTCCCTTGAAGCCGTTGGTCCACTCGCCCCGGTACACCCAGCGGCCTTTGCTCTCCACGCCCACGCCGTGCCTCTTGCCCTGGCCCCAGGTGCCCACGTAGGTGTTCCCGCTGGGCCAGGTGTAGACGCCCAGCAGCTCGAAGCCGTGCTGCCAGGAGCCGCAGTACTCGCCCTGGCCCTTGGGCCCCGTGCAGATCCCGTGGCCGTGTGCCTTGCCCTCGTCCCACCCGCCGCAGTAAGACCCCCCATCGTCAAAGTTGAACCTGCCGCCAGTGGACATGCATGTAACAGAGGTCTTGGCAAATCCCCCGAAGCCTCAAAAAGAAAAAGAAAAAAATGAAGAAGAAAAAAGGAAACAAACAAAGAAAAAGAAAGGGAATAAAGATGGCTAAAACCAATCCATTGGGTTATGTTCTGTGGGTAGAGAGGCAGGTGGTGTGAGCTCTGCTGTGGGGGGGCAGGGATGAAGAGGAGGAGGTGGTGGGAGGGAGGAGGAGACGTCTCCCGGACGGTTCAACCAAACCGGGAACCCGCCGCTGCGGGAGCGTTGCTAAGGGGTTGTCCGACGTGGTGGGAAGGGACCGGGGGGCAGTGGGAAGGCGGTCACACCATCCTCGTGGGTGGCAGACTCTCTGTCGCTGCGTGGTGGCGTTGGCTAGCGGCTCCTCGGGGCTTCTCTGCTGTGGCCGATCATGCAGCAGGTGGTGGGAGCGGAGGAGCGAGGGCCGAGAGCTGCCATCGTCGCGCTCTCCGATCGTCGGGCCTTTGTGCATGGAGGCTTCCTACATGGGCCCGGCCATCGATCTGCCTACACACAAGGCAGCAACAGCACTTGGAAGTCACTCACCGCCCCCTCCTATTGCTCTCTCTCCTCCTTCCTCTCCGCTCCAACGGGCCCACGCTTTCAGCCACCGCCGCCGCCGACCTGATGATGTGTCTGCCTCTCTGGGGTGCAGAGCCCCCAGTGTCTGTCTCCCCCTTGGCCTCCTCGCAGACCTCTCAGACTCCAGGCTAGAAACCGCCAGCCCTAGTAGGTACCCTGATGATCAGCCCCAAGGCCCCCAGCTGGGGCTAAACACACAGAGCTGCAACGGTTTACCATGTTGTACTTGTTTAGAGATATACCCTAAGCCGGCGTGTCCATATAAAGACTCTGTTAGGCTTGTACATTTAATTTAGTTGTCGTCGTCGTTGTTGTCAAGTTAATGTCATTATAAAAATAAAAACAATCAGTATTTATGCAGCTCGTGAAAGGCTTTTTAGGGACAGCATCCTCGCTTTCTCAATTCTCAACCCTCATGAACATGACCATACGCACACACATACACACGCACACACGCTCAGCATGCCTCTGGTCTCGCAGCAGGTAACTCACACATGTAGAGGGGGGTGGGGGGGAGGAGGGGGGGAATAAAAACAAGCCATCAGGTAATCTGTTTTCTTCTTTTTTTGGTCCTCAGTCTACTAGTCTGTCTGGTGGTGCTGGAGAACAGCAATGCAGTCTCCTGTCCAAAGCATGCACGCACACACACACACTACACCCACAGGCAAGCAAGTGCAAACAAGCGGAGAATGAAAATAAACAAGCAAATTGATTTAACGTCCCCTCTCGTCTATTAACTCTCTCTCTCTCTCTCTCTTTCTCTCCTGCTCTCAGTCTGTCCGTAGATCTTTAATCCACAGCATCCATAAGTAGTTTATCCTTTGCGTGGGTTGTGTCGAGGAGGTTGTCTGGTTGATGAAATAACATCCATTCTATAATATGATCCTCCTGTTTACGGCTGTGTGTGTGTGTGTGTGTGTGTGTCTCAGTCTCTCCTGCTACCCCTCCATGTTATCCCTATGGAGCTGCTGGCTGACGCACAGCCTGCCTGCCTTGCCTGCCGTCTTCAAATCTCTTCTCCTCCTCCCCGTATGGCTGGATGGATGGAGCTCCTCTCTCTCTCTCTCGCTCCCCCCCCCCCCCCTCCCTCAGAAATCTGCTCATTAGAGAGGCCTGTTCCAATGCAGCCAACTACCCTCCCCCTTAACAGCGTGCTCCAGCTCTTAAAGAGACACACACTGACTGCACGCACAGAAACACAAACTCCCCCGCCCCACCATCTTCCAAGATTATTCCTCCTCCTCCTCCTCCTCCTCCTCCTCACCTGTGCCTATCAGCCTTTAGAGACCGTCTAAAGATGTTTACCACCCCCCCACCCACTCCAATGCACAGCAATGTGTGTCCCTATGTCTGTCCGTCTGTCTGTCTGTCTGTCTGTTTAGGGTACCAGCAGGTGACAAAGTGGAGCTGTTGAGCTTCACACTGTACAGTGTTTTTAGCAGCCGTTATGTCTCTCACTCTCACACACACACACCGTATTTATGTTTAGACAGGAATGCTACAAATCCACACACACACACACACACACACACACACACACACACACACACACACACACACACACACACACACACACACACACACACACACACACACACACACACACACACACACACACACGTACAGTACAGTACAGTACAGTACAGTACAGTACAGTACAGTACAGTACAGTACAGTACAGTACAGTACAGTACAGTACAGTACTACAACACCAACAGTCAGATAGGTCTGATTTTTTCCCCCAAAGTCGCATTCTTCATCTGAGTCAAAGGTTATGGTGTTTATGGGCGATGCAACCAACCTCATAAGGGGCTGTGTGTATGTGTGTGTGAGACTATCACAAGATATTATTATTTATTAGACTGCCATCTACTGTATGCACAAATTACGAACATACATCACTGCTGTGTGTGTGTGTGTGTGTGTGTGTGTGTGTGCGTGTGTTACCTCAGATGAACTGAACGTCGCCTAGACAGAGTTCTGATGCAGTGGCCCAAGTAAGTCCCACAATGCACAGTAGTACGCGGTATTCACTTAATTTGGTATGAAAAGGTGAGGAAATACATACACAAGTTAGTACAGTTGGTAGCACTTCAAATTATCATTCTAGTAACAAGCATTAATTAACAACAGTTAATATACTGATATATGAGTCCTTATAATTATGCTTATTAACCAAATGATGTGTTAATAAGGCTAAATTAATAATATATAGGCTACCAGATACTGGCAGATACGAATGCGAAAGGCATAATAGGCTCTGCAGGTTTCCAGAAGCTGGCATATCCATGTCTGGTTCTGGTTGATTTTCCCCATAGCTTCGTTTGATTGGCTCGGCTGCAAACGATCAAATGAACCAAGGAAATCAGCCAATCAAAGGAAGCTACGGGACAAGGAATCGGGTAATGCCTCCACTTTCCAGAAACACGGGACGTGACTCTACAGTTCTGCACAGAGCCCTTAAAGCAGTGCTAAGCAAACTTTTTAGCTCAACACCCAAAACAGAGATTAGACATTACTTAATTTAGAAGAAGTCTACATCATTAGAGAATGAAATTGTGGACGTATCCAACAATAACAAGATTCTTTAGTTTGGGGTCAGCAAGTCTAAATCTCATGAGTCTGTGGCTCAAATGCGGAATAAATAATGGGCCTTGATATGAAAAGGGTTGAAAACCACTGCTATAAAAGGATTTATTAAATTATTAACCTTAAATAGGGTAAGTGACATTTTTTGGTTAAATGTTAAATCACTAAATTATGATAGTAATCATTGCTTTTTGATCAGTAACATAGGTCTCCCCGTCTCTCCAACTCTTTAATAAACAGAAAATACATTTTCAGGTAGGTGACAATTTCAGCCAATCAGTAGCCAATTATCAGCGTAATATTTAAAGTGTTCCAGTTTCCCCTGTATATTTTAGTTGCTTCCAGGTTTAAAATAATTTATATCAATATCTTTTTGAAATCTCTGAAAGGAAAATGAATGGGTTTTTATCTATTATATGGCATCACAACATGGATGCCACTGCTATGCCCTATACTGGACCTTGGGACTTATAAGTAACTTATTAACCATTAATTAATATTGTTGATAGTATTAACAATGCTATTATAAGTTATAACAAATTATACAACCTTTATTAATACATATTGAGGTTAGTAAGCTAATGTGTGCTTGTAAATAGGATGTTTGTTTGAAATGCTAAATGGTGCATTTATATAGCACCTTTATCCAAGGCGCTTTACATAGATAGCATTACATTCACCCATTCACACACAGATGGCGGGGAAAATCGGGAGCAATCAGGGATTCAGAGTGTTGCTCAAGGACACTTCGACACCAACTCTGGGGGAGCCCGGGATCGAACTGCAGGGAACCTGGCGGTTTTCTTGCGGTCACTCTACCGCTGATCCACTGCCGCCCCACACTAGATCTACCAGTAGACTAACGCAGTGTGGCGACGAGGTCCATTTCTTCCACTCGTCAATATTAACCAATATGGTGACCCAGATGGAGTATTGGAATGCAACATATTTATGTTTAGACAGGAATGCTTTCACAAATTCGTGCGCACGCACGCACACTCTCTCTCGCACGCGCACGCTCTCTCTCTACTGGTGGCCACAGTGAGCAGCTCTACCAGCACAGTTGAGTGTTTTACCATGTTTCTCATCGAGAGACAGAGGGAAGGAGGGAGCATTATTTACAATTTAACAGACACTCATAATCCAGAGCGATTTACATAAAGCAAGAACAACACGGTCATGGTAATACATAGAAATAGTCATAAGCAGGCTAAGAAGCTATAACATCTGGACAATGAAACTATGAGTATACAACATAATGTGGCGTCTAAATCAGTGGTTCCCAAAGTGGGGTCCGGGGACCCCCAGGGGTCCTTCAGGGGGCCCCATCTATGATAGTTTGGAACCAAATGGACCCTTATGGGTCTGTAACTCTGAGATTTGTACACTCTCGGAGTCAAATTAACATAGATTTTACAATAAATTGGGGTCTCGGCGATAGAAATGCCATTAAATGGGGTGGGTGGGGGGGGGGGGTCAAACTGAGGGTCCTTGAAATTAAAATGGTTGAGACTCACTGCTAGAGCCGTACATATCTTCTCTTATGGGGGTCCTTGTTATATATTTTCAAATGGGGGTCCGCGGGCTAATTAGTGTCAATGTGGGGGTCCTTGACATGAAAGTTTGGGAACCACTGGTCAAAATTACATAAGTTAAGCCTTTGCATGAGACGCCTGTAAGGTCGCCGAGGCCAGACCAGTGCTATATAGTGCATTTACTTTCTCAATTGTCCTACTTTCTCAATGCTCCAATGAACCCAGCCCAGTGAGCCCACCCACCCCCATGCATGCAGATACAGGCCCAGAACCCATGAAACCCAGCGAGCCCACCCACGCCCGTACCATGCATGTGGATCTGAGCTGTTTTGCCCACAACAGAGGCCACTCAGCTGATGAGACGGGCTCAGCTGTGTGAGGAAGGGAAATATTGATGTACTGACATGACCTTCGGATGCAGTCTAACCCAGGCTCTCTAATGAGAGCCTGGGTCATATCAAGGACCCCCAAATTGACACCAATTAGCCCACGGACCCCCATTTGAAAAGATATGCCAAGGACCCCCATGAGAGAATATTTTTTACGGCTCTAGCAGTGA
Source organism: Electrona antarctica (assembly GCF_951216825.1). Lineage (NCBI taxonomy): Eukaryota > Metazoa > Chordata > Actinopteri > Myctophiformes > Myctophidae > Electrona > Electrona antarctica. The sequence goes on from NC_136810.1 coordinate 50,080,364, forward strand.
TTCTCAACCCGTTTAATTTCAAGGACCCTCAGTTTGACACACATTAGTCTACGGACGCCCATTTAATGGCATTTCTATCTCTGGGACCCCATTTATATTGTAAAATAAATGTTAACTCTGAGAGTGTACAGATGGAACCAAATGGACCCATTAGGGTCCATTTGGTTCCATCTGTACACTCTGAGTTACAGACCCTCAAGGGTCAATTTGGTTCCAAACTATCATTTAGCTGGGGACCCACCGGAACTCCCTCAAGGACCCCTGGGGGTCCCCGGACCCCACTTTGGGAACCACTGCTGTAATCTCTGTTGTCCTCGGCTCTCTCTCTCTCTCTCTCTGCCAGGGTCTGGAGGAGCTAAACCAATCCCAGCCCAGATTACAGTCATAAAGTCATCGCAGTAGGCTGGGATTAACTCTTAGGTCTATAAGCACACTAGTAGTGGTGGTCAGTGGTGTAAAGTAAATACAGTACAGTAAGTACATTTTCAGGTACAGGTTTAATGATTGTGTTTAGTTCAATGTTTGTTTTAAAACCTCCATTGACAATGAAGGGAAAATTTACGTCATATTGTCCCTCATTACGTCATATTGTCTCTTTATTGTTAATGACATTTAATGCTTGTGTTGGCACCGTTTGTTTTACTTCACCATTACATGACCTAATCAACATGAGTTAGGACTTTAATATATTAGCGCCCCTCACTTCACACAGGTGTGATTTTTACCAATGAATTTCCAAAACAATTCCAGAATATTTAACCCAATTTCCAGACCTATATATTAACAATCATTCAGCGCAATAATGAGTCTCATAGAATATAGAATGGTATAATTCCATTCCAAATGTTTGCCTACACCACCTGTCCTAGACTAGGGCATATGATCACGCTGCAGCACGTTGTGAGCTTGTAGATCTGTTCTTTTTGTCACATCCAGGTACACATAAGGCTGCAATCACGCAGCCAGTTCGGTGAGAAACGACTTATGTTACATTACATATTTCGTGTAATGTTACACAAATATTTTTCCAGCAACCATGCTAAATTCCAGGACCCTTGATAAATTCTAAACCTTTATGTTTTTTTCTAATTTCACAATATTTACAGGAATTTCATGTCCGTGGGAACACTGCATTTACTTACAGTAAGTCCTGTATTTAGGTAAGATTTTGAGGTACTTTTTCTTTACTGGAGTATTTACAATTTCCAATATTTTTACTTCTACTCATACAAAACATGCATTACCCACTTCAGCCCTACAGTATATAATACATTTTGGCCATGATTGTTCATTTGAAATGGGACATTCTGCACAATGAGTACTTTTACTTTTGGTACTAATTACATTTTGATTGCAATACTTTTGCACTTTTACTCAAGTGCATCTTCAATTCCGGACTTTTATTTGTAATAAAGTATTTCTACATATTGCAGTATTCATACTTTTACTTAAGTAAATACATGTAGTACTTTTTCCACCACTGGTGGTGAGGCGAGCTGGGACGAGACACAGAGAGAGAGAGAGAGAGAGAGAGAGAGAGAGAGAGAGAGAGAGAGAGAGAGAGAGAGAGAGAGAGAGAGAGAGAGAGAGAGAGAGAGAGAGAGAGAGAGAGAGAGAGAGAGAGAGAGAGAGAGGGAGCAGTAGTGTGAAAATAAGTATGTTCCTAAATTACCTTACTAACCCAGTGGTTCCCAAAGTAGAATCCAGGGACCCCCAGGGGGTTGAGATTCTCTTATGGGGTTCCCTGGCATATCTTTTCAAATGGGGGGGGTCCGTAGGCTAATTTGTGTCAATTTGGGGGTCCTTGACATGAAGAAGTTTGGGAAACACTGACCTACTGCAACCTACCTAACCCAGAACTGATTACAAAGAATATTAAAACTAGATCAAGTGCACTAGTGAAATGGAAATAAGTATATAGCGAACAGTCCGAACAGCCACAATAGTGATAAACTGGGATTGAACAAACCTCACCAAATCCCTGATACACCGGTTGACTGTAAGGCAATCTCAGTGTTCACTTAGATGTGGAATCAATGGGTAGAATGGCACGGTGGTTTTCCACTGTCTATATTCAGATAGATAGATAGACAGATAGATAGGGGCGACTGTGGCTCAGGAGGTAGAGCAGGTCGTCCAATGATCCGTGGGTCGGCGGTTCGAATCGCGGCTCCTCCTGTCTACATGTCGAAGTGTCCTTGGGCAAGACACTGAACCCCAAATTGCTCCCGATGTGCGGGTTGGTACCTTGCATGGTTTCCGCCGCAATCGGTGTATGAATGTGTGTGTGAATGGGTGAATGTAATGCACTATGTAAAGCGCCTTGGATAAAGGCGCTATATAAATGCACCATTTACCATTTAGATATAACTTTTAGAATTGACCACAACAACCACTAAATTAGAAACACTAATAAAATGTATGAGCAAAATATGTATTAATTAATACATTTCAGTGTTGATTCGACGTATACATTCCCCTCTGTACAGCTCATTGAGCTTCTCTCTGCACAAACCAGGGTCTATACGTATGTGACATTACCAAATAATCAATAATTGGACTTCTCTCAAGTACTCCACAATGTACACACTCTCAAGCGTGCACATGATACACGGTGAGTCTGTGATCCCTTCTGCTTCTTGACGGCAGAGGCAATTTGTGTCGGCGTGCTTCAGATAGACGAATTGAGATGTCAAGCATCTGGGAGCAGCAGTGGAGTGGCGGTTTGTGCCGACAGCCCGGACTGCTTGTGCTCATAATAAACATCTCGTCAGCTCCTACATACGAGAGCTTTATTAACACAGAGCAGAACACTTTAAAGTGATAAACAGCTAGTATTGACGTAGCCACGCTCCGATTCTGACTGCCTTTACACTCATAAACAACAGGACCAGTGACGTGCTGACGATCGCACAGTGCGTGCCTTCACAGCGACACCCAAAAAAAGTCACACTCTTTAGTTATTTATAAAAAATTGCCTCCCCCCCCCCCCCTCGCCCTTTTTTTGTACTGGAGTTAAAATAAAGAAGGGGCACGCAGAAGAGAGGAAGGGGGTCTGGAAAAGAAAGGGAAGGAAGGGAGCATGAACGTGCGGCAGGCAGCCTCATCCATCTCTCCTCCCGCTCTATATATTATTCATCACCCTCTCCTCATCCCTCGTTCTGTGCACCAATGGAGGATAAAATAGGTCACTCAGGGATAGTAGCTGGTGCTCACGGTGACTGATGTCTTATCTGACACATCACTTGTCCTGCCCTCTGCACCCCTCTCTCTCTCTGTCTCAGTGTCTCCCCCTCTACTTTCCTCTCTCACTTCTTCTTTGCATCATTGCAGCAGCAGCTGTCTGGTCGTCCCATTTATCACCCGGTTCTCCTTACTCTCTCTCTCTCTGACACTGCCTCCTGCAGTTTGCTCTCTGTCCGCTCACAACCCCTTCCATCTTCTCCTGACTTCTGCAATCCGTCGCTTGATGCATCTCTATTTGTTTCTCTCGTTCTCCATCTCCCCCTCTTCCTCTCTGCTGACAGCTTTTCGTTGCGGACGGGGGAAACTCGAGACAAAAGAACTGCGTTTCTGCAGGCTAGCAGCAGGGGGCACTTAAAGGCAACATGTCCGTGACCGTGAGTGGGTTACCTGATGCTCACAAAACACATTAGTCTGATGGTCCATTCTGTTTCACTGCATGAGGAGACTAAACGCATATGGCAAGCATGTGGCCAGTGTGAAGCTGGTGAGCTGATCCAGTTAGTAGAAGACAGACCGTAGAAGTCTTCCAAATTGTTTTCCATTTTAGCTACTGTACTTCATCACATACTCAGGACTTTGCTGACACTTTGAGGACAAGTCAAGAGCCAATAGAAGGGACATGTGTAAACAACACTCAGTATGCCATATCTCAATTGGGGTTTATGCTCATATTTTTCATCCCATACATTCAGACCTGTGTCAGTAAGTGTCCAACTACAACTATCGATCGTTTAACTGGGGACCCCCTCAAGGGCCAGTGGGAGTTAAATTACAATGGCTACATAGTCAGACTCAGTCATTTGGTAAAGGGATGAGTCAAGGGGACTATGAAATGCAATGTATACAGTCTAGTCTGAACAAATCCCCGAACTACCTAAACTGGCTCCTTTCCAAGTCAAGGATCACGTATGACTGAACTTCTCACCCTCTCTCTCTAAGCGAGAGGCTGTGTTCAAACGATTTGTCTTTTCTGCCTACAATTAGTCACAGTGACTAAAATACATTTACAGACACTTAGATTATATATTTTAAGTGTTTTATACGTAATATACGTATATGAAATTGTGCTGCTCAGGTGAGCAATTTAGGCGTTAAGTTTAAGTCTCTCTTGCTCAGGGAAACTTCAACATTAACTCTGTACCTTTTGAGCCACTGTCCACAATCAATGATGACTTCTAATGTTGAAAAACATATATGTTGTTTAAAAAAAAAGATTGTGGCTAACTATAGCCATTGCAAACTTCCTGTTCTCGGCCCAGAGTTAATGGGTCCTCGAAATAAGATATCAGGCTTGGAGACCTTGGCAGGGAAGGGAAACATTTCTATTTTGCCTAAAGTCAATAATAAACTGTCCTGCCTCGGGATCCCCCAGGAGGAAGTTACTAATGTTGCTCTGGAGAGGAATGTCTGGAGCTCTCTGGTCAACACATTCTCACACATGTCATAATTTTACCTCGCCTTCTGACGTTTGGCAAAATACTTCAATTACCTCAATTCTTGACGTATTTAAATAATACGTCATGGCGTGACTTAAGTGTAAAAAGGTCACGCTCTGACGTTTTTTATTTTTCTGTCTAAAATAATCTGAAGCTATATTATTATTCATGTCATGTTAGAGCAGGTCTGAAATAAATGTCAGAGCTGATATCGACATATAAATATGAAATAAATGCTTAAACATGTCACTATGTCTAATGTTATAACCATTGGGTTAACCAATGCTAACAACTTCCCTGCTAAAGTATGCAAATTCCGCTAAAATCCGCCTTTTTGTACACAATCGTTTTGGAAGATAATACTAGTCTTTTACTAACTGGCTAACAGAAATAGCAGATAAAGAAGTATTAACACTGATAGTTTGTAAAAAATGTGTTTATTTTGGTCCGCCTAAAGCTAATTCATGCTAATGTTCCAGCTGGGGGCACTGGAGGAAAATGCGGAAATGGCTTCCTATTTCCAATAGCAGAAGAAGAAGACTCGAACGAATTTAGTGTAAACATTGTAACATTATGTCACCATAACGTGGTTATTATTAGTTGCTTTGGAATGTACCTGCCATGAAAATTAAGGTCATAATAACGCAGATCGCATCGATATGTAATATAGTGCGATAATGCACTTGTTTAGCTACAGGATTGATATCAATATATTAGCTAAATGTAGCTAACGGCTATCGTTGCGGCGTTGCCAGTTTCTGCGAGAGAAATAAGCAACCCGCCCGGTATATGAAAACAAGACCAAAATAAGCGAAAATAGCCGATCTACAAGCAATTAACAACACAAATCTTGTCCAAATCTGATATGGGGTCCCAGTCCCTGGCACAAAATACATTTTTTGATGTAGGGTTCTTGGACAATACATAATTCTGGGGGTCCTTGACATGGAAATGTGTGAAAATCACTGGAAACTTTAGAAACAAGCCCCCCAAAAACGCAACCTGCAAGGCTGCAACTACCAATAAGCTCAAAGTCGCTTATAATAAGAGGACTTGGCAACCCTCGCAACAGGAAGTTAAGTCATTTGACACTACTCGGTGAATATAAATAATAATAAAAACATGTAGGACCAACTTCCTGTAGCGAGGGTTGCCAAGTCCTCTTATTATAAGCGACTTTGAGCTTATTGGTAGTTGCAGCCTTGCAGGTTGCGTTTTAGGGGGGCTTGGGCTTGTTTTCATATACCGGGCGGGTTCCTTATTTCTCTCGCAGAAACTGGCAACGCCGCAACGATAGCTACATTATTTAGGCGGACCAACAAACACTTTTTACAAACTATCAGTGTTAATACTTCTTTATCTGCTATTTCTGTTAGCCAGTTAGTAAAAGACTAGTATTATCTTCCAAAACGATTGTGTACAAAAAGGCGGATTTTAGCGGAATTTGCATACTTTAGCAGGGAAGTTGTTAGCATTGGTTAACCCAATGGTTATAACATTAGACATAGTGACATGTTTAAGCATTTATTTCATATTTATATGTCGATATCAGCTCTGACATTTATTTCAGACCTTCTCAAACATGACATGAATAATAATATAGCTTCAGATTATTTTAGACAGAAAAATAAAAAACGTCAGAGCGTGACCTTTTTACACTTAAGTCACGCCATGACGTATTATTTAAATACGTCAAGAATTGAGGTAATTGAAGTATTTTGCCAAACGTCAGAAGGTGAGGTAATCATGATGAGACAATGTTGCTCTGGTGGAGCTGTTGCCCCCGCACCCCGACTATGGATAAGCGGTTGAAGATGGATGGATGGACTCTTTTACAACACTCACTGGATCCAGGTTTTACTCAGGGCACATGCAAAATTCCAATCAGAGCCTCACTAAAAAGAAAATCACGCCTGTGTAAACTGAGCAGTGCAGGCTGTGTGTGTGTGTACTGTGCTATTGTTAGTTATATTGGTCAGTGTGAAGCTCAACAGCTGTACTGTAGCCCATTAGGCTGCTCAACAGTGCCACTTTAGGTCACCCAGTGGTATTGCAGTTGTCTGTACTCAAATGGACATACATAGGGACAGACACACACAGCCGTTCATTGGAGTGGTTAGGCACCGCTCAAAAATGCATTGGTCAATGAGGAAGTCCATATGCAGGCAGGGACACCGAATGGAAACTGAACGGCCCATCCCTGAAATTACACGTGTCCGATCAATGACTGCCTTATGACTGACTTGCTTACTTACATTTGGAGTTTCAGTTCGGATGTTCTCTGTGGATACTCGTCGTTGGATTAGCCACATTCTGGAGGGTCAAAGGCATACATACTGGACATAATGCAGGAATACTATGAGGACACAGATAGGGAAAGACATAATGCAGGAATACTATGAGGACACAGATAGGGAAAGACATAATGCAGGAATACTATGAGGACACAGATAGGGAAAGACATAATGCAGGAATACTATGAGGACACAGATAGGGAAAGACATAATGCAGGAATACTATAAGGACACAGATAGGGAAAGCATAATGCAGGAATACTATGAGGACACAGATAGGGAAAGACATAATGCAGGAATACTATGAGGACACAGATAGGGAAAGCATAATGCAGGAATACTATAAGGACACAGATAGGGAAAGACATAATGCAGGAATACTATGAGGACACAGATAGGGAAAGACATAATGCAGGAATACTATAAGGACACAGATAGGGAAAGCATAATGCAGGAATACTATGAGGACACAGATAGGGAAAGACATAATGCAGGAATACTATGAGGACACAGATAGGGAAAGACATAATGCAGGAATACTATAAGGACACAGATAGGGAAAGACATAATGCAGGAATACTACGAGGACACAGATAGGGAAAGACAGATGCACTGTAAAACTCCAGTATGGACATATTTGTGCAGAGAAACAAAATGTTGACATATTTAATACATTTATTGAACAGAGCTTATTTTTCTACGGCTTTAAACCCCACATGGGTACATGTGCCCAATAAAGATATTTCATTTAAAGATTACAATTACATAGCAATCCAGTTTCTCCATTTTCAAGCATCACATGAGAAATCTCTTTCCATTACTGAATGAAGGACACAACCCCAGAACCTCTGTAATTCAATTCGTTTTTGTGTTATCCCTAAACTTCTAAAACTAAAACTAAAAACTAAAAGTAAAAAAGGAAAAGAAGTTTAGGGATAAGGCACTGACAAAAATAGGGCCCAATTCCGATTGCCCACAGGCACACACTTGTGTAACCTTGTCACTGCTGCCCCCTAGTGGTTGGTCTTCACACTGCTTTGTCCTTGGGATGGACAATGAAATCACTTTTATTTGATTCCCATGGAATCGCCTGCCACTTCTTTTCACTTCAATGAGGAGCCCATCCGGAAGGACCAACCAACTGGGTCTCACCCAAACACGGTGAAATAATGTATGAATAATGAATGAATGTACGAATGAATGGGCCATTGTAAAAGCACTTTGAGTAAGCACGTAGTGCATAGAAAAGTGCTATAAAAATGCAATCCATTATTATTATTATTATTATTAAATAACAACATGGATTGGCAATTCCGTACATACACGACCAGAAAACCCCAAATCGGAGGGGCGCCGTCTCAAGCCAACTTGAGCCACCACCATGAGCGAGTTGCCAAAAAAAACAACTTTAAAAAAAGAAAAATTGGCCTGGGCCGTGGCTCAGCGGTCCAGGCACCTTGGCTGGCAATCCAGTCTGGCAGTGTGCCGTGGGTTCGACTCCCGATCCTGACGGCCTTTACTGCATGTCCTCCCCCCATCTCTCTCCCCATTTCCTGTCAGCCTACTGTCTGTCCCTCCATAAAAAATATAAAATAAAAGGCGAAAGCCACAAAAAAAAGAAAAAAGAGAAAAAAAGGTCTGTGTGTGTGTCAGACTGCCACAACATCTGCGTTCGCTTCCCGCGTTCACGCGTCTTACTTGTCCAGTAGCTCAACAGCCCTGCTGACAGGCAGCCTTTGACTAACCTGTGCAGTCTCCTCTCCAATGCAGTAACAACAACGAGGCCAACTGTGTGTTTGAACTGAACACACCTGGCCAAGTTACTCTCCGTGGCTACTGGGCAGGAGGCTTTTCCATCTTTTTGGCACTTGTTTGGTCTAAAAGTCCAAAAGATTTACAGTATCAAAGAGGTTTTATTAAAACAAAGCCAAATCCATTATAAACAATACATGTTTTACACACACACACACACACACACACACACACACACACACACACACACACACACACACACACACACACACACACACACACACACACACACACACACACACACACACACACACACACACACACACACACACACACACACACACACACGTCCGAATGACTCGCCATTCATATCACACTACTGGTCTTTCATAGAAGACTTTAGCCATAGCAAGTCCAACTTTGGCCACTTTCTTGTCCTTGCTGTCGGGGCCCATGTTGGCGCGGGCCAGCCCCGTCCAGTACTGTTCCGTACGGGTCTGGTAGTCCACCAGCACTTCCCCGTCCTGGACGGGAGGATGCTCCTTGGCATCTGGAGACACACGGGTACGAAAATGGACCATCAATGACACAGAAAATCAACCATGAAGACACACAAGACATGTGGAGGCAGAAAGACATGCGTATACACAACTGCACAGCTGCAATATCATCCATGACAGTTATCTAACTCAGGGGTTCTCAACCTGGGGGTCGCGACCCCTCGGGGGGTCCCCAACTTATTTTGGGGGTCACCAAATTATTTATTTTTTTAAAAAGGTTTTTTTTTTTTGCAACTGAATGGCTGGAAAATGGAAATTTAGATTTTATATAGTACACATGCATGGCATGCATGCATAAACTTTCCTTAAAGATGGAGTGCCACAATTTTTTCCAGTTTTTCATGTGTCTAATATGAGGTGACAGTACTTCATTAGACACCCTGGAGTCGTTTTTATGCGCAATGGTGTATTAACGTTGTATTTAGGGTTTCTTCCTGGAGGCTGAACCCTTGACAGTCAAACGGGCCAATGAAATAAACAGTAATATAGTGACATCACACTATCAGCCCCTCCCCAAACCCCTCCCCCTTTATCATACAACTAGTTGTGTGTGTGGCTTCAGTTCAGGTGGATCACCACCCATCACCACCCACCAGGCAAACCAGGCATATATACTTAATGAACTGGTGGGCGTGTCCACATAAAAGCATGATTTTAACGAATACTGTACACTTTTTGGAAAAAGTTATTCCTCCTTATATTATAATAATACCTGATGATCATGTTTTAGGGTGGAAAAAATCGTGTCACTCCATCTTTAACGATTATATCTGGTTTCAGTATTTATTTATGATGTCATTTCTCTATTATTGCTTCTTCCAATGCACCGGAATGTTGCATCAGGATTCTCTTGGTACCCAAATGCGCCTCCATGCCTTTGATCTGCCGCGCAGCAAGCATTTTGACGACACATGGGCACCACTGGCACACCAGTTATGAGCACTCCTGATTATTACAGATGCCTCTTGCTCTGCCCCCTCTGTTCTATCGTCATTTTATCACCAGAGAAAAGAAACAAAGATGGAAAACTCTAGTACCTTCCTCGTCGTCGCTCTCCTCAGATTCCTCCTCCTCTTCGTCTCCTCCTCCTGCCGCCTCTTCGTCTCCTCCTCCTGCCGCCTCCTCCCCCTCCTCCTCCTCCTCCTCTTCATCGCCCTCTGAGTCAGACTCTCCCAGCCATTCCTGTGTCTCTGTTGAGAGACAAAGGTTCATCACCATCATGCGCGTGCGTGCATGCGAATGAGTGCGTGCGCCTATCTGTGTGTGCGGTACTCACTGGGGTCCATCTCGACCAGAACCTCCCACCGGTCCATCTTGTGGAGGTCGAGGCAGTAGAAGTCGTTCAGGGTGAACTGGCGATCTCCGACCTCAAACATTCCGCCATACACAAACAGCTTGCCAGAGCGCACAGTCGCCATGGCGCTGGACCTCGGGCAGGGCTCCACCAGGGGGGCGCACGCCGAACCTGAGGGGAACGGGGAGGGAGGTGTGGAACTAATAAGGACACTAATAAAGACCTTGAACCATTAACGACAAGCCAAACCCTAGCCTGGGTTCATGCCTGATTCGCTGCATTCCGTTTGTTTTATCACTTTGCTACTCAGTCTGGAAAGGGTCCCATCGCCAAGGTTAAACTGAAAATCAACCTGAGGCTTCTGATTGGTCTGTGGTGTAGGTTGGGACAAAAACACCAGTTTGATGTCGTATCAATGCGCCGCTACTGCTGTTGCCCTGCAACATCCCCTTATCATTCACTAAACTCACCCCACACAGCCGTCGTTTTTTTTGTACTACTGAATCTGACATAGTGGAATACTGAATCAAACTTTTTACTGTAGGTTTTACTCTCGAGTCTCGAACTGGCGCTACTTTTCTCCAACAGTGAGAAAAGCATGGACAGAGTGGCGCTGGCTGATGACGTATCAGTAACAACAACGTGGCTACGTAACAGGTGACATTATGACATACATTGTGAGTCAAACAGGAGGCTGGCCAGACTGAGTAGAGAAGTGACAAAACAAATTCACGGAATGCAGCGAAGCAGGCTGGAAACCAGGCTAGCAAATCCCCAATCAGAATGTGATTTGGTCCAATTATTCTTTAAAAACTGTTTAGTAAAACATGTTTCTTTTATGCGTTTGTTTTACTTGTAAATTACATTAACCGTTTCCGTCCGTAGGACGTAGCCACACGTCCTAGGGAATCCAACCGACGCATGCATTGGACACGTCCTAGCGCATCCTCAATGATATCAGGCGAGGGGAGAATATTCTGATTTTTTTCCTTTTTATTTTTCAGTCGGACACTCGGCCACCGTAGAGCGAAGCCTACGGTCATATTAGCTTACCGCTCACTTAGCTGTTAGCGCGGCAGAAAGAATGCCTCGTCTCTCCTAATCCAGGGCGCTCTCCGTGGTTTTGATCTGATGGATATACTAAGCGCTTCATTTCTGACTTCAACATGCCTCTCGTTCATAATAGGAACGCTTTTTGGATCATGTATCCTATAAATGAAATCGGCACAGTAAGCTAGCAAAAATATTTCTGATATATTCAGAGTAAAAGCGGCCATGTCTTTCCGGCACCCCAGAGCTTCTATTTTGAAGGAATCCCGGCACTGATTGTGTTAATAGGGGAGGCAGAAATGAAATGTAACGAGAACCAAGTTATAAACCAACTTTCATCGTCGTCCTCTTCCTCTTCCTCGTCCTCCTCGACCACCCGCGTTCCGGGAATCACTTCCGTTATGGTCATCACGGTCCCGTCCTCCGCCACGATCTCCTTGATGACCTCGGTGGGTCCCTGAGGAGCGCTGGCCGCCTCCCCCTCCTCCTCCCCCAGGCCCTCGCCCTCCGCTCCGCCTTTCTTTCCCCGACGACTCTTCTTCTTCTGCGACTTGTTCCCCTGGACAGACATAGGACACGTCATCAGGACTCTGAGGTTCCAATTAGCCCATTAACCCATTTTGACCTGAGAAATTCTAAAAACAAATCTTCGAAATCTTGACAGTTTTCTGAAACCCCTATGTTTCTATGTCGGTGGTTCTCAAACTATTTCATGTAAAGGACCCCCAAAATGATTTGGCCGCGACCACCACCATCTCAAAATATGTTGTTCCAGGGACCACCCAGAAGCAAAGATATGAGTTTAAAAAGTTTGCACTGAAAGAATATATATTCAAAGATGTGCGCCACATTTTCATGATATTTCAAAAATAGCAGACCTACAAGCTTGTAGCGCACCACTCTGTGGCGTGCTATGAGATTGTAGATCTCAGCAGGGAGACAGCAACAGGAAAGAAGCTGTTCCTGAGCCTACTAGTGCGGGAACCAATAGTCCTATAGCGCCTCCCGGATGGAAGAAGGGCAAAGAGTCTGTGGTTTGGGTGAGAGGGGTCTTTCAGGATGCCTCTCGTATCTTAATGGGTCAAATAAATGAACACTGGGGATTTCACTTGGGGGAACTCCAATGAGAACAGACAGAACACATACCTTATGTACAATTTGTTCACAGCCAGAAAATTTGCACATTTTTATCCACAATGTACTTCTAATACATGGAAGCAATCCGGTTAGTAACTAGTGACACCTGGTGAGAAGAATCCTTTACTGTAGCTACAATCAATGAATGAGAACCATGGAAGACATTTCTAATGTAACCAAGAGATGACCAAGATGGTGTATAGACAAGTCAAATGTAGTACGAATATTAGAAACCATGGATGCATTTTACATAATAAAAGCACATAATAGAGCACCAAAGTCCTGACGTCACTTTCAGTAGAGGGCACCAACACACAGGTTTATAGGTTTTTTATTTGTATTGAAATCTCCATAGGGCGATTTTATGTCGCTTCATATAAGAACTGTGTTTGAAAAATAAACCGATCACCCCGGCCTTTTCACTCATATGGATATGAAGCATCGACTGAAGGTGGAAATGTACAAATATACCAAAAGAGTAACAAAATAAGCGTTAGAAACGAGCCAAACAACCCAGAGACTACATTTCCGGGTAGGCTGCTTCTGCCCGCAGCCCGTCGCACAACAGAAACTGAACGTTAATTACGTTTATTTTTATTTTATTGATATATAATGTATCGTGGTTAGTACGAGTCGAGTCACCACCAGCTGAGCTTACGTCAACGAGGAATCTCAGGAACGCAATATGTTGACAGCTGGGCGTGACGTATATGCTCAGCGACATTGCATTCATATGTAGTTTCAAGGCTTCTGCGGTCACATTAATTCCATTTTCTCTAGAAACTGGCTGTATCAAATATGAATGGACATCATTAACGACGCACAGCCACTCCCCTGACAGAAACGCCGGGGTGGTCGGTTTATTTTTCAAACACAGTTCTTATATGAAGCGACATAAAATCGCCCTATGGAGATTTCAATACAAATAAAAAACCTATAAACCTGTGTGTTGGTGCCCTCTACTGAAAGTGACGTCAGACTTCGGTGCTCTATACATATTTATTAAATATTACCCTGAGTTGCCCGGGGAACCATCGGTTCTTTGCCATGTCATACAGGTACAGGTCATTGTAGAAATCTCCCTCCAGGGTCTCCTCATCTTCCTCGTCGCAGACCCCACCAAACAGCACCGCCCGTCCCCCCGAGCCCACCGCCAGGGAGAAACTGGAGCGAGGAGGGGGCTTGTTACCGGCAGCATTCACCCTGGACCACGCCCACTTCTCTGGAGGCCAGAGGGATAGACAGACACACTCTTATGACGTTCAGTGCATGTTGGTTTGCATTTAAGCTTGATGTACTGTATATACAGTGCACTGCCTTGCATAAGAATCCATGTTCCCCCTCTCTAATATATAATTTTCTGTGTGGCAGCCTGGATCTTTTTTTTTTTAATACGTTTTCTGGAAAACTGTTAGGAATTACAAGACATTTGTAGAATCAGGTCCTCAGGTTAATAAGGATTAAGTATTGCCTACCTTTGCCGTCCTTCTCCTCTCTCTTCAGAAGGAACATGTCAGAGTGGATGGTCCCTTTCTCCACGTCCTTCTTAGCTCTCTGCAGCCCGACAAACACACAGTTATTATCAGCATATTATCATCACAGCACAGTTCAAATGTTTTTACTTAAGTAAAAAGTTTCAATAATGCAATGTAGAAATATACTCTGCAGTAAAAGTCTGGAATTCAAAATGTACTTGAGTAAAAGTACAAACGTATTGTTGTCAAAATGCAAATAATAATGATAAATTAATAATATCTATAAAATATATAAAAATAATATAATATAAAAAAGTTTTCAAATAAATGTATTGGAGTACAATATTTGCCTCTGAGATGTAGTGGAAATTGGAAATACTCAAGTAAAGTACAAATACCTCAAAATTGTACAGTAGTACAGTACTTAAGTAAAGGTCCTTATGTTACTTTCTATCACTTTCATACCCTGAAGAAGACAACCTGTTTGTCGAAACGTTGGTAAAATAAAACTTTTTTTGGCATCGGGACTACGAGTTTGTGCGACCTCTCCTTTCCTTTTTAAAGTACAGTATATCTCCCGTGGTCAGCACCTCCCTACTCTTGGTGTGCGCTCCTACCTCTTTGATTGCTTTGACTTTATTTTTATTTTTTTTATGGTTTTTTTTGTGGCTTTCGCCTTTATTTTATATTTTTTATGGAGGGACAGACAGTAGGCTGACAGGAAATGGGGAGAGAGATGGGGGGAAGACATGCAGTAAAGGCCGTCGGGATCGGGAGTCGAACCCACAGCACACTGCCAGACTGGATTACCAGCCAAGGTGCCTGGACCACTGAGCCATGGCCCAGATTGCTTTGACTTTCTATCACTGTGACACAGCAGGACATGAGAGAGAGAGAGAGAGAGAGAGGGGGGGGTGCCACACACAGTCACACACGCACCGCTTTGGAGTATCCTCCGTAGATGATGACGCCCGTGGACTCGGGCGTGGAGGTCATCTGGCAAGCGGAGCGCGGCGACGGGCCGGTGCCCGAGGGAGAGAGGCGGGACCAGGAGAACGAGTCCAGAGAGAATGCATAGATGTCGTTGTAGTAGATGAAATCTCTATAGGAGAAGGAGGGGGGGGGGGGGGGGGGGGGTGGACACCTATATTAGTAGAGATTTTATCATTTGTGAAAGAGACGAAGAGGAACCAATATTTCAAATATTACTTTCCGATTTGCAAACCATTTCTGTGTGAAGTGCATGTGAAGATTGTGTGTGCATGCGTGCATGTGTGTGTGTGTGTTAGGGCATTCACTTCTAGTCATTTTTACTAGTTGACTAGTTGCCTTGTTTACTAGTCGACTAGTTGTTTAACTACCTATTGTTTTTTTGGGGAAATAAATATTTGTACATTTAAAGAACATTCAGAAACTGTGTACATTGGTGACTATAACTATAATCTACCTGATCTTGAGGCCTACCAAATCGTGAAAAAATAAAATAAATAAATAAATAAACTTTTGTTTTGTTTTGTTTTCTTATCAACTAGTCAACTAGTACCAACAAGGTCGACTAGTAGTCGACTAGTTGCTTAATGCCCTAGTGTGTGTGTGTGTGTGTGTGTGTACTGTATCAGTACTCACATCAGATCACAAGCACGCAGACGTGACAAACATGTGTAAATGGTGACACAGCCCTAACCCTCTTCCTACCTGGTACTCTCATGGAAGCCACCAAACAGCAGAAGCTGTCTCTTGCTGAGGACCATCCTGTGTCCACTCCTCCCTGAGGGACCACCTGGCACCCTGGACAGACAAAGAGTTGCTTGTATTCATTTAGAAACATGGTTTTCTTTCAACCCTTTTCATATCAAAATGTTACGCTCTCAAGAGTTAAAGGAATCGTGACACAAAAAGTATTTTGTAAAATTGCACCCAAAAAAACTGAACTTTTAACATTCATTAGATATTCTGTGGTATGTTGTCTGACATTTTTAAATAAATGAAAATGAATGTCATGAAACCTTTAAAGATCTAATAAGAGTCCATTTGGTTGCCATCTCTCCATCATTTAGCTGGGGACCATGCACTGGTTGAAACCACCGATTTAGAAATATGGTAAAATAAAAGGGTAGAGTAAATGTACTAGTTCCTTTACACCACTGTCGAGAAGACCATCCATCTGTATACGTACTTGATGTTTTCCCATGTACTCGTAGCCAGGTGCAAAACCCACAGGTCCTTGTAGTGGTAGAACTGTTCGCCGTCCGGAGACGCAAACTCTCCCCCGCACACCCACAGCTGACCTCCACCCTGGGGGACCACCACGGCCTGTGCAGCCAAACAAGAAGAGGACTTTTTACCCCATTAAGACTTGGAACGCATCTGTGTCACTTAAGTGTTTTTTTCACGACATTAACCGTCATTTTATACTTTAGCTATGGAAAAATAGCAGATCTACAAGCTCATAGCATGGCACTGAGTGCCGCACTATGAGCTTGTAGATCTGCTTATTTTTGAAAAAAATCTTGAAAACGTGTGCAAATCTTTGAATATATATTATTTCACAGCAAATGATTTTTAACTCATATCTTTGCTTCTGGGGGGGGGGGGGGGTGTCCCTGGATATTTTCAGATGGGGGTCGGCGGCGGCCAATTACATAAACGTTTTGGGGTCCGTAACATGAAATTGTTTGACAACCAGTGATAGAGAAATTTCAGCAAACCATCATGATTTAGATTAACACATTTTGTAGAATCTGGTCTAAAATGAGGGACGATAAGGGACGGGTTATACATACACATTCCTCACCTTATTGGGAAATATGTGTCAATTTAAATTGATTCAAGTCTGGCATCATCAAAATGATTAAATTGTGCTTGGTGCAGTAAGCAGCCAATTGCAGTCAAATCCTGCTGTGCACTATGTGCAGCGTATTGTGTTGTCTTGGAGAAGTCTGCCACCTTATGGTCAAAAATAAGGATGAATATTGTAGTGGTTCATATTGATATTAGCATTTCCTTCCATTCATTGTGCAGTAAGGACAAATACAAATGAGCTGTTTGCTGAATCGTCAAACTTGTGTCTATAAACTGTGTCCGTGAGAGGTTTACCTGGTGAGCACAGCGTGGTGGAGGAGGGTTGGGGATGTCTGACTTTACCCAGGTGTCCTTCTTGATGTTGTAGAAAAACAGATCGTTGTACAAATACGTCTGTGAAGGATAGAAACTTTGTTTTAATCAAGGATTATTTTTGGTTGCATTGTGTTATTCACGCAGATAGTACAAGAGTGACACATAACATTAAGTAAAGATATTATGTGCTGCTGCTGCATACTGTATGTATGGCTAACAGCAGGCCCCAATGACTCACAAAAAACAACTTGTTGTAATTAAACCCTATATTTTGGCCACTATAGCTAATTTCATGGCAACCCAGCCAGTAGTATTTTTAGATATCTTTTTTGGGAAGTAGAAATTTTGGTTTAACCCGTTTAAATGGGTTAATAGAACAGTAGAAGCACAAAATAAAACGCTTGCACACTGACGGCTCCAATGCGACAGATTATTTTGTTACTGCACCAAAACTATCTGACGTTTCGAGCACAAGGCTTTTCTTCAGACAGAGTTAACATACACATACATGCCGTGACGTAATAATTACATCTTAATAATAATAATAATATACATTAGTGAAGTCAAGTGTCTACCTTCTTTCCATTGAAAAACTCTCCTCCAAACAGGATGAGTTCATCTTTCTCAGGATGGGGAGAGAGAGAGGCATTCAGCCTGTATTAGGTACCAAAAGACAGAGACTAACTGAGTTATTTCTTTCTGAACAGAGACAATGCGTCATAAAATAAATATATGGTATGGTATGGTATTATTTGTCTGAAAACATAGAGGGGTGTTTGTTTCACATCAAGCTAAACGGTATAGCACAGTGGTTTTCCCAAACTTTTTAGCTGGAGACCCAAAAGAGAAATTAGACGTTTTTCCGGGCCCAAACTAGTTCGGGCATCCTTACTAGATGACGGAACCACCTAGGCTTGCTCCTTTCCAAGCGAAGGAGCCTACTCGGAGTCTCTCACACGGCACTGAACTTCAGTTCTCACCCTCTCTCTAAGGGAGATGCCAGCCACACGTCTGAGAAAACTCATTTTGCCCGCTTGTATCCGGGTCATGACCCACACTTCATGACCATAGGTGAGAGTAGGAACAACAGTGCGCTACAGCGACTGCAATACCGGTGCCACTGCTGTTCCGATTCTCCACTAAAATTTGAAATCGTGACAGCTCAGAATAGTTCAATATTAGCAGAATAATGGAAGCAGGGGTCATCTATATGTCCAGACAAATGTGTCCGTGGCAATGACTTGGCCTTGTCCGTGGCAAATTTTCTTTCAAAAGATTCATTTTTACACGCCATTTAAGTGTAATAATTTTTATCATAAAACCCAATTATTGAATGTGAAGTCTCCAGGATGTCTTCGGAATATGTATGACACTGATATACAACAACACTATGGCACATGGGTCCACTAGTACTAGTGGTAGTAGTGGTTCTCAAATGTTTTATTTGCCAGGACCCCCTTAACCCATTTTGGGCGGGAACCCCTTTTGGTGTTTTAAATATTATGTTATAATTTAGCCATTGAAAAATAGCAGATCTACAAGCTCATAGCACGCCACCGAGTGGCGCGCTACGAGCTTGTAGGTCTGCTATTTTTGAAAAATCGTGATTTTTGAAAAATCTGCCGCGTGGAGCTTCATTTCCATCCACCAGCTGTCTAAAAAACAGGAAGAGATGCCTGCCACGAGCGGCTTTTGGCCGTGTATGGAAGCCCAAGTGTGCTTACACCCTCACTATACCTTGGGGATGGCGGTGGACAAGCCGTCTCCACCACCTGCGTCTTCTTGGCATCCAGACTCTGGAACTCGGCTATAAGGGCTTCCAAATCCTCCTGGCAAAAGAAAAGCAGGGGCAAAGGTTTGAATTGATTGAAAGGAGGGAGCAGGGAATTAGAACTGGTAAAGACTGACTTGACGGCGTGTTGTATTCTCAAGTCGTTCAACGGTTCAACTACACTACACAGTCTGGAGTTGATGAGGGGAGGATGAGGAGGAAGCTGAATGCTATTTTAGAGAACCATTCTCGTTCCCTCTGCGATGAGCTAGCGAAAATGAACAGCAACAGACTCATCCCTCCTTGGCAGTACACAACTTGGTCAGTCCTTTCTGCCAGTAGCCACTACTCATTGTAGACCTGCTATTTTTGAAAAATCACGAAAACGTGTGCAAATCATTGCATATTATTCTTTCACAGCAAACGTTTTTAACTCATATATTTGCAGATGGGGGTCGGTGGCCAATTGCATAACATTTTTGGGGTCCTTGACATGAAAAAGTTTGAGCACAGGATTTAGAAGACATCTAGAATCTGGTCTCAGGTCTTAATGGGTTAAGATTTGCACTGCCACATTTGTATATATGCTCATTGTTTACACACATTAGTACATAGTCTTGGTCAAGTATTGGTCTTCATTTATAAATGTATTGGGCCGGGCGTAGATGTATATTAATTCATATATCCATATGTGTGTGCATATTCGATACACTGTACATTTCCCTTATTCAGAGACAGTGAGGATATCTTGTGACAGTCTGAAAGAATCTATGCATATCCATTTTTTCTTCATTTTATATTTATTTTAAGTTTTATTTATCTTGGCTTGGTTCTTCTTGAGTATACCTTTCTGCCATGCGTTTGTTTTATGCTGCGATGACACCTGCCAAATGTCCCTCCGGGAATCAACTAAGGTTTATTTTTATATCTCAATTTAGTTCCATTTCATTTTTAATTGAGTTAAAATGACATTAGCAATAGCAAACTTTCTAACTCAGCTTGCTAAAGCGGTGTCCAAAAACTGTCCACGTGTGCAACAATAAAGAAAACATGAACAAGGACGATAGTACATTTGGTGTTCTATTCTAAAAAAAAAATTCATCGTCAAACCTCTTCACGTTTAGACCTCTTGGAAATCTTTTTCTCCATTTTGACAGCTGTCTTCTCGGCCCCTTTCACCTTCTTCTCTTTCTTTTTACCCATGGCTGTGTTGATAAATGTGTTTAGCGAGACTAAGGTTTTAAAAGTGCTCTGTTCTTCTGAGTGATGCTGAACAGTGAACACGTGAATCTCACCTAAACAAACTCATGCGCTGTTTCCTCTGTCGAACACGATTTGCTTCCGGCAACATACATGACGTAGACGACCCTGTTATGTGTAGAGATTCGACTACGCCCTCTAGTGTGTTGGAGTTGGAGGAGAAATGTGAAGGATAGTCTCTCCTCGAGACAGACTGATGGGGCGCTGCTGTGTTTGGGTCCGGTTCTCAGATTGAAGAAAAAAAAGGTAATATGGCTCTATCAGGAAGAGTAGTAGGGCTAATGGGAATCCGTAATAAACTAAAAACAATAAATCACATGGTTAGAGTTTAAAAATAAAATAAAAATAGGACTATGCACATATAGGCCTATGCCATTTTGGAAATAACTCTTCCTAGTACTTCCGGCAAGTTCCGTGCCTCTTTCACAGCTGTTTATACTTCCACTCTATTCTGGTCACCAGTCTCAAAGTGTCCTAGTGTCCTAAGTGTCCACGAAAAGATGACATTTTACCTACCGACATTCCATCCTGGAGGCAAATCTTTCCGGTGATAAAATGACCACTAACGTAATCAAAAAAGTCAACCAAAGAACAAGATTCCTATACAGGATCTCCTCACTGGTCAACAAAAACACCTTGAAGACCCTGACAGGAGCCCTCATACAAGGTTTCTTCAACTATGCATGCACCTCTTGGTACCACAGCACCCCAAAGGCCCTTAAAACAAGGCTCCAGACTTTCCAAAACAAACTGGTCAGGCTACTAATTGGCCTCACTCCCCGAACCCACCTCACCCCTGCCCACTTTGATAGGCTGGAATGGCTTAGGGTTGACGACAGAGTACAGCATCTTGCAATGGGTCTAGTCCACAAGATTTGATACACCACCAAGATACCCATGTACCAAATACTTCCTTAATGTCAACGAAGTCCATACCCACAACACCAGAGGGAGTTGAACAAACCATGTGCAACCCAGATTCGGCAGAAACAAGGAACTAAATTATTTTTGCTCCTATTCCACCAAAATGTGGAACGCCCTACCAACAGTCATTAAGACATGCAAATCCCTTGACTCCTTCAAATGTGCTCTCAGAAGGTACCTACGGACGGCTGCAATTCGAAACTGGCCCCCGTAAAATCTGATTCCCCCACCCACCCCCTTTTCCCCTCACTGTAGGCCTATATGTTTTTTTTCACCCTTTTTACCTCCTCTATGATGATTTCCTGTTTTTGAGGGGTGCTAGCCCCTCCTATAGGCTATACAGTAGGTTTAATGTTTGTCTTTAGTTCAATGTTTGACAGGACAAGGTCCAGAGTGTGCATGGCCCTTGTCATGTGTGGGTGCCTGGTGACCTTGGGGAATTAAACAAGGAACATTCAGGGGGGAGGAGATCAGGGAATTGTGTGTAATCCCCAGTTTGTACCCATGTTTCAGTGAGAAGCATTAGATCTAAATGGCGGTCAGTAAAAAGGTCTTTCAACCTTTTAAAAGACCTTTCAGAGGGTATGATGATGATGTCACGCACCCTCTATCGCACTTGTCCTGTATCCTGTATGAGTTCTCTCTCTCGACTGGATAACATTTGTTTCACAACCTTTTAAATGCATCTCCTGTGTTTTAAAAAGCTGGAGATACAGCGGGAGGCCCCTGTTGTTACTGAACACTCGATATATCGATGATATGCTATCACAATACAGAGATATTTTTAACACGTATTTTCAACCAACTAGAATAACAAACTGCACCTTTCATTGATTGTGTGGCGTGCCTTGCACACCTGCACGTGTGTACCTGACATTGTGTGTTGGTCTTCATCAGTCATTCAGGCTCTATATTCCTCTAGAGTGTGTAGAATGTCACAGATAACAGGAGTACTTCTCTTTTCACGGCCAGAGACCTGCAGCCGCCATGCTTTGCAGCTAATTAATGATAATGAGCCAGTTCTGTTTACTGCCAAAGCCATTCTGACAAGCATGCCACATTCACAAGTATGAATCATGTATACACATGCACACACACTCACGTTAATGTGAACTCCGATAATTACACTGTATGTATGCATATATGCACTTGACACACGCACGCACGCACGCACGCACGCACACACACACACACACACGTATGTATGCAATGCATGCTGCCAGGCACACATCTCGCACTAAGGTCTAAATGAGGCTATGCTCATTGCTCATACAACAACACAGAAAAACAAGTCACATACTTTCATTTAATTTAATTGTGTGTGTGTGTGTGTGTGTGTGTGTGTGTGTGTGTGTGTGTGTGTGTGTGTGTGTCTGTCTGTCTGTCTGTCTGTCTGTCTGTCTGTCTGTCTGTCTGTCTGTCTGTCTGTCTGTCTGTCTGTCTGTCTGTCTGTCTGTCTGTCTGTCTGTCTGTCTGTGGTGCACACAAATGTCTGAGTAGGCCTATGCAGACAGTAGTATATGACAATTACCCTCGAATTGTTTTATGAGGAAATATAGGCTTTCATGCTCTTTTTTATGTTGTTGTTGTTGTTGTTGTTGTTGAGAAAGCTGCACACAAATTCCATGCTGGTTTAGATTAAAGTAAATACTGGCACTGTTGTTCCTGTTCCTCCTTTGAGGAAGTCTTGATTTTGGCTCCATATCTAATCAGGCCTTCTCTGAACACACACACACACACACACACACACACACACACACACACACACACACACACACACACACACACACACACACACACACACACACACACACACACACACACACACACACACACACACACACACACACACACACACACACACACACACACACACACACACACACACACACACACACACACACACACACAGATAAAGAGATATGTTATATTATGTAATCCCCATAACCTGTCCCCAATCACCTCCTATTCAAGTGAATTTGATTTGTGGGTAATTTCCCCTGCCTTATCAAACAGGAAAAAGTATGTAAATCTGGGCATGCATGTGAGTGTGGGTGTGGGGGCCGGTAGCTCCAGGCATAGAGTGGTACAAGTGGGTGTATCTACTGTTGACGCTATCAATGGAACAAGTAACGTTGATCTTGTAATACATAATGTAGCCAGTGGGGGGCAGCTGCAGGTCTTACTGGACCACCAAAGACTGGGACAGTGGAGTCATAGAATTATGGACCACTGGAAGTTAACACTGGAGCATTGGAGCTAATGATCATTTGGTTCCATTTGTTCACTCTCAGGGTTAAGGGGGCCCTTCCAAATAAAACATTTGAGGACTCCTAATATGCCATATAGTATCGTAGTAAATACAGTAAGTGTCATACATATCTCTCAAAATAAGAACATTATAATGTTCTTATATATAAAAGAAAATCAAAAATGTGCAACATACACATTTGTCCGTGTAGCCATACGGACATATTGATGACCCCATGGTTATGAGGAATGGGTTCAGATAACCCATTCCATATAGAATATAGATGCTTACAGCATCTATATTAAAATGAGGCCTTTTCAATCAGTTTGAATTTCCAGCAATTGTTTGTGCGGACGCCGGACGGACACATTATTTGTCTTGAGTCTCATTAATAAAATCTGTGCATATTTGAAATATGTATGCATGTAAACATAATCAGACAAAAATGTAAAAAAAAAAAAAAAAAGCCACTGCTGAAGGATTTAGGTGAGGTGCTGGAGTCACAAAAGTATAGAAATGAAAAAATAAAGGGAGGCGCCGCACACTCAAATCTGTGCACAATCAATAGATTTATTGCAAGCTTTCGACCTTCGTCAGGCATGTAAACATAATCAAAATATCAAAAGACTTTTGTTGAAGACAAAGATGGATTGTACACAATATATCTGTTCAGTGTTCATGTTCTGTGCCTACCTGTATATTCATTTGATTGGACGTCTTATCTTTCCCATTTCATTTGCATCAGTTCTAATTCCACTTCGGTTTACACGTGGATATGAAATCAAACCCATAAAACCTGTAGAGATAACGCATGAAAGATGTCAAATAATATTGTCAACAGATATTCTTTGCCACCTGTGCAGATATTGAGATACAGTATATGTTTTCCTTCTCAACGTCTACACACAAATGTACGGTACAGTATTTGGGCATCACACAGATACACACGCGCACATGCACACGCGTGCACACACACACACACACACACACACACACACACACACACACACACACACACACACACACACACACACACACATACTGTACACACTCTGAACCGTTTGAACCCTCGGGCCTCTCAACAAAGCATTCTGTTTAGAGGCAAAGGTTAGCAGTCAGGAGTCAGTGGTGGGCAGAGGAGTGGAGAGTGAACAGTCATGTGGTGCATGTGTGCGTGCGTGCGTGCGTGCGTGCGTGCGTGCGTGCGTGCGTGCGTGCGTGCGTGCGCATGCATGCATGTGCCCGCACACCATGTTTCACTAACTTTGTGGGGACCACGTGATTGTAAATCTGGGAGGAAATAATGTTTTGGTTCCCCCTAAGGAACGATCTTTAGATTTAGGCTTACACTTCTGAAAAGATTCAAATTGGCATTACGTTAGGCATTCGGTAATTCGGTGTAAGGGTTAATTTTTCAGGGGTACAGTATAGAGATTTTGAGGTTACATTTTTAATTCCGGACTTTTACTTGTAACAGGGTATTTCTATGTGAATACTTTTTCCACCACTGGTTCCTATACAGAATGGGAGTGAGAGAGCATGAGGGAGATGGGAGAGGAGGAAGCGTATGTGGGCACATGAGCATTTCTTTCCTTCACCTCGGGGGAGCTTGCAGGGCAGTCACACAGTTCATCACAAGTTCTCCATTCTGGCCTAGTATTTATTGAGCACACTTATCCATATTCACATGACAAGAAGGCTCGAATTCCAATTCTATTTATACAACAAAGTATTCATGCTTCCCCCCCCCCCCAGCTTATTCCCCCAATCTTTTTTGGGACCCTGCAATGTCTAAAGGCATTGCCCCAACCCATTGTTTAAGAACCAAAGGTTGCTGGTATAAAGTGCTTCCACACTTATTTGTGCTCACTGCTTAGCCCTAGGCAGACTGGGCTAAGGATAGCTTGGTAACTGGCCAAACATATTCACAGATGAGATGATACTCATACCCTGGGGTAGGCTGGTAATTGGTCAATGACAATTCTACAGTTAAGCACTGACACACTGAAATGTCGCTAACACTCTTCCAGACCAGGGCTAGCAAGCCCGGGGCTAATGAATGAGCATATAGTCGTACCCTTTGTAATTGGCTTCCCCTTTAAAGCATTAAAAATGTATGAACAAGTTAATGCTCTATATTCAGATATGAATCATTGCTATACAAGGGTGTTTGTTCAATAACAGGTGTCTCCCCCATATCATATACCCCAAAATGCATTTCACCCATTCAGGAGAAAGTGCTCATTTAGCTCATAGTGTTCCAGTTCCAAGTTCATGGCTGAGGGAAGTAGGGGTGCTGGGGGGGCTGGAGCACCCTCTCCGCCCAGGCACAGCCCCCCCTCAGACAGGAGGGGGAAAATAATAATTGTAATCAAAACAGATTTCTGTTAATGGACTAATAAATATGCTGTATCACAGTATCGGCGCCTTATCCTGGTTAATTGCCTGTGTCAGTTTGCTCATGCGTGTGGAGAGGCCACTTTAAAAGCCACTTTTCTGCGTGAAAATGCGCGTGCACAAGGCACGTGCACACGCATTTTGCGGCGCGCGCTAACGCGCGCGCACCCCCTACTAAGCGTTCAGCACCTCCTACTGTAAACATCTTCCCGCGGCCATGCATCATCATACCTTCAAGTTAAACGACTTTCATGTGTGGAATCTGGAATTCCATAATTCTAAGTAATGTGTGTTCCTGCATGTGTGTTCAGCCGTTGTCACCTACGTGGGTGTTGGCCTGAGACCCTCTTCTCAGGGTGATGGTTTGTTTACACCCCTGGAGCCTCTCCTGTGGCTATTTGTATGACAAAGGAGTTTGTTGACCTGAAGGTCAACAGTTTGTTCAACAAACAAAACATCTGTCGACACCCCACACTCATGTAAAATGCTTAAACGGTTAACTAGAATACGACCACTTTGTCAGTTGGGCGTGAGCCCTGTGTGTGGAGCATGTCTGCTGGCGTGAGCCTTAACCTGTGCCGTGCTGTACTTCGCTGAAATAAACAACAACATCTCATCTGCCGTGTCTCACAAACTTTCTTCGGTGCTCTCCCAGTTTTAACAGTATGGTATAGACCAGATACAACACCTTGACAGCCCATACATCCAAACAGAAAAGTCCTATCTGACTACATTAAACGATGTTAAACGACGTTAAACTCACTTTGCCACTCGATTTGCCACTCACTTTATGCATGCGCATACCCTCTATAGTTATTCCCCTAATAGTTGGCTTTCTGTTGTAAAGCTCTGTCATTGTCTCTTTTCCTGCGAGAAATATCAGTACCAACTCGGCCATACCACCCGAAATTTACATTTTAAAACAAAATGTGAGACGCCAGAGGGGTTTAATAACAAAATTGTAGGCAATATTAGGCCTATGGTCGAATATGACAATCAAGGCACTTAATAAGTTGTTAACCCTGTCCCGTCCCCCCTGTCCCACACAAGTGATACGTAACGTCTGTCCCTCAAATGAACAGTTTGAATCTGGTGGTCACCCTATAGTGTGAACTGTGAACCCATTCTATTAGAATCAATCTGGTTGTCCCCCTGGCTGGAAACCCAGCTCTACGCAGCTCCAATGTCATTATAATGAGAAACTGTCTCGAAATAAATAACTATTTATAATTTCAGAATATTAGGCCTACTACTAAAACCTTGTTTTTGGGGCCTGCCTGCACCCAACCCAGGTGGTCTATTTCTACAATATAGACACACAAACTGACCAGAGAAGCGTTCACCAAGGCTGTGGTCTGACAGAAACTGACCTATGATTCCCGATGTGCAGCTTTATGTCATTCATTTAAATATTTATTTTATGGCTGAGTATGTATGTGTCAAGAGCTGAGCTCGTAAACCCACCAGTAATTACTAATTACTATAGAATATGATACACATTTCACAGTGTATGTCACAGTGTACAGGTGTAGCATTTCCTCCAACATGAAGTCTGGACTGAATTGGATTAATATAATTTTCTGACAAATGCATCACAAAACAACATGTGTTTATACTGTCTCCTTGTATACCGCCAGATAATCTTCATTATACTTCAGTTTATGCACATGCATTTAACCTTCTGCTGCAGATGGGTTGGTATTCACAGGCCTGAAATAGAGACTAGCTTCTCTGCAGCTTTTCAGTCAGCCTATGAGAATATATATATATAATAGCAATGTATCTGGTAGTTTTAGGACTGTACTGTATGTGCGGTTGTTTTTGTTTGTTTGTTTGTTTTCTTATTTTGACCATAAGACATGAAAAGCAAATCTTCTACGTCACTACAACTAAACTGTTGGTCTTCACTTGACATACATCTTCACTTGACATACATACAGTATGCAGAAGAGCGAAAATAGGAACCCATAGCTGCCACTGTAAATGATGCATTTATACAGCGATTTATTTAAATAGGCCTACATTTATTTACTTGGATGTCATGTAAATCAGAATCAGATACCTTCAGAGTCCTATTATTAACACTCCATCGTTTTGTAGGTAGAGTGAGAGAAAAGAGAGATAGAAATTGAAGTTGAACAGGTAACAAATAAAGTTATGTACATACGATAGCTTATGAGTATGACACTGTGACCCCCTTTCCACCGGTTGCTTCTCCTATCAGCCTGGGCACATCTGAACTTCCATGCGCGGCCAAAGGAAGCTGTCTGCCGGGGTCTCTTCCTGGTTTTTAGACAGCTGGTGGATGGAAATGAAGCTCCACCCACGCGGCAGAATGCCGCTGGGGCAAGCTTTTCCGGGAATCAGGCCTGGAAGAGACCCCGGCAGACAGCTTCCTTTGGCCGCGCATGGAATCTTAGGTGTGCCCAGACCCAATGGGAACCGGTTCAGTTCTTTTTGGTTCTTAGTCCAGAGCTCCAAAATTGGAACGTTAATTATGAATTGAGTGGGTTAAACTATACACTTGTTTATAGGATCAATATAAGTAAATTAACATATGATAACCCTTCCACAGTAGCTTTTTCATATTTTCAATTGTTTGCATATTTTCCTATATATAAATAGGATATATTAAATTTGTAATACAATAAATCATTGTCTTTGTGTAAGTAATCAACTGGGGAAGTTTCATGGTGATAACAATTTAAACCACATTCAACCTGATGTTCTTTTTTTTTCACAGAAAACATCTCGGACTTGGGACTTGCATCATGCATGCATTAACACCTACATACTACTGAACTCTGGTCTGAAATGCTATAGTACATATCTTTCATGTGTTGTGTGAGAGGTGCCTTGGCATGAGTACATACTGCACATTAGTGTCTTGGTGATGCACGTTCGCAGTTCAGAGAGTTCAAACAAATGGAATGAATGGAACTTAATGAATGGGTTGCCATTTGGCTGCATGGCTCTTTTTGACTATGAAGGGTAGGCTATAACCCAGAACCGAAACTTTCCAGAACCTTGTGAATGTGATGTTTTTTTTTAAACTATACACTTGTTTATAGGATCAATATAAGTAAATTAACATATGATAACCCTTCCACAGTAGCTTTTTCATATTTTCAATTGTTTGCATATTTTCCTATATAAATAGGATATATTAAATTTGTAATACAATAAATCATTGTCTTTGTGTAAGTAATCAACTGGGGAAGTTTCATGGTGATAACAATTTAATATAGGTATGGTTTGGTTTTGCACATTCAATTCATAATTAACGTTCCAATTTTGGAGCTCTAGGCTCATGGAAGAACCAAAAAAAACTGAACCGGTTCCCATTGGGAACCAACTGGTGGAAAAGGGGCTTCAGGGATATAGGCTAAAGTACATATTGTCCATGCCCTGAACAATATGTATACTGTAGCTAGGCTAGCTGGTTCAACCGGGTAAACAAATTGCGTGCGTGCGTGCGTGTGTACGTGTGTGTGTGTGTGTGTGTGTGTGTGTGTGTGCATGGCTGAGGGAAGTAGGGGTGCTGGGGGGGGCTGGAGTACCCTCTCCGCCCAGGCACAGCCCCCCCTCAGACAGGAGGGGGAAAATAATAATAATTGTAATCAAAACAGATTTCTGTTAATGGACTAATAAATATGCTGTATCACAGTATCGGCGCCTTATCCTGGTTAATTGCCTGTGTCAGTTTGCTCATGCGTGTGGAGAGGCCACTTTAAAAGCCACTTTTCTGCGTGAAAATGCGCGTGCACAAGGCACGTGCACACGCATTTTGCGGCGCGCGCTAACGCGCGCGCACCCCCTACTAGGCGTTCAGCACCTCCTACTGTAAACATCTTCCCGCGGCCATGTCCAAGTTTGTTTGCAATTCTTTTGTCAGTACTTCCAAACTTGTTCATCATGTATCCTGTATGAATTTCCTCTCCTGATTGGATACAATTGGTATTCCAATGTGAAAATGCATTTCCTGTTGACTAAAGAGCTGGAGAGGCAGAGAGACACCTCTAGAATGTAGCTAACACTTATTTGTATTTTCTTATTTATTGTCAGTTGTGTTGCATTATTGTATATAACATCACATACATACACACATACATTTACACAGTAAATAGTTTTGAAATCAAAACAAATGAAATGCAACACAAACAAAATCACATACTGTATCTTTATGAAATAGAGTGTCAGTTGATTCCTTTAAAAAGCTGTAAAAAAACTGCAAGCTTTATCTTAGTTTTTATCCTATTTTACACTGTTACTTTGTTTAGATTGTTATGATTTTATTGTCGGTACAGCAGAGCACCTTCACTTGTAAAACTTGTTGTGAAAGGCGCTTTATTATTACCTCATGCACACACGCATTTGGCTTCCTTTGATTTGATGTAATCTACGTTAACAACATATGTATTCCAACAGCGTGTCTGCAATTATCTTCACTGTTGTTTACTCTGATGAAGACATCAAAAACAGATGTCTCCTGAACATACACACACAGACACACACTGTGACGCATGCACACACGCACGCGCTAGCATTTTTCAATCTCATCTCAACATCTGTGCTCTCTGCCTGTTAGCTTGAATGGATGCAGAGTCTGGTCGTGACTGAACACAGGGACAGAGAATAAGACAGTGACATGGAGAGATACATTGAATCACAATCAGGAAATTACACACACTCTTGATAGGTTTACGGATATGAATGTTATTACTGCTGCTGCACACAAACACGAGCGCACAAATGTATGTGTACACCACACACGCACGCACACACGCACGCACGCACGCACACACACACACACAAGCATCAGGTCTGTTTGGAAAATGTGATACCATTCTCATGTTGCCTAGAAACAAAGCAAATGTTACCCCGACATAACTGATTTAAGCAACGCGCACGCACACGCACACACACACACACACACACGCACACACACACACACACACACACACACACACACCTTTTGTGCATCTGTGGGGTTGGATAAGGACAGGTCAACTGAAAATGGAACGGAGATCGAGAGAGAAACAGACTATTCATCCATAGGCTGCTGTTTTAGCTGGACCATAAGTGTTCTGAAAAGTGCTTTAAAGATGGATCTAATGCCGTGATTTTTTCCCTCCTCTAAAACATGATCATCAGGTATTATGATATTGTGATGTCACTATATCACTGTCATTTTGATTGGGCCTTTTGACTCAATTAAAGGCTTTCAGCTTTCAGGAAGAAACCAAAAATACACAGGAAAGACATATTTCAATATTCTAACCACACCTTTGGGTCTAGAGTAGTGTTAACTCCATAGACACATACAAAACAGAAAACTCACAGCACTCTTTAAATACAAGTATAATATGCTACAGTATTAACAGCTGTACCTAACTAAGACTATTTCAAAAAAAGATCCAGCCGCCAAAACCATCAATTCTTCCTAAATACAATCCCATTAGAACAAACAAAAAACTATACCTATACCTCGGCCTAAACATCAGCAGCACAGGGAACTACAACCAAGCTGTAAAGGACCTGAGAGACAAGGCAAGAAGGGCATTCTACGCCATCAAAAGAAACATCAAAATAGACATCCCAGTTAAAACCTGGCTTAAAATACTGGACTCTGTGATAGAACCAATTTCCCTCTATGGTTGCGAGATCTGGGGACCATTAGCAAACCATGACCTCGAAAAATGGGATAAACACCAAACAGAGACCCTACACACAGAATTCTGCAAATCCATTCTCCGAACCCAGCGAAAAACACCATAATATGGTGTTTTTGCATGCATTATATTATAATGCATGCAGGGCAGAATTAGGACGATATCCACTCATAATCAAAATAAAAAAGAGAGCACTTAAATTCTACAACCACCTAAAAGAAAGTTACTTTCTTAGATGCACTCCATAACAAGGTACTCACACACAGCGAAACTCTAGAGAGATGCCCTCTCAGCCAGCTGGCCTTGGAACTCGCGCACAAACACAAACAGAGCCACCAGATAGAAAGCATATTGGACTAAGCCAAATTATAAAACAGCAAAAGGAAAACTATCTGACACATTGGACAGAAGCAAGACAAAAGCAGAGTAAACTAGAATGCTATCTGTCCCTAAACAGAGAATACACTGTGGCAGAATACCTGAGCACTGTAACCGACCCAAAACAAAGAAAAATCTTAACTAGTTACAGACTCAGTGAGCACAGTCTTGCGATTGAGAAATGCCGTCATATAGGCAGACCTGTATCCCGAGAGAAGACAGACTATATGCACCCACTGCACACAAAATGAAGTGGAAACCGTGCTACACGTCCCACTTCCTTCCACTGTACCAAGACAGAGACACATACTTCCCACAGATTACAATCACCCACGGAGATTTTGAAAACATGACTAATGACAAAAAACTCCAATATCTGCTGGGCGAAGTACAAAAATGTGCAAACACAGCAGCTAGATTTGTGAGCTGCTGTGATAGGAGAAGGATATCAAATGGAACACAACCACCCTAAAGACTAATCATTGTGTGTATATTCCTGCACTTCTACATTTTGTTTTGACTGTATTGTTGTATTGTTGTGTATAGTCAGTGAAATAGTTCTGTACCAGCCTTGCTTGGCCCCTTTGCTCATATCAAAGTGTGTGTGTGTGTGTGTGTGTGTGTGTGTGTGTGTGTGTGTGTGTGTGTGTGTGTGTGTGTGTGTGTGTGTGTGTGTGTGTGTGTGTGTGTGTGTGTGTAGGTGTGTGTAGGCGTGCGTGCGTGCGTGCGACGCGAGCGTGGGTGCGTGCGTGCGTGCGTGCGTGCACCTGTGTGTGTGCCTGTGTGTGTGTCTGTGTATTTACACAAGGAAGTGAAAAATCACAGCAGTGAATGGCTCACACCTGTTAGTGTTCCTCGCTGTGTTAATACAAAGTGTTTGTTGTCAGTGTGACTGTTCCTCTGCTATCTGGTTTCCCCTCACACGGCCTTCATCACAGGCAGGGGGTGGGAAAGGTGGGGAGGTGAGAGACAGAAAGGAAGAAAGAACGAAAGAAAGAAAGAAAGAAAGAGTAGTTATCATGGTTTGTTGGGGGTCTTATTATTTGCTCATGTCATTTTGTGCAGGATTGTGGGGGCATGTGCATGTAATACTGTTTTAAGTAACGACTTTAACATGATCCCTATTCCGGGGAGAACATTTTGCCAAAAATAGCAGACTTACAATGGAATTGTGAGCTTGTAGATGCTCGGCTATTTTTGGTGAGGAGATTTAGAAGTGGAAAAAAGAGCACACAAGTACAGTTGCAACTCAGGTGCATTTGACTAAGTATAGACGGTTTTCAGTGGTTAAAACAAGTTGCAGTCGCTAGCTATAATCCTAGTTTGATTGTGTTGACATGGCTTTGCTTTATGCTAGGACTCTCCAGGGAAAATCCTCTGGTCTTTAGTGTAATGAATGACATCTGTTTCACTGATGCAGTGGCCTAACCTGACCCCTAGTGTTGTACAGTACTTGAGTAAATGTACTTAGTTACTTTCCACCGAGTGACGTGGCTGTGGTCCGCCCGCCAGCCGGCCCACGCTCCCATTGTTATAATTTTTTCAAAGGTATTTTTGGGTCTTTTTCTGCCTTTAATTGAAAGTGTACAGTAATCTCACGGGAAATGGGTGGCGAGAGATATGGGGAGTGA
This sequence comes from Electrona antarctica, assembly GCF_951216825.1. Lineage (NCBI taxonomy): Eukaryota > Metazoa > Chordata > Actinopteri > Myctophiformes > Myctophidae > Electrona > Electrona antarctica. Next base: position 50,114,009 of record NC_136810.1, read on the forward strand.
CACGCAGCAAAGGTCGTCGGGATCGGGAGTCGAACCCGCGAAAACACACTGTGAGGCTGGATTAGCAGCCTATAGGTGCCCGGACCACTAGGCCGGCCCGGGCCTCCATTAGCCAATTTTAATATAGGATAGAGAGACAACTGTAACAATTTAGTCACATTTGATTTTGTAGATCAAGCACTTGGTTAGAACTTTCCTTGGGAATGGAGTGCTGATTTAGATTCACTGTCTACAATCACATGGTTAAACTGCTTCTCTAGCTGTGCCCCAAGAGGAAAACATGTCACATTGTCACTGATCGTCACATTCATTCCAAGAATCTTTCTATAAATAGAAAACATTGGCATTTAGGGCCCCTATAGACACTGGCTGAATTGTTCAAATGAGATTTCCTTAGGGTTCTCGTACACAAATTTCCTTGCATATGATCGCAAAAAGAAAAATACTAAATCTATGGGTGGTCATCGCCTTGTCATGGTGAGTCACCCAGCATTGTGTTGGCTGTGATGTGTCTGTCCAATTAGCCTGCAGCTGAAGGTTGTTACAAGAGACATTATCCTTTCATCAGGTCATTGTTAGACCCATTTATAGATTTATTTTTAGTGGTCGTAAAGAGGTGTCTTGGTGGCCTGGGCCGTGGCTCAGTGGTCCAGGCACCTTGGCTGGTAATCCAGTCTGGCAGTGTGCCGCGGGTTCGACTCCCGATCCAGACGGCCTTTACTGCATGTCACCCCCCCAATCTCTCTCCCCATTTCCTGTCAGCCTACTGTCTGTCCCTCCATAGAAAATATAAAATAAAGGCGAAAGCCACAAAACAAAAGGTGTTTTGGAGAAGAAATACAAAAGCAGGCAAGTTCATCCTGGGACAAATTACTAGCTCTTTGGTTCATTTTTTCCCACATTTATTTCCACAGGTAAGAGTTATGTTGTGATAGGAAACGGTACGATGACATCAACAACAACAATAATAATAATAATGATATTTGTATAACATCTTTCATACAAAATATGCTGCTTAAAGTGCTTTACAATGTGCTGCTCACTATGACAAGAATGAAAAGCCTTTGAGTCACATCATGAGTAAAATGACAAGAAAAAGGCACAGCTTCTTCCTAACTAAACTAAACTAAACTAAACTAAACTAAACTGCTCTTCAAAAGAATTACCCTCTCCTCCCGCTTGTAATGCGGGACCTGGTGAAAACCACTGGGATACTCAGATTACCCCTGATTAATAAATCCCTATCAGTCTATGATTAGCCTACCGTATACTCCTGGTTTCTCAGTTTTCCATCTCAGCCTGCTTTTGAATGATCAGAATCCCCCCAAAATAAAATCCACTGCCTCCATCAGTCTAATCAAGAAAATGCTTAAAGGACATATACCTAATTATTGTATATACTATTACCTCCACTACATTTATTGGAAAACTTTATTACTTTGTAGATTTTGATTATTATTACGAAACATTACATTAACCACTTCATTTTGGCCATTTGACTCACGACTCACGACTCGCAATGTGACTCATATTTGTGAGCTTAGATCTGTTATTTTCATTTTTAAAATTTGAGTACTTTTACTTTTGGTACTCCGGACTTTCAGTATTTCTATATAATGCAGTATTGACACTTTTACTTAAGTAAAAAATTTGAGTACTTTTTCCAGCGCTGGTAAAAAAATGTCCTCAGCGGTGCAGGTTAGGAAACCCCAGGTCAGCTAAGGCCTAACTGTGAAATGTGACAGCAACCTCCGACAACAGGCTGCATGTAGACTGAGATTCCACGCTTCCAATTCCCTAAACACCCTTTCGTAGTAAAGCACGCTTAATAACACCCGAGTCATTAGCTAGAAACGCTGTTTGTGTATTGGACAAGGAGGACTTAATGAACCTTAATGAGTCTGCAGACCATCTGTTCCACCACAGGCTCTTGTGGAGACATTTAGGACGGTTATGGCAGAATTCACCCTTCAAGTCTTCAAGTCCCGCCCGTGGTTGTGCCCCTCTTCGCACCCATTGGTTGCCGTTTCGTGGTTGGACAAAGATCCTTTCTCTCCATCCACTACCATTGAAATAACATGTTTTTCAGTTGCCTCATATTGATATTCAATTCTTATTTTAAACGTGGTGTCAATAAAAAGGAACACATGGTGCAGCATGGTGACTGGGCATATCATGTTTGTTTTTAGTTTTTTCCAAAAATGATGTTTTAGCTAATTCAACATAAACAAGGCGGAACCAGGGCGGAACAAGACAGAAAGAGCCTGCTGGTTAGTCAGTCAGGGACCAATCAGAAGGCTGACAAAAGGTTTTGAGGACGATTCTACAAATGCCTTCTAAATCCTGACAGTTTTCTGAAAATGTGTCTATGTCAGTGATTCTCAAACATTTTCATGTCAAGGACCCCCAAATATATATGTAATTGGCCGCCGACCCCCCCATCTGAAAATATGTTGTTCCCGGGAACCCCCAGAAGCAAAGATTTGAGTTAAAAGCGTTCGCTCTGAAAGAATATATATTCAAAGATTTGCGCCACCATTCATGATTTTTCAAAAATAGCAGATCTACAAGCTCTACGAGCTTGTAGATCACCGCATCACCGGATCGAGTGCCGAGCCTTTGCTGTATGTCACTCTCCCCATCTCTCTCTCGCCATTTCTTGTCAGCCTATTTGTCTGTCCTATATCATAAAGGTATAGTCTACTTGTCAGCCCATATAGAGCCCCATTGTGAACCCGGACATTTTGAGTACCCTAAAGTTTTATGCTAGTATGTAGTTGAGTATGGGTCATTTCCTACTGAAATGTCTTGGTGTCAGGAATGCATTCTCCAGCCTTTGTTCCCACGAGGCACTGAGGAGGTGTGTGAAAAGACCATGTGATGATGTGAATGCAGAGTATTATAAAACGAATGCCTCAGAAACACTGCAGAGTTCAAAACGAAGAGGTTTGACACCATCTTTATTTTCTTTCTCCTGACCAGGGGGCCCAGAGATGGACAGGGGCCCTAGCTGGAAAATGCCAGAGATTTTTTATGGTGTCACTTTTAACTAATGTCATCAAGAGGCCTTGGAACCCAGGTGTCAGGGGGCGCACGATTTCTAGCTGCACCCCTGCTGCTGCTTGCTTACACACACACACACACACACACACACACACACACACACACACACACACACACACACACACACACACACACACACACACACACACACACACACACACACACACACACACACACACACACACACACACACACACACACACACACACACACACACACACACACACACACACACACACACACACACACACACACACTTCGATATGGACCAAAATCTAGAGAGCAAAGGGGCCAAGCAAGGCTGCACTATAGCTGGTACAGAACATTTCAACTATTTCACTGACTATACGCCAAAGTATTTTGTGCACTTTGTGCAGTGAACTGACACTCTTTCCTGACATTCTCCTCTGCTAACCTGTTACCGCAGCAGCATACAGGCACATTATATCATAGGCAGCAAAGATGTGCAAAAAAAAAACACCCGCAAGGAATTTCTTGACAGGACACAGGAAGTAGCTCATAACATATCTACGGTGGATTTTAATGAAACAAACACTTTGCAGATAGTAAGAGGATAATTCAAGCTTTTCATACAGCTGCAATGTTGGTGAGTTTGATGTCATTTAATACTATCAGATGGGACTTTTCTATTTGGATGTATGGGCTATCAATGGGAAATTGCAGCTAGTTACCACCTTGCTGGCAAGATGGCCGCGGAGTGCATATGGTCAATGGAGACACAAAGGAGACTGTGGGCTCCATTTTCGTCACCGCTAAACCCCTTATCCCTAAACTTCTTTGCCTTTTTTACTATTTTGAAATAGTTCAACTAGCCAATCTACATTGACACGTTGTGAGCTTGTAGACTGGCCATTTTAACTATTCAAAAATGTTTAGCAAAATAGCAAAAAAGGCAAAGAAGTTTAGGGATAAGGGGTTTAGCGGTGACGAAAATGGAGCCATGTGTGTCTCCATAGGCCATAGGGAACCATCAAATTATTGGTTTATATCAAAAAATATACTATGCGAGACAAAATAATTAGTTTCATTCACATTTAATGCATAGACTCAAACTGCTTTTGTACATTCAAGTTGTTACATTCAAGTTGTTATATATAGCAGCATATGTGGAATTAATTAATGCTCCTTCAACACCTTTTGTTGTTTTTCTATTTGTTCGGCCCAAAAAATTGTGTTTATTCTCATGATTTGTCACCATCCGAGTTGGCTTTGTCCGAGGTCTTTAAATAAATACTTTTTGAAACGTCTATGGGAAAAATGAATGGGAAATGCTCTTCAGGGCTGCTCGTCGTCATGAAAGGGGGCGGGACTGCGACGCTCTATTGGCATGAGGAAACAAACATTTACATTGCCAAAGCAAGTTCCGCTTTGCTTCGCAAGGAATCTCGGGAAAGCTTGCCTCCATGTCGCCTCCCCTCGCCCCAGAGCCGAAGGAGGCCTTTTTTATGTCTGTCTGCCTTTTTTATGTCACATATTCTAACATGAATTGATGACATCAATTAACTAGAACTGCACTCTGTTGAGTGCCTACTTGCTTGTTGCACTACTAGTGCGCAAGCAGAGCGCGCAAGTACTGTCGACCGCTACAAACTGTCAAATCTCAGCTTCTCTGTGAAAGAAGAACATGAATTACCTTCATGTTCTTCTGTTGAAGAACTGTTGAAGAACATGCAGGAACATGAAGGTAATTCTATTTAAGCATTTCAAATTCATTCTTTCGTTACGTAATTAACAACAATCAATTACGTAATGTTGTAATTAATACGGATGAGTGACGGCTTTCGATGGTGACGTATATGTCGATCAGTGTCGGGTGGATTAAAGGAAATGCCTTATGTATATGTAATTTGTAAGTTGATTAGCGGTATACTGTGGTTACTTTGCGTATGCCCCGTTTGATGCGTATGTATCATAGCAGCATATGACGTCAGGGTATAACTGGTACAACTAGCTCTCAATGATGATGTAATAAAGATGTGGATTAAAGGACCCAATGCCAGGGTGTAATTGGTTTTCGATGGTGACGTAATGACGATATGTTTTAGTGTCGGGAGGATTAAAGGTAATCCCCATATGTATACATGTATGTAATCTGACACCACTGCCATATCAAGCACAAGTAGTCATTACGTCACAATTACACATCAAACGGCGACATACGAAAACGAAAACTATTACTTGCGTGCTCTGCTTGCGCAAGTAATTACCAACTGCTGCCTTATATCCCATGGCTGAGAGGTCGGCTAGACTAGAGGCAAAAAGTGTGTGGTTGCCTAGAGACGAGGCAGCCAATCAGGATGATAGGTTGTCAGTACAGCCAATGAGAAACATAGGTCTCAACTACAGCGTGAAAGCACCGCAGAGAGAACGTTGACCTGCTGTGCTTACACAGCAGCTGGTAACAATGTTCATTACACACCATAAAGACAGAAAATAAATGCACTGAAATAAAACACAACAGAACATAAAAGTGGAAAAAACGTAAGATTTATTTCAAAAGCACTTTTCACAAAATGCCCTGTAAAAAAGGACTAATATTAAAACAACAAGGTGTCCTAAAAATAAATAAATAAAACTTTCTACATTCCTATTCAAATAAGATTTTCTTCCTCCGACGATTGGAGTGTTAGCATGGCTCTACCGCTAGCTAGTACATATTCTTGACCACTCCTCTGTGACCAACGCCGCTGCTATGGCCATCACACAGCGTCACTATGTTACAATGCCAAAATGGTCTTTATGGCAACCACGATACACCATGTACATACACGGTGACATGCGGTTTTGGTCCATTTTAGAAGACACGGTCAATGTTAATTAATAAACAAACACTACATCGTTGTTTTTATTTGTAACCCTCCCTCCCTCTCTGTCTCAGCGAGGAAAACTACTTCGGAAAGGAACGAAGCACGCGGTAAGACGCTCGGTGTTCGTTCAAATAAAAAACCAAGCATGTTTACTGTGAAACCGTAATGACTAAAAGTGTACCCCTCATCTCAAGTCCTTGTCTACCTGCTCTGCCACTGTTCTCTAGGTTCTCTCCCTGTCCTTTGTGCCCGCCTTCATTTATCCCCGTTTCTCAAAACGTTTAAATTACACAGAGCCCCTTAAATCTAAGTGTACAAAAAGAAAACATTTGTACACAATCCCCCACCCAACAAGCATCTATAGACGAATCCACAGAGGGATGCCCAGGGCACCGCCATAGCTGCGGTGTACCATTAAGCACAGCTTTACACCGCAGCACATATTAGCTACACCTGGCCTACAGAGCACTGGACTCTATAGAAGTGGTTCCCAAACTTTTTAGCTCGAGACCCAAAAAGAGAAATTTAGACGTTTGCCAAGGACCCAAACTAGTGAAAATAGCAGATCCGGACTGGCTTTTTTCACTATACTTATTGAAACATTTTTCTAATTTATGGAATTCCGTTGATTCTTCGTTTATTTCGTCATGTCGTGTATATTATTATTTTTATTTACTTTTCACAATTCATTTACACAACTTCATGAAATTACTTTAAAAACCAAAATCATAGAATTTTGTTTTTAATTCATGATTTTGTGGGGAATGTTTTAAGAAATAATAATAAATAAATAAATGTAGGAAACACAGAATCAAGGGACCCATAAGAATGTGTCTGAAACCCACAAATGGCCCCCGACCCAGAGTTTGGGAACCAGTGATGTCTGGTTATCATTCTGTCTGTCTGTCTCCCTGAGCATGCTGTTCCAAGTGCTCTTCTGATAGCATCTCATATCTCAGCCCATTCCCAGTCTGACCGACCTTTCCACTCCCCTGCTGCCCAAGACCACATCAATGTCAAATCACAAGATCATGAGGACACAGTGAATCTACATAAAACAAAAAAAACTAACAAACATAGAAAGTAACTGGAAAAACAAACAAAAAAAACAAAAAACACATAAGGTGAACAGCGATTGTCTTTTCACTGTGATTGTTAGTCCAAGACTAGACAACTAGATTCGATCTCTACGCATCCCTGGCGGACGGTCACAGAATACTCAAGAGTTCATCAGGGCAAGCTGACTGGACAGCAGCAGTGACGACAACCTAACCATGGGTTAATTTATAGGTAGTGGAATCATCACCTCGCATATATATATGGTACATACATATACTTACATGAAAATACTACACCATAAAAAGAAAAGGGAGGGGAAAAAAGAAATGTAACCATAATCCACTAGTAAAACATACACTCACAAACACACACGCACACACACACACACACACACACACACACACACACACACACGCACACACAGATCTTTGACCTACAGTAAAATGTGTTTTTTTTACCCAAAGGGTGCTGTTCTTCTGTCTTAACATAAAACTGTGTGAGAAACGATCCATTTCTCAGAACATCCTGCAATACATTTCTCTCTCACTATTCTAACACGTAACACGGAAGGAATCTCAAATGTTTATGGCCATGGGCCCCTTGTTTACGCTAATTTAATCTCACTGTTGCAGCCACACGAGAACTCTTAGGCCTCAATCAGACCTTTACTGCATTGCTGTATGCTTGTTGGATGAATGTTGTGTAGTGTCATGGCCGCCCCAATGCATTTCCAATGGGAGTCACATGGTTTGACACAACATTTGTGTTGTATGAGGGGGAGGGGCGCAGTCGAAACACAGCCGAAAGCCATACAACAGCTTGTAGTCCAAAATGTGGACTACAAACCATGTGACTTCCATTGGAAATGCATTGGGGCGGCCATGACACTACACAACATTCATCCAACAAGCATACAGCAATGCAGTAAAGGTCTGAGTGAGGCCTTTCAACGAAGAAAACAGAAACCACAGCAGAAAACCACCCGACACTCAGTGTGGGTCCCCCAAAGCATCATTTTTGGCCATATACTGTATGTATCGGCACCTGCGCAAAACATCAAAGCCTATACAAGGGTGTACTGTACTGTATAGTGACTGTATATACACTGCATGCAGCAGTTTCTCCTCTGACATTCGATACAGCTTAAAACTGAAAAGTCAGATCCCCATCATCACCACTGCTCCTCTAAGCCATAATGTGAATGCGGGCCCTGAATTACACAACAAATGAACAGCTAAGAATCGGTATACTGCAAGTATCGTGCACTGCCACACAAACATCCTCCTCGTTAACAAAGAGACTTGAGGCCAAAGCCAAAGAAGAGCTTGTTTGAGAACTTAGAAAATGAACTACGATTGGTTCGTCGTCATGTATACGTTTCAATAAGGACATAAGGGGTGTGACTGGGAAGATTTGTTTTATGCTCTACTGTACGATTTACAGTAATCAGCATGGGATGCCTTCCAGCTGTTTCAAATGACTGGATCAGTTTACTGAGGTAAGAAGTCATACAAGGCTACAGGTGATCGGGTATGTTTGAAGGCTGTCTGACTGACAATTTGCTTATGACGAATGACAACGACGGGGCTCAATCATACGCCGGAGGGACTTGTTTGCTAAATATACAGTACAAAGATTTCAAAGACATACTAAGTTTCCAAAATAAAGTAACCGGAAGTCCAGCCGAGGCAAAACATCATATAGGCCAGTCCAGTGTTTGAGAATGCCTGATCAGCGCCCTTTCGCTGCACTGGCGCAAAGTTCAGGACTAATCTCACCTCCCACCAGGCCTGACTGAGTCGAAGACTCTGTAAGCTGTCAGCTTCAGTTTACGTTTTAGACCCAGTGCGTTGGGTTTACCGGTTTGCAGAGATATCAGCAGGACAGAGAGACAGACACACTCAGTCACTTTATCATTCCATCTCTCGCACGCACACACACACATACACATACACAGTAAGGTGCTAAAGGTTCTATGTTGTAAGGAACTAAAATGAAGGACTAGTGTTCCAAGGTCAAAATAGGATTGTTGGTCTTTGACCAGTTGAGCAGTTGAGTGTGTTTACATGCACACCTCGGAGCCTAAATAGTCTCGCAGTAAAAAATAACTGGGGATGCTTCAAATGCTGAGATCCCCAGATAAATATATTTAAGTTCGTTAATGTTGCCTTGGCAACAACAGCAGTTGGTAAACAGAATTTGGCATCCAATGAAAAATAAAATAGACACACGCTACGGTATATTGACGAGGCGCTAATCACAGTGTACAACTAAGATGTAAAAAAACAATTCTCTTTATTTGAGAACATTTAAAATAAATTATGCAATGATGATTGCACAACCAGGGTCAGCTCGGAATCAAATACATTTAAACAAAAAGGGAAATGTATGTCATATCAACAACAAAACGTTTAGAAATGATCCACCCTGTCTGATGGTGCAATCATCATCCAGTCTGTTATGAGATGGCACTTTAGAAGCCATCTGATGGCTTATAAAGTCCGTACTGCTTGTTTTAATTAAATCCTCTGATCTTGAAAAAGGCTGGACAGCCGAAACATTGTCAAGTAAAGAGAAATTCATATGCGCCCGGAATATTAAAAATATTTTCACCCCTTCAAATAGAATTTGGAAATCATTGTTAATCATTGTTACATATTGAGTAATATGTAGAAGGTCCATGCGGTAAAAAAGTAGATCCTCTGACACTAAAAAAGGTACTTCAGACAGAAGGCTCGACATATACAGCCGTTTGCTGGTAAAAAACCAAGGTTATCAGACCTTAGACACTACTAAAACAAACTGGAAAGGCTGATAGAAACAACGCTAAGTCCATTGGCCATTGAGCAAATTCCCACAGCAGCCAATTTTCTCTTATATCATACTCATTTACCCAGCACCCGCCCACCCGAAGTATGACGTAAGAGTATAATGGTCACCATGTAAATATGGTCAATTTAAGGCACAAATAACTAAATTATACGACATGGGAGCCACGCACGCACATGCACACACACACACACACACACACACACACACGTCAGTAAACAATCAAAACAACATTCCTTATCAACTGGATGCCAGGGCTAGTGACAGTAAAAGTAGTAAACTCGCAACAAGATAAACATAAAAAAAGGAAAATACCAATAAAGATCCAAATTGTTGATGACACTGTAGCTTGTAGCGTCAGATCATGTTGCGCTCTTAAGTGTGTGTGTGTGTGTGTGTGTGTGTGTGTGTGTGTGTGTGTGTGTGTGTGTGTGTAAAACAGTCTAGCAGCATGACTCTCGTTCAGGCAATCCCATACATGGTATCAGACTGAGAATGTGTGTGTGTGTGTGCGTGTGCGCGCACGCTCTGTGCACATGTTTTGAGAAGGGGGGGGGGAGGTCATCAGGCAGCAGTGACTCCAAGGGTACAGTAACTGATGGTGCAATCTGATTGGTCACGGGCGGTGATAAGGCGTGGCCTTTTTAGGACTCCTGAGGCACCACTTCCATCACCTTCTGGAACATCGCCGTGGTTGAAACTATAGAAAGAGAAGGACACACACACACACACACACACACACACACACCCACACCAGTTGAAGCCTCTTTACTTAGTAAACTGGACATGAGTTATTTTTTGGGCAAATGTTCCCCCCAGAATACGGATGCTGGGGTTCAAGTTGTTACTGGTTAAACTAATAACATTTCAAGTTAAACAGCACACACACACACACACGCGCACACACACACGTATACGTTCAGTCGTAGGTTTCCCAGAGGTGGCATACTCGCTTCCCGTTCAGTTTTAAATTAGCTTGGCTTGACCTGTGTTGCCAGCATTGCAACATAGTGGTTTCTGGCATGGCCATGGGAAAGCAAGGTGGAAAAGGATGTCGTGCCACCTTTGTGAAACCCGGGACAAAATGTATACACAGAGCCTAATGAAGTCTGCCAGTGACGTAGAGTCTGTGGGGGCCAGGGGGCCTTGGCCCCCATGAGGAATTGGACCCGGGATCTCGGCCCCCATGAGGAATTGGACCTGAATATATATATATATTCGCCTCGGTTCGTCCCGTTTGTACCGCACCAGGTCGCGCCGCGCCCGTTCGCGCAATTCGGGGGGGCGGGCCCCCATGACGATTATAAATACATTTCGTCTCTGAAGTCTGCACACCGTAGACCAGTGATCCCCAAACGTTTTAGCTCAAGACCCAAAAAAGAAAGGAGTGAAAATGGCAGATCTACAAGTGTACTGTAGATCTGTACGATTGGCACCGGGTAGAAAAATGTAGAAAAAACAAAAACACACACGTGGTGGGTCAGGGCATACTCACATATAAGCTTCAGGAGCCACTTGGGTTTGCTCTGCCACCAGACGCCAAAGAAATAGACTGGAACTCCCGTGGCGATGATCAGGAAGCCGATGGCACACTCCACCGGAGTCTTCCAGATGGACACCACGATGAGGAAGCAACAGGCCAGCACGAAACTGATCGGCAACAAGATGTTCACCTGGACAGAGGAAATGGCAGGATGACGCTACGGTGTGCATGCAACCGTCGATCAGACGGATATACCCGTTTTGGGCATTAACCCATTTAGACATGACATCGAAATTAAAAAAAATCTTCTAAATTCTGACAGTTTTCTTACATGTTTCTGTATTAGTGGTGCTCAATTTAAAAAAAATAGCAGACCTACAAGCCACTCGGTGGCGCGCTATGAGCTTGTAGATCTGCTATTTTTCAATAGCTAAATTATAACATAATGTTTAAAACACAAAAAGGGGTTCCCGCCCAAAATGGGTTAACCCATTTAGACCTGAGGACGATTCTACAAAATACTTCTAAATCCTGACAGTTCTCTGAAAAACCCATGTTTCTATATCAGTGGTTCTCTAACATTTTCATGTCAAGGACCCCCAGAATTATATTTAATTGGCCCCGGACCCCAATCTCAAAATATGTTGTTCCAGGGACCCCCCCCCCCCCCCCCCCCCAGAAGCAAAGATTTTAGTTAAAAACGTTCGCTCTGAAAGAATATACAGTATATTCAAAGATTTGCGCCACATTTTCACAAATTTTCAAAAATAGCAGATCTGCTATTTTTCAACAGCTAGCAAGTATAACGCTATAATGTAGTATAATGTATAGTATAAAGTATAATGCTTAAAACACCAAAAGGGGTTCCCCGTCCTGAATGGATTTTTTTTTTTAAAGGAAAAAAGAGAAAATACAGTAGGTGATCTACACAAAGCATCGGCTCTTTGTTTTGCATGACAACGTTGTGCAACAAATAACACAGTACGCGGTGAGGTGACTTTGAGAAAGCCTTAAGCCTTAGAGTTTAAAGGAGAATTACGGATTAACCGTTTTCTTAACCTTCATCTGATGTTAATATCTCCAATAACAAAGTGGTGTGAAAAATTACACAACAACATCCAGAGCGCAGCGCAGCTCCAACAGCGCGCGTTGGGTCTTTAAAATGTCTTTCATAATGACAAAGTGTTTTTTTTCTTTTGCTTACCACTCGTTTACGGTAAATTACGGTAAGATTACTGTAAGAAACCGGTAAATCCGGAATTAACCTTTAAGTGTTATATGGAAATGTCACACTGTAGCCTACTGGCATGAACAGTACTGCTGGCTTGCTTGAAACTACTGTAAGCTTTGGAAAATGGCCAACAGTAATGTCAAATGTGCCGTGAGTCATATTCGATGGGCTAAACATGCAAGACCACTGGTAGTGGTAGGCCTCTTTGGGCCCTTGAAACCTGGTCAAGAGCAGAGACGAGTGACTGAGAAAGAGTAACAAAGTAAAATACAGAATCTTACAGTGCTTCCACTGTACACACAGACACAGACAGACAGACAGACAGACAGACAGACAGACAGACAGAATTGTAGACTGACTGGCCAGTAACTGGCCTCTTTCACTTCACTGCCTGGCCATCCCTAATCAACACTCATCGCCATGCCAACAGGAAGAGTGGTCATTGGGTTTCTCCTTTGAGTTGGAAGGGGAGGTACGCACAAACCAGCGAACGTAGGATGACACGTTACTGTAGGGCGCACACACATACACGCACGCACATGCACGCACGCACACACAAACACAGTTCAAAGTGTCACAAATGCACAATAGCTCTCTGTGTTGTTAGGCAGGCCTGCGGAAACTGGTCTGCCTTTCTACTTGCACGCACACACACACACACACACACACACACACACACACACACACACACACACACACACACACACACACACACACACACACACACACACCCCCCCCCCCCCCCCCCCCCCCCCCCCGGTGCCCTCCAGTCCTCATCACTGCCTGACGACCATCCAGCTTGTCTCCTGTACTTTTATCTCTCCATTCATCTCCACTGAATGGTGCTTTGTTGGTCGTCGCACAACTTCACAACCTAGCTTCCATTTGACTAAAGCCAGATTCATGCTTCGGTAAGTTCTGTGTGCCATGCTGCATAGTTGACAAGAATAGCCCATTTTCAAATTAAACAATTCTGGAAGCGACGCACTGATTAACACTCTAATTGCCCAGGATTATTTAATCCATTAAATTATAGCGCCCAATCGATTTATAGCAACGGAGCACTTTTATGTTTTATCCGGATGTTATGCCGGATGTGGCTGTAGCAGCTAAATGTAGCCAAACAAACAACGGGAGGTAAGATTAAATCTATCGCGACTAGCGACTGGACAGCGGAGGGCCGTCTAACACAGGATCTTGTCTTAGAATTAGACGGGATGATTTAGATCGAGATAGAGTTATTAACGCTTTAAGATTTTCGTTCTCGTCGGCTAAACAGGGGGGGGGAACATCTTTGATGACGTCTCACTGTTGCGCAACATCGAGGATTGCGCAACAGGTGCTCCTAGGCTGTGGAGCGATGCGATCCGTTTTCATATCAATAAACTTCGTCTTTTGGATAAAACTTCGTCTTGGGCGTCGGGCGTTACTAATAGAAAGGACGGTGAACTTCGTCCTGGGCGATTGGGGTGTTAAGAGTAAACCGGTATGATATCAATTATAAGTAATAGTAATCTACGAGGACGATAGATATTTGGAGCCAATATTATTTTGTGGAAATATTAACTTTTGTTCATTAAATTCACACAACACACAAAATCCAAACAAATAATCTATGCAACCTTTTCTGTCAGGGATTAGATGACAAAATAAACTTCAAAACATATTACTGACAGACATACTCTCATGATAAGAGCCAGTAGTTTCCACCATGTTCCTCTGAAGCGCAGACATTTTTTAAGCTATGGGTTATCCAGAGGAGTGCATATTGTGTCTTCTCACAAAGTCTTTAACCTTGCATCACCACCAGGGTTTTACACACACACACACACACACAGCGGAGAAAAGGTGAGTCGGTCACATGACAAGTGACATCACTGACAAATTCTTGGCGTCTTTATCGTATTCGTAGCCTTTCAATGTGCGCTTGAAAGGCAATGTGCCTTTCAATGTGCGCTACCAGCTCAGTGGCCTTGAGGTTAGAGTGTCCGCCCTGAGACTGGGAGGTCGGGGTTCAACCCCCGGCCGGGTCATACCAAAGACTCTAAAAATGGGACCAAATGACTCCCTGCTTGACACTCAGCATCAAGGGTTGGATTGGGGGTAAGTCCCTGCGACATACTAGCGTCATGTCCAGGGGGTGTACTTGTACAGCAAGCTGCCTCACGCTACAGAAACAGGAGATAGGCTCCTGCCCTATGGGCCTCATGGCTCGGCAAGGCTACTTCAATGTGCGCTGAGAAGCGGCGTCACTGTCTTGCACTACAAGCTGAACATTTCCCACGCTCATGCTAATAAAACACTCAACAGGATTATTATTTATCATGTCAACATTCAAGTACAACTATCAGAAGTTGTAACGCAGGTAAGGTAATGACCGAGTCACTCTGCATGTTTAACTAAGGTTTTCTACCTGTTCATCTCTGATATAGACATAACCATTCATATAGTCATCCTATCCTTGTTGATATAGCACCATATAGGTCAATGATATAACATTATGTAGTGATATAATATATACTGTAAATAGCAGTCCTGATGCGCGACTATACCTGCCCCCCAATTTAACGAGGAGCGCCCGGTGACCTAGTGGTCCAGGCGCATGCCACATATAGGCTCTGGCCTGGCAGCTCGTCACGTGTTCGAGTCTCGTTCGTGACGGCCTTTGCTGCATGTCTCTACCCTTCTCTCTCTTTCCCTCTTTCCTGTCGATCTTCGCTTGAGGCTATCAATAAAGGCAGAAAAGTCAAAAAAACTAATTATTATTACGAATTAACAAACTGTCCCCGGTAACAGAAAGGTTGGAAAACCCCCAGGGCCGTTATATAGATATGGTGAGCATTTAAACACCTGCCTCTTTTCCACACTTTCACGTTACACCTATAAGGTCAGCACCTGTTATTATTCACTGGGTATTCAGACAGAATTCATGTTAACCGTTAAACAATACTAGTATACCAGCTTTGAGGGTTTGTGTAAATACTATAATTGTCGTAACACAATCATTGAATGGCCAGCTTTGAGCGTTTGTGTAAACACAAACATTGCGTGAACACAAACATTGAAGACAAAGGTGAGAACGCAAATTCTGATTGGCCGCAATGAGAGGATTGTACGATGATAAGAGCGCCCTTCACTTCACACGGGTGTGATTCTTTCATGACACAGGAAACAGGACCTCAATCATGTCAACATTTTCAACATTTCCACTTTTCCATTATCTCCTCTGATTGGTTGATCTGTGGAGTCCGGCTCACCTTGATTGGCCGTTCCAGCTCAGGCTTCTTGTAGCGTAGCCACATCATACCGACAATCGCCATGGCGATACAGAGCCAGTTGAAGAAGCTGAAGAAGTTGATGACGGAGAAGATGTCATTGGAGAAGGCATAGAGCAATGTCATAAGGCACTGGAGAGACGGAGAGAGAGATAGAAGATGTGGATGAAAGAGATGAAGAGAAAGACATTAGTGATCAAATCGATCTGTGTATCAAATCAATGGCATTCTATTCCTCCCTCAGATACTCTTACAACGAAGCTCTCAACTTCAGATGTTTAAATATACACCAGTAGTAGTTGACTGTTGTGGCTAGTTGCCACTAGCCCCTCCAACGTCTGGCTTTCAGACATGACGTCATGTGCCAGCCAAGTCTATGGACTTTATGTGTTTGCTTTAAAGGGCCACTTCACCCTGTTTGCAACCTGAGCATGATGTTTAGGACACAAGAAAACACTTTCCTGGGGTTTTATGTTTTTTTATATGTGTGTGTGTGTGTGTGTGTGTGTGTGTGTGTGTGTATATATATATATATATATATATATATATATATATATATATATATATTAGTCATGATGCCATGTTCATGACCAAAAAAAACCTGTCATGAAAATGTGGTCTCACTTCCTTCCTGGACTACAAAGTCACACCTCCACGTGCACTAAAGCATTATGGGCATTGTAGGAATTCAGCAATGCAGTCCAACCCCAGTCAAACACACAGACTTCATCATTTTTCTGGCCATAGGGTACTACAAATGCTATTAACATTGAGTGACTGCAGTTTCTTCCAGCTGTGAAATGCCCCTTTAAGCTAACTGGATCCCCTAGCCTCTGTGGTGGTGGACAGGTAGTTTTAGTTTACCCCTGCGCCACCAGAGCACCCTCCAGCACATACAGACTTGCATAACTTGCTTCCTTTTAACTCACTCATGCCTCAGCAAACTGTTGGTGGGACAGTGCTAAAATACAATACTTAAGTTACAACAATGTAATAATAATAATCATACTTGTAATAATGGATGCAATGAATAAAAAAATAAGTCAAGAAGACAAAGACACCAGGAAACAAGAACACATACTGTGAATATGAGTGATGGGAGGGGTGTGCACAGGGTGGGGTGGATCATCGACAGCAGACTGGGCAGGTGACCCTCTCTGGAGCCAACGAAAAACAACCTGACAGAGATAGAGGGATTAAGGACAGGGAGCCTTTTCAAAAGAGCACGTACTTGAAGACATGCATGAAGGGTTGTCACAATTATTACATAGTAATAATCGTCTAATTACAATTATTTGAGGAAAATTACTTGCGCAAGCAGTGCGTGCAAGTACTGCGATCGGCTGGGTATGTATGTCGGTGTTGTCCACCGGCCAATAAGGGATCACCAATCTTGATGACGTCACTAAAGGTACGTTTGGTGATCGGCTGGATATGTATGTCGAGGTAAGAATGGTGGTCCCTTATTGGCTGTTGATGGTGACGTAACTAAGGTACGTTTCAAGGTTGGTATAAGGTCAATAACGGGTCTAAAGTTCAGTGCCCATACCCGAGGCGGGGTTGGCAAAAGGGCCTTTCTGTGTGGAGTTTGCATGTTCTCCCCGTGTCCCCTAGGGTAGGTACCCTCACAAAAACATGCAGTAATCCTGGTCTAAAACTACCTCCCCCTGGCCAGCCGGGGCGCCTGATGGAGGGGAAAGGAACTGGGCGGAATAACGTGTTCCTTCCACGCGCTACATCCGGCCGGGGAAACCCTCCCCTGTCAGGTGAAAAGAAGCAGCTTGGACTCCTCATGCATAGAAGGAAGCATGAGGTCAGTCCGCTGCCCCCCCCAGGTTGGCAGAGGAAGTGTAGCGCCTTAGGATTACATTACATAATTGACACTGGGTGAAAAAATGGGTTACAAATCGTGGGATAAAAAGTTTAAAAAAAAAATAATAATAACGGGTCTAAAGGATTTAGAACAGCAGTTGTAATAGACCTTAGTTAGTAGCAGTACTTGCGTGCTCTGCTTGCGCACAAGTAGGCCACTTGTGTGCAAGGCGCAAGTTGGCACCTCAACAGTGGTGTATTTCTAGTTGCAATTATTTTGTCATAATTGTCATAATCGTGAAAAATGTTCATACATAAAAATGAAAAAACAGAATTAGCAGATCTACAAGCTCACAACACAGTTATTTGTCATATCTACACTTTACCCCGTTTTTATTACGAAGCCTAAAAAGGCAAAACGGTATTGCAATTGCAATTCCTAATGTTCCAATTTCCAAAAACACAATGTAATCGTTAATAGCAATTATTTATGTGACAATTAATCGTCAATTTATTTGTAATCGTGACAGCCCTACATGCATGCTGCAATGACAGTGGTGTGTGTGTGTGTGTGTGTGTGTGTGTGTCTGTGTGTGTGTGTGTGCTACCTGGAGGAGGTGAACAGAGAACCATTGACAGATCCAAAACAGGACAGCCCTACAAACACCGGGATGATCCATGCCATGGGACCCAGGTGGTAATCCCCAAAGTCCTGCAGGACGGACACACACACACACATTTAACATTTTTATTTGCATTCAAATTTTACAAGAAATTCTTGAACACAAACAATAGTGGATGCGCAAACTTGAAAAAACTCTACAACAAGTGCTTCGGGATACAGATCACGGGTACAGAAAGCATCGCCTTCTCCATATATGGCGACTGCCAATTATTGCAGACACTGAACAGATTTTTGCCGATGCCTTAGCTCTCGGCTTGGGCATGCCTGCAATCTGCAGGCCCCTCACGACTGATTTATGGACATTACAGAGGCTTCCAAATATGAACACAAGTAGTTTACATTTGTAGCCAAGCTGTATAATAGCATCCTTAAGACGCTGGTACTTAAGCAGCGCGCGCGCGCACACACACACACACACACACACACACACACACACACACACACACACACACACACACACACACACACACACACACACACACACACACACACACACACACACACACACACACACACACACACACACACACACACACACACACACACACACACACACACACACACACACACACACACACCTCTAGTCAACACCAAATCTCTTCAAGTTTTCGTAACGGCCAAATGTTTCGATGTGAACATCATTGACATTGACATCAAGGACCACTTCACCACATTTCAACCTATCTTCATATAGTTGGTCCTCACTAATGATCATGATAAAATACCACTATTTCTTCCTACTCCGTCTGTGTCTCATAGGAGGGCTGTGGACAGTTCAGAAACCCGTCCACCAGTGACATCATCGATGGGGAATCCAAGCTAATAGAAACTGCAGGCTTTCCATTCCTGAAAAGTTGCAATGCGAAAATGGAAGCCATTGTTCTAAAATAAAATCAAAATATTTAAAAAAAAAAAGTCTTGCTTAAAAAAAACATGTCTAACGATGATGTCACTGGTAGACGGGTTTCTGAACTGCCCACAGCCCTCCTATGAGACACAGACTGAGTAGAAAAGAATAGTGATATTTTATCATGAACATTAGTGAGGACCAATTATATGAACATAGGTTGAAAAGTGGTGAACTCGAGACAAAAGATGTATAAACAAGCCATCACACCCTAGGGGTCCCGGCTGAGAGCTTGAGGTAGGACAAGCTCTCAGATCGACACCTCCAAATGACAGGATGCAAGATGAGCACACATTACTTAGAATTATGGAATTCCAGATGATGAGCACAATAACATAGGTACTGTTTAGCTCCCAGCAGTGAAGGCTGAGTCATTGCACGGTTGGAATAATCCCTTTTCACCAACACTTGTGTGCTCCCCTTTTCCTGTTTGTTTACTAGACTAATCCCTTCAGGGGAGCATTTAGCCTCTCTAGAGGCCATAGTTTGCTACTATCAAGGGAACTGGTGCACTGGGTTTACTTTGTAGTGTGTACTCACCACAGCAACAGCTTTAGAATTCAGCAATTCCTCCGGTGTGAGGGTGGTGAAATACGCCAGGTTGGTGAGGACATACACTACTGTTACTATGGGGAGGGAGATGATGATGGCACGAGGAAGGTTCCTGAGAGGGAGGCACACGCACACACACACACACACACACACACACACACACACACACACACACACACACACACACACACACACACACAGTTTATTTAAGCGTAGTGACTTACACAATGATTATGTTACTGTTCACTTTTACAGCACTTCGTTACGGGAAACGAATTAATCATAGCTCTGCTGGAAATTACAGACATTAACCCATTTAGGCCTGCTATTTTTTTCAAAAATAGCAGACCTACAAGCTTGTAGCGCGCCACTCGGTGATCTACAAGCTATGAGCTTGTAGATCTGCTATTTTTCAATAGCTAAAGTATAACATAATGCTTAGTTAAAACACCAAAAGGGGTTCTCGTCCAGAATTGGTTAAAAGGGTCAAATCCTGTTCTAACATTACTTACTTGTAAGGCTCAATCATTTCCTCCGTGACAAAGTTCAGGTAGTTCCTGCAATCACAATTTAGATTCAAGATTTAGCACTCGGTATACATTAAGATTGAAAAGTAAAAAGAAAAAGTAACGAACCTGAATAAACAAACTTTAAAATGTGTATTTCCTATTATGAATAAATGCACCCCTTTCCTTGACAATTATATGCTAAGAGGCTGTAATTATGCATGTAGAATGGTTCAGTAATTCATGCTGAAAAGGTATGAGATTATTAGAAACCTCTTCCAACATCAAGAGCATCTTATCTTATCTCTCCCTCAGTGCATTCCCGACATTTATACGGTTCATTGATTGATTGATTGATTCTTCAAAAGGTTGATCAATCAACCAATCAGTGTCTGCTGAAGTGTCAGACTGAAGTGACAGGGTTAATCTATCGTATGTGAATGCCCTGATGCATGTATAAATAATCGGAGCCCTGATCAGCTCATCTCAGCAGATCGAAAAGGACAGACATTTAAGGCTTCCTTTGATGAATCTGAAGATAGGTTGAAAAGTGGTGAAGTGGTCCTTTAAGGCTTCCTTTGATGAATCTGAACTACACTGAAGTGTAAGCATGCTGTATGTATATGGTGGGCTGATGCCATCAGAACATGCATTTACTGAGTGTCCCTCACCAGCCACCGTAGGCAAATAGGCCGCTGTAGAGGGCCAGACCAATGTTGCCAAAATCCCATTTGGAACCCTTGAAGGAATTCTCTGGAAGGAGATCCGGTGTATCACCTATTATGGGGGAGAGAGAGAGAGAGAGAGAGGACACAGAGGAGTGAGTCAAGTCCCCATCTCCATGTCAGCATGCATTGAACAAAGTGTAAAATCAGCCATTACAATGCCATCAAGGCCTGCCAAAATACAGTTTTGAAATCTTATGATATTTAGTAGACTAAAACTATACTAAAACTAAAACATTTCAGATGACTAAAACATGACAAAAACTAAATGATTTTTTTATTCAAAAGACTACGAGTAAAACTAAATCAAAATTTCCCGGCAAAATCAACACTGGTCTCAACCTGTTCAGGATCAATGTAGAACATTGAACAATCACACAATGGTGTGTACGCGCACACACACAAACACATTGGGCCCCCCCCCCCCCCCCAATGTGTTTGTGTGCCCCCGGTAAACAAACAGATTAAATCCGTCCCAGGACGTGACCCTGTAAGAAGCTGTTATATTAAAAATGAGCTAGACAGAGAGGGCCAGTCAATAACT
Source organism: Electrona antarctica (assembly GCF_951216825.1). Taxonomy (NCBI): domain Eukaryota; kingdom Metazoa; phylum Chordata; class Actinopteri; order Myctophiformes; family Myctophidae; genus Electrona; species Electrona antarctica. The sequence goes on from NC_136810.1 coordinate 50,135,508, forward strand.
AACCCAGACTGTAGAAATACCATGGAAATGTGCCTGAGCCCTGGATCAACCAGTCCAGTACACAGACAGCCCTGGATCAACCAGTCAGTCCAGCACACAGACGCACAGATAAAGGCTGGACTGTAGAGGAGCAGAGTGACATGGAAATAACAATTTAAAAGAACCAACAATTTTTTTCCGACCGCTTTATGCCCGACCGACTTCAAAAATCGGCAAGGAGTCCGAGGAGCACCCAAGCAGGGCATCATGTATGTGCCAAGGAGGGGGGGGGGGGGGGGGTCGGTCTGATCAGCGGATCCGCAAATCTCCATTATATGAAGTACGAGGATGACATCAATAGGACGTCCCTGAGCTCCATATATACAGTATGGGCGACGTTGCGTTGGTCACGTGGAAGCCAAGTCTATGGAGTTTTTCAGCCTTTATTGATAGTGGAACAGTGGACTGACAGGAAATGGGGAGAGAGAGAGATGCGGCGTTACACGCAGCAAAGGTCGTCTGGATCGGGAGTCGAACCCGTGGCACGCTGTCGCATTAGCGGACTATGTGCCCGGCCGGCACACCGCTGCACTAGCCGCCCGGTCCGGGCCTACAACCCGCTCTGAGCTTAAAGCTTGCAGCTTGGCTATTCTAACTTATTTTTGATACAGGGCTTCATAGTGTATTTGTGTATGTTTGGATCCCGGGGGGTGACCCCACATTTATTTGGGTCTCGAGTTGAAAGGTTTTGGGAACCGCTGTTGGAGATGGCTGACCCCTCTGAGAGTTGCAAAAGACAAAAGACCCAAGAGGGTTGACCCATACTGTGTCCATCTGCCTGATCTGAGGTTCTGCTCAGGCAACAGGAAGGGGAAGGTCCTTAGATATGGACCTGTGATTGAGTTGGGGGGGGGGGGGGTGGAGGGGGGGGGGTCCACTGGGATGTGTGCTACATTCCTGACGTAGCTGCTCCCACACACACCAACACACACACACACACACGTATATACACGCGTACACACACACACCCTTGCATTCTCAGACACAGCGACGGTTGCTAAATCAACAGTTCTGGGGATGTGTACTTGGTACTGGGAGGGTCACCGTTTAGCCACAAGGCTACCCTAACCCTGAAGCGTGGGAAATTGCCCGGATCAACACCGCACTTCTCTGACCCGTGACCCGTCTGTCTCTCACACCACGCTGCCCGTCTGTCTCTCACAGAGGGTGTGCTAAGGCTAGCTCCTCGACAACAACACACCACTTAGTTGATCCTCTCCGTTACTGAATGTCTCTGTGAAAATGCCCTCCTAACCGGACAGAGACGGGCGAGGCAGAAGACCAACCGACCACATTACCTACCTCCCAGTATATCTTTCATTTACCCACTACTCTGGCCTACATACCAGCTTACTAGGGGAGCTGCACTAGGAGAGCTGCACTGGGGGTCTGTAGTATGTCTCTTTCACCATGGCTCCAGAACAAGGTGGGACCAAGGCCCAGACAACAAATTTCCTTTGACATTCCTTACTTTTTTAGGGGCTTTTAGAGCTAAAAAAACTGTTGAGAACCCTTGCACGCACCGGCACTCATGTGACCGGCACCCCTCCACACACACACACACACACACACACACACACACACACAGCCGAAATGACTCCACCCCACGCATAAATACATCCCTACCTCCCACATCTCTTCTTTTTCCCCTCCCCAGCACCATATTTGGCCCCCTAGTGCCTCCCGGTGCTGTCAGTAGTTGTACTCAGCAGGTCGATTGCGTCCACCAGTGGCTACCATATCCACAGTGGGGCGTCAGGGGCACAAGCCGCACAACAGCAGACATACCGTTGGATCATTTGTAAATTGCTTAGTGCTTTGTAAGCCAAATTATACCGTGGTAATAAGTTCAATAGAATCAGTGGCTGACTGTGACTAATCTTCGCAGATGACAAAACAAAGATAAGGTGAACATGGGAGATTAAAGGCCTTGAATATTTTGAATTGGAAACCTCCAGCCTCCAGATCTACAGCCCCACCGGTGTTGTGTGTGTGCATTGTACTTCGATCATAGTTCCGTTTTTATCAGATTTTGAATATTTCTCAAAGTCTTTTTCTTTTAGTTGACTTGTAGATCTCATTGATGAAACTGTGTGAGTTTAAGCGTTAGACTCATATAACTTTTGCTTAAACTTCAACTAATGCACTCTGAAACTATATAAATAAAAAGTTAATTTTAAGTATGGCCTACACTGGTGGCAAAGGCGAATGGGCATTTCCCACCCGATCTCAGTAACAATTGGTGACGTCCCCTTCTGTGGCGCATGCGGAATTGCCTCTCATATGAGTGGACTGCTTTAAATAACTCCCAAACCCCTGCAATACCAGATGGCACCGTGGCGTCAACGTTAAACATTAGCCTAGCAATGCGTGCGCTTCGGGATCGAATCATTCTCATCGCAGTTTATTCATCATCTATTACGCGTAGCAAATTATTTTATTAGGACTAAGGTAATAGTCCTCTGCAACAGGTTGCAGAGGACTGCTGAACAGCCAGTCAGGCTGCTGAACAGCTGACCTTGAACTGTATTGCACTGTATTGTCACTTCACTTGCACTTTTCTTTGTGTTTTTTGTCTTTTTCTTTGCACTATAGATGTTTGTTTATGTCCTGTGTATGTAAGACTGAGAATGCTCTGAGCAAAATAATTTATTGTATTTATATGTATCTATACATATGACAAATAAACCTGAACCTGAGGTTAGGTTTAGGCAAATTATTTGTCTCCCCCAGCGGGACGGACCACTCGGCCCGTTTGGTGAGAAGAACAGACTATAGCAGTAGGTCTGCTATTTTTCTGCTTAAATCGAAGAACGACTGACATAGAAACATAGCTTTTTCAGAAAACTGTCAGGATGTAGAAGACATTTTTAGAATCTGATCTCAGGTCAAAATGGGTTAACGGGGGACCACAGGGAATCATATAATATTGCACTTGCCCAATAGCCCATATTGCAATTGTCATCATAGGGACAAAATTGTAACTGACCCCCCTCCCGGCAATGCCAGCGCCGATCACTATTTCCCACCATGGAGGAAAGCTGTACAGGGTGCAGTGCTGTCCTCCTGTGAATGTGAAGCATGACTATAGGGCGAATCGGTTCCGCGTGTGTCACAGAAGGGGGGGCGTGACACAGAAGTTACTGAGGTCAGGTCAAGGGGCCAGTGAGGCTTTCCAACGTTGAAGCACTGGGCCCTAGCGGTAAGAGGAGGGAAGTGGAAGTATGACGAGGAAACCCCGTGCAGCTGGGCTTTAATGTTGAGCACGTTTGCACTTCCGCATTTTGGGCACCAAATTTTGGTGCCCAAAATCGAAAAAAGGCGGAAGTAGACGGTCCTTCCGGGTGCTTCAAAACGCCACTGAGCAACTTCCACTGACATGAATAGCGGGGGGGGGGGCTTCGCGCCAGATCAGTCTCTATCCTTTTATATACTCTATGGGTCAGGTGGGAAAGGCCTGATCGTGTTGGAAAGTCGAGGGTGGCGATTGAAGGACAGGAGGCTTTGGACTCTAATCGTGTCTATCCTGTTCCGTCAACGGAATGTGTTTATCTTTTATTGTCCCCCCTCACATTGGTTAATTTGGCAATTCTTAGTGCTTTGTAGTGTAGTGGGATTTTCAAGATGAGAATACTACACTCCCATGAAGCGTAGGAAGCAAAGCTTCCACCTGTTGGTTGCCTGTCAAGATGACCTATTCTTACCCAAGACCCATGTGTGACCATGTCGACTGACCACTGACCACACCTCAAATGTATTTGTGCTTCTTCATTGTGTAAGAGAGACTCATTTCTACAGCTATGGAGGCTGGCATACGTGCACCTCCCTGGGCTTGGTACAGACCAGTCTGTGTAATAAAGTGACATCGTTTCAGTCCACTCTAGACCTCGATTATTTCCTAAAGACTCTGATGTGAGTTATTAATAATCCACCACAGTAGGCCAATTTATATCGTGATAATGAGTACAAAAGCATCAATGGCTGAATATGTAAATCAAATCTTAAACTTGTACTTGTACATACTACTCCGGATCTAGTAGTATGTACATAAAGAGTAAACAAGTACAGCTGACTGGTGGTGTCAAAGTCTTGTTAGGTGACGATTTAACGACAGGAGGAGATATATTTAGCTTTTATTTCCCCCCTCGCAATTCAGAATCAGATTCATAAGCCTTTATTTCCATGACATGTAAACATGTTAGGAATTTGGTTTGGTGGACAGCAGAGTGGTGCAGTTACAACATTAGGAGTGCAAAACAGGACAAGACGGTGCAAAATCAACATAGTGCAGTGAATAGTGAATAGAATAGTGAATACCAGTAAATATAAAGTGCAGAGCGTTCAAGTGTTCAGGTCAGACATGCAGCACAAGTCAGTCCATATTCACTCTGAGTGGGGATGGAGGGAGGTTAGGAGGGGGTCGGGGGGGGGCAGCATTGAGGAGCCAGATAGCCGTGGGGAAAAAGCTGTTTGAATGTCAGGCCTTCATAGTCTTTAGGGAACGCAACCTCCTGCCTGAGGGGAGCGGGGCAAACAGACTGTGGCCTTTACCTTTACCTCCCACCCAAAGTTATACCTTTCTTTTCTACGCAATGAACTGCCCAGTCTACTCAGATCAACTGATCGTGACAACAGTGCAAGGTTGGTGAAAGCACTACACACATCCTGTACACACTACACACATACCTCTGTTTGTTCACACCCTCGGGTGATTACATATTTTGAATGTTGATAAACTTATGTCACTGTATTACATAATAAGTCCATCTTTGAAATATACTCTTACCGGCATTATATTTGTGTACTTTTTTCTTAGGTATGGAATCTTCAGAGATTTAATTCCCTGCACCACAAAGGAGACAAAGCATGGGGTGTGTGCATGTTCTACTACTCACTCTCACTGTATATTGTTTGTTTTCATGCGAACAGAGATGGCTGCCACAGCCAATGAGATGAGAGGTGGCACTGTGGCAGGCATATAGCCAATCAAATGCCACCTAGACGAGTGTTAGATGACAGACTGTGCGCCACGTGGCGGTGGTGTTCTACTAAGCCACAGTGATCTGGAGTACCACATATAAACAACCATTAGACTCATCCAACTTCCACTCCACTAAAAAGAGGACTTGCTTTTAAGGACTTAAGTACAACCCCAAACTAAACATGAAGAACACAGGGTCTCCCCTGTTGCTGTTATCACTCACCGTTGCCCTGCTCGAAAGCTAAACAAATATCAGATTCACTGTGCATTGTATTCACCTAAGACACTGGCTTTGTGTGCATTACAGCAGAGTACATGAAAGGCAGATGGGAGATTTGCTCTAGTAGTTGACAACATTTACGCTTCGCTAACGGCAATTAGGCAAACTGACAGAAGTGAGATGAGGGGGTTTAAACTAAAGACTACAGATCATATGAGTAAGATAAAAAAGAAACTAGAGAAGTTATCAAGTAATTACTGATCCAATTTGTAGGCTCCAAGTCCATTTTAGACAGCATTTAACCTGTTTTTGTTTAGACAGGAATTAGATAGTGGTCCTGTGTGAAAGGATAAGCACTTGTTTGTGTGTTGGTTGGCTTCACCTTGCCTTTAAATAAACCATTGGGATATTCTGTTACAACCAGAGAGGTGGGTGGCGCGTTTGCATGAATGACAGAGCATAGAGACAGAGAGAGAAAGAGAGAGAGAGAAAGAGAGAGAGAGAAATAGAGAGAGAGAGAGAGAGAGACTCAAAGATGATTGGATCCACATAGGTGCAGGGCGATCGAGGGCCTGTACTTTAGTTTAAAAGGTGATCAGTCCCTGTCGGCTTCTCATCCTCCAGACAGCATCGGCAGCCAGGGCTTCAGATTGAGAAAGCAGGATTATTGTTGGTGCTAATCCGATTACACCGGCCTCTAATCCGAGCTAGCCGCTAACACAGCCAACAGCTCACACAATTGTACACGGATGTCAACGGACCTAATGTAGTACAACACACGCAGTCAGTGGTTCACAACCCATTTCTTTATCAGGTCCCACTTGAGTTGAGAATAGGGCTGGGTACTGACTACAAACTCACGATCGATACGTATCACGACACAGAGGCCACGATACGATATGTATCGCGATATAATCGAATAATAATAGAATAATGCCAATGTTTTTACAAATATATAAATATAAATTTTAATTTACAAAAAGCAAGTAAATAAATAAAAATAAATATGTTTTGATGGATAAATGCAAAAGATTGAACCATATATATTGTAACTGTCGGGTAGAAACTGATGCTAAGCTGATGTTTTGTTTTTAAAGCCACAAAGTCACACATATCGTTATGGTAGCCTCTGTATAGATACAATTATCGGCAAGGAATACGATACGACTATTGCCGTATCAATTAATTGAACCCATCCCTAGTTGAGAATACTGAAAGTGTTTACAACCCGCCCATCTGATATACAGTATATTTCTTTTTATATCAATATTATATTTTCATTAAAATCTTAAGTGTTTTGCCAATCATTTGGGGCCCGCTTGCATGGCCCACAGGTTGAGAAACTGTGTGTTAAGTGAAACACTCGTTTTAGGACACTGAACAGCTGAGAGATACAGGGGGTGTGAGCACATGGTCTTTATCTCTGTAGGCCACAGCTAGGTGGGACGTTTGGCCCAGAGCTACAGGACTCACTGCCAGGATCACAGTCATGCATAGCGATTTACATGAACACTTAAAATAGCACACACAAGCAATCTTTAAACATACACATTTCTCTTTTTAAGTGGTGTAGTGTTAGCTGGGTGGCGTAGGACAGTGGTTCTCTACTGTGGGCCGGGACTCCCAGGGGGGTCCCTATTGTATGTATATATATATATATATATATATATATATATATATATATATATATATATATATATATATATATATATATATATATATATATATATATAAAAAAAATTTAATGCATTTATTTAGGGGGGGGGGGGTCCCAAGATGACAGTAAAGGGAGAATTTAAGGCATTTTTTATATTTTTGGCTTTTCTGCCATTATTGATAGGACATAGTGGAGAGAGACATGAAACAGGGCGAGAGACAGGGAATGACACACAGCAAAGGTCATCGGGATCGGAACTCGAACCCGTGACACGCTGTCAGGCATCTGTCTACATGCGTCTGGACCGCTAGGCCAGCGAGTGCCCCAATTTAAGACCCTTTAAATACCTCAAGAAACAAGTAGGTAGAAAGAAAGAAAGAAAGAAAGAAAGAAAGAAAGAACATTGCTGCATCAACAAACTATACACGAGGCGTTCTGCTATTTTCACGATATTTATCTGTGGAGCCGAGTCAAACTAAATGTAGTGCCTCAACTCCTACATTCCAAGAGCTTATCAGGGCGGGGGGTCCCCAGTTCAAATATGTTTTATTTATTTATTTTCTCTTGTTCTTTCTTTTTTAAAAGGTTGAGAAAAGGTTGAGAACCACTAGCTTGAGGAGGCCTGACCTGGAACCAAAGCCACCATACCATACATACATTACAAACCTGGCTATGCCACGAGTCTGTACCAAACCACACCAGACCAGTTACAGTAAAACTATACACGGTTGTTTCAAATTACAGGCAAACAGGAAGCAGTCTGCTAGGACGGACCACACTTTAGGTCACGTGCTCACAGGATAATTGGTCTGCCACCCACCACCACACCCAACCTCCCAGAACCTAACAATCGCACGCATTGCAACCTCAGTAGAACAGGACATCAACCTAGGGATGCAACATTTAATCAAACTAATACATTTATTTGAATATTAAAAATATATTTTTGGGAAATATTTCTAATATTTTTGGGAAAAAAAGCTAGCATAGCCGAATTATATCTGGCATGACACCATTGTACAACCAAGCATAAAATATGGCTTCAGCAGTTAATCAGACTAATGACGAATCGACGCAAAACAATTCCCCCATCAATGTTCTTTTTACTCTCCAATTGTTTCCGTCCAGTCTTAGCCATGGAAGGCTTGGAGATCGTAATCAGTCTCTAGTTGAGCTAAACCAGGGGTGCCCAAAAGGTAGATCACAAAGGCTGTGCAGGTAGATCACATGACATGCCCCTAAAGGAGTATTTCATTTAAATATATTGAAGAAAAAAAACGATTAAAAAAAACATTTCTCCCCCTCTATTTCCCATTCCAAGTGCATTTGTCTTATACTGTACAGAATGTAACACAAACTCTACTATTCCGAAGCCCCCTCAGGTACATATTTAAACTATTTTCAGCAATGGTATAATAATTGATTTGGTGGGTAGATCTTGCCGAGCTGGTCATTTTGAAAGTAGCTCTCAAGTCAAAAAGTGTGGGCACCCCTGAGCTAAACCTTTGGAGACTGACATGAGAGTCCATTCATTCCCTCTACCTCTCCAACTGGAGTCCTCCTCCAGCTCCAAACAATCCCAGTCAGTGTTTGTGACTGGTGGGTCTCGTCACCCACCAGTAAGACCCTGACCTCTGACCTTGACACAAACAGTGAGTCGGTGCTTACTGCCTACACAACTTTGCCCCCCGGATCAGCCCACTTGGGGTGGTCACATGATTATTGGTAATCTCTTTGGCCTTTTGTGACTTACAGTTAACTTTGGTCAAAAATAAATGCAGAAAAGAAGAAATACAAAATCATTTCACATTTCTACCTTATATTTGAACCGAAACGTTCAGGCAGGGACATGCACAATGGGAAGGGATACTTTGTCAACTGTCCATTTTTACCTATCATAGCACTTTGCCGAGCACCAGCACCATTACCAATTGTTAAAAAGAAATTGCAGATGTTCAAGCATCAGGCTAGAAAAAATAAAAATAATTCAAAATAACCCATTTTGGGCGGGAACCCCTTTTGGTGTTTTAAACATTATGTTATAATTTAGCTATTGAAAAATAGCAGATCTAGGTCTGCTATTTTTGAAAAATTGTGAAAATATTTATTTCAGAAAGCTGAAGGATTTAGAAGATTTTTTTTAAATGTTGAGGTCAGGCCTAAATGGGCTTCCCATCATGTACGTGTAACCCAAGATGCATTGTACTGCGTCACGTGATCGGCTGACTGTGTTGCCTTCCGGAGCGGTCGTGTGTGTTTGACTGAACTCGCCAAATGGGTCAAAGGCGTGACTGATGGCCAGAATGTTGATGGTCAAAGCAATGGGTCGAAGGTCAAGCGTTAAAGGGCCAAAGATAGGGTCAGAGCTCCAGACAGAGACAACACATGGACGTGAGTGTCAGACAGGTTGCTAGTCTGGTCACATGTACGGCACCAAAATAAAATAGCAGATCTACAAGCTCGCAATGCGTCTCCATGCGGCCGGGGACTGCCCTTAAGTCAGACCTCCCGTTAGTCCGACCTGTGCTGCGGGTTACAAATGACCCATGTGGGTTACAAATCACCCGTGGCTTCCTGTGTAAGGGTTAGGTTAGGGATAGTGTTAGTAATGGTCCGATTAACGGGAGGTCAAACCAATGCCACGCTACACATTGCGAGCTTATAGATCGGCGACCGTCAACTTCAATTGGACATTTTCTTGACAACATAAAACAATTATTCACTAATAATACCCTAACAACAAGGTATTGTAATCTAGGGCTAGAGTAAGGCTTTTTTAGAGCCACATGTATGCCTTCTTTGTGCTGTTGAGGCGACCAAATGCTACAAAAGGAATTTGGTGAGGCATTTTATCGTGAGATTTTTATCCATCCATCCATATTCAACCACGTGTCCGTAGTCCGGTCACGGGACTAACAGCTCAGCTTAGAGAGCCCCAGACTTCCCTCTCCAGAGTAATATTAGTAACTTCATTCTGGGGGATCCTGAGGCGTATCCAGGTCATTTTGGAGATATGATCCCTCCATCTCATCCTTCGTCTGCCCTCGGGTCTCCTTCCAGTGGGACGTGCATCGAGGACCTCCCTAGGGAGACGCTAGACGTTCGGGAGGCATCCTTACCAGATGCCCGAACCACCTAAGCTGGCTCCTTTCCAAGCGAAGAAGCAGCGGTTCTATTCCAAGTCTGCGTGACTGAATTTCTCACCCTATCTCTAAGGGAGATGCCAGCCACCCGTCTGAGAAAACTCATTTCGGGCCCCAAATCAGTAGACACATGCCTTATTATTTTTCTCTGAAACCACATCATAGAGTAACTTTTTTTTTTATCTCTCCCCCTGCCTCTCTCATATACCTTCTTATTACCTCTCTCAAGCGTTCTCTACCACTTTCTTCTCCCTCTCTCACTCTGAAAAATATGTCAACTGACAACCTCTGTGCAGACAGGAAGGAACAGCCATAGGAACACAGCAGGTCTTGGCACACAGACAGGCGCACACGTGCACGTGCACACAACACACACGCATGCGCACATCAGGGGGGGAATATAAGCCTTTGAGGACCCTGTGTTATCTGGTTTGTTAACAGAGTTTTGTTTCCTGTAGTTTTCTCTCTCTCTCTAAGGAGCACAAGGTCACTGTGTCACCTAACTGCAGATCACAGCTGTTAGAAGCATCCGTTTAATTTCTGCGACATAAACCCGTTCAACCCATGCAGCGTTCCAGGCCGAGACAACCTTGGCAGAAGTGGATGAGTGAGCCAACGTGCTGCTGACCAGTATTCTAGAAGAGTGGTCGGTCCCCCAAACAGTGGTTCGGGGCCCATTTGTGAAAAAAATTAAATATAAATCTAAGAAAATCCATAAATTCCATTAAATTAAGTAGTGAAAATAGCCGAACTACAAGTTCATAACGTGGCGTGCTTGTAGATTTGCAAGTCACACGAGGTCAAGTTTAAGTGCCACGAGGTCAGGCAAGTGCAACGCAACGGTTTTTCCAGTACCACTGGAACTAACACCAAGGATTGTATATCATTTTGGCATTACTTTTCAAATGACTGAAATCATTACTTTAGATGAACAAAGTGTTGAAAACACCAACGTACTACTGTAGCTGTAATCATTTCTGAATGCTTGAGAATGAGAATGATAATGATGCAAGGATGTTAAATTGTTGGACTGTATGGAAAAGCAAAGCACTGAAATGTAAACACATTTTTCTGTAATGCAAAATCCCAGATAAAAATGTGTATTACAAAACAAACAAACTGAATGGGAATGAAAAGCAAAAATTAAAATAAGAGGAAGAGGATTTCTGTATTAGTAACTGGTGTTTTCCTTTTTGGCCATTGGCGTTTCTCTCTCTCTGTCTGTCTATCTCTCTGTCTGTCTGTCTATTTGTCTGTCCGTTGGACCAACTGTCCAACCACTGTCCATTGTCCAATATTACATACAGAGTTTAGCTTTGCTCTTCCTTCTGCTTCCCAGTATTCTGCTTCCCAGTACAGTGTACAGCAGTGGTTGCCAAACTTTTTAAGGCATGCATGAGCCAAAAGAGAACTTAGACGTTTGCCCGGGACCCAAACTAGTGAAAATAGCGTTGTGAGCTTGTAGATCAGCTATTTACTACTTCTTAAATATCTGTTTTCAAATGTATAGAATTTCTTCTTTTTTGATTTGATTTATTCATGAAATTACTTTGAAAAATGATTGGATTTGTTTTTAATTCATGATTTGTTTTTAAAGAATATTCATTCAAATAAATGGAGGAAACGAAAAATAAAGAGACCCATAAAGATGTGTCCACGACCGACAAATGGGTCCCAACCTATTTTTTTACAGTCTATGGTCCCAACCCACCCTTTGGGAACCAGTGGGGTACAGTACCTTCGTTGATTTTTTGCACATGTACCATTTCATTCAGTAAATGTGCGTTCTTTGTGCAACTACCATCTCTTGAAGCTAATGAATGGATTTACCAAAGAATAGAACCTTTCATTTGGGTCCTTGTTGTTGTCTAATTTCGCTGTCCCGCCTTCCCGTCTCTGGCTAAACTTTAATGATGGCTAGGCTGGATTCCATGCGCTGCTAACCAAGGTAATCCACCTCAATTCGATTCTCTGAATCAATAAAGAAAAGAGACTTGGTTGTGATAAGGTTGAGCCAGGGTGAGCTTACAGTGCAAGAGTTTGATTGGATTTGATCCACTTAGGCCGTGAACCCTAATTTAAGGTGACTCAGGTTATAGGCACCTTTTAATCATTTGTCTGAGAAAAGAAGGAGGAACCCTGTAGCTCTATAAACCTTCTTTCAATGCCAGGAATTAGAAATTATTTAGAATGTTTCAAAGAAAATGTCCCAGATAAAAATGTTTGGTTTGTGTTTTTGTTTTTGTTGCAGTGCTACTGTTTTGCTTATGTAAATGGATGAAAATGATTCTCCATGAGTTAATGGAGTCTTCATTTCGATTGAGTTTGCATCAAAAAATAAAACAAAAAAATAAAATAAACACACAAATGCATGAAATATTCTCATTCTCAGTCAATCACTTCATCAGATGTGTCACTCAATGAAAAAAACAAAAATAAAATATCCAGCCCCCATGCCAGGTGTGTGTGCGTGCGTGTGTACGATCAACCGTTAGTAGAAGTTTGTTTACATGTGCCCAGGAAGTGACGGCGGGCTTAACTTTAAAGGGGGCTTTAAATTAATATATCCAATATACCGAGGCTGCCAGGATTGTTTAAATACCTTTGGAGCATACGCCGAAGTATTTGCGGCTTTGATCCATGACAGTCTGCTTGAAAACACTCTGATTTGTTATTGAGCAGACAAAAAAAACACTTCCTTGAGCCGGGTCTTACTCAAAGAGCAAAGCTAGGTAAGATTGTCCCTTACACCCTCATTCACTTTGCATTGGGCTCAGTTTCCCAGAAGCACTTGCAAGCCGGCGGTTGGTTGATTTCCGCTTACGTCATCATAACGCGTCCGCCTCATCACCAGGTCAGTGACAAATCCGCTATTTCTTTTACATTATTACAAAATGGCAAATTAAACACATAACAAATAGCGGGTTTAGCGTATTAAGCAGCAGCAAAACATGGATTAAATAGCGTGGAAAACGGGTTATGCATTAGAACTGTTAAAGCAAAACACAAACCTTCGAAATAAACCGTATACATTTTGAGGCGTTGACCGATTGACTGAGTTTGTGTACACAGTGTATGTGTGTGTGTGTGTGTGTGTTACCTTTGCCAATTTGGACAAAACCAATGATGATGATGAGTCCAAGAGCCAGGAGCTTGCCAGCAGCAAAAAGGTCCTGAACTCGTGTGGCCGCCTTTACACTGTAGCAGTTTATGAAGGTCAACACCACTGCAGACAGAGAGGAGAGAGGAGAGCACAGATCAGAGACAAACACGGCAAGTCGGCAACAGAAAAAACTGCAACAGGCCCGGGCCGGCCTAGCAGTCTGAGCACCAAATCTTGACAGCGCATCGCGGGTTACAGTCCCATTCCTGTCGAACTTTGCTGTATGTGACTGTCACTCCCCGTCTCTGTCCTCTAGTTTCCTGTCTGTCTCTGTCCTCTAGTTTCCTGTCTGTCTCTGTCCTCTAGTTTCCCGTCTGTCTCTGCCCTCTTGTTTCCTGTCTGTCTCCACTATCAATAAAGGCAAAAAAGCCCTCCCCCCAAAATAACAGATTGTAGATATAGTGGGTACAATCAAAAATAAACCTTTGCAGGTGTACGGTTGGTAACTCTGCTGGGGGGGGGGGGGGGGGGGATTTACCACACACACCACACATTATGCAATAATGTTTTTAACAAATATCTCTTTAGACTCATTTGGTTACACCTTGATTGTACTGTAACTACCCTTTCATGATTGGCCTCAAGTCTACACAGGAAATATGAGGAGAGAGACGCCCTTAAACACATCCTACTCTACTGTACACTGTGCCAGTAATTGTTTTGGTTTTTCCGAGGAAATTGCACCCAAAACATTATTTCTGCTAGGTATCACGGGGGTCCACATTTCTCCGAGTACCCTTTGCCCCCATAATTTCAATGAAGTGTTCCGTTGCCCAGAGGAGTGGTTGTTCTTTTCTTTTTTTTGTGTGCATGTTGTTTTGGAACCGATAGGTGGTTCTCAGCACACAGGGACAGGAGGAGAGCTCACCGAAACATAAACCCATTCTTGAGGGAATAATAGGTCTCCCTGCCGCCCTCCATTTCTTTCTCTCTCTCTCACAAGCACACACGCATGCATGCACGCACACACTCTCACACAAGCACACACACATACATGCATGCACGCACACACTCTCACACACAGTCAGTCACACACGCACACAATCTTGTCAAGCTGGCTCCTATCCCAGGCCCCCATTAAAAGTGATTAACTAAAGCAGCAGGTCCCTTTAAAGCTCCTAAATCAGGCTGGGGCCACAATAGAGAGAGACGAAACACAACACAATGAGACTCTGTGTAAAGCGACAGAGAGAGAGAGACGGTACAGTATAGAGGCCTCATCTGGGCTGAGAAGTTGAGAACACACACAGGCATGCCAACAACACAAGACCACGGGTACACTCAAGTTCACATGCACACATTTCACGCACAAACATGTTAACTCAAGAACATGCACGTGCTGAGAACACAGTACACACACACACACACACACACACACACACACACACACACACACACACACACACACACACACACACACACACACACACACACACACACACACACACACACACACACACACACACACACACACACACACACACACACACACACACACACGACGACCCTAATTAAAACAAGTTCACAGAAGTGGGTCAATGTGGAACAATAAGGTGGACTGAACTGAATACTTTAAAAATCACAGAAATATTAATAGATGCTAAAAGCCAGCCATGTGCACACATACATTGACACATAATACATGCCCTGCTGTGTAACTACATTCAGACTGTTGGGCTGACCTCAATGGCCCTGATAAAAGATGAATGGACTGGGGAAGAGTGTGTGTGTGCGTGTGTCTCTCTCTCTGTGTGTGTGTGTGTGTGTGTGTGTGTGTGTGTGTGTGTGTGTGTGTGTGTGTGTGTGTGTGTGTGTGTGTGTGTGTGTGTGTGTGTGTGTGTGTGTGTGTGTGTGTGTGTGTGTGTGTGTGTGTGTGTAGAATTGACCCTTTGCCATCTTAGCCCCATTGACCCCGATCAACTGGCTAGACCACAATACACTTATCATGCGATCATGGAGGCACACAGAAGCATACATAAAACCCCACACAGGGCTGGAAACCTTCATGCAATGCATAGACATGCATACAGTACTGTACTGTACACACGACAGCACACACAGAGATCTGGGTGGTCATGTCATGTGTTCCAAGTTCTCAGTCCCTCTGAGGATTAGGGAGTAATAGTGAGCTGCTATTTTCAAAGGATTTTTAGACATTTTATACATTTGGAAACGGGACATGAAATGGGACAGTCTACAATAATGAGTACCTTCTAATTTTGATATTTAGTATATGTCGAATAAAATACTTTTGTACTTTTACTCAATTACATTTAGAATGCAGGACTTCTACTTGTAACAGAGTAGTTCTGCATAGCAGTATTGATACTTTTACTTCAGTAGAAAATACGAGTACTTTTTCCACTACTACACTGAGCATGCACCATGCCACACAGTCTGTCTCTGTCCCTGAAAAGCATTTCTGTAATAGTGGGACTGGGCTATATGTCAGCTCCAACGAGCATTTGAAATAGCAGCTCTATTTTTGTAGGCCTACGCCACTGTTGTACAACAAAGTATAATGCAGGTTAAGTGGTTGGTCAGTCAGTCAATTACTTTTTCAATTAACCAAATAATCAAAAAAGGAGATTTTTGTATAAAACCCTATTTCTTTATCCTGAATTTATTTTATGATATTATATTGACTATATCAACTATCTGAAGATAATCTGCCTAGAATGAATTAATGATAAAACTGATGTACAGAAATCCTCCGATTGTTTATGGAATGCCGGTCCCACAATGCTTAAAGATGCATTGCAGTAAGTGGTATTTGTTTGTTACAACTTACAATAACTAGCTCTATTACCCTGATAGAAATCATTGCGTGTTGGTTCACTAACAATGGTCCCCCTGTTTTTTTTTGGGGGGGGGGGGTCGGTGGTAGCCCCATTATATTCAACCAGGAGGAAAGAGAACGCAGGAATCAGGATACAGGATATCGGGGATAAAGAGGTTAAATTGGAACTAAGTGATGACACAAAGAAGTGAGCAGACACATTTCACATTGAAGCTTATAAATGGGTTCTCTCTGATCCTGATTGGATGAAATTGGCAACCCCTCAATGGATGGATGTAGGACAGTTAAATAATGACTCAACAATTAAACTAAACAATGGTTGTGTTTATATGAGAAGCTTACTGCATGTCCCTTTCCCGTTTTAGTCGCTCATTTTTGTTTTGTTATTACTATGTACTTGATGCTCTCTTGTGTTTTGCTTTTTCTCGTTTTATTTTTGCTCATACTGTAAAGCACTTTGAACTGCACTCGTTGTATGAAATGTGCTATATAAATAAAGATTGATTGATTGATTGATTACACTTCATATCACACACATTCCACCAGCTAAATTAAAATTAAAAAAAGAATCCCAAACAAAACTTTAAATATATATATATTTGTATAATCATTTAACGATTGCAGACCTTCAACTAAGCATGCTAATTCTAAGGACACTAAATAATTATACTGCCGTATTACCGATATAATAATTTTATAATAATCTATAATTGTATTCATTGGCTCAATGTTTTTCTTCACTGTATGACTGTTCTCAATCTCTGCAGTCTAGTAGTGGATGTCAGTTTCATCATGGCACGTGGGTGTGTGATCAGATCTAGCCTCACTATCCTAGAGAGGTGGTGCACCGTCGTGAGGTGATGAAATAGTACGGCATCTTTTCACCACATTGCTTAGCCTATGCCATGTGTGAGTCAGAGTGAGTCACAAAACACTTCCTCTTTCTTTGAGAGAGCACATGTGCTCAGTATAATAGTAGTATAGTTGGTTTGTATATGTTTGTGGGCCCCCTCTCATTATCAAATATCTAACTATATTACTAACCTTAACTCGGGCAATTTGAGTGCTCGTTTCCCAGAACAAGAGTATGTGAAGTGAGGATGACTGGTGGCTAGTAGTGGCTAGTACTGTTCTGTAGTGTAAGTACCGGTTCAGCCACGCACTCAAACATTGCATCAGCTTTCAAGTTTCAATCAATCAAAATAAACTAGGCACGAATAGTAGATGTATAGCCCCTTATTTCGGGATCCCTTGGTTTCCTTCTCTGTATTTGGGACGTCCCAAATACAGAGAAGGTAACCAAGGGGCTATAGGAGGCATGCATGATGATGCATCATGCATGCATCTCTGCACGGTCTATTATGCGTTGTTGTTGGCGACCCGGACTCAACTTACGGATGCAGAGGCAGGCGACAATCTTAATGGCGCTCTCCGGCGTCGTGCACTCGCCGAAGATGGGCTTGAGGAGGTATGTGGCGAACACGTAGGCCACGATGTACTGCGACGACGGCCGGATGATCAGCAGCTCGATCCACAGCTTGAGGAACGCCGGCAGCTGGCCGTACACCTCCAGGATGTAGGCGTAGTCGCCGCCAGACTTGGTGATGGTGGTGCCCAGCTCCGCGTAGCACAGCGCGCCAATCGTGGAGAACACGCCGCACACGGCCCACACGATCAGCGACAGGCCCACGGAGCCGGCTTCCTTCACCACGCCGGTCGGCGTCACGAAGATGCCCGAGCCGATGATGGTGCCCACGATGAGGGCGATGCCGTTGGTCAGCGTGATGGTCCTCTTGAGCGTCACCCCGTCCTTCACCTCCACCTCCACCCCGTCTCCAGCCCCGTCTCCGCCGGGGGGTCCCCCCGCCGACGCCGCGCTGTCCGGGCTTTTCTGCCCGTTCTCCCCTAGCATCCTCTCGGTGACCTGCCTGTCTTCCTCCCGCCGGTCCACAGACGTGTTGGAGCTCCGTTTCTTTAAATTCGACATGGTTTCTTTCTCCTAATATGTCTGTCTCTCTCTCTCTCACCCTTTCCTGTCGCCTCGGCGGATGACAAACAAAGCTTTCCGCCCTTATTGCTACGATTTCGGTCACTTTGGTTTTCTGTCTTTCTGTTCTGTCCGTCTGAGTGATGTCGCCCGGTTAGGCTGACTCACTAAAACACGCGTGGCCGTGGCGTGTTGTTCTACTCTGCTGTAGTGCAGTGTGTGTGTACAAAGGAATTGAGGAGGAAAAGGCGTGCTAATGATGACCCTCCTCTCCTGCTTCGGCGTCACAACATTATAATCCGCCCCACATGGCGATGCTTCTCTCTCTCTTCCATCACTGGGTGGAGTCTAGAGTCTAGACTAGAGGAGACCCCATCCGTCTGGAGGACGCAAAGCACCGTGACCGACTGCTTTGGTGGTTAACGTTGAACTTGAAATGATATTAGAGCAGTGGTTTTCAACCCTTTTCATCATCAAGGCCCATTATTTATTCAGCATTGAGCCATGCATGGACCACCATTTGATGAGATGTATTTAGCCTCTCTCTCAGACCCAAAATTAAAGAATATTTTGTCGTTTCACTCGTTTGATAAGATTTTATCCACAATTCCATGTTGTATTGATGTTGGTAGGCTAGGAGAGAACAGGCAAACGTTGATCAAAATATCAATTCTTCTACATTCTGGTTGATTGTGTAGACTTCTTGTAAATGTAGTAATGTAGATGTTTAACAACAATGTCACTCTTGAGAGAGTGTAAAATGAAACCAAATGGACCCGTAATTGTCCATTTCGATTCATTAATTTTACACTCTCTCAAGAGTACGAGTTAAAAATGTATAAGGGTGCATTTAGATAGGTCCATTTGGGTCCATTTGGGTACCAACTCTCCATCATTTTAGGGACCACCTGGAACCCCCCGGCCTCAAGGACCACTGGTTGGTCCTACCCCGCCCTCTAGCGGTCGACTGCAGCAGAAGGCGAGGGCTGATTTCGGTGACTACTGACTAGACTTGCTGAAGACAAGAGTTCGTTGTAACTTGGCCGAGCTGTCAAACAAGCCTGACAAGTTTGATGGCATTCTACCAATTGTAGATTCACTCACACATCCATTGTGAGAAATAGGGAAGATTAAGTCAGGTATTTACAGTAGGCACGCTATAGATCATGATTTAATCATGGTAATGATTACATCATGATCTTTTTTGCTGAATACATGGATCTATTTACAAACTTTTTTATGTAACCCCCCCCCCCCCCCCCCCGCCCCCCTGCAGCATGACTGCAGCTTTTATTTACCCTGAAGGGGGAAGCATATTTTTTTTAACCATATCTGTGTCAAGATGGCCCCATATACTGTATTCCGTTTTTTATGGAATAGGCAGTTCTTTGATGGTTTTTGGAAAATGGTTTCACACAGCACAGGAATTAATTATGCTGCTTTGAAATTAGTGTTAATTGGCGTCCCCTCCCTCAGCAAGACAGACAGACAGACAGACAGACAGACAGACAGACAGACAGACAGACAGACAGACACACACACACACACACACACACACACACACACACACACACACACACACACACACACACACACACACAGACTGACTGACTGACTGACTGACTGACTAGCACATGCAATTTCCTGTGCCCTGTTACATAGTCAAAGTGTTTAATTGCTAAAGCCTACAGATAGTACAGAAGTATTCACATATTGGCTCTGCCTGTCTGCCTTAAGCCATGGTAATGTGCAGGGTCGTCGTCCCAGGAAGAGACAGAGATAAAGAAATACATAATCCTTGTCTGTGGATTTCACTCAGTTTATCGACTCTGTCTGTCTGGTCCCCTCAGGGGGGCTCTCAGACCCCTAGGACTCCAGGAGTCAAGGGAATAAGTTCCATATCCCAGTCCATGAGTCCAGCCAACCTTTTGTATTGGGTAACAATATTTTGTTTTGTTTGTTTTTGTCTTTCAGAACTATGTTTTAGTGAATCTTTGTACAAATGTTCAGGTATGGTTGGGTGCCTACAGTATTATGACTTAGAAACACCACCGTTAGACAAGGCATACTATATTGTCCTAAAACTCAAAACTCAACACAAGTAAACTTTATGTTTATTTAATAACCACTTAAACCTTATATAGTTACTATAGTTGACCATGGCCCCCCAGAGGTCTGTACTTGGCCCCTTGCATTTTGTTCCTCAGTCTACACCAAACCTATTCACCAAAAATATAGCCAATCGGCAAGTACTTGCTCTTAGATGTACTTAAGTGCAAGTAAAAGTAAATGTCTTATTTTATTATCAATGAATTGCTGTTATTTTTTATAGGACCTTGTAACTCTTGTTTCAGAGAAATAACTCTGAAACCACCTGCTGCGCTGCATCCACTGATGTGTTTGCTTATAGAACCACTACAATGTTATACAAAGCCTGCAGTGCAGAAACACCTATAAAAACATAGAAATGACTGAGGAACCCAAACTAAACAAAATAATTTTACTCCTATACACCCATACAAGATGTAACAATACAGAAACCTTGAACTAGTATGATAGCTATATTAATAACATCATGCATATTTATTTTGCCTAATAAGAAGTGTAAAGGAAACCTTAACAAGGGGGTGGTTGAGTGCTTCACCGCTCGTCTCGGAAATAGCCGATCTACAAGCTCACAACACATCACTTCTGCTACAGATTGTGAGCCTGTATTTGTCAGACATTTCCAGCATGCGTGGATACGTCCAGCTTAACCACCCCAGAGCTGCATTTCCCCTCAGATCTGGTCCTACTGTACACTTTGTGTGCCCTTTCAACATTTTCAAAATAGTGACCCAGGGTGCCCAATGTTATTTTTGACATTATTTTTTATAAAAATCACAAAAAAATAAAGTTTTGTTTTTTTGGGGGTTTTTTTTCAAAGACGTCCACAGACGTCCTGGGCACCACATATCGGTAATTCCCAGGACGTCTGTGGACGTCTTGGGCACAAAATGTGTTGTTAACAGCATTTATCTATACATACACATTGTTACTTAAAAATGTGTGTACATTTGCATGTTGTTGAAGCACAAGGTGACAACTAACTCTCAACTTTCATCTCTTGTAGCTCACTATAAGAGACGTCATCTCTGTGTGCCAGACTTGTGCCAGCAGGGAAGCTGGGTGGAGACCAGACCCCATCAGCATGGGATCTACACAGAAACACATGCCTGAGTTTGTGTTGGTAGAGGTTACATATCTGGTGCCATATAATAATACACAAAGACTATTAGCATTATTGACAGGGATAGCAGTTAGATTGCTATGATAATAGATAACCTGGAAGA
Organism: Electrona antarctica; assembly: GCF_951216825.1. Classification (NCBI taxonomy): domain Eukaryota; kingdom Metazoa; phylum Chordata; class Actinopteri; order Myctophiformes; family Myctophidae; genus Electrona; species Electrona antarctica. Next base: position 50,156,830 of record NC_136810.1, read on the forward strand.
TAATACACCGTAGATGCTGTTATTGATTATGACTTTTGTCAAGAAACAATATTCAATTGCCTGAGGTATATGCAGTTATATTGCGGTATGTGCCAAAGGCCTATGCCTACTATTAATTCATTCTGGTTTAGCACAAGCATAATGTTAAGAGTCTGGTCACCTAGGCTGCCGAGCCAGCCGGACGGCGTGCCGCGGGTTCGACTCTCGAGCCCGACGGCCTTTGCCGCGTGTCACTCCCCATCTCTCTCCCCCTTTCCTGTCTGTCTACCGTTTCCTATCAATAAAGGCAAAAAGCCAAAAACAAATAAAATTAAATTAAAAAAAATAATGATCTCTGACTATAATAAAAGCTTGACAGCAACAATAGTGTCATATAACTTATAAGGAATCCTATAGTTTTCCTGGGGATGGGAGACATTATTTGTGGACAAATGTAGACTTTGCATTTCCCCTGGTTGCATTCTTGTCTATGTTTGATGTACCCGATCCGTTATTACATAACAAAAACAAAGCCAGATGATGGACTATAAATCAATGAAAACGTCAGATATTTCAGATACTTTCCATAGTTCTCATAATGTCTATGACGTGATCAAAATCATGCAACTATTGTATTTTCAAGATTCACTCTTCAATATATGCTAACTATATCGAAAGTATCCTATCTTAAAATACACAGTGCAAAATTTATAGTACACAGAAACTGCAAAAAACAAACAAAAAACAGGGTTTATTATCTCAGATAATGTGATTATTCGTTTCCGGTCCGATCCCACAATTTCTGTGTTAGCTGATACTGAATACCGATACCAGAGAATAATAGTTATAATGGAAAAATAATGATCTTATTTTGAAGTCCACCGACCAGGAATAGTGTTTATAGCTATCTAGCTATCTAGCTATAGTGTTGTGTTTATAGCAGACTCCTCACTCAAATGTGCACTTGCAGTTTGGGCAACTCAAAAGTAAACTCCACATGCACCAACATTGTAGGCTATTTACCTGCCATAGTGTCAAACCTTTAGCCCTGTATCGGATCAGTGGTTATTTTGGCATATTTGCCGATACCGATATGACCAAATAAGGGCCGTACTGTTCCGATACCGATATAGTATCGGGACATCTCTAGTTCAAATGACCACTTGTTTACCATGCCATGTAAATACGACAATTATTGTAATGTGTGATACTGCAATCAGACTATAACAATGACCCATCATTCTGTGAAACTCAATGGTAAACCTATAGACCAAGCAATTGCAAATGAGCCACCATCATTACATGCAGACAAAACAATGACAATGAGTCATCACTTTTACATGTTGATTGTCTGAGTGCTTGGTCTATAACTTGGTCTATAACACCTTGTAATTCAATTACAAGGTGTCAAGCACACCCATCAATGAATGAGAGTAACTGAGAGTAAAACACTGAAGAAATAGCTGTGTATGCAAATACATGTGTTTTGTTCTTTCTTTCTTACTGAACAAGTTTCGTGCTCTGACTTTTGGCCTCCGACCTCTAGATCACCTGCCATTTTGAATTATATGAAAATCAGTTAAAATGCATCTCCTGCATATTATTTGAGCCGTAAACCTGCCATGCCATGTATACAGGGAGATTATAATGCACTAAAACGATGGTCAATCATTCTGTAAAACTCAATGGTAAACCTTGGATAAATAGCAAGCAATTACAAATGAAGCATTTTAGCTATTCCCTGAAAAATGAATATTGTAGTGTGATAATACAATCTATTGTATTGTTGTGTGCTAATAAGGTTAGACTCAAATGTAATGTAATAACAAAACAATAACAACATTTAATTAAAATTGAATTAAAATCTCTTTATTCATATTCCTGAGTACAGTTTGTATAACAGACAATAACACTAGCTATATGAGCTGCTATATGAACTTACACAGCCTGTTGTAGTAAAAAATAGTTCCAGTTCCAGTTCAAAACTGGTGATTATATGATATATTATATATAGGCCCCCTTTTGATTCAATCAACTGTATTGACACAGAATGCTGTGTTAATCATGAAGTAACCAGCAACAATCTAACGTGGGTGTGGGGGAGACATCAGCCCTTTGAAACTCTGGGGAGCATCCGTTCTGTTGTCAGCCTCGACCTCTCCCATCTGGATACAAGTTAACAAACACATATTCACACACATGCATATATGCGCGCGCATACACACACACACACACACACACACACACACACACACACACACACACACACACACACACACACACACACACACACACACACACACACACACACACACACACACACACACACACACACACACACACGCATACTTGTGTTTTATGTGTTAACTTTTCATGTCACATCCAATTTATCATCCAAACCCTCAATGCTACACAGCCATGTTAAATAAAGAACTTGGGTCATATACATGTGGGCAAGACCACCTGTGTTTGCACACACTGGAATTATTCCTCAGGCCCTTTCACCAGAGACCCAGCAATTATACACATGGGAAAACACTAAACAAAAAAGAAGGGGAAAACATGGAGAGGAGAAAGAAGAGAGGAATGGAAGGAGACAGAATGACTCATGGAAGTTCAGATGAGAATGGCCACTGTGTTCCTGTGTATCCTTGCCTGTATGGAGGGGGTTCTGTATTACTTCTTGTCTTTTCATCATCCCTGTCCTCATTTGAAGGTCAGAGAATGAATTCAGGTCAGTGTGGTGCTAATCTCTCAAGACAGATACAAAATAATCCCTTTTTTTCCCGCTGTCTAGATTTCGCTGACAGATAGCTGTCTATAAGCGCCGGACAGCTCTCTTATAATGTTAATATGGGTATAATACAATGATTTCATTGCATTGTAGTGACTTGTGACTCGAATGGACTTGGTGAAGGAAGAGTCCCGAGTCCCTTGGTCCGAGACCGAGTCAAGTCCAAGTCAAATTAAGGGCGAGAAGGGATACGAGACAGAGTAAATGAAAATGTGGATTCAAGACCGTACTCGAGACGAGTCAAAGAATCGAGTACTACGACACTAGTCTTAATAGAAGAGCAGGGAGACCATCTCCAACCCGCCTGGAGAACAAGAATGTCACTACACGTTGCTACCAGCTAGAGAGCAGCTTGAGACGGACATGCAGATGCATGCACAAACGCACGCACACACACATATCTCAAAGCAGATGGTCTTCATTCAGATTGTCCAGACCTGACACAATCAGGGGAAACGCTAGAGAATGAATGGTTTGTCCATGGTTTGTCCATCCAGGCCCAGACGTCTCTCCCCTACAGCCAAGGACAATAAACAGCATCTAGAAATCTGTTTGAAAACTACCGTCCTTTGGTTTGAATCAATTGGAGATCCAACTCAAACCAGGCCTGAGCAACAGTGAGTAAAATAGTGTAAACACTCCACCCACGGGCCCCCAGGAACTTTGGTGGGGCCCCCAAACATCCCCTCAAGAGGCTTCAAAGGTCTCATGTGCATGGGGGGAGGGAGGGATGCACAGAGATCAGTGAGCAAGGGGGCTTTATTCTCAACTCTGTTCCGTCCTGGATTTGGGTCTGGTAGGGTCAACAATGGGGACCTATGTATTCCCAAGATCTGGGACATTTTGTACAACTCCACCTTTTTTAACCACTTCCCTAGCGTTGCTATTCTGGGGGCGAACATTCCGCCAGAATAGCCAACCTACAAGTTCGCTACGGGTCACGTTGCAACTCATTGTGAGCTTGAGATTTGGTGGAGGGAAAAAGGAGGGGGGCTGGAGTCGTATATAGAGCCCTGTGGCACTATATAGGGTACAACTGGCTACGAAGATATTTGACTGTTACATGCAGTGTAACTCACCGTTTTTTTAGACTTTAAGGGACATTACTTTGATTTTCATTTCAATTTACCCATAACCCTAACCAATCTAACCATAATCCTAACAATGTCCCCAATCAACTGGTTTGTCCAGCGTTCATCCCCAAATGTGGCCTGTCAGGAACACAGTCACACACTCACGTACGCAAGACAGACAGTCACACACACACACACACACACACCTCTTTTACTCTTTGTGTGCTGAAAATCTTATCTTGGTAGCTTTGTGTTACATATCCACCACTCACAACACAGCTAGTTTTCCAAACAGTTGCTTCTGACTTTGCCTCTCATGGTTGCAAAGAAACTATAGCATCATGAGCTAAGCTTCATGTTCTCCTAATGATCGCCTTGTCCACAGCAAGAATTGTATTGTATTTCTGTCCATGTCCACAATGTTTAATGACAATGTTTAATGACAATTGAATTATTGTTACCAGTACCATGTCCTTATCTCATGCTAGCTTCCTTTTGTATCACTTGAACTCAGTGCAATTTCTTTATGGGAAACATAACTCGTTAAGCAAAAGCATTCAGATCACAAATCATGTTACTTTTTATTATACAATATTTTAATATATCTCATAAAGAATTTGTTAAAATATACCGTATCTACTATTCTTTCTGTACATCCACGTTGCCTGCATGGTCAATGTGCACATTGGTTGTAGTTTAGAGCGTTCCCCCAGAGAGCTAGGATCTGAGGGAGCAAAACACTTCCTAGATACACAGCTGGACTGGTCCAATGAGAAGTCACCCGGGTGGAGCAATGAAGGCATGTTGGGATGAGAAAGGGCCTCAAAAAGCCCCATAGGGCAGGAATGTTAGCTGCCCGTTGAGCAAATAAACAGTAAGAGTATTCTCTACATAAAACAATAGTGTACAGCAGAATACACAGCTACACATTTCACAAGTGTGGAGCACACCTGCTAAAACATAACGGAGAATGAGAGTGAGGGGAGAAGAAGGTATCGAAAATGGGTGTTTGACTGTGAGTGAGATTACAAAGGAAAGGCAACACAACATCACATACTCTAAGATAGGCTCCCACCAAAGATGCAACACGACAAAGGGGGGATTTTCAGCTTCCCCTGGTGCTGGTGCATAGAGATTATGTTCTATATAACAAGAGATTTTTCAGTGTCAGCATTTCATTCTTGTGTATACATCTCTGGAGGAAGTCAATTGAATGTCACCTGTAATGTCAAGTGCTCATGGCAGAGAAAACTGCAAATATATTGCAGCGGCATCGATAGCTTTGATGGACTGCATTATGACAAAACAATACAATGTATTGAATGAAAGGGAAAAAAAATAATTATAATAAGCTGTAATACATGATAAAAAAAAGATAATAGTGCATACATGTGTAATAAATCAATTAAATACTCCTGTACAATGGGAAGGCAATATTGGGTCCCTTGCCACCAAGTTTCTACGACACACAAAACACCAAAATCCAGCAAAAACAGCAAACTACCAACATCCCCAGTGAGGTTACTGATGAATCGCATCAAAATGTATATGATGGACATTCCCCAAATCATAGGCTTAAAAATGCACAAAGTGAAGAAAATGCAAATATGAAATGTTTCATACTTCAACGACGTCAACAACTGTTCTCAAACTTCCCGCCTTTTCCCCTCTGGCCCCCTTCATTGTTTATCCAGTGTGTCTAAGCAAGGCTTCAGATCGAATCATCGTCACGCCAGCAAAACCAACGTTAGCATCTACAGCAACCTTTCATATACATGTTCAGTTAGCATAGTGTTTTCAATGCATGGCCTCACACTAGGCCTCGCGGCTAAAGGCTTGAATGCCTACTAGGGGAGGAACCACTGAAGAGAGCTGCACGGGGGGGGGGGGGGGGGGGGGGTTGGCAGAGGGTAGGAGTATGTGCGTGTGTGACAGGGGCCGCAGGGGTTCTGTGTGTATGTAAGTCTTTGTTTCATGTTTTCTGTAAGGTTTATGAGCAACTAGGTTTACATAAAGGAGACGCCAGTGAGGGGCTACTATGTGCATGTGTACAATCATGTGAGTATAGGGGTAATAAGTAATAACCCCTATACTCACATGATTGTACACATGCACATATTAGCCCCTGTATTGTACTAAAAGATAAGTGGCTCTTTCATTTGGAGAGGCTGCACTGCAGAATAGATTTGAACAGAGGCATTGTCACGGACGACGACGACAGCACTGACAGACGACAACCGTAACCTCTTCCTCTTTTGACTCCACAGATCACAAACCTAACCGACCGCCAAGTGATTCGTCTGTCTTTCCCGCCGTATACTCAAACTCAGCCAACCCCTGTTAACATCAAAGGCCCCTCTCTAGAAATAGTTCACTCCACCTCTCTCTTCTACCCGTCACTCTTTTTGGATCAGCTTCTCTCTCTGTCTACTTCATGAGCTCTCTCTGCGCGTTTTCTTTCTTTCTCTGCAAGGTCGTTGTGTTGAATAAGGCACACCCAGGTAACAACTTGTGGTTGTTGTGGTGATATAGGTCAAATAGGTTACATGACAAGGTTTCAGAGTATTGCATGATGCAAGGTAGCATATTATTGCAGTAGATCATCTAGTTAAATACCATAGCTACGTTGAGAAAACTATTATAATACCTTTATAACAAAAAGGACTGGAAAATACTCCATTTACAGTATATACAATACATCTATGACAAAGAAATTGATAGATTTGTCATAATTTATGAGGTCCAGTTTTTAATTTGAAGGCTATGGAAGCTCTCCATGAAGTAAATGAAGCATAGCTAAAGTAGCTGAAAAAGTGGAAACCAATATTACCATTTCACTTGTACAGGTGTGCTTTGAGTTGACAGATAACAAGCTAGTTGTTGATTGGTCCCAGTACTGTATACAGCCTGTTTTTATCTAGTTCCATCCCTCATATGGATCTCATTCTTGATAGAAATCTGTTGTGCATTTTGACATTATTTAAAAAAAAAAAAGAATGCAGGAAACAGCAGTTCATGACAATACACGGTATCGCTTTTTAAAATCAATTCACACAGTACCAATGGAGATTTTGATTTGTCCTGTGATTTCTAGCCAGCTCACTCTTTTTCTACCAATAATCCCAGTACATAAACCCCACTACTAATGCCCAAAGTGACTTCTTCTAGTAGTAGCACCACCAGATTCTAGTCATCTAAAGGCTCATACATAGTCTGGATTTTCGGTGGTTAGGTGACCACCGAACTACAACATGACGTCACGAGCCGCGGTGGAGAGCAAACCACCGCCACCGCTCCAGCCCTTCTCTCTGTTTTTACTCACCACCGCTCAACGTTATTTCAGCTCCGGTGGTCAGCTCACCACCGGAGCGGTGGTCACCTCACCACCGAAAATCCAGACTATGAATAGGCCTTAAGTGGAATTGTACTGGAAATTCAATAGCGACAAACGTGGCAATGCTTATACCAATATCATGGTACCATTGTTCTAGTGGTCGAGACTCACATCATAGTGGAACAGGGATGCTTTCCATGTTAATATACATTTTGGAAACTTGGCCCAGGGCAGTGCGTCGTGAAACAGAAAGACCATTAAAGGCACTGTGGTTATGGTACCTATACTCTGCTGTAAGACCATTGCGTTCACAGGGCTTAAAGCCAAAAAAAAATCCAAGACCGAAAAAGATTTTTTGCAAATCTGCACCGATCTCATTAAAATGACCTCTATGAAATCCTCAGGACTGAAATCCCGTCCCGACTCCCGAGGACTGAGAGCTTTAAGCCCTGCGTTCACTTCACACGAGGCATATGCAAAGATGCAAACGTCACAGTATATTTGTTGCTTTGTATATCTGTCGCCATCAAGCGGGCATCTGTAGTGTCGGAGTAAAAAACAACAACAATTCAGCATGGAGTCTCAACTGCGAGACCTTTTGGACCTAGGCATATGCATATTAATATGCACTGAAAAGAATGGAAACGGACTAGAAGAAGACGTGAGTTTTTCTCACCCAGAACAGGGTGAAAAAAGCGGGGATTGGGAATTAAAAAAAAAAATGCAACTACAGTTGTAGCTTTGCATCTGGAAGTTGAACCCAGCTCAGCTTCAATTTGTAGCTTTGTAGGTTTGTAGCTTTTGCAGCAGCTACAAACTAACTTCGGATGCATCTTTGCATCTTCACGTCGCTGGCTTCCATTGACAATGAATGGTAGACTGTATCTTTGCATCTGCCCGTGTGAACGCCCCATGAGTCACATGGAAGAAGAGAACTGATTAATTCATTAAACATTGCTAAAAAAATAAAGGTGCGTGCTACTGTAACCTTGCAAATAAACCAGGGTTTAGACAGTTATATACTGTACATTAATTAGTCTGCTATTAGTCTGCTACTTGTATAATAGCAAACAACTACACTGAAGTACCTTTAAATCTTCAGAGTAGCCCAAGCATGCGGATGTTTAAATCCTGTAAAAACTGTAAAGTAGCCTAACCAGGCTACGTGGTGTGGTCGATATCTGATTATCTCCACAGTGGCAGACAAGGTTTTAAACCACTCAACCCTACAGTACATTCTATTCCCCTTAGTAAACTATGAAAACAAGTTCTTGGTAACACGTACTATCTATTTACCTCGTAGATTAATTGATAAAAGCAATGATAGAAAGTACACCTATATATTATATATTCACTCTATCGGAGATGCACACGACTAAATCAGTCCACTTAAAATCTCATGGGCGATGATTAGGAGTAGAGAGCTCTAACCCCCCCACCTCCATATGATATGTAAATCACAGCCACAGTTGTAATAGTGACTATGGCCAGTAGAAGGCGCTTTTTATCCTGAAACAGAGGATAAAGAGTTGGTGATGTTTTGGAACACCTGTACATCATACATTACAGTAGCTGTGTACTGTAACTATTAGAGCATAATAAATATTGTCAGATTGACAAAATGCATAAAAGATATTACGGTCCCATCTCCCTCCCACAGAAGCAACCACCACCACCACCACAATCGTCATCATCCCTTGTTGGTTAAATTATCTTTTTTTTAAAAGTACCGCTGTTTAAAGCTCAAGCTACACAAATGGGTGTAACTCCTTGCAACCAAACGGTTGCGAGTAGTTGCATGGCGACCCATTGGTGTGGTTTGGGCCACTGAATAGAACCAGGTGAATCACTTGGGTCGACGTGGGTCGACGTGCAACAGGACATATCACACACCGCTGGGACAACCGCTAAATCCGTCTCATCCCGTCTTGTAATGTTCCTAATGTCACAAACACATATTTCCCACAGCAACAGTGACCAAAGCCAGCCAGGCTGTGTAAAAAAAAAAAAAAAATTAAGACTTTGTTCACCCCTGAGTGCTGGGATCTCTCCAGGGGTGTGTACAGTAAGTTGGTAAGGAGTGTGTGGCGTGTGTGCGTGTCTGTGTGCATGTGTTTGTTTGTGTCTGGGCACACCCAGACAAACGCGCCAGGAGGCGGCAAGAAAGCGTCTAGAGCAGGCGTCTTTTCCTGGTTTTTAAACAGCTGGTGGATGGAAATGACGCTCGCGCGCAGCTGCAACTTGACGCGTCGGCAACGGAAACGCTTTGCCGACGCGTTAAGTTGCAGCTGCGTGCGAGCGTCATCTCCATCTACCTGCTGTTGGAAAACCAGGAAGAGACGCCTGCTCTAGGCGCTTTCTTGCCGCCTCTCTGGCGCGTGTGTCTGGGTACACTATCAGTCTGTCCACCCGCCTCAGTGGGTGTGCTGGTGGTCCTCCCCCTGCAGGAAGGGGGTGAAGGAGGAGCGGACGGGGCGTCCACACAGGGGCTGCTGCACGCGGAAGTTGTTGACCATGCTCCTCTGCACCTCCTCCTCCGCCGAGGTGAACAGGAGGCTCCGGAACACCGCCAGCTTAATGAGGACAAACAGAACGGACATGATGGCGGATCGAGAGATTAATAAGCTGAGTCAGTGGTTCTCAAACTCTTTCATGTCAAGGAGCTCTAAATGAACGTGTATTTGGCCGCGGACGGACGGACCCCCATCTGAAAATATTTTGGGCCAAGGACCCCCCCCATACAAAGTTTGTGGTGTCCCCACTTTGAGAACCCCTGCATTAGACCACGGACCGCCATAACTCTGAGAGTGTACAAATGGAACCAAATGGAACCCTTATGGGTCCATTTGGTTCCATTTGTACACTCTCAGAGTTACAACCACATATAAGGGTCCATGTGGTTTCCGACTATCCAACATTGATCTGGGGACCCCCTGAAGCCCCCTTCAGGACCCCTGGGGGTCCCCGGTGAGAACCAATGAGCTAAGTTATATTCAAAATGAGTCAAACAATACAAGTCCCTTTACGCTGGCAATATAGGCATCTAGCACAGTGGTTCTAAAGTAAACCTTTGGTCTGGACCCCCAGGGGGTTCCCAGACGATTTAAGTGCTACGAAGTAACAGTTAGCACACCTGGTCATGGCTGACTTCTATGTGCTGCTTCATAACGATCCAGGTGACAGCCTCTGTCAGAGGGGGTGTGGTCAGAGAGCCATGATACGTCCAGTAGTCATCGATGTTGGCGGGCAACAGGCAGGCAGGGTCAAACTTGTTGAATTCCACAACACTGTCCTATTGGTGGATACAAACAAACAAATGTTTTCCAGTGATCATCAATGTTGGTAGGCAACAGGGGAACAGGTACAAAGCTTTTGATAACAGCATGTCTTGCTCAAGAATACTTTTGTTTTGACATGAAGTTAGTTAGTTAGTTAGTTAGTTAGTTAGTTAGTTTCATTTATTGTCCACGTGTGGAAATTTGTCTTCGGTCTCAACAGTAAAAAACAAACAGTTACAACAACAGCAACAACACTTAACACAATTATTTTCTCATGGCAAAAAGAAAGTGCAGGACAACAGTGGCAAATACATTGGAAAAACAAACAAATCTAGCGAGACATGTTATCATTTAGTGCCTTAATGGCATTTGGTATGTGGCACCAAATGTACGGTATTTGGTAACCGTAAAAATGTTACGGTTAGCTTTTGGTACTTTGTACCGTCTACCAGAGGGAAGTAGTTCGAACTCCCTGCAGAGTGGATGAGAGGGGTCGTTTGCTATCTTGACAGCTTTTTTACGACACGACACGACAAGGCACTTTTAACAAGGAGCAGGGGAATCGAACCGGGACCCTTAAAGTTCCCATACGGCCATTCTACCTCCTGAGCCAATGCTGCCAGGGTGTACGTGGTGAGGTGGTATAGGGAAAAACAACATCACCACACTTCAAGTCTTTATGAGGAAAACACTCCTTGTCAACATAAATACTTATCTTGGCTAGTAAAATGTACAGTTGGGAAATGAAGACAAACGTTATCAGGTGTGCTTAGAGATAAACTTATGAGGACAGAAAGATAAGATTTCAGGAATTAAGATTTCAGGAATTAAGATTTCAGGAATTAAGGGCAGCCAGACTCTTTAACTTGAACTCAATTAAAGGGGCATTCCACTCATTTTCAACATTTTACTATGTCATTAATATACCTTAGAGCTGTGGAATTCTGTATTGTATTCTGTGTTTCCTAGAACTGGAGGTCTGAAAAAAATCATTAACATGGTGAATCACATCTTGATGATGTCATCAAGATGTGTTTCACCATGTTAATGATTTTTTTGTTAATGATTTTTCTAGGAAACACAGAATGGGGGTGACTTTTTTATTGTTTCCACACAACAGCTCTAAGGTATATTAATGACATGGTAAAATGTTGAAAATGAGTGGTATTCCCCTTTAACTCAATGAACTCAATCTTAATGGTATTTCACAATAACCTTTTTGCTCTTCATCCCCCTATTTTTGTATGGTCGCATTTTCTCTTTTAGGGTTTTACTAAGAGCATTTGCTATAGCTTAGCACAGTTCAGAGTGTTCGTCTGCAGCACACTGTCTAAAAAGGCAACTTGTATGTACAGCATGTGTGGGATTGTGTGTGCATGGGTGTTCTGACCTTGTGCCTAACTGCAGGCAGGGCATCCACTAGCTTCTGAAGTCCCTCGTGTCTCTTTCCCACCTAAAAAAGGAATAAAAAACACATATTAGCGTAATGCAAGTTGTGCATAGTACATACCGGTATGCAATCCATGCAAAGAACCGTAATTCATCATACAAACTATAACGTGCCACAGTTAAGGTCCCTGCACACTACTGCGTTTTTCGGACTTTTAGCAGCGTTTTTCCGTCAGGTTTCCGAAAAAGTCATCATTATGGACTCATCAAAAGTCCATAAAAAGCCAATTTTGTCGACTACGAGGCCTTGATTTCATTCACCCGTTTGATTCCCATTCCATTTTTAATCTCATTCAAGATGACATCCAGACAGTGTATTACTTGTTTAAACTTAATCAGCACGCTAAAATATGTATCTGAAAACATTATAGCTTAGAAATAAGCCACGTAGTAGCCTGAGCTAACGCTAGACCTTTCTGGCCTAGATGGGAGGGCCGCGGCTCAGATTTACGCACCACCACCATTGGTTCACCGATCTGTCCGCCAGCCCCTGTCTCTCCTCCCCCCAGTGCAGCACTGTTATTGTGTCGACCAGAAGCAGAAACCACTGGTCTAACGGACTGTCAAAGTTATTTCCACAGAGTCGGCACACGTTGTTTTTTTTCTTAGACGGTGTGGTGGGTTCTTTAGCCATTCTCCTCATTTTCCTCGCATAGCCTCGTTTGAAGTTCCACTGGTAATAATTTCCTCACGGTGTTATTTTGACGGGTGCACACCGCTCAGAGCCCTGACGTCACATAATTTGAAGCGACGCCTACGCGGAAGGGTTGACTCCCACGTTTAGGCCAGTGCAGCCCATGCGTAAATCCAGGCTTTAATTTTTCGCGCAGACGAAATGAAAGCCTGGGTATCGAGGCTAGCCACGTAGTAGCAAAACAAGCTTTGCTGGTCGTCTGCCTGTCTTGTAAACAAACAAATAAGCTGCACCTTAACCCAACGCCAATGGAACCACAATAGTCTCAGCATCTGCTTCCCCGTGTATGTGTGCACCTGTGCTTACCTTGAGGAAAACCCCTAGAACAGCCAGACCGTTGTTCTCCATCACTGCTTCCTCAAACAGACTGTACTTGTCCGAGTTCCAATGGACCAGATGGAGCTGGGAACATAATTACAGAGTCAATCAATACAAACAACCCATGAATAAAATATGAGAGACTAAACAGGTTAATGTGTGTGCATGTCTTATAGATTGTTTCCCGTGAATGTGGGAGACAAGAAAAATCCAATCGTGTCGATCTCGGGATCCGCATGGGAACCGATGTGGATCTTGGACTTCATTTGGCCAGCATGTGACTCCAATTTGGTAAATGATTCAGCCTGATCAGTGCCCATTTACTTCCATTTCAGTATAAATTACATGTGAAAATAGTTACTGGAGCTAAACTTACTGGCAGTGTACACATGCAATTTGGCAATGACCGATGCATGCATGCCAGATTAGCTTCGAACAAACAGACACTGTTCTAGATGGCAGGCCTCTGTGGGGCCATGCTGTAAAAACAACAGCCAACAAACAACTACAGACAATAATGTCTCGAGTCAAACATAAGTGTTTATGTATTATGTATCTACTGCCAAACAAATGAATAAAAAAACCACATTCCCTATTCCCTTTCTTTCTTCATTACAGTCTGAAAACATCCAACGTTCCAATCCAGACTCCCACCAATCTCCCACCAACAACAGACCCTAAACAAAACACATGCATGCCTATTAGCACTCACACCAACAGACAGATCCTATTTCCCTCAATTTGGGATCATAGGTCCACCCAAGGAGGAGATAGGGACTCACATAACCCTGGAAATGGAGACAAGCTGATTGCATGCTTGCTGACTGCTATCATTTTACAGTCAGCCTACTTATAAGACAGCTACACAAACTGAGTTTCAGGCATTTGGATTCTAGATGTTGATATGCTTAATGTGAGTTACCAACACCAAGGGAAGTATTTGTTGCCAGCAGGAATGGAAACGATAAATAAGCTCTTATACACAAAGGAATTGCTAAACTGTCGTGTTTGTTGTTAGGAGATCAGTTGTTAGGAGATCAGCATACCTCGCTAAGAACCTGATAATAATCGCTGATGATCCCTCACGTTCATATTTTTGAACAAGAGGCAGGTGAGAAGTCGGAAATGAAGAGCTTAGTATCCATCTGATCGAAACCACGGAGAGCGCCCTAGATTAGGAGATACGAGGCATTCTTTCTGCAGGGGTAAACTAGGACGTGACCTGGACCGGGGGTGAACGAAGAGCGAAGCATATGGTGGCCTTGGAGTCCAAAAACAAAATATTTCAGAATATTCTTCTCTCGTTCGATATAATTGAAGATGTGCTAGGACGTGTACACACGTCAAAGCACCCCGTCGGTTGGATTGCTTATGACGTGTGGGCACGTCGGATGGACGGGACCTGTTAACATTCCCTTGGCACATGAATGGACAGAGACCCAGCCATAAATGTACTGTACTATCTATCCCAGAACTAGGTCAGGCACAGTCAGTCTGGCTATGATGACTGTGACTCCTCTGAGGGCAAATGAGGTCTACATTATATCATTGTTATATCATTGATGACTGCGGATCAGTGCTCAACACTCACAAAAAGACACGCGCACGCACGCACGCACACACACGCACACACGCACACACACGGAACAATGTCACCAGCCAGTTGGACTGTAATGTGATCCTCTTTCCACAATACTCGACACCCGAGTGTGTTGAGGGATGTGAACCATGACATGGGTACATTCCCATCACCTGAACCAATATAGGCCTGTGTCAGGAACTCACACATGGCCACACACTGTAACAAGTGGCTGTTACGCAATGGAGTGAATGGAAACAACACGTGAAAATAGTGTTTCCTTCTTCCAAGAAAGAGGTAGGTGGGACCTATACGGTACAGCAAAGACGGTGACGTTTGCGCCGTAAACTCACCGGCAGACGGGTAGAGGAGAAAAGGCAATGTCACGTTATGTCATATTTAGGGGGTTTGATTCATACTTGGTGTAAAAACGCCAGCCCCCTGTCTGTGGACGTATGAAACAATATAATAGAACACAAAAAGAAGAAAATAATATAGATGTGGAGTTTCCAGTTCGATCCCGGGTTTCTCCAGGGTCAGTGCCTTTAGTGTTAGTGTCCTTGCGCAAGACACGGACTAACCCCATAATTACTTACGATGAGCAGGTGCCCTGCATTGTTTCCTCTGCCGTTGGTGTATAAATGTGTGTGTACTGTGAATGTGTAAATTGAATGCACATTGTAAAGTGTTTTGGATGAAGATGCTATAAATGCTGACTGACATGCATTAAAACAAATGGCCTTGGGTAGAGTGTGGTTTACTCACAAGCAAGCACATTCTGTCTCTGCCTGTCTGTCTGTCTGCCTGTCTGCCTGTCTGTCCTCTGATATCATTGGTCCGACCTCCTAATAGTCCGACACACTACCCTGGCCCTAACCTAACTCTAACCGCACGCAGAAGCCACGGGTGAGTCTTAACCGGCCATGTATGTCGGAGTCACGGGCGATTCTTAACTGTCTATGTCAGACTATTGGTACGTCGGACTAACGTATGCCCCCCGACAGGGACACGCGTAACAAACCACCATGTGCACTTGGCTGTTATCCATGTGTCTACCTCCTCACTGCATAGCGCGCTACAGAGATCCAATGATCCAAGTGCCACCTCTATCGGCCTACGTATAGTATGTAGCTCATATCGTGTAATGCCTTGCTTATATGCGTTATGCAAGGTTCAGCAGAGTGGAGACTCCTCTGTACGCTGTTGTTGCAAACTAAGCATCATGTCTTTTGGTTATTAGTTATTACACATGAGACATATCCATCGTAATCAAGCTGTGTTCTGACAGAAATCTGTCCGTTTCTTAGATGCAAGAACTCTGTTGCCAATAAAACACAAATAGTCCAACCCATCCCACAGGACAACCTCATTTTAAGCGTTTGCTCTGCTATGACTTAAAATAGAAAAAAATGAATGAAAATAAAAAGAAAACCTACCTCTGCAGGGAAGAGCTTCCTGTCTACAGTGTGCTCTGACCCCCAGGCATTACTTTCACCCCAGTGGAAGTGGAACTGACACAGCCTGTATTTGTCCTCCAGGGGGCCCCCTCTCAGCGCTGCACCAGGAAGGAGGAAGAAAACAGAATGGAAAAACTACATGAATCATATAAAAGGAGCGACTGTTTCACATTCTGTTAAATGGAAATATTAATGCCACAATTCCTGTAAGCATATTTTTATATAATTAGGTTAGAGGGATGGCTGCATTGGATCTTGCGTTGTGTATTATTTTACTAATTAACCAAATTCAGTAAAACGGTTCTGCTGTGTAAAACAATTCATATGACTAGTGTAAACCAATACTTAATGGTTTAATGGCACCAGTCAAATGCTCAGAGAGTTATCAGTGCTCAATAAAACTAACGGATACAAAATAAAGAGATGTTTGAGGGTAGGATGTTGTCTGTTCTGTAAAGTTTAAAACCTCAATCTGAATGTCCAGCAGACCTATGTCGAGTCAAAATCCCCTCACTGCTGAACAATATAAGTTCATTAAAAAAGCTATAATTTGAGTCATGACAATTAAGTCATGTCAAGTGAGGAAACCAAGTATTTTACTACATTCCAATGACTATGCCTGCAGTGCCCTGCATAGTCTACTCTAGACATTGACTGACTGTTACTGTTTGATATCAGATAAAGCAGGCAAGTCACATGACAGTCACCACTTCCATGTGGCACGAGGCAGCTGTTTTTTTCCCCGCTCATTCATACTCCAGTTTGTGGTGATAGCTTATCACTGCGGTGTAGTAGGGTTAGAGAACTACAACATTACGTCATTCGCTGCGGTGATCAGCTATCACCGCAGACCCCGACACATCTCTCTGTTTTTACTATCAGACAAGTCCTTTCACTCTGGAGCCATCACCCCGTTCACTGATTGGTCTACAAGTTGGGTGGGCGGTTTTGCAGGCATGGGGGTTTTGCATCTGAACCAGAGGGAGGCGGGGTCAATGCTTAAGGACATCACCGCGAGTATGATGGCCTCGACTCGTTAGGTGACGGTGATGGGTGAAGGTGATAACTTATCACCTAAAACTGGAGCATGTATGAGCCTTTAGAGCCCGACCGATGCCAGAGTGGGTCTGATGCCTATCTCAATATTGTCCAAGACCACTGATTACTAGGGGTGGGACGATATGGGTTCCTCATGATACGATATATATCGCGATATTAGGCCCTCAATACCGATAATATCACGATATTCGATATATTGCGATATATCGATATATTGTATGAAATTTCATCTACGATATATCACGATATCTGCAACTACAAAATACTTGGAACTGAAAAAATGCAGCATTTTGTATTCCCACAAAGCTGTTTGGAGACTTTTTTTTAAATTTATCACGGGAGGACGTATCGATATATATCGCCATATCGATATTTCAGCACACCCCTACTGATTACCATGTTATGACCTATATTTAATCAATTTATTTTTAATCAAAAACATGGATTTGATTCAACTTTATTTCATTTTAACCACTTGAGCGCTGTCCAAACATTTTCAAAAATAGCCGGTCTACAAGCTTGTGAGCTTGTAGATCTGCTATTGTTGAAAACTTTTCAAGAATTTCCTCTATATTGAAATGCCAAAAATTAGGACACCAGGTTGAAAATGGATAAAACTTGTGACGCAGTGGCAATATTTTACCAATAGCGATGTAGTCAAAAAAGGTTAAATAATGGCAAATATATCAGTCTTGCCGATATATACCAGTCTGGCCCTACACTGATTGCATATACTTCCCTCTAGTTCTATTGGGTGAATTGAGAGGAGGGACCCACCAAGAGGGACTTGGTAATACAAAGAAAAGGTCACTGTCAGACACTTGCTTGCAACATTTTGGCAAAAAATGTTGCTTGCAACATTTTGGCAAAAAATGTTTTTTGTTTTTTTTGGCAAGTGTCCGACAGTGTGCAGGACCTTTTCTTTGTTTTTCAAAGATACCCTTTTTAATGTCTGCTCTATTGCCCTATGCACCTGTCACTAGCCTTCTGAGGTGTGCATCGGCCTTTTGCTAAAAAAGGACTTGGTAATACAACATATGAAATTAATTACCCCCCATACCATGTCAGTACTTAGGGTTAGGCTATTCATGTGAAAATCATTAACTTTTAAGCTTCAGCTCAAAGTGTAAGGGAATTAAATACTTTATTGTTCAGCCCTTCCCTTGTTAACTCAGTCCAAGTTGCCACTAGCTATCTACAATTTCTTATTTTCTAAAGAGTCATTTAGAAACATAATGCTGATGCTTCACTAGTGGCAAGAAAGCAACAGGCTTGAGGCTAAATGGAAGCAGCCAGCGGCATCAAGCTACAAAATGACACGTGCTACAAAGAAAGCTGGCTTACACATTTCAGTGCTCCAAGCAATGACGCAGTGGAGCACCATGCGATCATGTGTTTTTGTTTCACCATTTCCACGACCCATCTCTCTTCCTGCTCTGTTCTGTAAGAGGAACTCACTCTTCTTGTTAACCAGTTCCTTGTGTTATTTAAGTCTACTCTTTTTATTTTACACAGTGTGGCGACTTGAACAACACTTCAACAGCAACTCGGCAGCAGTGTAGCAGAAATGTAGCTGGCGATGCGACACTTATAGGCTTGAGCTGTCATAGGGTGAGTTATGGCATTCATTTACAAAAGATGTCTGTCTGGCAGAAACCTATAAACATCCTTACAAATTAGCTTAAAAATGAGCTTGCTCATAAGTTACAATATCCTCTTGCTTAATATCCCTTTGAAAAAGCTGACTCCCCCACCCCAGGGGGAGTTTAATTCAACATGGAAACTCACAGTGCCACAGCACAGTACCATAACACACAACTTACTGGATTTGTCCGTGGTGTCATGATACTCCACCAGGAACGAATAGCCGTTGTTCCAGATCTGCTGGCACGTCTTCGGGTCATAGTCGGCAACGAGAGGTTTCAGTGCCGGGTCGAAGACGCTCTTCCGCACCACAATGTCAATGGGAGACTGACGCTCACCTCCTGGCACTGCCAAAGGCTCCTGCCACATCGGATGCACTGGAAGAGAGATGAGTGAAAATAAAGAAGATGAAAAGAGAGAGGGCAAAGCGAAAGACACAGAGCAGAAAGGATGAAGAGAAGATTAAACCAGCAGCTGAGTCAGTGTTGTCTATTATTCAACACAACACAAGAAAAATGCTGACAGTGACACCTACTCTTCATGTTGTTCTCAGCTGCCTCCTGCATTTGTCCACAACAGTCCATTTTTGAAAATAAAACAAAGCAAAATGAGAAAGTCCCCTTCTGTAGATGACGTCTATAAGTCTCAAAAACCTTGACTGCTAACAGAAGCCCAGAGACACACACACACACACACACACACGTCCTTTCTCCTTCCCTGAGCCCGATTGAAAGGAAATGAAAGAAAGGCTGAAAAGCTGAGTAATAACTTTTGCTCCTGTCCTTTTTTTCCTTTCTAAAAGGAAATGGCAAAATAAGAAATATGTTGTGGGCTGGCTTTACAGAAAGTGACACATGGAATGTCCTGGCACAAACTCAGAACTCTGTATTTGTGGGGGTCAGAAACCGTTCCTGGTCATCAACTGACACAGGCCTGGCCTGCTTTCTAATTACTTGTCTCGTTCTTTCTTATTTGGATCTTGTAAAATGCACCCACAATCTAAAAAAACAAACAAAAAAAGTCAAACATTTTAGTCCGCTGGTATTCCTGGAAAAAATAAACTCAAAGGAAAAAAGTGTACAATTGAACAAGTGAACTTTCAAACTTTACTTGAAAGAAATTAATGCAGAGAGAGAGAGAGAGAGAGAGAGAGAGAGAGAGAGAGAGAGAGAGAGAGAGAGAGAGAGAGAGAGAGAGAGGAAGTGTCTTCCCATGCATTTCTTTCAAGTGCAGTGACGTATAGTTCATTGTTTTTCCACTCTATCCATCCAGTAAACTAGACCATAGTGAACAGACCTGTTCACAGACTGGGGTCTGATCTTCATCAGATTTCACTGACTCCTCCACAGGGAGTTGTCTGACTGGCTCCGTGTTCCTAGGGCCAGCACACAATAAGCGCTTAGAAACCTTTTCACAATAACTCACTGGATAAATGTCACCCACATTCCACAAGACCACAAGAGTGGCGTTTACCTTCTCCTTCTTGTCCACCTTTTGAAATTCACAAGAAATTCACAACAACAGTGTAATCACAACTACGGGGCTCTGTTCCTTGTGGACTTTTTTTTCTTCCCAGATGTTTATTATTATTTTTAGACAGGACAGTTTTGAGAGACAGGAAATTGAGAAAGGCCAACACTTGTCTCCAGGCAGAATTGAACGGGGCCGCGGGGACATTGCGATTATATGGCCAACAACACATTATGGGTCTGGTGCGACCCGGGAAAATAAATGTACGACAGAAAAGATTTACGAAAATAAAATTCATAAAACATCTGCAGCCAGAAGTTTGTATAAAAGAAACAATTAAGAGACCTTTCTTAACAGTCATTGGAATTGCCAAGGTTTATTTGTTGATGGAAATAGAGGAGTGGAGGTGGGCAGAACTGTCTCAGAGGAAAGAATACGAAGACTGAGGAGCACACAACAGTGTACACACAGGGGTCGGCAGACGTATTGAAATATTATTATTTATTTATTTTATTTATGGTTTTTTATTGTTCATACCAGCAGCAGTTGGTCACAACATACAGTATATCGCCTATATACAGGGAGAAAATAGAAATTAGGGGGTATTAGGTTTTTTTTCTTCCCTAGAGGACGACCTCCTGCCTCCCACCCACCCCCCACCCTCCCTCCCTCCGCCTGACAGTGACACTTAATGGAAAAAAGTGTTCATCAAATATTATTTTAAAGACAAACACATTTCATATTTTTTTAAGTGGCACTGATTTATTAGCCAAATTACTGCACCTTCATATTAACACATTAACTAGCAGGTATCAATTAATTATTTTGAAGGCCCACCAGGAAGGGAAAAAAAGAACGCTGTGTGTTGTGACGGACGATCATCTTTAGGCCGTTTAATAAAACGTATTTAGACCAAAAACGCAATCTGGGAAAATAATCCGAGATAAATGCATTTTTGTAAATCTTATCTGATAACGTGGAGGCGAATGGCAGGCGGAATCCGTTGAATCCGTTGCTTAGCAACCTAGAACCATTCATACGTTGGCCAAGAGTGCGACCTATCAAACCACTGAAAAGACCACATGACGGAGATCTCCACCATCGGCAGTGAAGCGTTGGATTAGACTTGACGGAGATCTCTGTCAGCGGCAGGGAATGAACGGCAGGGAAGGTAGGCTCCTCCTAATTTGCTGAACATATACTGTATGTAATAGTGCGTGCGAAACTTAAGAGTATATATTAATAGAGACGGCACCCGGAGGAAACCCTGAGGTGAAATGGACATAGTGGCCGAATTTGGTATTGCAGTTTGGACCCAAACCCATGAACGCGCTGGTCCGTTGGCCATCATTGCGCACGTTCATGATGACACGTGAACGCTGTTTCATACGTGAACGCGTGCAATGATAGTCAACAGCAGCGCGTTCATGTGTTTGGGTCCAATCCATCCCAGAATGCACTCTGTTCCTACCCAGAAGGAGGAGTGAAATCGCCTCATGCGCTTTTGAGCAACTTAATGCAAGTGGATGGGAGGATACATCCGGTGCCGTCTCTATTAATATATACTCTAAGGTGCGAAAGCGCTTTACAATGTGCATTATATTCAGATTCACACACTGGTGGAGGAGGAAACCAATGCATACCAAAACGCTCGCCCCAAAACACATTCCTAAACGTAACCTCAGTAAAACGGTGCCAAAACCTAACCTTATTCCTAAACTTAACCTCAATAAAACTTTGACAAAACCTTATTTCTAACCTTATCCTCAGTAAAACTAAAACAAGAGTACAAGAACCGCTGGTCCGCGGAAAAAATGGGGGCGAGCATGTTTTGGGGTGAGCCTTCCAGTTACCCATCATCAACCTGCTCATTGGGAGCAGTTATAAGGGTTCATTATCTTGAAAGTGGAACACTATAAAACTTAAGATGGTGATTGATGAATGGGTACCATACTGGCTGAAATGTATTTTCTGTTTATTAAAGAGCTGGAGAGCTGGTAACCTCTGTTACTAAACCAACACTCTATAGCAATGATTACTATCAGAATATAGTTTTAACCTTTTAATAAAAAACTGTTTTAACCAAAAAATATCATTTACCCTACCTTTAATGTAAAAGATTCACTGGAAAAAAACTAAACTAAAAATGGGTCTGCGACTCCAAAATGGTTCTGACAAACAGTGGTGTGTACAGTAGACTATAGACATATGCTAAGCCAGGCATGTGGACAGACAGGTCTATTCAAGACATAGGTTTGTATGAGCAAAACAACTAAACAAAAAAGCCATTCTTAAATAGCACTTTAAAAGTCTTGTTAAAGTTAAATATGAACTCAAGTTTCTCTTGGTTGAACTTGAAAGTGCTGTGGTCCTTAACTGTTTCTCCACTTAAAAATAGCCCGCCATGTGCGCCTTGAGCTGGCAGAAGATGAGGAACAAGACAAAATCTTTATGTGTTGGGGTGTGGCATAAAAGTCGTGCCTTGCCAGACAATCTAGTATTGGATGTATCCAACATTCCGTGGGCACTCCGAGGCGAGCACTAGAATGAAATAGAAACCAATATTCCTCTAGATGAGAGAGAGATGAAGCAGAGAAAGCCATCCATGAAACTTAGACTGGTATGGAAGTGCCTATGGGTTGCCTCCATGTGAGCCTGCCTCTAGGGGGGCTCTGGAATGACCTTCCCCTTCACATTAATTAACTCTGCCCAGTCCATCAAGGTTTAAGTGTTTACTTAATTAAGACCCACTTTTTCGACTTGGCTTTTAATCACAGCCGAGCTTAATTTGATCATATCCCGTTGGATTGATTGTTTGTGTATTTCTTTATTTTAATCTTATAATTTTAATCTGGTGTATTCAATTACAGAAACAATACAATGATGCAGTATGCATGGCATTATTATATTGTTTTGTTGTATTGTTTCTTGTTTGACCTGTGCAGTGTGCACCACTTTGGTCGACTGCGGTAGTAAAGATGGAGACATGGAGTGCAGTGATGTTTGTATTTTTTCCAGTTTTTCATGTGTTTATGAGGCGACAGTACTTCATTAGACCCCTTGGTGTCAGTGGTTGTTATGTGCAATGATGTCTTCCCTTTGTATTTAGGGTTTCTTCCTGGAGGCTGAAACCTTGCTTGACAGTCAAACGTGCCAATGAAAAAAGCATCATCCCCTCCCCTAACCCCTCCCCCTTTATCATACAACTGTAGCACCCTGTAGTACCCCTGAGGACCCTCTAGGAGTCTGAGCTGACCCATGCTAGTCTAGACAAGTAGTCTAATGTAGATATCCAACAACAACCATCTTGGAAATGTGTAGCAAATCATGTATGTAGCTACAAGCCTACAAAATGCACAAAACCAAACTACTTAGGATGTTGCTTTCTCCATGCAGCTATGCTGATTAATCAAACAGGATCATCTCAATCTGTTAACTATGTCTCGGGATCAGATTAGGGACCCAAAAGAACAACATTTTCAGAGAATAGAAACATCGAAGGATCTATTCCTCACCCACATCTTGTCTATACGTCTAGAATAGATGAAGCCTGGACCCGGAACTTGCCAACAGGGAACGATTGTTTTATATTTATAACATCGTCGTGCCCGACAAATTGCGACAATCCCGACAGGAGGTGGGCAATAAAGAAAAAACGCATGACCTGACAGCCAAGCAGTGATACACTGTATGCAAAAAGTAAATAATGCGCTCTTCAGGCATGCTTTGACATGAAAAAAAGAAGAAGGGAAAAAAACTGTACCGAGCAATTAAACGAAACCAATGACATACATTTAACATGTCATTTATATAATAGACATAGACATGTATGTGACATCGAATGTGATGTATGTGAAGCAGCCAGGGTGGTGGAAAGATGGGCATACTATCATCATTCAGCACATCCATGGCTCATGGCTGTCAGTGTCAATAACAACATAATAATGGCTATCACCAGCTATATTTAACAACCCATGTGTCTGTTGTGTGGCTCCAATAATAGCTACCGGAGGGTATACTTACTCTGTGACAGCACATATTTGCTGGAACACGCCGTGAGCCCGCAGTATTGTCTGACGGGGATGAAGCGCTGCTGGTGCTGACCCCGGATCCTGCATGCTTCATGTCTGACGAGCTGTCGATGAAGCTGGCGAGATAGCGGTCTGGCGAGAGATGACAATAATGTCACCATGTTGTTTGTTGATCCAGCTGTAGCTACTGTAGGAGGGGGAATGCAACCAGAAGATAAAGAAAGAACGGGGTAAAGATCAAGCAGCCGTGGCAGGTCGATCGGTGGTGGGGGGATTTCTCTGTCTTTTCCTTTTTACGAGCAGCAACCCCGTCGATTTCACAACAACAACTCGTTTCCAGGCCAGTTGCTGTTGTCGAAGGAGGTGGAGAAAATATTCGACTCTTTTCTTCTCTTCTTGGCAGTTGGCGATGATGCGTTATACATTCAAAAGCATTATGGCACGACCCGTTCAACCGGTTCCGCGTTTAGCTAAAGTTATTATCTGTTTTGACGTGCCCTTCAAAAGGCAGGGCAGCAATTCAAATATAAATGGTAGTAGACAGAACAGACAGGCCGCCATACGGCATGATGGCCGGAGAGGAGTGGGACGAAGGGGGTGGTCGCCACATGGCAAACCGACCAATCGGCGTAGGGGCGTTTGTGATGATGCACGCACAACGCACATGCTCTCATCCTTATCTACTTCACAATATTAGCCTACAGTGTAGTAACTACAGTGCACCATAATAACAATTCAGTAATGACATCAAATGGCGTGATCACTGATAACACACTAACCTATAGCCTACAGTGTAGTAACTACAGTACACCATAATAACAATTCAGTCATGACATCAAATGGCGTGATCACTGATAACACACTAACCTATATCAATAGCTAACCTTTGTTATTGAAAAGTGTTGTTGTTGTGTGTATTATTAACTAATGTTCCGTCTGGGACAGATACTCACGAATGTATGGAACCTGAACTGACTTTACTTATATAGGGCAGTGGTTTTCAACAACCCTTTTCATATTCAATGCCCATTATTTATTCTACATTTGAGCCACGGACCAATATTTAATTAGATTTAACCTTGCACCTTGCAGATTTAAACTTCCATGCTGTCTGTATTGGTGTTGGTAGGCCTGCCCTATACCACAGGAGAGAATGATAACGGGCAAAAGTTGACCAAAATAACAATTCTTCCACATTCTCTAATTGTGTAGACGTCTTGTAAATTAACTTTGCAGATGTTTAAAATTAATTAACTCTTGAGTGTAAAATGAAGGTTTAATTTTAGTTAAAGATCTGTATATATAAGGGTCCATTTGGTGACCATGCAATTACCAACTCTCCATCATTTAGCTGCGGGGACCACATGGAACCCCCTCAAGGACCACTGGTTGAGAGCCACTGATTTAGGGCATGAATGAACACATGTTCAAAACAAACTGTACGGTCAAGGACAAGTGTGTGTGTGTGTCACGTGTGTGTGCATCTAATCTCTCTTTACCTCATAAACCTGAGGACAATGCGTGCAGTGTGCATGTTACTAGTTTACCCAGACCCAGTACAGGAATGTCTCAACCACATGCATGGTGACTGACTTTCAAACTTTAATCCCTAACACAAACGAACAGAGAAAAGTATTTGCATGCGTCATAAGCAAACAAACATGTACTAACTAACATCATGATCTGAACCTGATTTGCTGGTGGAAACCTCTTAAAATGAGAATAAATCAAATGTTATTCAGATATTTGTGTATATGTGACATCCTGCACATTTAGATAAACTAAACTATACATTTCTCAAGGGCTAAGACTGTTATAATACTCTGTCTGGATTAAACTAATAGTAAGTAGGCTATCATAAAACCGGACACTCGAGGTCAAATGGCGAGAATGGAAGAATGGTGATATTGGGTTAAAAAAAACACCCAAATAGACTGCATGTCTATATCTGTAGTTTTTGAACCCTGAAAAATATTGATTGGGGCCTGGCACGCCAAATTGCTAATGCATCCTGTTCATTAAATCTCACACATTCCATGCATGTATCACAAACAGTGCATGGTGTTCCAAAGTTAAGAGACAAATAATTTATAAACAAGGTAAAAATAAATTAGAAGCTTTCACATTTATTCTGCCTTCACTGTATTGGTCCAAAGGGATGTTAAGGCCTTTCAATGACACGTCAGATTACAATGAAACATGACATTTCTAAACACTGGCAGTTATTAAACTGGTGTCTGGGAGGAAGCCAGCAGGAGCTCAACTCCAGTCTATGATCCTGCACTCAAACCAATAACAAAAATAAATGTCAAACTTCCTTACAAATCAAGTGCAGATCCCACCATTACATTTTCAAGTTCAACTACTAGTCAGAACTAGGAGGATAATCGGTTCTGGTCATAACCCTACCACATCTCTAGTACAGCTTGAACGTTAAAAAGCTACCAACCAGCAACAGTTTTAAATTCCCTATATCAAACCTGTATAGAGCCAATGATGGAAACGCTAAGCTACTGCAATTTTAGTGTAAGCCATTTTGGTTCCACCTTCATTTTCCATGCTCACTGCAAAGGAATTTGTGACAAAGAACCTGTCGAACTGTTATTTTCTTCCAAGGCTGGGCATCACCATGGCTATGTTATAGAAGGCATTGTCAGATAGTCTAATTGCAGTAACCCACTTTTGGGGCAATAACTATAATCATGTTGCTTAACAAACTGTCCATCAATGGCTCTGTGCCAAGCCAACTAAGCAGACAAAACAACACCTGGCAACAGTAATACCGTTTCTCTGTAGTCTAGTCAGTCAATGGCAAACTAATATGTCTGCTACTTTCACTTCAGACACACCGAGACCAATACTAAAAGACAGGAAAAGGTTTTGGTTTTTAATCTTTTTCTTTAGCCTGACAACGTTGCACAGAAAAACACCCTGACTTGTGTGGCATGAGAAATACAGTACAGTTGTATATAAAAAAAAAAGAATACAAAACAAACAACAAATCAAAAAGCATTTTTACTATCTGGAAAGAAGCCTTTTATAGGGACGTGAAAGAATAAGAATAAACAAACAAAAAAAGTTAAATGGGGAAACAGGATTTCTGTACATACAGAATCTATTTACAGCATCATGTCTGGAATAATCTCGAGTATGAAAACATGACCACAGAGCTGGGATGAAAGACGGACCATTAACAGTTGAAACTTCTGTAAAGAGTTTTTCTTTTGTGAACGTGTTTTCTTTTTTTTCCTTTTTTTTTGAGTCGAAAACCATGTAAAAAGAAAGTTTCTAGACGAAGTTGAATGGGAGGGTTAGTCGAGAGCAATGATGTCGTCATCATCATCATCATCAGCGGAGGCGGCTCCGCTTGATTGGTTGGTGCGTAGACGTTTGGAGGAGGACTCGCCGGTCTCGGCGTCGTGGTGTTTTCTCTTGGTGCCAGCACTGGTCGCTGCGCTGGACGACGACGCCCCCTGCTCCTCGTCATCGGAGTCCACAATCATGACATCATCTGCCTCTGATGCAGCTACAGAGCAGGAAGAGAGCCATTAGGAGGCTATAAGAACAGATAGTAGAAATCCATCTCGGAGGACAAGGAACAGTTACACTTAACCCTTAGAAGGTGAAAGACGCCAATTGGCGTCTTCATCAGAATTCCGTAAATGATCAATGACGCCAATTGGCGTCTTCAGAGTTTTTGATTAATCTAAACATATTAATATGCTCCGAAGCGCTGTTTAAATTCCTGAGCTTATATTCCAACTACATTACCCAGAAAACCCGTGTCACGTGACACACGTGTACGTGTTGCCATTGGAAGCTGGTCCCACCCCCTGTAAACAGTGGGGGCAGAGGGAGTCTTCATAGTTTATTGTTTTGCCTGTTTTGCCGTCTCGCCCGAGCGATTTTCTAGCAGAAAAAGTTGAAAGCAGTACTATTTATTTGAGCGAGTTTTGTGGTAGTAGTATTGATCCATACGCGTCCCAGTCGCCTTCTCCAGGCGGAGTAGCCCTGGTCCAGTGCTTACAGCGAGACTCGCTGCTCCCTCCCTCCTTTTTTCATTGTCTCCCCATCGTCGTCCGATGAGCTATACCGGGAAACCACTGAAGAAGACGATCAACCCGGAATGTTTTGAGGTAATCTTATTGTAGAAAATGCCCTTCTATAGTGATCAGAAATCATAAGATGATCGCTACAAATAGATGCTTGGATAATTACTACTACTAGTCAGATCATGACGCCAGAATGACTCACCACGATGGCCCCCAGCCATTAGCCAGCACCAAAGGTGCTGGCTAATGGGGGGGTTGGTGCATTGGTGCTGGCTAATGGCTGGAGGGGGGGTTGGTGTCGATCGGTTGGTTGGTGCAGTACAAATGTATCGTAGCAGGCATGCACGCATGGCAGTACAAGTATTTGATATTGTAGCGTGCCTTATAGGCGATCTGATCTTTAGAGTAATGTTCGCTCCTTTTATTTACTGTCTACAAAGACGGAGAACAAACATGCATCGTTTACTGAAGCAACGCGTGGTTATGATGACCTTGCTACAAGGATCGGAGGGGGGACGGGGAGTGAAGCTAACAGTAGCGTATTATATAAGATCTGTATGACGTTTCATTGACGTCTGAGCTTGCATGATAATAGCATTCATTGTATATTGTATACAATCATGATTGTACATTGTTTAGTGTGTCTCCGTGTGATGATGATGATGACGATGATGTCAGATAGCCTACGCCCCCCCCCCCCCCCCCCCCCCCCCAACTGGCTATTGGCCGGGCTGACTACAGCTAAATGTTTATTTTTATATATTTAGAACTGGCATCAGATGAGGAGGAGGATGATGATGATGATGATGATGATGATGATGATGAAGACGAAGAGTCAAGACTGCGATGGAGTTCTCCGACACTGAACCGGATGCATTCATTCATTTCAGTTGTTGTTTTTTTTTAATTTAGCCTACACACACACACACACACCGTCAAGAACAACTGGAATGCAGTGGTTTGGGGACACTGGGGAGTTTGGGGACAACTGTTTTGTATGTAGGCCTATTTATTTTCTGTAATATTTATTATAATTGTATTATGTTAGTAGTCATAAAAAATAAAAGACGCTTTTACAATGAGTTAGACCTGTCATGGCTATTTTGTTCACTATTCTGAGGTTTATGGTTTGACTAAGCGAGTTTCAACTGTGATTTACTCTGTAACGGTACATGGTAAGAACCCAATTTTTTGTTATAATACAGTATACATTCAAGTCTATATTTTGATACATATCATGGGCACAAAGTCATATCAAAACAATGTCCTTGGATGTGTTTTTTATCAAAACTGTTTCTTCACAACAGGTTTTTGAGATACATGCATGAATAGACAAGGTACTGGTAAGACTATGTTTACCCCAAAAAAGAATTGAGTTTATATGATGTTCCATTTCAGAGCTAGGGGGACTTTTAGCTGGATAGGTCAGATTGATCATGACTGACCATGCTATTTATAGATGGCAAAATATCTACAGTGGTAAATGTGAGAAACTTTTTATTTTATTTTAATTGAACTAGACAACTCACCCTTTAAAATGAGATATTGCATGGCTATGTACGCCCAGCAGAAAAAAAGTTATTTAGAAAATAAAACTTCAACCGGGCATAACTTTTTTTGTTGTCCTAGAAACACTACCCAGTGTAAATGCAGGCTCTTTTAAATGGCTTCCAACACAAAAACTAAACATTTTATCAACTCAGTTCATTTTTTTCCTGGAAGCAGACAAGCCAAGCTTTCTCTGAAGGTCTTTCGTTGTCACACATTCACAACAGAGAATTTTCAATAAATCATTCAAAAACGCCATTCTGCCATAGAGAAGTCTAAAAACTATATAGAAATCCTTGAAACTCTCAAAGAGTTAAGGGGAATTCTTTTGTTTTGCTTTACTGGGCCCTATTTTTAGACCCACCGGATGCAAAGTGTCCAGAGGCGACCAAATTGGCAATTCCAGAAACTCTTCCCACCCACCCAACTGGTACTGCACTACTACACAAAAGGGTTGTTTAGCACTCTTAGGCCGCAGTTACCTGCAACGCGGCCCACAAGTCAGCCGCTGCCCGAAGATTACGATTATTGGAGCTTGCTCTGTCCCTGGTATTTTGGTCCAGCGTCACCCGCTATCTATTATGCTGACACCAGTATTTGCGCCTAGAGGCATGGTCATAGGCTTGTTGGCACGCTTTCCCCATAATTGCTATTTTGGTCACACACACACACACATTTGTAATATGTAATAAGCCATATGCCAAGCGTAAGCCATATGCCAATTAGTTTGGTATAGAGCGGTGCGCACCGATAAATATCTAAAAACTGCATCCACATAGACAGCTAGGCCAGTAGAATTAATTTGTTTATTTTCCGACACGTTGTCTTTTTTTGAAGGCACCGCACCCGGAGTGTTATGAGGCTATGAGCACGTACAGTTTTGAACCGTAATCATGAATGAACACATGTTCAAAACAAACTGTACGGTCAAGGACAAGTGTGTGTGTGTGCATCTAATCTCTCTTTACCTCTCATAAACCTGAGGACAATGCGTGCAGTGTGCATGTTACTAGTTTACCCAGACCCAGTACAGGAATGTCTCAACCACATGCATGGTGACTGACTTTCAAACTTTAATCCCTAACACAAACGAACAGAGAAAAATATTTGCATGCGTCATAAGCAAACAAACATGTACTAACATTTATATTAAAATAGGCGTCAAAAGGCAAACTCGGTGCAGAGAGCGTTTGGACTGGGAGGCGTCAAAAGGTGATCTCGGTGCAGAGGGAGTTAATGCAACAAGGTAAATTCACTAATGTTCTCTATTGGGGCAATATTAGCCATGAAAATACTGGTATAGACATTCACTGTGCCAACCTTTAGAGGAGGTGGAGGGCTGGGCGGAGTCTTTGTTTCCATTGGCAATGCTGCTGCTGGCCTCTTCCTGGTTAGTGGACGGGGGCGGAGCTTTGTCAGGTGCATCGCCCACAACCTCGAACTCCACATCCCTCTCTAGGTCCTCACTGGAGCACAGAAACATAGACGTTTAATTCTACCCACTAACAATACTACCTAGTAAAACAAACAAAAAAAACACATAAGCGCACACATGGAATAAAGCAAAATAAAATCTCACAACTGAAAATGTTTGCATGTCCTAAATGTGCGATATGTGTGAGACAGCATGAAAGGAGCCACCCCACACACTAGCGCTGATTCCTAAACAATCAACACAATATGTAAAATCATGTTTTAGTAATATTGTCCCTGCTGTCAACCAGATTGAGGCTTCCGACCGATGGAAGATGCTGTTAGTTTGACCACATCAAATGCTCTAAAATAACCGAAAATAGACAATCTACATGCTCAAGCTCTCGATGCGCGACTCATTGAGAGCATGTTTTCGCTGTGCAACATGCCTCCAAAGACGACATGATGGAATCAAAAAGACTTTAGTGCATGTGCACACAGACAGACAGAGACACACAGACATACGTGTGTATAACATTGATGATGAGTGTGTAGTCCTGGAGGAAGTCATCAGCTTGCAGACGGCTGCAGTTACGGATTCCAAAGTCCGACAGGAACTTGTTGTTGTTGGCTGTGAGGAAATGGAGAGAATATGACTCAAATTTCACATTTTTCATGATGGCATATTAGGTCATTCCACTGACATACCATACCAATGGATATCACTAAATGGGCCCGCAATGGAAACCAGACGCAGAGCCTGACATTTTGCAGTATACATTAGATTGTTTTTTTTCCTTCTAAAAAAGGTCAAGTGAACTAAAACTAAAAATCAGCATTCTCTCAGAATATGTTCTCTTCATACATTTACACTGAATTTGTTTGCTAGACATTTACAATTAATTTATAGTCCTAATACAGTGCACAGCAGTAGCTTCCTCCACTGGTGATGTCATCACTGTGTAGTTCCATTGTGCTACCAGTAGGAGGAGTACTTTTTCCAACACTTAAACTTTTAGGTAATTTCCATATTATTATAATGGAAAAAAGACATTGATATCATTGTTAAGATATGGACTAGTGTTTAAATAGCCCAAGTTGTATTTGCTGCACTACATTTAAAATAGTAACACATTTAACGAATTCCTCAGATCATCTAAACAATTATAGTTAGTTATTTGTCCTCTCTATGTAATTTATTTATTTATATATAATTTTAATCGTGGAGAATGGTCCATTCAAATTTCCATTGGATCTAGTTTTACTTAAATATTCCCACCCATTGACCAAAGAGGTCAATGGGTGGTGGTGCAGTTTCTTGTGCTGCTTGAGCACCCTCTTGTGTCACATTAGGGATTTGCAGTACAGAATGCTTTAAAATCTGAGAAATTCTCTGCTCTCTCTATTCTTCATTCAGTCCCTGGCTTAAGTTTAAGGGACTGGTCATACCTGACCTCACGTTTCACTGACTGCACACACCTCAATTACATGAATGAATTGCATTTTACCTTCAGTATCTCCCTCCTCCGAGGAGATGAGGATGGTTCCTTTCCCATCTTCAATATTAACATCGGGGGCGACCATGCCAAACCTCTCCTTCAGGATCTGAACACAGATCAAAAGAAATATATAAAATCTAAGAATAAAGATATAAGAATACATAGGACTGCAATGGAAACCATTTTTTTATTTTTCAATCAATCAACACTCCAATTTAATTTAATGTATGTAAAATCATACACAAACAACTAGAATCACACTTACGTTACACAAACGCATCAATTGAGACCCATACATAGGGTTTAACCCATTTTGACCTGAGATCAGATTCTAAAAATGTCTTCTACATCCTGACAGTTTTCTGAAAAAGCTATGTTTCTATGTCAGCCGTTCTTTGATTTCTCAAAAATAGCAGACCTACAAGCTCGTGGCGCGCTATGAGATTGTAGATCTGCTATTTTTCAATAGCTAAAGCATAACGTAATGCTAACACCAAAAGGTGTTCCCACCCAAAATGGGTTAAGGATTTTTGGGCCTTTTGATGTATGAGTAAATTGTATGTGTTTATAGACAGAGGCCGTTATTACCTTATCTTGCAAAGAGATAACCATGGTTTTATGGACGTTGAGTTTGACGGTGACTTCAGGCCTGCTTGCACACACATAGCAGTTTTTGCTGGGACGGTCCAGCACACATGGTACCAGCAGTTTCTTCCTGAGGTTAGGCAGCTTGTTCAGGAAGATCTGGAAACACAATAAAGAACACAGAAGATCAACAAAAAAAAAGTGCTTTAGACCTCCAAAGAAGACAGAACCTTTTTTTATGTACAGAATTGCCTTGGTGCAATCCTAAAAAAACAGTTGCGTTAGTGTAGCTGCTAGACTGCTGCAACCATTATCAGGTCTGCATAATTGCTTCTTTTTTTCTTTGTATGTTCTGCACAATTTGTTTTTCTTTGTAGGGAGAAGGGACAAATTGGCTAGTATTTCTATTTTCTCATCATAGAAGTTGTGCACAGCAAAAGAAAGCTGCAAAATATTTTTCACATAGCATATAGTGTGACACACACACACACACACACACACTCACACACACACGTTGCAGAGTGCATATTAAGTGAACTGACTGTTCGGCAGGATTCCAGTTCTCCAGCGAGGATCTTCAGGCCCTCCAGAACAATGAGTCCAGCAATGACAGCGTTGGTTGTAGCGATGGCTGGGATGATGTTACCTGCCATGGCTGCAACACAAGCAAGTTAACAAATAGACAGATTAACAAATAGATTAAAGGACCACTTCACCACTTTTCAACATCTCTTCATATAATTGCTCCTCACTAATGTTCATGATAAAACACCACCATTTTTTCCTACTCAGTCTGTGTCTCATAGGAGGGCTTTGGGCAGTTCGGACACCCGTCTACCAGTGACATCATCATTAGGCAGATTTTTTTTAAAACAAGATTTGTTTTAAAATATATTTAGATTTGTATTATCGTGAGAACGATGGCTTCAACTTTTGCATTGCAACTTTTCAGGAAAAGAAAGCCTGCCATTTCTATTAGCTTGGATTCACCATCGATGATGTCACTGGTGGACGGGTTTCTGAACCGCCCACAGCCCTCCTATGAGACACAGACTAGTGTGTGAGTAGAAAAAAGTGGTATTTTATCATGAACATTAGTGAGGACCAATTATAGGACGAAAAGTTGAAAAGTGGTCCTTTAACATAATAAAATCCACAAATAAACATAATAAGACCCCTTTATCAAGAATGTATATAAATAAAACGGGGGGGGGGAAGCAGATCTACACGCTTGTGATGCGTGGTCTTGCAGATCTGCCTTTTTGGCCTGCTTTTCGGTGAAGAGATTTGGTGTAGGTATGGAAAAAAACGAGTACACCAAGTATAGAGCCCTGAGGGACCCTGGTCAATGAAGTATACAGGGTTTGAGAGGTAAATACCAACTCACACTTGACATCAAAGCGACTCTTCATGTTCATGCTGAAGATGTGCATGCGCAGGTTGGCTGCAGAAGTAACAAAGTCCATCGCTGGAGTGTCATCCTGGAAAACAGCATAGTGGAGAGAAGGGTTGTATAGACTTTTGCTACGTGGATACCGTGTGAGGATACTGTATTATAATAAATAATTCTGTATTTCGCTTGCATTTGCGCAATCTGTACATTTGTGCTGGTGTGTGTGTGTCGAGTCTTGCCTTGTCCCAAACAAGCTCGGCCCCGTCGCCCTTGTTCTTGAGCTGTGCGCGCAGCGTCTCCACACTGTGCTGGAACAGCTGGCAGCTGGCCCAGACGCCCAGCACCTGCTGGTCCTTCAGACCTGTCCCCGGACAGTCCTCCTGAGGAAGAGCTGATGCAGACGCACGTATGCAACCAGTCAAACGCACACACATTAACCCCATGAGCTTTGTACAACAGCGATCGGCAGTGGCTCAGGGGTAGAGTGGCCGCATGGGAACGACAAAGTTCCCAGTTTGAACCTGTTTTTTATCTGCCCCAAAAAATAAGGATGCCAGTTAGAAACCTGCGGATAGATAGATACTTTATTTGTCCTTTCGGAAATTTGAAAGGACAAATAAAGTATGATGGCGGATTTAGCCACGGTTGCTGCGGATAACCGCAGTTTAGGGTGGATTTGGGTCATTAAAATACATTATAAATTAATATTGGATAAACCGCGGGTGAAATAATGCGGGAAATAAATTAATGGCATCTGGCTTATTATAGCTTTTAAAAAACGCACAAAATCTCAGCAAAATCTCGTAATCTCCACAATAATTTATAAATAATTTATAAATTGGAATTAATAATTAATGCGGTCGGATTATAAATACGCACATGGATTCAGGTGACAAAAAAAGCTCATCCGCAGGTCTCTGGCGCACGTAGCTTGGAGATAAATGTACACATATTATGCACACACAGACAAAGCCCTAACAGTGCATTCTTATTCTAGACAGACCAGACACACCACCAGTCAGTCAAATAAACGGGTCAATAAGACATACCATTGCTCTTAAGCTTCTGCCAGTCAAGAGGAAGTGGAGCTTTCCTCTTCTTCCACAGTTTGTCCATGGTCAGCAGATACATGATGTCATCTTTGAAAAGCTGGAGAGGAGAGAATAAAGCAAGAACAAATAACGTAAGTAATGTCATTGTGACTTGGATACCGGGTTGTAATTTCTCACACACGCACGCATGCATGCACGCACGCATGCACGCACGCACGCACGCACGCACGCACGCACGCACGCACGCACGCACGCACGCACGCACATGGCTGGTGAGTAAAGGTCTCGTATAGATTCCGCCCACATTGGTCTGGCCATTATTTATATTTTGTGTTTGTTTGACAGCGTCGTAGCCTGTGGAAGGTGCCTATTCCTTACCTTGGTGAAGAGTTTGACTGCATCGTAACCTGTGGAAGGTGAACATTCCTTACCTTGGTGAAGAGTTTGACAGCGTCATAGCCTGTGGAACGGGCCCATTCCTTGGTGGACACACGTCTGATGTCCCCGTCTTTTTCTGAGGCTGTGGCACGAGCTGCTGCCTCTTCAACGTTCCCTGAATAAAGACACATTCTACTTGTCACTGGATGTCCAATATCCATAATTAAATTTTTATCCTGGGAGTTTTACTTAATAGGTTAACACTTTCTTATTTACAAATCATATCAAAGTTGCAGCAAATGCAGAAAGTGCACATTATCCATATGAATGAACCCTAGTATCTTGATTCGGGGAAAGTCATCATTGATAGGCAAACATTCAGTGAAGTTGTGAGTGACCTTGTAGATCGGCTATTTTCGGCAAAGAGACCAGTTATAGTAGATTCATGTGAGACCCCTGCAAGTAAGCCCATGTTTATAAGGGGTTGAAAACGTAACAGTGAAAACCCCTTCCAGAGGGGAAATCTTTGAAAACGCTCCACCTAGCGTCTCCATGTAAACAGGCAAAACGGTGAATGTCTATTACATTTGTGCAGAGCCGTAGGCGATATTATATTTCCTAGGATGAGCAAGTGCTCCCTCACCCCGCTTACCCTAGGAATACAAATTTAGCGAGCTGCAAAATCACGCTGCATTGGTAAATGTAAACAAACAGCCATGTGATAGGAAGTAGCATTGATGCTATTGCTTTAGCATCCAAGATGGCATCCAAAACCGGACGTGCATCATAGTGGAATTGCTACTCATCATGTGGCACCCAAGCGCCACCACTTTCGCCCACCAGGTGGCACTCATTGTGTTAATAAGAGATTATCCATAATACAGTGTACAATGAGACTGACAAAAATCTTGTACTCACATGCAAGCTCTGGGTCTGCAGTGTCGGGTGACACCTCCTGATCGGCGTCCTCCTCTCCGAACAACTGACTGTAGTTGTCATAGAAAGACAATGCACAGTCAACAAAGACAACTGGACCTCATTTCCATCAATGCAGTCTACAGAAGTAACCAAGTAAGTGGCTGACTTGACATCAATGCCCTGCATCTACAAGACTGGCTCTACCTGACACGATGTCCAAGATACTACTGCCAATTTGTTCCGCCTGCCGGGTTATAATCCGATTCCCACCTAGACTCCCTGTCTCCCTGTCAAGAGTATACTCGTCTTTTAAGGGTTTATATTGATTAAGTTAGGTCGTAGTCGTATGCTACATATTATATAAATAGCTATGAGTTGCTATGCGACCGAGCTCAGTAGTCAACATCAGCGCAATGCACATTTCATTTTTGTATTCATTTAATTGATCTGAAGTAACCTTACTTGAAGAGGTACTTGGCCCATACAATGCAGTGGATGGGCTCAGAGGGTGTGTTTCTGATGGTGCACCCTGGGAAAGTCTTCTGGGTGGGCTTAGGTTGGCACTCATAGCACTCGGTCAGTCCCTGTAGGGAGTTAGATAGAACGTCAAAGAGGGTGCCTCAACCACCTTAGCACATACAGTACAGTATGAGGTAGAGGGCAGCACAGGTCCATACAATTGGACCCGGTCCGAAACGGACCCGGTGATATCAGAACAGAACCGATCCGGATCCGAAAACATTCTAATTGGCCGCACCCGGCCCGGACCCGGACCGAAGGTTTTGGATCCGGTTCGAAACGGAGCCGATAAAAACAGGATCCGATCTGAAATAAACCTACCCGGTCCGAAAGACCTGTTACACCCTTGGTGTGTCCAATCCTATATTATGCTTATTTTATGAGACTGAAGTGAACACTGAACGTCAGCATCACCCCCGCCTCTACAAAGGAGCGCTGAAAATAGCCGATCTACAAGAAGCTCGCAATGCGTCGCATGGTTTTTAGCAGCACCAACATTGTTACCGTCTGCGTCGACAATGACAACAAAACTGTCCCAGACATCCGACTTCCCTTTAGGAGATTGCGTGCTGTAATCGTTAGCTTGTAGTTTGCGTTTCACCGGTTTCACCTCGCTCAAGAAGGGGGCCGCCAGCCATGATGATGTTCGTGTTAGTGTTCGTGTTGTTACTGTGACTGCGCGCACACACTGTGGGCACGTTCGGAAATAGCGCACTGAGCGCCCTGTGCAATGCAAACTAATAGGCGAGTGTGCTCCGGTGCGGTATTTCCGAACACGCCCACACCCACCACCAGTGGATACGTTCCATTTCCAAATCCTCGAGGCGTGTATTTTAGAACATAATCATTACAACACAGACACGCAGTTGAACGCACGCATAACCATAATACGTCTATTTTAAAAACCTATTTTTAATGTTGAAAGGTTTATTATAATAATAAAGCTCAGGTCCTGCACGGGCATTTCGGGTATTCTGCATTTCAGATGCCCGGAACGAGGCCCGCAGCTTTGAAATGGAACCGACCCGTTCCCCGACGGCATGTCAATATTTTGCACCGGAACCGGCTCGGTTCTCGGTTCGGATCTCGGGTATTCGGGTCCGGGTGGACCCGTGCTGCCATCTAGTATGAGGTGGAGCAGTGGTCATCCTGCACTGGGAAATATTTTAATATAAGATTATATTTGGCAAGAGGTTTTGTGTTTAAAGGTAAAATATTAAAAAGAAAAAGGTATGTCCAGGGCAGGAGCAGGTACAGGGCCCTCAATCGGCTATTAAATCAACGATAGATGGAATGGTCAATTAAAAAAATCAATAATAATGAGTCTAGTGCTTATTACTAGCCTGGCTAGCTTATTACACTTTTTGTGGCGTTTTATCCCAAAAGTGCAAGTTAAGCACATTCAACCAATTATAGGCAAACTTAACAAACTTTTTATTCTTCAAAAATAGGAGATCTACAAGCTCACGACAGGGCGAGGTGCAAACTTGTAGATTAGCCATTTTCGCTATCCGCGTGCAACAAAGCATAATAGTGGTTAATAAAAGATATCCTCACTAGCAATACGGACATGTGCATTACCTTTTTGATGACAGTGACCTGTCCCAGGTATCCAGCAGTGCCGCTCTCTATCAAGGGGATATCCGCTGCCAGACACATCCTGTTCACGTGGTTACGGGCCGCTGAGGCAACAGAAGATGGAGGACTTAGTGCGAGTTATGACCAAATTAATAAATGATTGAGTGAGTGAGGTGAGCTTAGAGAATGAGATGAGAATAGACGAGAGGTAAGAATTAATTAATAAATGAATGAATGAGTGAGTGGAGCTTTAAGAATGAGAATAGTGGAGATGAGCAGCATGTGAGTTGAGGTGGCGTAGTTACCTCTGTTATCCAAAGCATTCATCACCAGTATGAAGCTTCTGAAGAACTCTGTGTTGTATTCAGGGCTGTCATGGGAACAAATGGACAATAATAAAAATCAAAGCTGTACATAGGAGGGGCTAGCGTCCCTCAAAAGTAATAATCATGGGGAGTATACTGTAGAATACATGTGGGCCCTCTGGACTTAACAACAGAAGGACTGAAACAATATAAGAGGATAGCCTTACTTCATGATGCTGTCATGGTAGGCCGTGATGTTTGCTGTGGGGCAGAACTGCAAGACACTCTCTTTGGCCACCTGCAAAGCAGAAAGAGATAGAGAGAGACAGACAGACTGTGTTACTGATGGAGAAAACATAACAAATTTGTTATTAACCCGTCGACGCCTGGTGCAACCTATATGTTGTTCTACCTTTGATGTCGGCCCGCTCTGTGTCTCATCAGCTATTGCTATACATGTAGCAACATTTTTTTTTTTAAATGAATCAGAATTTGAAGGTTTTCAGAAACCTTAGGTCAGGCCCTAGAAGGCAAATTGTATTATGGTGAGAACGACGGCCTCCATTTTCACATTGCAACTTTTCAGGAATAGAAAGCCTGCCGTTTAGTGAGGACCAATTATATGAAGATAGGCTGAAAAGTGGTGAAGTGGTCCTTTAAAAAAGTTTAAAGGCCTATCATTTGTCACATCTCTTGGAGCGGTGACTCTCAGCCGTGCCGTGCTCGGGAATCATTTGTAGTTGATCTAACCCCCCAATCCAACCCTTGATGCTGAGTGCAACGCTGGGAGTCATTGGGTCCCATTTCTTTCAGTCTTTGGTATGACCCGGCCGGGGATCGAATCCTGACCTCCCAGTTTCAGGGTAGACACTCTTAACCACAAGGCCACTGAGCTGTTCGGAAGTCACTCAACAGCCATAGCGTTACCACCTGTTTCGAATTTGCATATAATGCAGACAGCAGCAGCCCGATGCATTAATGAAAACGAAAAGATTATCACATGCACAGAATTTCTTGACAGAAAGTAGCTCTTATTAATGTCTACGGTTGATTTATATTCAACAAACAGATTAAAAGAGGATTATAATTCAAGCTTTCCGTACAGCTGCAATGTTGGTGAGTTTAACGTTGTTTAATACAAATCAGATCTGACTTTTCTGTTTGGATGAATGGGCTGTCAATGGCTGGTGTTGCAACTCTAGATTCAACCCATTATTTAAAAAAATCTAGTGTTGCAAATTGCAGCCATGTGACTACATGTGTTGCGTTCTAAACAAACACCCAGGCAGCTACAGAGGGGTTTTTACTAGTACACACCTGCGCTTTAGACTTGCCCACATGTTTCTTTTGAAAAAGGAACTGCCGGTTGAGGTTGCTGACATCAATGATGTCCAAGTCGATCTGAAAAAAAAAAGCAAGAAACATAAAAGGTTCTTCAGTTCTGTGAATGACTAATGGAACTTAAGAGAGCACACACACACACACACACACACACACACACACACACACACACACACACACACACACACACACACACTTTCAAACCGGCAAGTCTACTGTAATTGATCACTAGTGTAAACAGAAATGCACTCAGGCTACAATAAGTGCTGGACACAAACACATCAGCCACACTCAAGGACATACTGTAGTAAACATCAACATTTATTACACCAAAACGCAACATCTGGGAAACATACCCTGCCATGCCAAATATAAACAACCAGATAAAACCACAAAGAAGTTGCGTGTCTTGTGTACATGCCATGGCGCCCAATTGAACCAGGTTAATTCCTGGGAGGTTCTTACAATGAGCCTAACCAACCATTCATTCACAATGATACTATTCAGCGTTCCCTGCAATGATGATGCGCTTTGCAGGGAAATCATGAATAAAAGAAACAATGCGTATCTCTGTAGCATTAATGTTCAGATGAATTGAATATGAAGAACCTCAATGGAAACAAGCCATGCATAGTGCTTTCTTGGGCTATAAATCCACTTTAATATCAGACCTTTATTGAACTGTACTTTTCCTGTGCTTTTTTCTGCAAACTGTTACAAGTACTGAATCAATCAATCAATGGGTTTGTATTTCCATCACAATAACATAAGCCTGCTGCAAATACCCCGAGCCCGCCTAGAAGTGAGTGAGCTAGCTAACGCTCAATATACAGCTCCGTCGCACAACTGTGTGGTGCAGCCGAAAAATAGCAGATCTACAAGCTCGCCAGGCGTCGCGGATGCGAATGCCTGGTGAGCTTGTACATCGGCTATTTTCCGGCTTCACTCACAACATGCACCACGGCCCTCCTCTAGTCCGCGGAGCCTCGCTCACTCACACAAAGACCCAACACACACACACACACACACACACGTTAGCCACCGGCTAGCTAGCTAGCGTTAAGAATCCATTCAGAAGAACATGAACATCTACCGACC
Source organism: Electrona antarctica (assembly GCF_951216825.1). Taxonomy (NCBI): domain Eukaryota; kingdom Metazoa; phylum Chordata; class Actinopteri; order Myctophiformes; family Myctophidae; genus Electrona; species Electrona antarctica. The sequence goes on from NC_136810.1 coordinate 50,198,668, forward strand.
ACTTCTATGTTCTTGAAGCCGGTGAGGACGAGGTTCTTCAGCAGCTCGCAGCCGATCCCTCCCGCTCCGACCACCAGCACGCGGCAGGTGGACAGGGAGTCCGCGAGCTCTTTGCGCAGAGAACCCACCAGTTGTACCATGATGTTGTTGTTAATGTTGATCGGGCTCGAGACGTCGGAGACAGACAGACAGCAGAAGCGGCGGCGCCTGCACTGCTCATTCACAACACACCGGTTAGCCTCCAGCAGCAAGCTACTATAATGCTAATGCTAATAAACTAGCTTCTGACTGAGGGGGAAGAAGAAGAAACAACGAATCGCCGGCATAACGTTACGTTACTATGTTGGATCGTTGAATAGCGCCACCTATCGGACGGGGTTCTTTTTTTTTTTTTTTTTTTTTTTTTTTTACAAATCTTTATAACAGTCATTGTCATTCATGACATAGGCCTACTTTAGAATACAACGTTACAAACACAAACAACAAAGTTATTAATACAACAGTACAACATCAAAGCTAGGGGGAATTTAGCCTAAGATTTAGACTCGTAGATGTATTTATCGATTCTGACATACATCTACGAGAGTGGATCTTAGCCTAAATATTAGGCTATGGCGAAAACAGACCCCACCTAATTGGCTGTGAGTGAACAGTTGGCTTATATCCTAATTGCTATCTGCATGACTGTATAGTCTTTAATCTTGCATTTGCCCGTCTGTCTGTCTGCCTGCTTGCCTGCCTGCATGTCTGTCTGCCTGTTTGTCTGCCTGTACCTACACCTCCCAAAGGACATTGTTGCAAGACTATACAACTGACATAGTTAGTCAATCTCAGAAAGAAAAGCCTACTGGAAAATAAACATGGATAAATATTTAGTCCCCTGAAATAACCAACAGGGAGTGGGAAAGAAAACGTTTATTTTATCTGAAAACCAAAAGCAAAACCATGCGCATAGTACAACATTCAAACTCCAGTGCTTATAACAGACTCCATATTGACTCACAATAATCATGCTTATAGTATGCCGTTTGTTTTCATGCGCTCTTGCCTGGAGGTTGCTAGCCAAGACATGTTTTTCTGTAATTACCTATCTTTCTTTCTCTACTTTTTTTTTTTAATAACTTTTTTATTTTACATGAGAAAGAACAGGTACAGACATACAAAATTGAAAATTCACATTGATTCATAGTCAAAACTAATACAATATACCTGTTAAGCGTTATTCATAGTCTAATATTTTCGGTGGTGAGGTGACCACCGAACTACAACATGACGTCACTGAGCCGCGGTGAAGAGCAAACCACCGCTCTCCCCAGCCCTTCTCTCTGTTTTTACTCACCACCGCTCCACGTTATTACAGCTCCGGTGGTCACCGAAAATCCAGACTATGAATAGGCCTTTAGCCTCCATTGTCTAAGGCAAAAAAAGGCAAAAACTCATCACACTAATGGATCATGTCAGATTTTTCATATTTCATCCTGATTGGCTAAGATTGGCTGTGTGTGCGTGTGCGTATGTGTGTGTACGAGTTTGTGCAGGTTTCTTCTAAAAGTTAATAAAACATGTTTTGGTCTATAGCAGGCTCTGGTTAAAATGGGTTTCGGTTTTTGGCAATATGTTCAGCTATACACTGTACGTTCTCAATGTGATCAGATTTAACATTGAAACCTATTTCTGATCTTATAGACATCGCTTCATTTGTGGTTTAGTTCCTATCTTTCCTAATGACTGTACATTTCTAATTAGATTTCTGCATCATTTATAGAGCTGTCCAGCCATGTTTCCATAAAACTAAATAACCTAGCCTTATTTGATTTGGACAGTAATCTAATTTTGTCTATCTTGTGAAAGAGCCTTCTGGTGTTGAGGTGAATGATGTGCAAACCTACCAATGTATCAAGTTTACCAATCATTCTGCCATATTAGAATAGTTAGGTTACATAATATTATATGTCCTGTTTCCTAACACAGAATTCAAAACTGCCAGTACTGTCAAACTATGACTTTATTTCATAAGTATGTGTAGTAGACTACTGGATGGAGTGCCAAACACATGCACTGTAGAGCACTGGTTCCCAAATATTTGTGGGTCACAGACCAATTTTTATGTGCCACGACTTGAGTAAAAATCCTATTTTATTTTCCTACATTTAAAAGATAATTTTGAAATTGAAAGAATATTTCAATAAGTTTATACATTATTTTCTTTAATATTTTGTTTTTATTTTAAAATTTTCACAAAATACACAGACCACCCGTCCACAGCCCTCCCCCCTCCCCACATACATAGAAGACAGCACAGTTAACATTTTAAAACAAACAAACAAATCTAAGAAATAGCATAAATAAAAAAATAGGAATCATTAAGAAGTAGTGATAATAGCCGATCTACAAGCTTGCAACGTGGCACGAAGCAACACGTGAGCTTATAGATCTGCTGTTTTCACAAGTTTGGGTCCCGGGCAAACGTCTAATCTCTAGTTTGGGAACCACTGCAAAAACTACTTACTACTATTTTTACATAAATTTGGACAGATTTTGGGGGCCTCCAGGTTCAGGTTAAATACTGTAAGAAATAAGTTTTCTTCTTCACATTATTGTATGTAAAATGCATCCTCAAAGCAGGTGAGGGGCCAAACGAGGGTCTCGTCTCAGCTTCTCGTCAAGAGCCAGGTACTTCTGAGGAGCCGTGTCCTTGTGTCTGCAAAACAGGACATGCTGAGACTGCTTTGTGTAATATTACATACCTTTAAAATTATATTAAATTAAAAATAATATTAGAAGCATATTATGTAAATTATAGTGCGTGCGTGCGTGCGTGCATGCGTGCGTGCGCATGTGTGTGTACCTGCTGAGGCGTAGCTTGAAGACGTGTATTCTGAACATGGCCTCAGAGCAGTACTTTAAATAGTGATCCTCATCCTCTTTGGTCATGGTCAGCTGGTTCTGCTGGTACCATTGCTGTTTGAGCTGCAGTTCCTGGGTCTCCTAGAGAGAGATTTAAAAGTAATTGTCCTGACCTAGAACATAAATAATGCTAGGAGTGGTTGATTTGATTTCTTGTAAACCACACTCATTATGTGGCCTATTATGTTGGAGACACGCCTAACTAAATGTACTACACACTACACAGGTATTTATTGCGACCAGGAACACCCATAGCTACACTAGACAGCTATGGGTGTAGACCTACAGTATAGGAGTGGTTGCACCACTCAAAAAAGGTCCATACATGGGCATTCCCAGACCTGTAGCTTCAGCACGACTCTCGCCCTCAGGGCGTCTTACTGGTATACTATAGCCTACTATACTATACTATACTATACTATACTATACTATACTATACTATACTATACTATACTGGATTAATAATAGGCTAGTCTCAGCCCGGGCTGGCCTAGCGGTCCGGGCACCTATGTCGCGGGTTCGAGTCCCAATCCCAACGACCTTTGCTGCGTGTCACTCCCCATCTCTCTCTCCCCATTTCCTGTCACACTACTGTCTACCTATCAATAAATGCATAAAAAGCCCCAAAGATATATACAAAAAAAAGAAAAACTCTCGACTGTTGACTCACGTCAAGAGGGTGCTGTTTTCCCTTTGTTTTGCAGATGTGTTCCCAGATTAATAATAGACTACATTGGATTATATTTGTGTACATCAAATGTATCATGAACCTGTACCTTTTCAAAGCGTGCCTGTATGAAGTTTGCATTCTGTATCAGTCTCTGTTTGAGACTGGCCAGACAGTCTAAGCGGAGCTGCACGGCGGTCTGTCGTCTCAGAGTCTCTGGATCACCGAGCTGGGCGAGGAGAGGAGCCAGGATGTCCAGCTCCTTCTCCTTCTGCCGCTCACGCTCTTCTGCAGCCAGTGGCTCCTCCAGAGAGAGAGAGAGAGAGAGAGAGAGAGAGAGAGAGAGAGAGAGAGGGAGAGAGAGAGAGAGAGAGAGAGAGAGAAGGGACAGAACAAATTTAAAACTCTTGCCGTGCCGTACATAGTTGCGTTCCGTGCCCAGCTCTCTCTGCACTTGAACACCATGGAAGCGCAAGAGCTCGCACAGAAACTCATCTTTGAGCCATCTTTGAGCCTGCAGTCTGGAGTTCCTTCGGTGCTGCTAGAAACGCTAATATGCTAACAGTGGGGCAGCGAAGATTTTTCATTGAGGTACAAATATCGCCTAATTGCCAATCGAAGCATGGATGGTCTCTAAACTACCTCCCCCTAAACTACCTCCTTCCACGTGCTACGTCCGGTCGGGGAAACTCCCCCCTGTCAGATGAAAAGAAGCAGCTTGGACTCCTCATGCATAGAAGGAAGCATGAGGTCAGTCCGCTCCCCCCCCAGGTTGGCAGAGGAAGTGTAGCGCCCAGGATTACTATTACTTATTATTGGGTGAAAAAAAATGGGTTGCAATGGGTTTTTCAAAAAAAAAAGAAAAAAAAAGATTGTGGTTAGGATTGAATGGAGGGAACATTTTTGGATCGCCCCCCCCTTCGCGGAATTAACTCGTCTCCTACGGAAACAACACCCGCCTATGGTTAGTATAATCGAGGGTCGTCTGTACCCAAAAAATTACAGAAAGTCGTGAAAGTCGTCAAGGGCACAGATTGATACTTTTAGCCGTGAAAAGGCGTCATGGGAATGGAAAGAGTTAAAGGCCCTTACACACCGGGACTTTGATGAACAAACAATCAAATATTCAGAGTCTAAAACATTTATTAGGAATGTTCAGGGGGTATGATTGGCAGAAATATCAACCAATCAACCCATTTTGGGCGGGAACCCCTTTTGGTGTTTCAAGCATTATGTTATACTTTAGCTATTGAAAAATAGCAGATCTACAAGCTGCTCAGATCTTTCAAAAATAGCAGTCTGCTATTTTTGAAAAATCGTAAAAATGTGGCGCAAATCTTTGAATATATATTCTTTCAAAGTGAATGTTTTTAACTCAGGTCTAAATGGATTAAATAATCAACAAAATAACTGTGTGTGTGTGTGTGTGTGTGTGTGTGTGTGTGTGTGTGTGTGTGTGTGTGTGTGTGTGTGTGCGTGCGTGCGTGTGTGCGTGCGTGCGTGCCTGCCTGCCTGCGTGCGTGCGTGCGTGCATCCTGTGTGTGTGTGTGCACGCCTCTCACCATATTCTCTCTGTGGAGACGGACCTTGGCATTGCGGGCTGTGTCGTAAATAGAAATGTGGAGCTCAATGCCACGTTCCTCCTGTTGTCTGGAAGACAGGATGGTTCTCACCTGCACACATAGTTGCGCACTGATTACTTTAGGGCCTGTACAGACGAGGACGTATCTTGAAAACGAAGCAGTTTACCGGTCTCGAGTGGACGTCGTACATAATTAACATAACCGCAATGTAGACGCAGTAAAGTTTTATATCGTTCACAAAACTTAGGCGGGGAACAGCCCGCGACGTCCTCGTGAAGGCAGCCCCTAAGTGTGACAGGCTTTGTTAGGCCTGACCTCAACATTTTAAAAAAATCTTCTAAATCCTCCAGTTTTCTGAAATAAATATTTTCACGATTTTTCAAAAATAGCAGATCTACAAGCTCGTAGCGCGCCACTCGGTGGCGCGCTATGAGCTTGTAGATCTGCTATTTTTCAATAGCTAAATTATAACATAATGTTTAAAACATTAGTCGCTAGTCTTCCTGGGGTCCACACAAAAATGTATACAATAAAAACAGATAATTGAAATTTAAAACAGACAAGATCTAGTTATCAGCTAAAACAGTGAAGTCGCTCTGCATTTAACAGAGACAACAACGACCAATAGTACACATATACACACATGTGCATGCACCCATATATAAAATAAGCCTCGGCTTCAGCCTACACCTTTTCGGTGCAACCTCTTATTATGTAAATACAACTGAAATATTCTACCATGTAACTGAAAAGCACCGACATAAACTATTCATCCATTCATGCATTCATATGACACACATGTGTATCGTGTGTGTGTGTGTGTGTGTGTGTGTGTGTGTGTGTGTGTGTGTGTGTGTGTGTGTGTGTGTGCGTGCGTGTGTGCGTTTGTGCGTGCGTGCGTGCATGCGTGCGTGCGTGCGTGCGTGCGTGGTTAAAAAAAGAAGGGGAAAAAAATGATAATGAGGATTGGGCACCTCTTCCTCGGATCCTTTGATCCCAACAATAACCTTCTCCTCTTCCTTCATCAGAGCCACCAGCATCTCAAACAGGTACAAGTTCTTTGGAGGCTTTTCAAATGGCTCCACCTACAGTACAGTAGTACACACACACACACACACACACACACACGGCCACACGCGCACACACACACACACACGCACGCACACACGCACGCACGCACGCACGCACACACACGCACACACACACACACACGCACGCACACACGCACGCACACACACGCACACACACACACACACACGGCCGCACGCACGCATGCATGCACACACGCGCGCACACACACACACACACACACACACACACACACACACACACACACACGGCTATGATTTACACGACAATGCTAATTGCTGTATGTGCGTGTGTATGTGTCAAGTCAAGTAGCATTTATACATTGCTGTACTTCGATGTAAGCCTTTTCCCTTGGTTTTGATCGCTATTAAACTTGTTGAACTTACTCTGCCTGTGTTGCCTGCATTTGGGTTCCATTTTGATAAACACCGTAACAGTATACTCTAGCCAGAATGAACCCAGCAGAGCGACAGCTTTTTCAGAGGAAAGTGGCAGAGTTTGATCGGGTGGTTGCTCGCTTCATGTCCTCTACACCCGACCATTATGCAAAACTTAAATTAGAGATTTCGACACAGCAGCAGTGGTTCAGTGAAAGGCCTTGGGTGAGTCATTTTGTTCCCCACCTTGATATTGTCAAAGGAAGGCTCAGAGACTTTATGCAGTCTAGTTCTATTCGTGTTGCTTCCCAGCCAGCTCAGCAGTCACCTAGGCTTGGTTTTGTGGCCCTTCAGCCTGCCTGTCATGAGCCCCCTAAGCAGCTACGTACTCACCCTGTTTCAGTTCATCGGGAGCCCAGGCCTGCTAGCCCCCAATTGACTAGCAACCAGCCTGCTAGCACCCATCCCCCATCTCCAGCTATTGCCTGCCTCAATCCTGTTGATTCAGCACAACTGCATGCCCAAAATCCTTTTTATGGCACCCGCCTGGCAGGTGGGGGTCCCCGTAGTTTCAACAAGCGGGGAGGTGTCCCCCTGGGTCGCCTGGCCACCAAGCTAGCCCAGCCGCGGGCATGCCAGGAGAAGGTGTGGTCGCCATGGCTCCCTATACCACCAGGAGTCTCCACTGCAGCTCACCTCCGAGGCTTCTCCACTGCAGCTCACCTCGGGGGCTTCTCCGCTGCAGCTCTCCTCTGAGGCTTCTCCGCTGCAGCTCTCCTCTGAGGATTCCCCGCTGCAGCACTCCTCCTTCGAGGTCTCACCGCTGCAGCTCACCTCTGAGGTATCACCGCTGCAGCTCTCCTCCTCCGAGGTTTCGCCGCTGCAGCTCTCCTCCGAGGTTTCGCCGCTGCAGCTCTCCTCCGAGGTATCGCCGCTGCAGCTCTCCTCCGAGGTTTCGCCGCTGCAGCTCTCCTCCGAGGTATCGCCGCTGCAGCTCTCCTCCGAGGTTTCGCCGCTGCAGCTCTCCTCCGAGACTTCGCCGCTGCTGGTCTCCTCCGAGACTTCGCCGCTGCAGCTCCCCTCCGAAATTTCGACGCTGCAGCTCTCCTCCGAGGTTTCGCCGCTGCAGCTCTCCTCCGAGACTTCGCCGCTGCAGCTCCCCTCCGAGGTTTCGGCGCTGCAGCTCTCCTCCGAAGTACCGCCGCTGCAGCTCTCTGAGGACCTCTAGCTTGCTTCCACTGAGGCTCCGCAATTCAGCGCCCCAGTGCCCAGGCTGCCAAGAACTCTGTCTGCAGCCTTGTGTCCAGAGCTGGCAGCATCCCCTGTGGCGTCGCCTCCAGCTGCAGCGACGTTCATCCTGGGCGGTCCTGCAGACTTCGCCGGCCTCCTGGGTGGCACCGTCTGGTCATTCTCCAGACCCCTCTCCTGTGCAGTCTTGGGGGTCTGAGTGGCCTCCGGGCCGTCCTCCTGATGGCATCCCTGCTTCATCTCGGCCCCAACGTCATCCTCCAGATGACGCCCCTGCTGCCTCATTCCGACCCCCCGGCCATCCTCTGGATGGTGCCTCTGCTGTCTCATCTCGGCCTCCTGGCCGTCCTCCAGATTACTCCTCCACCCTCTCATCTTGGCCTCCCGGCCGCCCTCCAGACTGTGCCTCCTCTGTCTCGTCTCTACCCCCAGGTCGCCCACCAGATGTCTCCTGCTCAGTCCTGGTCCACCCTCCAGGCCGTCCGCCTGAGGTTAAGGTTCCATTTTGATACACACCGTAACATGATTCATGATAACTACTTTTTATATATGTGATGTATGCCATGCTTTTGTTATTGCTTAATGTAAATTGCTCTGGATTAAGAGCGTCTGCTAAATGCCTAAATTGTAAATTGTGTGTGTGTGTGTGTGTGTGTGTGTGTGTGTGTGTGTGTGTGTGTGTGTGTGTGTGTGTGTGTGTGTGCGTGCGCGTGTGCGTGCGTGCGTGCGTGCGTGCGTGCGTGCGACTGCGTGCGTGCGCGTGTGCGTGTGTGCAGTGCACCTGGTAGCTGGTGACCATACTAGGTGTGAACGTGTGGGCACTCTTAGTGTCTGCAGCCTCTGGCAGTTTGATAAAGTTCCTCCATGCGGGGATGATGCGTTCGTCTTCCAGGTGGTAGGTCACCTCGATGCGCTCACCAGCCACAAGGAACACCCTCTCTGCCACATCTTCACTGGCCGGCCTACACCTGTTCCTATGGAATCTTTCTATCACCTTCTACTTGCATGTCCAGACATACGCATGTATGCATGCATACATGCACACATAATGCATGCCAACATGCATCCATATACGCACGCACGCACGCACTCACGCACGCACGCACGCACGCACGCACACACACACACACACACACACACACACACACACACACACACACACACACACACACACACACACACACACACACACACACACACACACACACACACACACACACACAGAATAGCCTACCATGACTACTGGGAAAACTAAAATATACAGACTACAGTTGTCTTTATTTCAACTCAGTTGAGACTGAGAGGCAGGCCCTCATTTTTAATGTAGCGACTAGCGAGATACTGAACACAAAATCACATATAATTTAGAAATGTGATGAATTCAAAAGGTATTACTATACCAGTACCTGTATGGGTCGATTACCATGACTGAGGGTCTCTCCAGGTTCTATGATTGTGACACGACGGCCGAACACAACATGGCGGTGGTAGAGGAAGTCGTCCCTGTCCTCGAAGGTCTCCGTCATCTCCCCTGACTGCTCCGCGCGCCGCACCAGCCCGTCTGCACGCACACGCCCGCAGAACTCCATCTCACGCTCGGTCTCCGGAGTCATGGTCACATACCTGTGGGCTGAACTCGACAGTGAAACAAACCAACAAACGCACCAACAGTCGTTGTGATTTACAGGTTGGAAGGTCTGCCTGGCCGTCCAGCATTTGGTGAATAATATTCACCAAATTTGTTTCATTGTCATCATTGCAGGTGTAATGACAATTATATTTTAAGTAGCCTAATCAAAATTCTTCAAGAATCTTCTCTATGGCATGTGATAACGATTCTCATTCTCAAACAAAAATTCTAAGGGTGTACGATTATGAAATTATGACCGATATCCGATCTCCGATTATTTGCAGGGTCATATCTGCCGATACCAATTCTGACCGATTCCGTTATTATACAGAGGACCACAATGGAAAGAAGCCTAGGCCCAAAGCATGTTAATAATATAATATAATATAATAATATAAGGAGATGAGTACACAAATTAAATGTACAAAAATGTAAAGTTTATTTTTTACTTATCTTTAATTTTACATCATATTTAATTTGGCTTTTCTTCTAGAGGTACTAGACACTTTTGATTGAACTCATTAATGATTTTTTGCATTTTTCATTGTTTTTTGCTGGTGAAAACCGATCAAATAATCTGGATTATTTTGAGACCGTTCCGATACCGATATGGCCCATTCCATTATGCTACCGATTATATCGCGCATCACTAAAAGAAATCCATATTCCTGCCTCAATTTAATTTCAAGGCTTTGTTCAGCAGTCAGTACATTGAATGTTGATTGCAGATTGGGCATGCAAATCAATTATACTAATTGTACAGTATCAATATTGTACAGTATCACACTATAAATATAAATAATAATCATTTTCATATCATTAACTAGGCTACAATGTGTCATGTGTGGAATGACAGCGGGTATAAATGATGCCTTTCTTTTTTTAAACCGGCCGTAAATGACAGTAACATTTTAAGAATTGTGGTGCGAGACTGATTTATACGTCATCATCGTACAGCAAAAATTGGTGATCTACAAGCTCACAGCACATACGTCTGATATATTCGCCATGCGACACCGACATATGGACCAAGGCTATACTTGTTATAATCTTAGCCCATACAGTGACATGGTCAGGGTCCATATGGTCATGGTCATGGTTACATTTGAGACAGAAGCTGTGCCCGGGTCTGAAACGTTCCAATGTGACGTTGTCCGTCTGTCTCAGCTCTCTCTCCTCCAGATGGTCATGTCTGTTCTGGAACCATTCCTTCATTACGCTGGTCTGGGTGCCTGTCACGCACGCACGCACGCACGCACGCACGCACGCACGCACGCACGCACGCACGCACGCACACACACACAGACACATGCATGCATGCACACACAGACACACACACGGTCACGCACACGGTCACGCACGCACGCACGGTCACGCACGCACGCACGCACGCACACACACACACACACACACACACACACACACACACAATTGCAATCCGTTATTAGCTTGTAGATCAGTTTTTGTCGGCACCATTGTGCGATAGAGTAATAATGCAGAGAAAGAAGTGGACAAACATGTTTATGGTTAGGTATCCCTTAAGTAAGACGTCACTGCAGACTCACATTCCAAGTCTTTGTATGTGGTGAGACGTGTGACCAGTCCATCTGGCAGCAGATGGGGTGCAAATCTCTCCAGTTTGGCTTTACGGTACTGGGTCACTTTCCTTCCCCCTGGGTAGCGCGTCTCCATATCTAAACGACATAATTGTATGAGACACCGGGACTGGTTGCCAGGACAGTAAAATGACCTAGAAGAGAAACACGATATAGTACTCGACCAAGCATCAGTAGGTTCCTACCTGGCTTGGAGATGGTGATTGTGCTGACCCAGGATTGGGGCATCTCAAAAACCTTGGGCTCTTCAGCCTCATCCTTGACAGAGAACACATGGGTCCAGATTAGTACACGGTTAACTGATTTGCATTTACAGAAAAGTCCCATTTTGACACTTTGTTTTGGGTCAGTATAGGAGGCCAGCACGTAAGAATAAATGAAAGGTGCACGCACGCACGCACGCACGCACATGCGCACACACACACACACACACACACAGCACACACACACACACACACACACACACACACACACACACACACACACACACACACACTCACACACACACTCACAAACCTCATCGTCATCAATGCCAGCCACCTCTGGTTCTGTCTTGGTGTTGAGCATCAGCATCTGGGTGGCTGAGCCATAGAGCATGGACTCCCACAGGACTGTGTCTCCCAGGTTATACACCATATTCTACACACACACACACACACACACACACACACACACACACACACACACACACACACACACACACACACACACACACACACACACACACACACACACACACACACACACACACACACACACACACACACACACACAAACGTACAATAATCATACGAACACACAAACACGCACGCACGCACACCGTATTATACTTCTTTGTCCATCCATGGACCGGTGCCCCTCTCCAAAATTTCCCTCTACACCAAATCTATTTGCTTAAAATACGTGATCTACAAGCTCACAGCGTGTTGCAGCACGACACATTGTGATGACATGTCAGATAAAGAATGCTAGGTCTCAAGTGGTAAAATCAATCAAGTGTAGAAACGCTCTTTTCAGTTTCCTTAACCTTATTGACTTCTGATCCACTTTCACACTTGACAAATGAATAATGAATATTAACTACCACATAACTTTTTAAAATGTTGCCCCTCTCCTCCAGTTCACATCAGATGTGGCCATGACTCTTGTCTGCATCAGATGCTTGATGCATTGCACAAGCAGCCCACAAGAGACCAGTCCATGAGCAGTACTAGACTGACCAGAATAGAGTCTGACTGGTATTAACACAAAGCATTCATGCCATATGTGGCCATTTCTCTGCAAATCAAGTCGAGGGAAAAATTACAACCTTCACACTGTATCATGAATGTAAAGTTTGTTGTTGACCACTAGGGATCATAGATCAGACCAACATTTTTGCTGTAATGTAGAAAATGTACAGCTGTTAATACCTGGGAAATATACTCTGATGATGATAATGACGTGCTTAAAAGCCAAGCCATCATCATAGAATTTTCCATAGTTGAAAATTTGCGGCAAAACAACACAGTTTTCAGATTGAAACCGTCTATTCTATTCCCACCTTGCAGCCGTAACGGCAGTCCTGCATGTTGACCCAGTAGTTGTGCTGGTTCCAGATGCTCTCTATGCCAAGAAAGTGCTCATCAGCTGTGGAGTAGCTCTTCCCAGTTAGTGGGTCAATGAAGAAGTTATCTGGGACATCCCGGCTCCCTGCTAGAACCAGCACCCAGCAGTGGACTCGCAGGCCCAGCAAGTTGTCTGGAGGGGGCCTTTCACTCTCCTAATGGGAAGGGTTGGGGAAGAAAGGCCGATAGAGGTGAAGGAATGGGAGAAAGGAGGGGAAAGAGTCGAGATAAAAGGTCAGAAAATGCATTATTATTTATTACAAATTGCGTAGAAACTTTTATGATGTTTTCTTCCTTATAAAGCAGTTCACATTTTGCATAGTGCCAAGTATCTACCAGACTCGCTCGAATTACTTCTTCATGCTCAGGGTTCCTTTTGCTCAGGCAGAACTAGGCAAGGCAGCATTCTCTGTCAGTGCTCCATCTGCTTGGAAGGAGCTCCAGAAGTCCTTATAACTCTGATCACTTCTGTAAGGTAGTGGCCTTTTGGTCAGCAGGTGTCACTGTTGACTGAAGTTCTTTCACCTGTGGGTTCAGCAACGCTCAGAAATCTGGCGAAAGAAACGAAGAAGTTCCAGCCGCAGCACAAGGAAAAGAAAGCATATGCCCAGGTACATGATGCCACGCCAGAGCGCGCTAGAAATGTGCAGACAGAAATAACTAAACAGACCTCAGAATTGTCAGAGTTGACAGAGATCGTGAAGAAATTGGCTCTAAGCCAAGAGCAACAGATGGCCAAGTTGGCTCACCTTGAATCAAGAATTGCTGCCCCCCCACCAAGATTCCAGTCATCACCAAGGCCTGCTGTCCAGGGCTCCAGTGTTACGTGCTACCGGTGTGGGAAACCAGGCCATATCGCCCGTGTCTGCAGAGCAGTTCTCCCAGATCCCAGTCTGTCCTGGCCTCCGCAATCCCAGCTTATGGTCCCTGCGGAGGGGGAAACAGCTCCCTCAACACAACATTTAAACGCCTAGAGCCCATGGTTACAGGGGCAACTATGGGCAAGCAGCAAGCGTCCCCATTACAGGTGAGCGGAACTGATGATGGAGAAGAGGATACCCCACTAGTGGGTCCCAGGAATGAGGGGGAGGTGGAAGTCAATGGGATCAAATGCGAGGCACTCATAGACTCTGGCTCCCAGATCACCAGTATTACCCACAGTTACTGGCGTAACCACCCCATCCTTCGGGAACAAAAGCTACACTCTTCAAAAATTCCCATAGAGGGGGCGGCTGGCCAGAATGTTCCCTACTGTGGTGTCCTGCACATCAACTTGAAAATGCTGGGGAGAGAGTTTGAGGCTGTGCCCGCTTTTGTGGTCCCTGATTCTGATTATCGTTCCTCAGTCCCTCTGCTTGTAGGTACCAATGTCATTCGTGCCACCAGGAGTCACCTCCAAGCAACCTATGGCCAGCAGTTCATGCACCGGGTCAAGCAAAACCATTCAGAGTGGTACACCGCCCTACTGGAAATTGAGAACACAGAACATAATGGAACAGATGACACGGTGGGCCCTGTCGTGTACACTGGCCGTAAAATAACTATCCCTGGGGGGAAAGAGATGGATTTGAAGTGTAGGGTCAAGGCTGGCCCTCAAAGAAAGACTTACACAGCCCTCATTGAAGGTCACCCTTTCCTGCGTCTCCCCCAAGACCTCTTGGTTGCCAAAGTCCTTACCGATGTGAAGAAAGGCTGCACCCCTGTTAGGGTGATGAATCTGTCCCAAAATGCTATCACAATAATGCCACACAAACATCTTGCCAATGCACTCATGGTGGAAAATGTTGTGGAGTTCCCTGACCGGAAGCCAGATAAACGTCACAACTATGAGAGCAAAGAGGCCTGCCTGAGTCTGGATCAAGTTGTGGCAAGCGGTGGGGTGGACCTCAGGGAAGCAGCAGTGGAGAATGAGCACCAGCGGTCCCTCCTTGAAGAGCTGGTGGTGAAAAATGGCAGTGTGTTCTCCCAGCATTCCACGGACTATGGTCACACTAAAACAATACAACATGAAATTCCCCTTGTCGATTCTACACCCTTTCGACTTCCATACCGCAAGATTCCCCCTTCACGTGGCAAGATGTGAGGAAGTTGCTGACGGAGATGGAGTCAGAAGGGGTCATCAGGCCTAGCAAGAGCCCGTATGCTTCACCAGTTGTGATCGTAACCAAGAAAGATGGGTCGCTAAGGCTTTGTGTGGACTACCGAAAGCTGAACTCCTACAGCACCAGAGACGCGTTCCCCCTACCCAGAATTGAGGAGGCCCTGGAGGCCCTGGGGCAAGCAAAATACTTCTCCACCCTTGACCTCACTTCTGGTTACTGGCAGGTGGAGGTGGTGGAGCGCGACAAACACAAGACAGCATTCAGCACTCCCATGGGGCTGTTTGAGGCCAACAGAATGCCTTTTGGGCTACAGAACGCTCCGTCCACCTTCCAGAGACTAATGACTTGCTGCTTTGGGGATCTGAACTTCACTCACCTCCTGATTTACCTAGATGACTTGATCATTTTCTCCAAAACCTTTGAAGAACACCTGGAGAGATTGCAGCTCGTGTTTGATCGACTCAAAGAGCATGGCTTGAAGTTGAAGCCCTCTAAGTGCCAGCTTGTGAGAAAGGAGGTGCAGTATTTGGGTCACTTGGTGTCGGCAGAAGGCATCAGGACAGACCCAGAGAAAATCAGCAGGGTTAAGGACTGGGTGAGGCCCACAAATAAGAAGGAAGTGCTCCAATTCTTGGGCCTAGCCGGATATTACAGAAGGTATGTGAATGGCTATTCCGCGACAGCTGCAGCCCTGTACCGTCTCACCAGCGGTGACCCTAGGAAGAAGAAGAGAGGGGGAAAGAAAGGCCTGGGTCCGGACCCACCCTTTATGTGGACTGATGAGTGTGAGGAGGCTTTTCAGACACTGAAAGAGAAGTTGACAACTGCTCCGGTGCTGGGGTATCCAGATTTCAGCCTGCCCTTTGTGCTTCAAACTGATGCGTCTGGAGAAGGACTTGGCGCTGTCTTGGTCCAAGTTCAGGATGGACGCGAGAGAGTCATAGCCTACGCCAGCCGTGGCTTAAACCCAGCAGAGACCCGGTATCCTGCCCACAAACTTGAGTTCCTCGCTTTGAAGTGGGCGGTGACAGATAAGTTCTATGATCATCTCTATGGGCGTAGATTCTCAGTCCAGACAGACAACAACCCCCTCAAGTATGTGATGTCCACAGCGAAGCTGGATGCGACGGGACAGCGGTGGGTGTCCCGACTGTCGGCTTTCGACTTTGATGTCCAGTATAGAAGAGGAAAGTATAATGCAAATGCTGACGCACTCTCCCGTATGTCCAACCAAGAGGTCACACAAGTCCTGCACACCTGTCCTCAGCGGGTGAGGGCTGATGAACTTTGCCACGGACAGAGCCAGCACACCCGAGACCAACAGAGCTCTCCGGGTGGGAACACCACCACAGAGGCACTGGAACCCCAAGAACCTCGGCTACTCAAGCCCAGTGAGCCCTACATGGATGTGGGGACAGAGTCATTGCCTGCCATGACGACACAGGAGGTACGTACGGGCCAGAAGGAAGATCTAGGCATCGGCCCTGTCCTACACTTTAAAAGCCTGAACCAGAAACCAGGTCGCAGTGAGAGGGTCAGTGGTGGTGGGCAAATGTGCCTTCTCTTAAAAGAGTGGAAGAGGTTGGTGATACGGGATGGTATCATGTATCGCCGTGTACAAGACGGGCAGAGAGGAGTAGTGGAGCAGCTTGTACTGCCAGAGCGGCTGCGTACATCCGTCAAGACTGCTCTCCATGATGACTCGGGGCACTTGGGATTTGAGAGGACGTTGCAGATGATAAGGGAGAGATTCTACTGGCCAAGGATGTTCCAGGAAACCAAGGCTTGGTGTGAGCAGTGTGAGAGGTGCTGCCTCAGAAAGACCCCAACTGCAGGCCTCAGGGCTCCCCTGGTCAGTATTCACACCAGTACCCCCATGGAGCTGGTGTGTGTGGACTTTTTGATGCTGGAGAAGTCAAAGGGTGGCATAGAAAATGTGCTTGTTGTTACGGACCACTTTTCCCGCTACGCCCAGGCCTACCCCACTAAAGACCAGAAGGCCAGCACAGTGGCGAAGGTACTGTGGAGAAACTTCTTCTGCCGGTTTGGTTTTTGTGCTAAATGAATGGCAGACCAAGGACGTAATTTTGAAAGTGCTATTGTGAAGGAGCTGTGCAAGTGTACTGGCATCACTAAAACCCGCACCACCCCCTACCACCCCCAGGGTAATGGGACCACCGAAAGGTTCAACCGCACCCTCATGAACATGCTGGGAACACTGGAACCTCACTTGAAACCCAGCTGGCATGAGCATTTGGATGCACTGACGCATGCCTACAACTGCACACGACACGACTCGACTGGATATACGCCATACTATCTGATGTTCGGTAGGCACCCCCGGCTCCCAGTCGACCTGGTCTTTGGGCTTCCTACCACCAACGAGCAAGGTGGATACAGCGAGTATGTCCAAACTCTGCATGACAGTCTGTCACAGGCCTATGCCCTGGCTAATCAGACTTCTCACCATGCGAAGGATCAGCAGAAGAAATACTACGACCGGAAAGCAAAGAGTCAAGTCTTCAGCCCGGGAGACAGAGTCCTGGTCAAAAAGTGTCATGTGGAAGGACGGCAGAAACTGGGAGACAAATGGGAGTCACGCCCATACATTGTGGTGAAGAAGCAACCCAATATCCCTGTGTATGTGGTACGACTGGAGGATGGTGAAACAGAGAGAGTGGTCCACCGTAACCTTCTTACGCAGTGCATGTTTCTTCCAGTGGAGCAGGCTGGTGAAGTGAGGAGAGAGGATGCTGAGTCAGATGTGGAAGAGGACTGTGAGGGAGACCATACAGCGGAAATGATGGAGCAGGATGGAGGAGAGACTGAGGCGGGTACAGAAGAGGAATGTGAAATGGATGATACAGAGGCAGTGGTGGAGGACACTGTACCTTTACCAGAGACGACAAACAGGCATGATGCACACACAAGGATGGAGGAAAGTGAGGTGGAGCCTGAGCAAATGAGTGATGGAGGGGATACACTTTCCAACACGATTCCAGGGCCCAATGCTCAAAGGAGGAACCCACCGAGAAATCGACGGCCCCCAAAGAAACTCTGCTTGGAGTCTCACGTCTTGAGATCTGATGAGGAACAGCAGAAGATAAAAAGGGGAAGGAAGGTGTGGCAGAGAGCCAAAGCAACAGGACCAGCAGGGCATATGTAACACACACACACACACACACACACACACACACACACACACACACACACACACACACACACACACACACACACACACACACACACTCTCTCTGTTTTGGTTAATGGGTGGCATTTGTGCTTTTTGTTTTTGGTTGGTCTGATGGCAGAGACGCCATCAATTAAAGAAGGGGTAGATGTAAGGTAGTGGCCTTTTGGTCAGCAGGTGTCACTGTTGACTGAAGTTCTTTCACCTGTGGGTTCAGCAACTCACCTTTTTGTCCCTCACTGGCCACCGTAGTTTAGGAAACTAGGCAGCCACGGGCGCCATCTCTGATTGTGTTTTTTCTTTCTATGTGAAAAGAGTGGAATCACCTACTACAGCCATTACCAGCAGCAGAACCTGTGAACTGAATCAGCAAATAAATGAACCGGTCTCAACCACGATCCAGAACCGCTGTGTCCAGTGTCCCTTCTCTCCGCACAACACCCAAGATCATAATACTAGAAACACAACGCAGAGTCCAAGGGTGTGTAGAGAGGCCCGTAACACTGTGGGTTACACTTCCATCTGTGGGTCCATCTTTGAGTGGTTTCTGATTCATGTACTTCCTATTTTGATGCTGGTGTATGTGAATGTCATTTCTGTTGATTATTCTATTGTATCTTGGCTACATTGAAAATGAGGGCCTGCCCCTCAACTGTACTCCGAGTTGAAATAAAGGTTATGATGATGAAGTATCTGTCAATCATATTCTAGGTCTTTGTTCTAACTGAGACTGAGAAAATGTACTGTAAAAACATTTTAAATTTTAGGCTTTTTTCTTTCATTTAAATAGTTTTGAGGGAAAATGCTGCCGTTTGTCTCAAAATGACTGTAAAAGATTGGTGCTATTCGTTTCAAAAAGCTTTATACCCTGTATAATAACATGTATATAACAATGCAATGTGACATAGCTCTGTGTACCCCATCCAACTATAAATACAATAAAACAAACAAACATATGATTTCTCATGCCAATAAAGCTCCTTTGAATTGAAATTGAATTGAATTGTCCCTGCTATAGCTTTGACAGCTATAATTATATATGACGAGTAAAAAATACATAGTGAAAATGTATTTTATTTGTTAAAATAGGTCACTGTGTTTACAGCACAATAACATTACCTCCTGTAGTCGCCGAGCCTCGTGTTGCTCTTCAAGCATCGCAGCGTGCACCTCCTCTTGTTTCTTCTGCTCCTGTCTCCTCTCAAAGCTGCTCCTCAACTCTCTGGGTGGCCTCACACTGTACCCTTTCTCCTCTTTGGGTGGCTTCATGTCAGAAATAGTATCCTGCAAACAATTTGCATAATATTTCCATGCGTATCACGCACGCACACACACACCCACACACACACACACACACACACACACACACACACACACACACACACACACACACACACACACACACACACACACACACACACACACACACACACACATTGCTAGGAGAACTTGACAATTGACATACATTGATAATAACACACATTCTATGCCACCGACTCAAACAACACTGACCGTGATCTCTGTGACCAGAATGGGGCAGTCCTGCATGCTCTGGTTGAGCAGGCACATCTCTTTAACCGCATAGCCATTGACACAATAGGCATTGTAGCCAGCACCTAAAAGCAGGCTGCACAGCAGGGTGGAGAAGTCCAAACACGTGCCCCTCCGGCTCCGTAACACCCATGTAGGGGAGAATAGGTATGTGGGCTTACAGCAAAGAAACACAGTGACGCGCACACCACGCACGCACGCACACACACACACACACACACACACACACACACACACACACACACACACACACACACACACACACACACACACACACACACACACACACACACACACACACACTCACATTGATTAGGCCGCAAGGACCTTTTTTTTGGCACTATCCCTTTTGGACTGAATGTTTGACTGTACTCTGACTGTTTCTACATGTCTAATAAACAATATTAAATCAATCAAAAAACTAACTTTATTCACTACTTTATGCTTTATGATGTTTATATTGTATATATGTGGTGTAAATCATATGCTGTGGCCTATATGCAGTCATCAGATCTCACCACAATTGAACACGTATGGGAGACAGAACTCCAGAGACCTGCACAAACTAATGCCAATTGGGACATTGAATCTGTTCTGGCATTGTCCAACTGATTAACTAAGACTTAAGACTTGGCATGTGTGTCACCGATGACCATGGGATAGTTTGTGCCAAGAGGGAATTGTGTCAGACCAGCGGGGGTCCAGAACCGACCTGCTGTCACGCAATATTTGGTTTCCCTCCCTTCCCACCTAAAACAGATGCTTATGGCAGATATGGTTGCTGCCAAAAAAATGATATTGATAAACTGGAAGTCTCCAACTTCTCCATGTTTCAAGAGATGGCTCAACGAGATACTCTCCGTTTGCTAAGCTGGAACAAAGCCGTCATGACGGACAGAATACACAAGTTAAGTTGCAAAAAATGTGGATGCTATTCCTGGCAATAGTTGAGTTTATGTTCTGCATTATATCTGGCTGCTATGGTGCAACCGTGCATCTCTCTATAACTATCCCTGTTCTCTGATGGTCATCGATTCCACCCATGTGTCCCCTTGTTTTTCCTTTTGTGTGTGTGTGTGTGTGTGTGTGTGTGTGTGTGTGCGTGCGTGCGTGCGTGCGTGCGTGCGTGCGTGCGTGCGTGCGTGCGTGTCTGTCTTGTATGTTAAGCTTATTTCTGTCTTGTATTGTTGTGTTGTGTCTTGAAAAGAATCTAAATAAAGTATTGTAAAGAGGTTCTCACCAGGTCTATAGAAGACTTCAGAGGTTCCAAGGACAGGCAGTCAGCCACAAAGGAGGCACAGCCCTTCCAACCGTAGAGCTCTGAGTAGGGCAACAGCGTGGGCTGCAGGGTGGTAGACACAAACTTCTACAATAACACATAAACAGGAGGAGATGTCAAAGGGAGAGACGTTGAGAAAGACATGTATATAATGTGGGTTATTTGATACAACATAGAGCGCTGCCAGTTGGGCACTGGCCTACTTGGAACGATGCAAGTGTGTCCCTTTATTCCTATGGAGTTCTGTGTCAGGCATGCCCAACTATGAAGTGTTGTGATGTCAGAACAGGCCAGCTCCATATATGGAGATTAGTTTAGTTTAGTTTTATAGAAGACTCCAGAGGAGATATAGGGGTGATCCCGGGCAGAGGCCTTTTGTGGCGGTTCTGGACAACCGTGGGTCCGACCGACACAACACCGGGCACTGCACTCCCTGTGAGGGTGTGGAGTGCGTGTTCGAAGTCGGTGGGGAAAACGGTTCTCGAGTTACGTGGATTACAGACGTACAGACGTACAGAGACATGGTGCATTTATAGATAGCTAATAGAGAGCGTAAAATATATTTTTTTACTGGAGAACAAAAGGAAGAATGGCATTAAAATGGACATGCAGCAGAAAGTGGTTTCAGAGGGTGGAGTGCATCAATGAATGCAAGAGAGCTGATACTGCACGGTAAAATCGTCAATGCTCGTTCAACTGTATAAACACGGATCTTGTAATTGGTCATTTAAGTAAATTATTAAACTCTCAGTTAAATCTTCACAGAATCATTTACCGTGTGTACTGTACACAGTGAGAAGGGTAAGGGAAAAAATAATAGAGTTGATGCACTAGAAAAGTCAGAAACAATATGATGGTGTGCGTTTATATCCATGTGTGCTTGGGCTATTTACCATAACCCCACACTCGTTGAGGGGGCAGAGCAGTAAAGGCTTGCGGTCTGGGTAGATGTTTGTGTACTGACATCGGAAGTTGTCAGAGATAGTCAACAGATGATTCTCTCGAGTTGCGTTTTCCTTGTAGGAGGGGGGGCATTGAGACAGGTCCAGTTCCTTTGTCCAGTCAAGGCTATTTGGGTAGATAACACCAATCAAATCAATCGATCAAGTCGACTTGATAGCACATTTCATACAATGTTTAGGTCTCATCAGTGTTGGAGAAGATATATCGGGGTTTTTTTTAACAGTAGCCATTGCCTCAGAACTCATTACAATTCAATTCAATTAAAATGATTGGCATGAGAAAACATACGTTTACATTGCCAAAGCAAGTGTCAAAAATATAATAAAACAGTCCAGAATTGAGTAAGCAGAGCTATGTCACATTGCATTGTTAGTTTAGTTTAGGTTAGTTTATTTGCACATATGTACATAATAACAACAATATGGTAAAATAAAATAAATACAGAAAGCAAATATTTCAATAAGAAACCAGATTAGTTACATACATGATGTGCTGGAAGGTAGAAGCTACCAGTTGAGCTTAAATAACAGAAATTAAGATATGAATAATATTGGTAAGCCTAAAGATTTAAAAAAATATCGTTATAACGTTATACATGATATACAGGGTATAAAGCTGTATAAGCTGTACATAGACCAGTAAGAGGCTCTGAGGGTGAGGTCGCGTGCACACATCCGCCTGGGTGACGGCAGACCTCTTGGCGAGTGCTGCATGGTGCTTTGGCACGGGGGGTCAGATCAACATATGGAATCTCAGAACAGGTAAGCTCCATATATGGAGATCTAAGGGTGGAAGCCCTTAGATCTCCATCCCCAGTGTCTGGGGTGTACAGGGTTTGATGAGGGCCCAGGTAAGGCCGGGCCTTAAATTTCGGGCCTGTTGAGAACTCTAGTTTTCGCCGGCTGCTCAAATAACTTTGGGACGGGCCCGTCTAGAGTTTGAATGGACAGGTATCAGTCAAAACTAAGGTCGCAAACTCGCAAATCAATAATTGCAATATCTAGGCAGTGTGTGTGCATGTGTGTGTGTGTGCGTGTGTGCGTGTGTGCGTGCGTGCGTGCGTGCTCCGCCTCCTTACAGTTGAAGCTCAGGACTAAGATTGATGCTGCAGAGAGTGTCTTGCAGTTCAGACAACTCATAGTCGTTCTCTGACTCTCCCTCATGACCTTCGACAGACTCTGCCAAGGATTCCAACATTCCATCTACTACTTTATAGACAGAAAAGAAACACAAAAAATAATAACAATGAATAATAGGCTACATACAGAATAGAAAGTAGAAACACTACTAAATAATACCAATTAATAATACATACAAGTGTAAAAGTATTGGGTGAGAGACGTGCTGTTTGTTTACCTTGTGAGGATAAATGTGCAGAGCGTTGTTGATACTCTGTGTCCATGGTAACGGAAGCTAAAATCCCACAGGCCGCAGGGACGACCGCGCTGTGAATGGCTAGTCGGTTTCCAAGGAGACGAAGAACTACTGGGTAAAAGCTAAAGAAACACCTGCTGGCCAGTGGTCACTGCCGTTATTGCAGCTATTTTATTCATGCATGCATTTCCCAGATTTTCACCGGAAGCCCTCCCCTAAAAGCTAAAAACCAACCAATCAGCAGCGTGCTTTGGTCACTGTGTTTACTTTAGGAGAAAACACGCCCTCATCATAATCGTCATGATTCATGGTACTATTTTCAACCTATGTTTTCAACCTGTTTGGTACAAGCACAACGGTAGGGTTTCACTTCAGACAAGGACGGGAAAGGAAAGCACGCCATCTGGTGGCGTAGAGCCTACATAGCCTGAATTCAGTATGCATCTCCAATAATAGTATTTAGTATACTGTAGTAATTAAGCTTTCGGACATTCTAAAAAGTAATTTGGCAAACTAAATAGGTTATGTGATTTTGGATGGGTCCATCGTCTTCATGCACAATTCAGTTAGTTAGTTCGACTCATAGTTTGACTATAGGCCTACATAATATTCAGCAAAGTTTTGGTGACCTATTTCTTTCAATGACTAGTTGAATTATCCTACTGTAAATGCGCCACGTCTGTGTGCGTGCGTGTGCGCGTGTACGGTTGTAATGCACCGTATGCACGTAACTCGAGAACCGTTTGACCCACCGACTTCACATTCGACACACGCGTTCCACACCCCCACGGCCACAGGGAGTGCAGTGCCAGGTATCGAGTCGGTCGGACCCACGGTTCTCCAGAACCACCACAAAAGGTTCTGGTCAGGCTCTGCCAGTGGGCCTAATGAGGCCAACTCCTTTCACCTGGGCCAGGCTCTGCCAGTGGGCCTAATGAGGCCAACTTCTTTCACCTATGCAATTTCCAGCCTCTGCCTCAGCCAATGGAGGCTCAACCAATCAGGCTCTGCCAGTGGGACAAATTGATTGCCAAGTACACTTTTCAGTTTGCAGTCTTCATACACACAGGCACATACACAGAGCTCAATGTGGGACACCGGCTGACAGTTAAAACGGGAGCTATGACAACGTATATCATTAGGTTCCCAAATTGCATCGCTCCCAAGTAGGCCGGTGGCCGACTGCGACGGGCACGTACAGGTCTAGTTTAGTTTAATTTTGAAAGGTTTTTCAGTTACACCAGCGGTTTTCAACCCTTTTCATTATCAAGGTCCATTATTTATTTGGATCAGACCCAAGACTGTTGTCGTTGGCTAAGATTATGTCCAGAATTGTCAACTGTATTGATGTGGTACCATAGGATAACAGGCAACCGTTGATCAAAATAACAATTATTCTACATTCTCTAATTGTGTACTGTAATTAAGTAACGCAGATTTTACGCTCTCAAGTGTTCAAAGATCTAATAAGAGTGAGTCCACTTGGTTGCCAACTTTGCATCATTTAGCTGGGGACCACCTGGAACCCCCTCGAGGACCATTGGTGGTCGTAGGTTTAGAATGAATAAAAAATGTAAATGCAACATTGAAAATGAACATTTCGTTGTCCGATATCAAGTCATTTCTATGAAATGTATCAGCTTCGACCATTCCATTATCACCCCCAGAACAATGCAAGAAAACAAAACCATATATATATATTTCTTTTTTTATTCTTTATAAAATACCAACATAAATACATAAGGAGGCTGTGATATTGCTGTGTTTGAGTGTGGGTGTGAAACAGAGGGCCAGGCAGAAAGACAGCCCGGACACAAACGCTCCAACCCTCCATTACGCACATTGGTTTCTTTCTACTGTTCTGAGAAAAGTTACACCTATACGTCACGTAGACTGTGAGTATAGACATATTTATCCAAGGAAATAAAATCTCATTAAATAAAAAGAACTAAACCGGCATCCATTAAGTAGTCAGAAAGGGAACAAAAAAAAGGAAGTAGAAGCACAACAGTAAAATCTATAATATAAAGTCTAAAGAATCATCTAGGCAATAGGATATTCTAAATGGGTCTTTCTTCCAGAGTGTGATCCAGGTCACAATCAGTCGGCAAGGTCAAGGTCAAGGTTTCCCAAAATCTGATAGCACTAATACAGGTTCTATTGTGAGTTGCAATGCAAATATATTTTGGGGAAATCTAGCCTTCAGGTCAAAGACAAGCACAATTGGACAGTCATACATATGTGCCATGATGCCTGTCAACTTGCCCAACAGATCCCTCAATTCCTTCACGATTCATCATTGTCATAAACATCATCAGACTTGCACATGTGCAAACAAACATACTCCTTATATCATCCAAAGCAGGCTAGTTATAATCAATGAACCCCATTAACATCAAAATCATATAATCAATATTATCTGTACACTGAGGTTTTTTCCTTTCTTCCTCAAATTACAATCAGCCGTTTCAATAGCATAGCAGTTTCCCATGTTTCTTCTTTTCCATTTCCATTTTATATTTTTTGTAAGATTCTAAAATGTTTTAGGCTACAAAGCAGGACAAATATCAAAGCTGCAAAAGGAAGGAACAAGGAAGACTCAACAAAAAGTTATGTAAACGCTGCGAAAACAAACACTATAGAGGCGTTTCATGTCCAATCTACTTGGTTTCTTTTGGTATTTGTCGTGGTGGGCAAAAGTTGTTCCAGATACCGGAGGCCACGTCAAATCTCCCAGCTTCTACCTTTTATTTGCAATAAAAAGCTTGACTAAAAACAAGAAGTGAGCATACAAATCCGTAATCTGTCACTCCCTCTTGATATCTCTATCTCTCTCTCTCTCTCTAGGGGGCCTCCTAAAATCCTCTTAAAAAAAGGTAATCTTTGCCCATTGGCTAAAGCGTATATAAACGTATTATAAACTCCACAGAATCCAGGAGACGTGAGTGAAAAAACTGCCTGAAAATTAATCACAGTCCCCCGCGTTGAAAAAATGAGGTGAAGAGACAGACATTTTAGACTCTATCACTCTATCCTGAGCCATATGTAGACAATACTGATGACTATGAATCACTTTAGACTGAGATCATCACGTGACCACTAATTATATGCAAATGTGGAAGATGGGATGGATGGAGGATAGCCGAACGATTCACCTCCTCCTTCAACTCAAAGAACTTTGACAGAAATGGGTCAGCGGTAGTAAACTGGTCATTACCTCTTATTGATCAAGGCTTGTGTCTCACAACCGCACTGGTAGCAGCACGTCAATGAATGGCTCTCTCTACTCAAACTCATAGTTGATTGGTTACGTTCACACGTGGGTTTATGCTACTGAATCTCGCAAATGTTCTGGGTGAAACAGCTCATCCAACTGATGTCCCGTGGAGGGTTAAATCAGACATCCACAACTGATTCTACTTTAACTGGGGTGGGGGGTGGGGGGGGGGGGGGCAAATGAAGAGTAGAGGGCTAAAAACTATAGCAGCCCTTCAATGGCATGTACGCATGTAGCTGTGTGGCCCCTACAATGTTGGTTAACGACATGACGATACTGTGCAAGCAGACGTCGTTATTGGGGAAAGGCAGCAGGGAGGGAGGGTCGGATCGGAGTCGGGGTCCGCGGGTTTAAAACGATCAATGTCCAATCGTTGGCCAGGTGGTGGTGGTGGTGCAGGAGCATTGGCTCAGTGATCCGCCGTGGCACTTCCAAAGGTTTCCTGGGAGGCGTACACCATGTAGAGGAAGCCGTCTTCGTCGCGCTCGCGTTCGTACACCTCGGCGATGGGGGCCGACACGGATACCATGCTGTGGCCGTTGACCAGCAAAAAGAACGCCTGGTTGGGGTTGAGCTGGAGGCGCCTCCTAGTGGGGGAAAAAAAAAAGATTCTGGTCTGGATTAGGGGTTTAGCAAGAGATGTACATTTTCATTCATCCTTTCAACCAATCAATTCAAACGGTATAAATTCTACTAGTGATAGGAAATATTTGTTATAATATAATTAGTATAAGGTATAATTAGTATCATGATATACTGTAAACAGACATGTTGTTTCTTTCTGTTTCGTTTGTTCTGAATGATAATAATTGAAGCTATTTTAGTACCTGATGATCTTGATGAGCTCACACATGTTGACGTGGTCTGGCACCAGGAACTTGGTCTTGTCCAGAACAGGAAGCTGCTTCTCTCCTTTATACCTCTCAATGATCACCTTAAACACAAACGCACACACACTTTATTTCTCATCCTGCACTTACCTGTAGTGCATTACTGAGTGGTTATGAGAATCTCTATCCTTCCGTTTTGGCTCTGCATGACATACGAGTCATCTTGAGGCGGGACAGGGAGATGAGGTTGCACGTAATTTATACTCTGTTGTACGCCGGTGTCCTGCACCGCAAAAATAGCAGCTCTAAAAGCTCATAAAGCGTTATATTGGCAAATTTTGACTAGATGCTAAAAGAGAAAGTGACCTGGGGAAACATTCTTACTGAATTACCCATTAAATGTGAATTCTGTTCTAACAAACAAACTCTCAGCCCAAGGGCCAAATGTGGCCGGCAAAGGGGTGCAACGGAGCACCGAAGTCTGACGTCAATATCGGTAGAGGGTGCAAATCCACAGGTTCATGTACTTTTTATTTGCATTGTAATCCCCATAGGGGGATTTTAGATCGCACTCACACAAACTGTGTTTGAAAAATAAACAAATCAACCAGGCCGCTTCACTCATATGGATATGAAGAATCAACTGACTGAGAGAAAACGCTATTGTTACTGCTACTGAATTAGTTACATTTTCGCTAGAATATATGAGTGACTGACTGTTGCAAATGATACAGAGACACCTCCCTGACAATAACGCCGAGACAGCTTGTTTATTTTTGGACCACAACTCTTATATGAAACGATTTTAAGATGACCCCATGTTATTCTCCATAGAGAAATTACTTCCGTAGACCAGGGGAATCGAGGAGACGAGCGAGTGACGTCAGGACTTCGGCGCTCTATATGGCTCGCGAAATTACTATCATTTATTTTATTTTTAATACCTCATTTTTCACCCGGTGTTAATTGCCTAAGCTGTAATCATGGGTGCTACTCTTCTCTCCCTCTGCCAACCTGGGGAGAGCCCCAAACTGGGCACTGATGAGAGCCAGAGGAGAGAACACGCCCACAGTGCCCACAGCAGAAATCGAACCCGGGACCTTCTAGCTGTGAGGCGACAGCGCTACCGATTGCGCCACCCACGGGAAATTATTTTGAGAAGAAAAAAAGACACAAATATTTACTCTGAATTTGTATGGCAGCCATCCTTATGGCACTATGCACACAGAATAACTCTCTCCCCCCTG
Organism: Electrona antarctica; assembly: GCF_951216825.1. NCBI lineage: Eukaryota > Metazoa > Chordata > Actinopteri > Myctophiformes > Myctophidae > Electrona > Electrona antarctica. The sequence goes on from NC_136810.1 coordinate 50,227,205, forward strand.
ACTGATGATACTAATTAAGGCTTTGTGGTTCCATTTGTGTACAGTGGTTCTCAAGCGTTTTTATATCAAGGACCCCCAGAACTCTGAGAGTGTACAAATGGACCTTTACGGGTTCATTTGGTTCCATTTGTACACTCTCAAGAGTCACATACCCTGTACGGGACCATTTGGAACCCACTCAAGGATATTTTGAAACCCACTAGTGTAGCAGAGTGTTTCCAGTGAGCCCACATTATTATTATTGTGTGTGCATAGAGCCTATTACAAATTGGGAGCTGTTTTTCAGAAGCAGGTTGGCCTCCATATGGTAAGAGAGCTCCTCCTCTCTATTGCCGGACGGTGTCAGAGAGCTATTATCAGTCTGTCATAGAACTCCCTCGCCCCCAGGCTCCAATGTGGCCATCTAAAAGGAGTCATATTACAATGATACAGCACATTTGGTCTCTGGTGGTCATAAACAATTAGCATGACTTAGCCATTTTAAAACCATGCAAGGAAAAACAGGAAACAACACACGCAAAGAGAGATCATCCATGGTGGGCACTGAAGCTAAAGACTTGTGGGTTTAGGGTGTGCGTGTGCATGCGTGCATGTGGTTGTGTGTATGTCTGTGTGTCTGTGTGTGTGTGGGATCAATGGGTTCCTCAATTTGAGAGGAAAACTTAATTTGGCCAGCAGATGGGAGGCTGTGCTGATATTCTATCTCCAAGCTTAACAGCTGTAACAAGAGGTTTGTGTGTGTGTGTGTGTGTGTGTGTGTCTGTGTTATCAGATCAACAAACTCACAAAACATCACATTGTGACGCATTCAGAGCTTGGAGATAAATAATGTAGAAGATTCGGAGATTCGGAGTTAAATTGTCGCCAACAGAAAACGGGCTACATCCACACCTCTCCGTTACTCGCAAGTATAGAAGTTGTAACGTCACAACTGCGAAAAGCACCCGAACAAAATAAATCTCTGGTATTGCGTCATAGCTGTAGATCCTACAAAAAAACTGCTCTGAAAAGGGGTGAGGATACAATTCAGTCAGAATCATCAGGAAAGCATTGCCAGTTTCAGTTTGGTGTGCAGGTTCCTCGGTCTCTCCCTGAACTCGTTCTTACTGGTTAAAGGACCACTTCACCACTTTTCAACATCTCTTCATATAATTGGTCCTCACTAATGTTCATGATAAAACACCACAATTTTTTCCTACTCAGTCTGTGTCTCATAGGAGGGCTTTGGGCAGTTCGGACACCCGTCCACCAGTGACATCATCATTAGGCAGATTTTTTTTTAAACAAGATTTGGTTTAAAATATATTTAGATTTGTATTATCGTGAGAACGATGGCTTCAGCTTTTGCATTGCAAATTTTCAGGAAAAGAAAGCCTGCCGTTTCTATTAGCTTGGATTCACCATCCATGATGATGTCACTGGTGGACGGATTTCTGAACTTCCATATTTTCATAACATTTGTCTGCGAGTTTCAACTTACCGGAATCTTGTTGGGATGCTGCTCCCTGATCAGCCTCACATCCTCTATTCTTTGCTCTGTGGACACAGAAAGAACAAAACTGAGCGACGGTTTGATAAACAGAAAAGCTGCCCTGTAGAAAGGCAGACGAGTTAACCAACTGAGTGACAGACAGGTTGACAAACTGAAAAGGACAGATTAGCAGGAAGTAAGGTGGGACAAATTGACAGGCAGGTTTGAACATGCTCTACATTTAGAGTCCTCCCAGGACCGATCTACAGCTCTGCACGTGTAGCATCAATCTAGGTAGGCTTATGCCTACTCTGTTGCACAATAATGGTGTCCACCACAGCAAAATAGAAGACGTACAAGGCAAAGCTCATAGTGGCACGGGACAGTCGTATGAACCCATTTTGGGCGGGAACCCCTTTTGGTGTTAGCATTATGTTATGCTTTAGCTATTGAAAAATAGCAGATCTACAAGCTTGTGGCGCGCTACAAGCTTGTAGGTCTGCTATTTTTGAAAAATCGAAGAACGACTCACATAGAAACATGGCTTTTTCAGAAAACTGTCAGGATGTAGAAGACATTTTTAGAATCTGATCTCAGGTCAAAATGGGTTAAGTATGAATCAGGTTTGACTGAGTTCATCAGAGATATTTCGTAGTGAATAGGGTTTCCTAAATGTTGTCAACTTGTCATTTTCTTTTTTTTTAACCGATTCTTGTGTGAATTACAATCTAATTTAATATACTAATAATACAGTTAAGACACAAGGCAACTGTACAGTACTATAAAGATATTTTTTTATAGTGCCTATGCCACTTAGGGCAGGTATTTGAATATGTAGAAAAGGTGCTCTGGTTTCCAGCCACATGACTCTGACTGACATTCATAATTACTTTAATGACAAAGAACAACTGTGGATTGGGTGGTTCACCTGCCAAAGAAAACATGAGATCTGAGATCTTTGACCTTTCCAGCCAACTGTAATTTTGCCTAAATTACTTTTGCCACAGCAACAGATAACACTACGGTTAGGTGCACTTTGGTCTGGTAAAAGTAAACATAATAAACATCAAAATATTGGCTCTAAATATATCATTACTCGGACATGGACTTGGTAGAGATCGGGTCATTTATTATTTCATAATCCAATGCCATCATAATCAATTAATCATTCACTTTTGCATTGTAAATTAGGCTACAGGTTATTGGAAATGAAAAGTCACTCAAATGGTTTATGACATGCTGCATAATGAATCTTAGAGCCATATTTGCTTAAAGGCGTCTAATGGATGGAAGGAACTTGTGATGCCATCATATTATACAAGTTCAGAGAGAACTTTCTCAATTTAAATTCAATAACCTACTTCCCTGCTGCCGGAGTTAACTCTGTTTATTTAGTGTCTGATGAGTTATGGGCCCATTGTTTAGTTTAGTCACATGATTACATTTAAAATGAGGTCACAACAACCACAGAGCCGGGAAACGCTGTTTCCGCATGCAAATATTCAACTGTCACTCATATCAGCCAATCCCACAAACCATGCGTCACCTACCTACAGTACAAATGTGGAATAAGAATATGGTCACAAAACAGGAACTAGTAGTTACTCAAGAGAGGAATGTCCTGCCTGTGTCAGGCTCTCCATTAATGTAGGGAAACCCCATGGAATGGCCCCACAAAACGTTATCAATTAATTTGTGAAACTACACCTTTTTGAATAATCATTTGCCATTGCACTTAAAAAAAAATCCACTTAAACACTAAACAGACACACAGAAATTATATTTAACCTCAAAATGGAGGATTTTACATCTGGTGTACTACTACTAACTAGAGACAATGCAACCAAACATCTAAAATGTTGGCCAAAAACAAACAAAAGTGATAGTGTGGTGCTCTGTGGTGGTGATTGAGTGTCAGGCAAACAGGTGTTGGTATGTGTCCGCCCCCTGAGGTTATGCGGCATATGTTTGGCTTAGGTATCGCCAATGGTGGAAAAAGTACTCACATGTTTTACTCAAGTCAAAGTATCAAACTGCAATATGGAAATACTCTGTTACAAGTAAAAGTCCAAGTTCAAATAATTGTAGTGGAGTGAAAGTACAATATTTGCCTCTGAGATGTATTGGAGTAGAAGTAAAAGTATTGGAAATTGGATGTACTCCAGTAAAGTACAAATACCTCAAAATTGTACTTAAGTACGGTACTTAAGTAAAGGTACACTTAGTTACTTTTTACAGTTTACACCATCGCCATAGGGGCAGGAAGCCTTCCACCCAGAGGTACAATTACGTGTTTGGTGAATTTAAATAAAATAGACAGACATAGACAAGCAAAAATGCTGACACACTGTCTGTGTGTAAACTAACTTAGCCTTGGATCAAGACTGTCATCGATTTATTTAATCGATTCTTTGACATTTTGTGTGTCATAGATACACAAAAATGTCAGAATCGATAAAAGAAATCCATGTCAGTCTTGGTTAGGTTCAATTAACCAACTATACATTGGGGGCAATGGAAGCCATATAATGTTTTGGTCTGACTCTGTGCGTTCTTTGATCCTAAAGTCCTACAAAGCCAAATGTAAAACGCTACATGTTTTGTCGCTATCTTTTTGTCCCCTCTTCACCTCTGCAAACAGTCCCATCCCCCAATCCTGCAGCCCTCTCTTCTCTCTCTCTGCCTCCCTGCCTGGCTGTCCCGCATTTCGACACCACTTTGTTTTTCTGAACACCACCACCAGTCTGATGCAAATGAAGAACAACAAAGGCCCGATTTTCTTTTACGCAGCAAACTATATTATATTTCGTGAAATTGTATTTAAATAGCTACATGATATAATAGCCTACAAGTTTAACAAAAGTAATAACTGCATGGACAGGGTCATTTCTAATACATTTTCTATCTTAACATTGATATTAAACCTGACACGATCATAGATAGGCCTTGGACAAAGCGAAGTGTACTTATCTAGTATATATATATATATCTCTGTAGATAACAGTAGTGTCACAATGTTTGTTAAAAGGTAAACTAATTAACATTGATCAAAGAGAACAAATTGGTCTGTCAACATTTACGATAGGCTAGTATAGTAGCCTACACACAAAAACAACATACAGATCTGTCTAGCTGGCGGATTATTGATGGAACTTATCTCTATGGCATCATAATCCATGTTATAAAGAAGGAACGCAAGTAAACATGTGATTTACAGTATGTATAAAAACAACACGCTAGTTTAACAACACCTACCAAATGTCCTTCTTTGTTTGAAGGTTTTTTCTGAAGGCATATTGCGTCAAAGTCAACCAGGTTCGCTCCAGCTGAAGAAATCGACGACAGCAGCGGGATTATGAAAACGGTATTAAATAATGTAAGACACAGTGTCACTTATTGTTGGGCTTCTGTGCTATTTTGAACTTAAAATAATACGGAGTTGTTTCAAGTCGTCTGATGTCGCCTCCGTTCGTTCGTTTCCCTTCTTTCTGCTCGTGTGTGCTCTGTTCTTCTGTGTTCTCTCGCCCGAGGACAGACTGGAGCAGCAAAACAAACCAGTCAGCTGACCCGTGACGTCATCCAGCTCCCCCCCCCACCCCCACAGACAGACAGAAAAACAGACAGACAGACAGACAGACAGACAGACAGACAGACAGACAGACAGACAAGATCAATGGTTTTCAACCAGTGGTCTGGGAGTGGGGACCACCAGTGGTCCATGAGGGGGTTCCTTCCAGGTGGTCCCCAGCTCAAACAGACCGCAATTGATATGGTGTCGTCCACACAGTTAACAGTTTTGTATTGAGTTGTGCTTGAAATGTACTGTAATTCTCCAATCTGTTAATACATTCTTCAATCAATCAATCTTTACTGTTGATTGATTGACATTTTTTATACAGTTCAAGGAAGGTCAATACAAAATCTACTAAGGGACTGGTCGTTATTTATGCACCAGGGGGGGCTGGTGCACATGTGATTTCGTTTTTTTTTCTTGACCCCCCCTCCCTCCGGGACTGGAATAATATATATGACCCCCCCCAACCACCATAAACCATATTTTTTAATATTCACACAAACAGTATAGCAGTATTTTGTATGTCACGTCTTCTATGCAAATTAGAAACTCTTGAGTGTAAAATTGCTCTCAAGAGTAAAGTTATTGTTAAAACATCTGCATTAGTTAATTTACAAGAAGTCTAGTCTACACAATTAGAGAATATAGAAGAATTGTTATTTTGATCAACATTTGACTGTTATCTCTCCTACTGGTGCCACACAAATACATCAACAAGCTAAAAGCAATTGGTTTCGATAGCACATCAGTGAGCTGGATGCAATCCTACCTGGAGGGGAGAGAACAGATGGTGAAGGTGAATAGAACACTGAACCCCCCCCACACTGAACCCCCCCCCCCCAGTTCCACGCATACTAGGGCCCTTACTGTTCCTAATATATGTAAACGACATGACATTAGCTTGTGACTGCAACTTGTTCCTGTTCGCAGATGACTCGGCACTGCTATAGTCTCGGAACAAACTGCAGGTTGAAAAGGCCCTCAGCTCTGAACTCGGTAGAATCTGCACCTGGCTCGCTGATAACAAACTATCTTTACACCTGGAAAAAACTGAATCCATTCTCTTTGGATCTAATAGTAATCTCAGCAAGGCAAATGGCTTCTTGGTTAGAGTGGGTGACAGTGTTATCACAAGTAAAGATGAAATTACCTACCTAGGTTCCAACCTGGAGGCCAATCTTTCCGGTGATAAAATGGCCACCAACGTAATCAAAAAAGTCAACCAAAGAACAAGATTCCTTTACAGGATCTCCTCACTGGTCAACAAAAACACCTTGAAGACCTTAACAGGAGCCCTCGTACAAGGTTTCTTTGACTATGCATGCACCTCCTGGTACCACAGCACCTCAAAGGCCCTTAAAACTAGGCTCCAGACTTCCCAAAACAAACTGGTCACTGGTCAGGCTCCTACTTGGCCTCACCCCCCGAACCCACCTCACCCCTGCTCACTTTGACTGGCTGGAATGGCTTAGGGTCGACGACAGAGTACAGCATCTTGCAATGGGTCTGGTCCACAAGATTCGATACACCACCAAGATACCCATGTACCAACTGTCTAGATACTTCCTTAATGTTAACGAAGTCCACACCCACAACACCAGAGGGAGTGCAACGAACCATGTACAACCCAGATTCGGCACAAACAAGGGACTCAATTATTTTCGCTCCTATGCCACCAAAATGTGGAACGCCCTACCAACAGTCATTAAGACATGCAAATCCCTTGACTCCTTCAAAACCGCTCTCAAAGGGCACCTACGGACAGCTGCAATTCGAAACTGGCCCCCGTAAAATCTGAATCCCCCCCCACCGCCCACCCCTTTTTCCCCTCACTGTAGGCCTATATGTTTCTTTTCCCTTTTTACCTCCTTTATGATGAATTCCTGTTCTGTTCTTTGTACGTCTCTAAATGTTTTGATGAATTGAACAAGGTGGACCCTCTTGTAAACAAGTGTAATGCTCAATTGGGTCGTCCACTCACAGTTAACAGTTTTTGTATTGAGTTTGTGCTTGAAATGTACTGTAATTCTGCAAACTGTTAATACATATTTCAATCAATCAATCAATCAATCTCTCCTACTGGTGCCACACCAATACATCATGGATGTATCCATGATGTAGCCTATTGGTTATCCAACGACAACAGTGGTATCCATTGGATATCCTTTTCACTTTTTTTGTTATTGTTTTAAACATATTTGTGGGCGCTAGTAATCTGTGGGAAGTATGTGTCTCTGATATCTTGATAATAATCATATAATAACTAATAATTTGGTCCCCACCCCTATGGGATATTGTCACTGCACATTTGTCCTCTGCATTTACCCATCTTTGGGAGTGAACGCTAGGTTTCATGACATTAATGACATATTTGTCTTTTTTCTTTTAGGTTTTATGACCTAAAAAAAAACTGAACTTTGAACATTCAGTGGATTTTCTGTGATCTGCTGGCAAATCCCATTGACATGTATGGGATTTGCAGGCTGTTACATCACAAACAGCAGGAAAATCAGAGCACTTGTTTGAGCCAGAAAACGCCAGACCACAGAAAATCTACTGAATGTTGTTCAGGTTTTTGGGTGCAATTGAGCTCAGAAAATCTAAAAATAAATTAAGGAAAACTAGAAAAAGTGCCCCTCAGGGCACAGGTCTCCACCAGGGCAGGTCAGGTTGTGGCCTCCTGGTGGCGCTATAATAAGCCAATGTGAAAAGGGTGCCATTTCTTCTTACGCCTTGGATGGCAATTGATGATTTGAGGCATTTTGTTCCAAAAATGTGTTTTTCAAAAATCCACCTGTTGGTGGCGCTATAACAGGCTAATGTGAAAAGTGTGGGATATATTCCTCAGCCTAGTAGGAACGAAAGATTGAAAGGATTGCAAACTTTGAAAGCCAATGTTAGCCAATCAGAATGGAATATGAAATATCAGACAGATCTGTCTTGAGCACATGACTATAGAGATATTGTGTAACGATTTGCGGGATTGGGGCAGCGGTTCATCGTTGCAAAGTTTGGCATCGGCCGGAGATTAGCTGTACACAGACGGACGGACGGACACACACGGACACACACACGGACACACACACACGGACACACACATGGACGGAGTGCAAAACATGTCTCTCCCCATGCCTTCGGCCTGGTGGAGACAATTACAAATACTTTTTCTTTGTGTCACAATCCCGTTTTGCTCAGGGACACTTTGACAGTGGTGGAATAATGTCAAATAATTGTTGTGGAGTAAAACGTACAACATTTGATACTGAATGAGTAAAAGTTAGTTAGTTGCTGCGAGAGTGAGGTCTAGCCAACACCAAAACTCGGGATTCCTGGATCGGTGCCCTCCATAATTTCCTATCCAACATCAGGTTCTTGAGTTCTGCAGTGTTGTCAGCCAAGCTGTCACGCCGCAGCACGTCTACATATGGTGGTGCGCTTCTTTCCCCTCCTGGCTTTGCCCTGGGTTGGCTCCCATAGGGTCAATTTACTTGCCTCAAGTTCTGGGTACCTGACGCAGTGCCCTGCCAGCCTCATCCCTCTCTCTCTGACTTTGTCCGTGACCCGTGGTAGGTCCCCATAGAGGTCCACATTTCTGATGCGGTCCATCCATGTGACACCTATAAGTGCCATTCGTAGCATTCTTGTGTAGACTCCACCCAGGGCTTTTTCCTGTTGTACTGTGAGGGTCCATGTCTCGGCCCCAATCCATACAGCAGTACTGACTCCACAGTAGCTATGAACAGCCGCCTCTTAAGGTCTTCTCCCACTGATTTCCACACTCTTCTGTGGTATCCATAATATTCATAATAATTATGCTATGTCTATGTCAAATGGTCAACTATACATTTCTGTGCTTATAATCATCATGGTTGGTGAGGAGACATGTCCCCAACATGTCTCTGAAAGCAATCACCCCAGAGGCTACCCTGCAGGGGGTAGTGTTTGAGGCTCTGTGAGTTGTGAGAGAAATGTAGCATTCTTTTGTCTTAAAGAACCTTTTGAGATGTACCAAATGCTGTATGTAAAATCAACTGATAAGAATCTGAATCACAATACCACACTCCTCATCCCGTATAAAGTACCATATCAAGCAAAGTAAAAAAAAGAATACCTTGAAATTAGAAATGCAAATGTAGTTAATTAACTTCGACACAGGCAGGGGCCGAGATGTGAACCGCCCCCAATTTCTACAGTTGGCAGGTACTACGTTACCTGCCAACTGTATCAGACCTGGCTCTCAGAAGCTGCTGTTAGATAGAGCAGCTAGTGTATATATTGTCTTCTCTTGAGAGCTATGCAGGTCTGCCTGTGGTGTGCTCTCTCAATGGCAAGGCTGTGCTCCCTGAGTCTGCACATATAGCCACATACTATATTTCCTTATAGTTTTGGTTCAGTTATTGCTAGTGCTCAGCTATTCTGCCACGGTATATTCTGTCTGTTTAGAGCCAAATAACATTTCAATTGGCTCTGGTTTCTGCCTCTGGTTGATTGTTTTGAATGTGTGAGATTAAGATAATTAAGAGATTAAGATAATTAATGTGGTTGCCTCAAAGGCAAACACTGTATGTAAATCATTTAAATTTAGTTTAGTCCAGCTGGCTGAGGGGGCATCTCTTGAGTCTCTATGGAGTGTGTCAGGTTAACTTTATTTTAAGTGATTATACAATATAAAAAATGCACCCTTTTGAATTTGGATAATTAGTGGATATCATTCTAATTCTGTTCTATTTGGGGTTCGTCCCATTTTGTAAAATCTATTTATATAGCATTTATATAGCGCCTTTATCCAAGGCGCTTTACATAGATTGTGCATTACATTCACCCATTCACACACACACATTCATACACCGATTGCGGCGGAAGCCATGCAAGGTACCAACCAGCACATCGGGAGCAATTTGGGGTTCAGTGTCTTGCCCAAGGACACTTCGACATGTAGACAGGAGGAGCCGGGATTCGAACCGCCGACCCATGGATCATTGGACGACCTGCTCTACCTCCTGAGCCACAGTCGTCACACCTCGCAATCAGATTATTAGATTCTTAGTGTCTGTACAAAACCAATCAGGATATAGATGAAGAATGAAGGATTAACACAAACCCAAGCATGAATCTCAAATTGTTTTGACAACTGCCTGCAGTTCTTGTATCCAACCAGGAGGTGGAGAAATATGATCACCTGTTGCTTCAAATCTAACCAGTTCAAGTTTGTCCTTGAATACTGACTGTCATTTTCCTCGATGACACACACACACACACACACACACACACACACACACACACACACACACACACACACACACACACACACACACACACACACACACACACACACACACACACACACACACACACACACACACACACACACACACACACACAGCAGATGGCTGGTAATCTAAACAAATTTACATCTCCCAACTTCCAATCATCTTTTGGCAACAGTCTAAATAATTTATATTCTAATTGTATGTATTTCCATTTGAAAGCAGCAGCAGCCTATGCCGCTTGAAAGCCATACTGTTGTCAGGGTGACATGGACGCACGCACGCACAATATCCCGTATGTAATACAGAGTCCTCCTTTGCTCTCTATATCAAGTATACAGTGACATCCGCAGTGTTATTTTTAGGTTACATTTGTACACTCTCAGGGAGGTGAAATTAGCACTGAGGAGGATTGACTGTATACTGTGGGAATGGCTAATCTTATGGTGTGCGATCATTCACACAGGACCTCCTGATGTGCTATATTTTTAGTCGGTCCACGCTGTGAAGGCTGCCCTGCGGACTTCCACCTGAAACCCCCCCCCGCTGGTGTGTGTGTATGTGTGTGTTGCACCGTTGCACGTGCTGGCACCCAACCAGGTGTGCATAAGGCAGATATGAAGTCAGTGAGGGGCATTACCCCCCCCCCCCCCCCCCCCCCACACACACACACACACACACACACACACACACACACACACACACACACACACACACACACACACACACACACACACACACACACACACACACACACACACACACACAAGCTGATGAGTATTTGTCTCAGCATGGAGGAGGCCCCAAGCCTGAGTGCATGTGTACGTCTGTGTGTGTCTGTGTGTGTGTGTGTGTGTGTGTGTGTGTGTGTGTGTGTGTGTGTGTGTGTGTTAACCATCCTCCCATCTCTCTCAAATCAAAGACAGCTGTAGAGACTGATAAGACATGAAAGTGGGGGTTTCGTGTGTGTGTGTGTGTGTGTGTGTGTGTGTGTGTGTGTGTGTGTGTGTGTGTCCATCTGCCTCAGTGAGTGCACATGTACAAGCAAGGGAGGGCCCCCTCAATCAAATATTTGCAGTCAATATTTAGGCCCTGCTCCTTCCATTGGCGTTGCATCAACTTGCGTGTGTCACCACCAGCCCACTACACTCATTACCACCAGGGAAGGTGTGTTGTAGTTTTATTGTTTTCAACAGGGAACCCCCACAGAACAGACAAGCCCATACACCTTCAGCCATGGGCCCTGCTAAGCTGCTAATCCACACAATATTAAATGTTGACATTGTGTAGCAAAAATCAATCCGTTATATGGTGGAACAATGCTACTCTGATCAATACGCTTGTGTGAATTAGGAGGGGTTAATGTCTCTGTACCGAGGTAGGCTTCTTACCATGATCATACTTTTCAAAAAAAGGTTACCAATTCATCAAAACTGCACAAGCTTGTCAATACAGCAGAAGTTACAGCTCCTTCGAAGGCTAACTATAAGATAATAGATAAAGGTGTATTGTAAAGTGGAAAGGCCATATTGTTTTGGCACAACTACACTGCATTTTGTCACTTGTCTCATTGTAAAAGTGCACAGTTTTGAACAGTCATGAAATTAATCAAAAAACACATGTGGGAACAAAGGCCAGTGATTTCGCTAATCGCTACTCCACTCAATCACACTCACACAAAGGATGGATTGAAGAGAAGATTGAAAACGGTTAAAACACTGCTCAGTGAGTAGAATTGTGCATCTTCATAATAATGATAATAAAAGGCCAGATTCAAATAATTTTGCGATTCAACGATTTGTGTTTTTTACAAGTCCCTAAAAAATCTTTGTCGACTATCGTTTTTTCACTGATGAAAACGAAATAAAAACTAGACTAAAATGTTAGGGAGGCACTCGTGGAGAAGACATCCAGTAGAACTAAAGGACAAGTCATTTTACGTTTGGTTGAGCTCTGAAAATTGAAGATCTACAAATAAAATAAAAAACTGCTGTCAAAATCTACAATATTGTTATGGTTTCTACAGTATCTCGGATGTCAAATACGGAAGTCACTCCACGCAACACACGTGGAGCATTTAACAAAATAGCAAACTTACTTTTAATGTAATGAAAAATTGGCATTCAAAAATCAAAACTTATTACTATTATATTGTACAAAATGCTAAAATTACATACTTGACAATAAGCTGATTGCATATACAAGGTTTATGTTGCTGTATATAGTGTTTCTCTCAATGTTATACATGAACAAAATCGTATTGTATGTTACTGTACAGTGTTGCCTAAATCAGTGGTTCTCAAAGTGGGGTCTAACATCTGTCAAACATTGACATGACAATGTTTGAGAACCACTGGCCTAAATCATTGAAATGTGTGTGTGTGTGTGTGTGTGTGTGTGTGTGTGTGTGTGTGTGTGTGTGTGTGTGTGTGTGTGTGTGTGTGTGTGTGTGTGTGTGTGTGTTTGTGTGTGTGTGTGTGTGTGTGTGTGTGTGTGTGTGTGTGTGTGTGTGTGCGTGTGTGTGTGTGTGTGAGAGTGTGTGTTTAGTCTGTGTTTAGTCTCCTCTCAGTGAGTGAGCATTGCAACAGGAAACACTCAGGATTGTGCCCTTTTCTGGATTACATTGGCCGCAGCGTTGCCTAGACAACAGCAATTAGAAGAGACTGGGTTACCAAGCAGGCAGTAGTTATGTCTCCTTAGCAACCAAGGTTGAAGGAAACAGTTTGAGGTTCATCTGATACGTAGCATATGAAATGGCGTGTAACATCTATGCTATTTAACCCATTTTGGGCGGGAACCCCTTTTGGTATTAGCATTGTTAAGCTTTAGCTATTGAAAAATAGCAGATCTACAAGCTCATAGCGCGGCACTCGGTGCCACGCTATGAGCTTGTAGATCTGCTATTTTTGAAAAATCTAAGAACGACTGACATAGAAACATAGCTTTTTCAGAAAACTGTCAGGATGTAGAAGACATTTTTAGAATTTGATCTCAGATCAGAATGGGTTAAGCCACATTTCCCGAAGCATGTTTGACTAATGTATTTTGTGTGTCTGTGTGTTTCCATGGGGACAATGAGGATCCATGGCATCGTCGAACCCATTTCGGCGTCTTTCTTATACAGGTCAGCAAAAATTATGAACAGTGGGGCGTTCGACGAAGCAAAATGACTAAAAGGTCCCTGTTAAATTAATACTTTTGTTCAGAGGATGACTTTTAACCCATTACTTTCTTGGGGGGGATGGAAACTTGAATAGACGAGGAGTGGGGATAAATGCAAAGAAAGCAATACGGTCATCCTAATTTTAAGGACAATTAGTAAAAAATAAAGAAAAAGAAAACATCTTTCCCCAATCAGAGAATCAGCATTGACCTCTGCAAAGTATGTGCGGTAGACTAGACACCCTTTCATATTATAAGTTCTTAAAAGCATAATTGAATCCTCTTCACTCTTAAAAAAAATTGCATCTCATTTTTAATTAAAATTCAATTATTTGAGGCGAGGATCAGTTGTACAACTTAGCAGTCATTACAAGCCCATGGAAGACAGAAACACTGTCATTCCATACTGTACCGTGTAGGCCTCTCTCTGCCTGCTGTGTGCTTCCTGCAATTAGTTGATTAGCGCAGCATGATGCGGTAATGCAAAGTCACACAAACATGACAATATAACCGTAATGATTGTGATATAACGCGGCCTCTGTGAACCGTGATTCCGTGAACGACAAGATACACACTTCCACTGTGCCAGGTCGTAACCAAAATGTTCACACGACACAATATGTCCCTTTGCTCTCTGGGGGCTCATCACCATCACCGTTTGAATCTCGCTCTACCCTCACTGCATACAACACTTTCTCTCCCCTCTTCTTCTTCACAAACCCGGCCAATGCTCCGTCCGTCGTACGGCGGTGTTGTGCGCCAAAAATAACACACACACTTCCCCCAGCCCCACGTACAGTATGTAACCAGAGGCTAGGTGAACAGTTAATCCCCCGCACCTGTTCACCGCATCACCATAAGCCGTCACAGCTGCCCGTGTGTTCATGTATTAGATATTTTGCTTATTTGTGGATTTGTGTGTGTTAGCCGCTTTATACGTTTTGTATGTGTGCGTGTGTGTATTTGTGAAGTGTGTGTGTGTATTTATGAAGTAATTGGTTGTGGTGTGTGTGTACAACTGTACAGTGGTAAATATCTACATTGAGCTGATGCGATGGACTGTACTCTTCAGAACAGAACCAACTGCATTAGATTTAACATCAAAATGCAATACTGCCAAGTGCCAATACTACCAAGTACCGACTACTATGTATGTACACTGTACATGTACAGTTTGAGGCTAAAGCTGCTGCAGGAATCCCACATAGCCGCCCGTACACCAAATCCAAATTTGAAAAATTCCCTGTGGAAACAGGCCAGTCTTATAAAACATGAGACATTATTCTAAAACGAAGTCGGGCTTAAAGGACAACTTTATTTTTTTTTCAACCAAGGTTCATGTTTTAGGTTGTTCTTAGAGAAAGTAAAAGATGAGTGTTTATTTATTTTTTTCATTTGCTGCTTTCTTTCGTTTTAGGGATTTTAGCTGTTTTTGACAAGGGGCGGGGGCATTCGAACATGATCCTAAATATGTATTTTTAAAAAGATTTTTATAGCGATTTATTTTTTAATTATTTACTATAGTCCTACTAGACCCTGAGAAATTACATCCGGCCACAAAAGATCACAGGATCTGAATGTGAAGGTAGCCTACTGGGGGGAAGCCACACTGTGTCATAGGCTCAATATGTCAGTTTGACACATTCAATGGATGGCCGGATGTAATTTCTTGGGGTCTAGTAGGACTATAGTAAATAATTAAAAAAATAAATCACTATAACATTTTATAAAGAAATACATATTTAGCCCCATGCTCTAATGCCCCAACCCCCCTGTCAAAACAGCTAAAATCCCTAAAACAAAAGAAAGCAGCAAATGAAAAAGAAAAAAATGACTCACCTTTTACTTTCTCCAATAACCTAAAACATGAACCTTGGTTGAAAAAAACTAAAGTTGTCCTTTAAACGAAGGTCTGCTCATTAACAATCTAGATAGCCAGCACCAACTGCCACCTGTTAGTCAAGAACTAATAATATTTAAAATCTGTAAATAAATCACTCAATCAAGTGTGTTTGTTTTGTGTGCATGTGTCAGATCCTACAACCCTTTTTGCCAAGTAAGCCACTATTGAAACGCAATCACATTCATAATCAAAAACTCAAAATAGGCATCTTCTAGATATCAACAATTATGCCATTGTCTCAGCAAAACAATATCGGTTTAAATTGTCCTCATTTCCCCCACTGCAGGGCTTTAGCACATGCACATTCATGCAGAGCATGGACAAATGTTCTTAACCCATTTTGACCTGAGATCAGATTCTAAAAATGTCTTCTACATCCTGACAGTTTTCTGAAAAAGCTATGTTTCTATGTCAGTCGTTCTTCGATTTTTCAAAAATAGAAGACCTACAAATAGCTAAAGCATAACATAATGCTAACACCAAAAGGGGTTCCCGCCCAAAATGGGTTAAGGGAACATTCCAAAATATCGGAAATACTAGACTTTTAAGGATGATTAAAAACTGGACAGTGTATAACATTTATACAATTTTATTGACACAACATAACCATATAATAAGATGTAAAAAATAATAATATAATACAATAATAATAATACAAATCTATATGTAAAAATGATTATTTAAAATATTTAAAAAAATGTATCGTCATCTGTATTGTCCCCTTTCTGGCTCTTTTAGAGATAGTAGGCTTTTGTATATGCAAGTGTGATTATGAGTGGATGGAAGGGGGGGGGGGGGGGAGGGGAACTAAAATAAAACAAAATGTCTTTGGACCCTCCTGAGCGGTCCGTCCCACTAGCAGCAGCTTCCACCTATATCCCTACATCAATCACTCCCGCCACCTCTCCATTTACACCTCCACCAGCCTCTGTCCCCTACAGGGCCCTCTTTGTTCCTGAGGAGGAGGAGAGGACGGGGGGTGGGGTGGACGATACAGAGGTGATGCGGGGGATGCGAGAGGGAGAGGTGCAATTACTGCCTTCTCAGCCAGGGAGAGAGACAGAGAGCAGAGCCACTACTGTTTGACAGAAGGGGGGGAGAGGGGTTAGGCGTGACATTTTCCCTCTGATGCGTCCTGGAGGCCAGAGAGAAAAGTTTGCTCCGCTGCCCGTTTCGTTTGTCGGAGAGGAAGGGAGAGTGACGCACGTCGTCTAATCCTCAAAGGCCGGTTCATACTGGCATAGTGTCTGAACGTCTGCAGGCTACGTGCACGCTCTCTAGAACCGCGAGACCTTCCTTCCCGCTTAGTTCAAACGCACACGTGCCTCATGTGGAAGTTGACGACGTACTCGGCGTTGGTGCGCTGGACGGAGATGGCGAAGGGCTCGAAGGGATGGAAGGTGAACGCCACCAGGCGACGCACCGCGTGATTCACCGGTCGGCCCAACAGGCCCGCCTGGATCTTGAACTTCAGCAGGCCCGAGTCCCGTGCGTAGAACCTAGACGAGAGGGATCAGAAACGGTGTTGATTTTGACAAGCAAATTTAGATTCAGTCATAGTCGTAGTAATGTTTAGTGTTTTAGTCGACTAAATATAAGATTTTAGTCGACTAAATCTACAGTTGATTTAGTTTTGGTGTAACACCTTACAGTGGCCAGTCACAGCTTTTAGAGTTGCATGGTGGCAGAATGAACATTTTCTCTCTCATTGCATGTGCATCGCCCTACTGACCTATTCCGTAACGGGTCTCATGGTCGCAGCCTACGTATTTCCTGTAGGCTGTTCCTGGAAAAGTGACTGATGTTAGTCTGCCTCAAACGTTACTCTTTTACCTGCTTTTTACTAACACTAACATTACAAAGATGCCCAGAACATCGGGATGAACCCGTGTAGTTTATGGCTGCTCCAACAGTAGTGGCAACATAAAAAAACGGAATGTCAAAATATCTACCGCGGTGGCTGAGACCAGATCCATATAGTAATGGTTGAGACAAAGCAGTGAAAGGTCCTGAAAGATACATAACGTCAGTCTTACCCAATACCCAATCTTTCTGTTTTAGGAACACAAGGCTGCTGTACTTTATACCTCATACTTTAATGCTTAGTATGAGGTATAAAAAGCAGGTAAAAGAGTAACGTTTGAGGCAGACTAACATCAGTCACTTTTCCATTCACAGTAGTAGAAGCTTGGTGCGGGGAAACCGCAGATGTGTCATCTCCGCCTACAGGAAATACGTAGGCTGCGACCATGAGACCCGTTACGGAATCGGTCAATAGAACACATAATGGACCAGCCTTCGCTGCCTCGGACCCTAATGTTGAGAAGTAGTGTTCATGCCTTCAACAAGAGGCTGAACAAACACCTCCTCGGTATGCAACCGTAATCCCATGAAGCTCAAGGACTTTTAATCATCCAATATTCAGTTTATATACACCGGTAGCTACAGATCAGTGATAAGGTTATTTGAATATTTTTCTTAAAGCCTGATCTGCCAAAGCTCGATAAAAAAAAGAAGATAATATATATAAAATAAAATAAAACACTGTATATGCCAGTGGTTCTCAAAGTGGGCTCTGGGAGCCCTCAGTGGTCCTTGAGAGGGTTACCCAGCAAAATGATTGATAGGGACCAAATGCACCCTTAATTGGGCTGCAACTCTAATGGAAGCAATTTGGTTTCATTCGTAGTCGTATGCAGTCAGAGTTATGGTGGTCTGGTGGCATATCAAGTATCACCACCTAGCGGGGAAGGAGCTTCAGTCAGACTGTAGTACCTTATGGGGTGGTCGCCGCAGGTCTTGGGCCTCTCCATCACAGAAACCCACTTGTCATCGTAGCTGAAGAGCGAGAGGTCCAGGTAAGGGCTGCTGCTGTAGGACTGAGCGCTGATGGGCAGCTGGCCCAACAGCCGACGCACAGCCTCCGTGTGTCCACCATATTTAGCGTTCACAATGGTGTCTTTAAACCTGCACATCGTGGACAAGGAGACCAGATTCTATGAAATGTCGTCCAAATCCTGACAGTTTTCTGAAAAACGTTATCAGTGGTGCACTGGTGCTTTTTCATGTCAAGGACGTTTAGATCATATCACCCACCATTTTGAATTATATGAAAAACAGTTAAAATCCATCTTGATCTTTGATCAAAATGCACAATTTTTTTTACACGTGAACTCTGGACCTGTACATTTTTTTGGCTTTTATGAGCCAATGAAAATTGCAGTTTTATGAAAATTCTTCTTCTGCCCCTAATAGTATACATGTTTATGAAACTTTACAGTATGGTAGAGGGTCATGCCAGATAGCACTGAAACAGAGTGGCCAAAGAGGGGAGCTATAGCAATTGTAAGAAAATGAAACCTTTAAACAGGCATAACTCAAGCCTTGTTTGGCCATGGCACTTGTTTCCACATGTGCCTTGACTCTTGGATCCGCCATTTTGAGCAGTTTGAAAAACGCTTAAACCTTTGAGCAATTCGCGTGAAACGTTCTACACACAATCTATAGACCATTATCTGAAATCCCAGTTGAAGAAAAGTTTGTACGTGAAGATTTGTAAAATAAATATAGCTGCAAGCAGCGATAACGAGCACTTTGAACAGGCATACGTAACTCATGCCTCGTTTGGCCAAAACAAAAGCCGTGGAACTTGTTTCCACATGTGCCTTGACTCATGCGGAACACATCTGTCATTTTGTACGTGAAGAAATGTGTGTAAAATAATATATAGCAAGCAGCGATAAGAGCGGGCGGGGGCTAAGGAATTCAGCAATAAGAAAAAGACTATATGCAATATGCACCATAAGTGGGTCTGTTTGGGGTACGAACTGCTGCAATACTTAAGTGACAATGCTGAGCAGCCTAAAACCGATCACTATAGAGCAGGGGTTCTCAACCCGTGGGTCGCGACCCCTCGGGGGGGTCGCCAAATTATTTTGGAGGGTCCCCAAATTATTAAAAAAAAAAAAAAAAAAAGATTGTTTTAAAAAAAAAAAATCACGATTTTTCAAAAATAGCAGACCTACAAGCTCGTAGCGCGCCACTCGGTGGCGCGCTATGAGCTTGTAGATCTGCTATTTTTAAATAGCTAAATTATAACAATGCTTAAAACACCAAAAGGGGTTCCCGCCCAAAATGGTTTAAGGTTATTGTAGCAGTCAATTTATATTGGGGGTCGGGAGGGGGCGGGGCGGGGGTCCCGAGACGTTGCCAAAGCATTTTCGGGGGTCCCCGGCCAAAAACGTTGAGAACCCCTGCTATAGAGCACCGAAGTCCTGACGTCACTGCCCTCTACTATCAATATAGGGCGCCAGTCCCATGGTTCGTGTATTTTTTTATAAGCATTGTAATATCCATAGGGGGATTTTAGATCGCCTCATATAAGAACTGTGTTTGAAAAATAAACCGATCACCCCGGCCTTTTCACTCATATGGATATGAAGCATCGACTGAAGGTGGAAATGTACAAATATACCCAAAGAGTAACAAAATAAGCGTTAGAAACGAGCCAAACAACCCAGAGACTACATTTCCGGGTAGGCTGCTTCTGCCCGCAGCCCGTCGCACAACAGAAACTGAACGTTAATTACGTTTATTTTATTGATAAAATAATGTATCGTGGTTAGTACGAGTCGAGTCACCACCAGCTGAGCTTACGTCAACGAGGAATCTCAGGAACGCAATATGTTGACAGCTGGGCGTGACGTATATGCTCAGCGACATTGCATTCATATGTAGTTTCAAGGCTTTCGCGGTCACATTAATTCCATTTTCTCTAGAAACTGGCTGTATCAAATATGAATGGACATCATTAACGACGCACAGCCACTCCCCTGACAGAAACGCCGGGGTGGTCGGTTTATTTTTCAAACACAGTTCTTATATGAAGCGACATAAAATCGCCCTGGCCTATGGAGATTTCAATACAAATAAAAAAATACACGAACCTGTGTGTTGGTGCCCTCTACTGAAAGTGACGTCAGAATTCTGTGCTCTATAACTATAACTGCAGCCAGGCAGCCTGCACCTACATGGGTGTGATTTTTCTTATTGCTTGGCCCTGTCTTATCGCTGCTTGCAGCTATATTTTTACATTCGTTTTCATTCTTGAAATCTTTCTCAATAAAAAATTGTGAAAAATTTAAAAAGCGTGGAAGTGTAATGGCAATTTTAGAATGCCAACTTACTTTGTCGTACATTCATTATTGTGTATTTATCTTCCTTCCATTAAGTCTCTTTGCTCACCAATGTGCTCAGTCTAATTCATGCAGCTGTCAATCTGACAGCTGAAGGCTCCAAGCCCCACTGGCAAAGGTGTTACTATGACCTATTTTGGGTGTTGTTCTCAGATTAGGTTGTTTCCTGCTTGCTGAACTCCAACCATGAAAGGAGATGTTGAATAAACCACCTGTTACTGACTGTCTATTTGCTACTGTAAATGGGATTTTGCTGGTAAATAAAGGGGAGTGAATTCATGGAGGAAGGGAACTGGGTGAGAACGGAGACGCAGTCATGTTGCCATTCTGCTGTACTGAGGACGGACTGACAAGCTTGAATAAAGAATGATGACGATGCCTGAATCTTGACGCTGTGTCCTGCTTCCGATGCTTTCTGCTGCTTACGAATAGTGAGACCAAAAACTCCCGTTACAGAAGGCTTCAAACACACGCACGTGCGCAAGCACATGCACACGCATGCACGCACACACACCCATCTGTACCTTCTCTGGACCTGTCGTGCGTAGTTGTTGGACGAAGCGGAGCAGGGGAACTGGACGGCCTGGCTGTGGAGTGTGGCGTTCCTGAACAGGTCACAGAAATTCTCAAACAGCTCCAGCAGCTGGTCAGAGGTATTCTCAAAAACGGCCAGCACCTCCGTAGACACCATGTTGTACACAACGAAGAATGAAGGCTGGAGAAATTGAAAGAGAGAGAGAAAGTGTTAGTCAGGGAATATTATTAGAATAATGTAAAATCTGGGAATACATTTCTTACCAAGAATTTCCTTTACCAATGTGTTTGTAAGGGTGTCTAGTTGTCTACTAACATATCCCACATTGGTTTCTATTCAACCACCGTAGGGGGATTTTTGACAGCTGCTGAAAGTTGGGGTACATCAACAACCATTATAAGTCAAAATGTTCTAAATTTCATTATGCTTTAAGTAGCATGTGACGTGTCAAACTAGGGTGTTTCATGATTCTGAACCCATTCCAAGCATTCGTTTTTCATAAAAAAAACACTCCTTTGGCTAAATTCGGCCATAGCCACTTGCTGACCTCATCACATTGTGATGTCGGCTATGGCCGTTTTTAGCCCAAGGAGTGTTTTTCGTGCAAATCTAATGCTTGGAATGGATTCAGAATCATGAAAAACCCCTAGTTTGACATGGCACATGCTACTTAAAGCATAATGAAATGTAGAACACAGCAGCTGTAGAAACCAATGTGGGATATGTTAGTAGACACCTTTACAAACACAAGAAAATTGTGAAGAAAATTCATGGTAAGAAATGTATTCCCAGATTGTATTAATATCCTCTGACTATGTGTACAGACTTTCTGCAAAATATTGTCATTAGCAGTAACCACAAAGAGATCGTTGCTGTTAGGCATAAACCTTGTATCTCCATAATTAAACTTCTTATGTTTTTACAAAAATGAATGCCCAATTTTGTCATACTAAGTAAGTAAGCCTTGCTGAGCCAAGAGTCCCATGGGGCAGGAGCCCATCTCCTGTTTCTGTAGCATGAGGCAGCTTGATGTACAAGTACATCCCCTGGACATGACGCTAGCAGGGACTTATCCCCAATAAAACCCTTGATGCTGAGTGCCAAGCAGGGAGGCACTGGGTCCCATTTTTCAGAGTCTTTAGTATGACCCGACCGGGTATCGTCCCCGACCTTCCAATCTCAGGGCGGACACTCCAACCACAAGGCCACTGAGATGGTCTTTGTCATACTAAAGGCCCAAGGGTCACACAAAACCAGTCGTCCTAAGCTCACAACATGGCGCGATGCTACGTGTTGATCAGCTGATCTCGAGACACCCTCCTTGTGAAACTCCTCACTGTCAGGTGAAAAGAAATGGCTGGTGACTGTGTGTGCATCGGAGGAGACACATGGTTGTCTATTCTACTTTGCAACCTCCCCAGAACAAACAGTAGGGGTTGACAGTGACAGGGACTACACACGTGGTGGAGGGGAATCACAATGACTAAATAGTGAAAAGAAGTGGAGGGAAGAAGTGTTGTGTTGAGCGTGTGTTCCAACCTGTGAGGGGTCCGTTACCCTGAGCGTGACCACATCTTCACTGGTATATTTAATGAAGAGGTGGTGTTCATCTAGCAACTGCATCTTCCACATCCTCAGACTCCTCAACTGATCAAAGAACTGAAAGAACCTAAAACACACAGACACACACACCTATGAAACATCTCAAAAATTAAGAAATCGCACTCACAAAAAAGGTTTTCCGTTTATAAACGGCTCGTTCATTTATTATGCTTATATCTATATATATACATTTGGGTCAGTTGAGCGCACATTTGTGGACATCCCTCTGTGGACGTTGAGCGCACATTTTTTTGGACAAGGAATGTGACCTATTGACCACTGCATCCGACGCTGATTGGGGTCGGATTCAGGCCATGCAGTGCATGGCCTGAATGCATGTTGGGTTACTTACAGGTGCATGATGGGAAGCCGAGATTTTAGTGTAACACCAATGTTTTTTTATTTTTTTTATTCTTTATTTACCCAGGGAAGTAGCTGAGCACAGGTGCTCATTTTCAGCCCCACACACACACACACACACACACACACGAGCTGACCAGTACAACCACAGTCTTATACTGTTGGCCACTAAGCAGCTCCAGGGGGAGCAGTTGGGGGTTCAGTGCCTTGCTCAAGGGCACTTCAGCGGTGTTGGGTGAGTGATGACAATCACTTCCCCACCCAGATTTTTCCTGCCCGTCCGGGGAATCGAACCGGCAACCTTACGGCAACAAGGGTGCTCCTCTAACCCTTAGGCCACCGCTGCCCCGAAATTGCGTTAGACTTGAGCGCGCCGAAGGAGTGCAGAAATTGTAGTTCATTGCGTTTCCATCACAGCACTGACAGCAGTTGATTTAGTTTTTATAATCTGTTGATTTTAGCAGTAGCTCATTCTCTCCGCTAGAATGACAGATATTACGTTTTCGCCCGAGTTAAGCTACACCCTCATGAGAGGGTCATACAAACATGTACCCGCCCTAGTCTGTCCACACATGATCCACACACGGATGATGATGAAGAAAGAAGGGAGCTATGACTGATAAACATGTCAGTCGAAACAAGTTCCTCTCTTATCAAAAATACTACATTTATACGGTATTTACAACAGTTAAATTGAAGTCAAACTAGATAAAGTGCCCCTTGGGGCACAGGTCTCCACCAGGGCAGGTCAGGTTATGGCCTCCTGGCGGCGCTATAATAGGCCAAAGTGAAAAGGGTGGCATTTATTGTTACGCTTTGGATGGCAATTGGATGATTTGAGGCATTTTGTTCCAAAAATGCGTTTTGCAAAAATCCACCGCTATAACAGGCCAATGTGAAAAGGGTGGGATATATTCCTCAGACTAGTAGGAAAGTGCGTGAAAGATTTCACATAAATTGCATATGTGTGTTTTGGTGGTTTTCTGTGGAATGTGGACTCTTGTGGAATCCTATTATAGTGGGAAAAAAGTAACTTTTGTTTTAAGATGACTAACAGCCACAAATTCAGGATTTAATTTATGCTGGTACAAAAGTATAAAAATAAAGGCAGAAAACCCCCCCCCCACAATATATATATATATTAAAAAAAATGAAAACCAAATGTAAAAACAAAAGTTTACTTTCTATTGCAATTGAAGCAATAAATAATTTAGTTTGTATTTTAATGTGACGTTTGAAGAAACAAAATAACTAAAACTAGAAATGGATCATGACTGCAACATCCAATCCACCCCGAATTGGGAACTGCAAGTCGAGGGGCCTCTAAATCGCACCTCGAAAGAGAATTCACTTCTGCCCATACAGCCACAAATGAAATGCAACCGCGGCAACGTACCCCAGCTTCCACACGTCCAGATGGCTGCAAGACATGGCTTACAGTACACAGCCCTGGCTAGGCAACCCAGCCTGTTAGAGATATGCACTCAGCGGCGCACCCACCCTCTTCTAGTTTCTTCTGAATAATTGGGAGGAAGAATAGCAAACCGTTTGCAAGTGGAGGTGTTACCATCCCACTAAGCGTCTTCCAGGAGTGGAAGAGCAGTCCAATTAACCCATTCAGGCCTGACGTCGAAATTTAAAAAAAAAAGGTATTCTAAATCATGACAATTTTCGGAAAGATTTGAGGCACATTTTAACGATTTTTCAAAAATAGCAGACCTACAAGTTCATAGCGGTGGCGCGCTATGAGCTTGTAGATCTGCTATTTTTCAATAGCTAAATTATAACAATGTTTAAAACACCAAAACGGGTTCCCACCCCAAAATGGGTTAATGGTTAATGTGGTTAAACGCTAACGTGACATGGATGCGTTCCAGGTCTCAATGGGTTAAATGATATATATTCGGTGCACGACGACTGACACAGGTTCAGAAACACATCAGCCAGTGAGTTGCCCTGGAGATCTGCCCCAAGATTATTTTTCATCCCAGCTCTCGGAAATGTAATAACACTAGTCCTTACCCGTTCTGAATATATGAACAGCAAATGATGTTCAGTGTGGGTAATCTATCTAATAATAGATAGATTAGACGCGATTAGGCCCGCAATAGACCCGCTGTCTATTGCGAGCAAAATAGACAGCGGGCGAAACAACTCAAGTTACGCGGAAAAGTGTGTCCCAGCATTAATCTGTGTCCGGACCAACATGCATTTCACTGGTGACCCGGAAGCCGTCCCAACATGCATTCTAAGGAAGTACTCGGACTGACTGACTGACAGACAGCGACGAGCAAAATAGACAGCGGGCGAGCGATCGCTAAATTATTAGATAGATGTACCCTATGGTCCCTGTTCTGTTCTGGGAGAAACAGAATTCTTAATTCTTCTGTCACCGTCAGTGTTTTGACCTTATTTTGTTGACCCACGGGGCCCAGGACATGAACCGGATGAAAACAAAAGGCGTAGTGGTGGGCGATAATCTTTTCTTTCACCCGGAAAATACATTTTGTGAACGCGATCATCGGTTCCTTAGTTATGGGCAGTTGAATATAGGTTGTTTTGACCAAAAGCGCAATCCGGGTAAAGAATCTGACATAAATGTATTTTCCTAAATCTGATAACATTGAGGCGGATGTTTTCACCACCGGTTTATTTCCGGTTGCATCCGTCTCCTGGCAACCGAGAATCGTTCATACGTTGGCGAAGAGCGCCCTCTAGCATAATGTCTGAAAACACGCAATTGACGTCCTGGGACGTCCATGGCAGTTGAAGTGCTGGATTTGGAATGACGCACAGAGACGTCCATGGCAGTCAATGATTTAACCAAAGGATAAAATGGTCAAAACCTATGGAGTATTTCTGGTCCCCTGGGGAGGGGGACATTGCTTTTATAAGCTTCACTCTGCTGATGGCGGTTTAGATGGCTATGATGAGCGTCTTGCTCAGGGACACATACTTGCTGACTGGGCCAGCCACTGAACCGTTGACCGCCTGAGTCCCCGATAGGCCTCTCTACCCACTCATGTATGTTCACCTGCTAAAGTGCTTATAGGCCGCTTATAGGCCAGTCAATCTGTCAGTGACAGCCATAGCTGACGTATTCACAAATGTGCTGAGG
Organism: Electrona antarctica; assembly: GCF_951216825.1. NCBI lineage: Eukaryota > Metazoa > Chordata > Actinopteri > Myctophiformes > Myctophidae > Electrona > Electrona antarctica. The sequence continues at coordinate 50,253,392 of NC_136810.1, forward strand.
TCATCACATTTGGGCAAGTGGCTATGGCCGAATGTAGCCCAAGGAGTGTTTTCCGTGCAAAACTAATGCTTGGAATGGGTTCAGAATCATGAAAACCAACATAGTTTGACATTTCACATGCTACTTAAAGCATAATTCAAATTTGAAATGTTTGCCAATGGTACCCCAACGTTCAACCCCTGAATTTACCATGATCCACAATTTATAGAACAATTTTTAATATGTTATTTGGATGACCCGAAGGATCATAACAAACCTTGAATGATTACTATTGCAATTTCTTTTGCATAAGGGGAAAATTTGAATAATTCCAGAATTAATATATGTCAAAACTGTTCCTGTGTGTGTGGGGACGAAAGGGAGAATGTTTAGGGTGACAGGCCTAAACATTCTGTAAAGATGCAAAACGATATACTATACATCTGATTGACTTTTATACCACTTAAATGGTATAAAAGATTGGTTTATCCTGATCAGGTAAATTGCCGATCACCGATCGAGTCATTTGGAGTGAAAATCGGCCAAATCACCGATCGGTGGCCGTTCGGTTGGAGCATCTCAATACATTTATTGAGAGTTAATCTTCGGTGAACAAATAAAACAAGATAGAGAAAATAACCTCCTCTTCGCCATGGCACTGCCATCCTGCTCAGCCCTCTTCCACAGATAGACCAGCAGTCTGTGTTTGAGTGAATTGATGGTTTTGTCCGTGTAGAGGCGGGGTAGACCAGGCTGACCCTCTTGCTGAGCCTCCGTGTAAACGGCAGAGAGTGTCAGGAGGTCGTCTTCGTAACAGAAGCGACCGATAGTTCTCACGTCCAGGAATGTCCCCTCTGGAGTCACCTGCAGGTGGGGGGGGGGAGGGGATGAGGACAAAGACATGTATGAAGACAAAAAGGCATTGTTTAGTCAAGGTTACTTTGTTTGTTACATCTTGTGTAGGAGTAGAGAAGGTCGTTTTCTGGTTTCCAGACATTGTAGCAATAATAATAATAATAATAATAATAATATTGTTCACCTCAAAAATGCAAATAAACACATGATAATATATAGCAGTTGAATTACATTTTATCAAGCTGAGGCATGATCATCATCACACTCAATCTGCAGTGGTTTTCAACCATTTCCATGTCAAGGTTCATGATTTATGCAGCATTTGAGCCACGGACCACCATTTGATGAGATTTAGCCCCTCAGACCCAAAACAAAAAGAATATTTTGTTGCCATTGGATAAGACTTTGTCCACACTTCCGTGCTGTATTGATGTGGTACCATAAGAGAGATAACAGGCAAACGTTGACCAAAATAGCAATTCTTCTGCAATTGTGAAGACTTCTTTTAAATTAAGTAATGCAGATTATGAACCCCCTCACAGACTACTGGTGGTCCCTGGGCACGACATACTGATTCACGACATACTGATTCACGACATACTGATTCACGACATACTGATTCCTACACGGGTTGTGCTTATAACCACGCCCCCGGGCAAGTTACGTTTACTGAGGTTAGGTCTAGGTATAGTTTTACTGAGGTTAACCCATTTTGGGCGGGAACCCCTTTTGGTGTTAGCATTATGTTATGCTTTAGCTATTGAAAAATAGCAGATCTACAAGCTCATAGCGCGCCACCAAGTGGCGCGCTACGAGCTTGTAGATCTGCTATTTTTGAAAAATCGAAGAACGACATAGAAACATAGCTTTTTCAGAAAACTGTCAGGATGTAGAAGACATTTTTAGAATCTGATATCAGGTCAAAATGGGTTAAGGTTAGGTTTAGGCTGTCAATCACAGCAGGCTTTGGACTGCTCTAACGCCTTGATAAAAGCACGACTAATGTCACCGTCCAGTCACCTGAAAGACGTGTATGGTCTGCTGCTGGACCGACAGCACCGCCAGGATGTTCCTGTACAGGTAGAGGCCCTGGTTGTGGGAGAGGATGACCTTGTCACACTTGAAGGACCTGGTGTCACACAGGCGTCCCGTGTGAAGGTCGATGATGTGGAGGGAGTAGTCCTCCAGAGGAGACCGCGGGTTGGGAGTCACCGACTCATTGTTGCGGTAAACCTGGTTTAAGAGACGGAACGCATTCATTCATACCAGTTCATGTTGGACAGATTGCCTAGCCATGTGCTGTTCATTTATGTAACCTTGGAATTGTCAAATGCTCACTGCCAAAGACTTAAAACAATGAATTATTTGTTGATCTTTTGTTTACAGTTCGAGTTCCGTGAGACCAAACATCAAACTATAATTCACTCAATGTCTGTCTGAATGAAGCCTGCACCAATCGCTCACACTTTTCACACAGGCATTGACCATAATATTATGGAGGCTTAACGAAGCCCTTTTCCCCCCATTGAACAAATTATAAATTAACAATTACTTGATTAGTGAATTAAAATGTCCCCATCTACTTTCATGGGAAAACGCGCAACCTCACACCTCGGCCCCCTATTGACACCTGCATCACAGGCCACTGTTCTCAGTGTTACCCCACTTCATGCTTCCTCTGCTACCGCCGCAACACAACAAACAGTGGCCTACTGTATACAATTTTGCGCCTGCCCCACCACTGAGACTGCCGACCTGCACACACACACGGTGACGCCCCCATTTCATCTGCTGCTCTCAGTGGACTCCCCACATGTTGCTCATGAAGGACACACTGATGGGAGGCATACTATGGTCCGACGGAGTATTGGTTCGACATGCGTCCGCACCTCGGACTAGCGCCTGCTCCCGTGCTTGCGGTTATGGTTAGGTTAGGGTTTGAGGTGGGTTGTCGTGTTTCGGACCAATGACTAGTCGGACCAAACACATGCACTCCACACTGATGACTTCCTCCACCGTGACCACACTACTATCTTACATGTGCGTTCGCTTTTCCCAGTGCGTGGGTCCCTGTGTCCCACTCACGCAGCGCAATGGCTTAAAAATGACTGCCCAGTGCCCAACTCAAACAAAGCCCAGGGCTGTGCGCTCGCTTTTCCCTGTGCGTGTGTGTGTACTGTGCGTGTGTGTGCGTGCGTGCGTAGCATACTTAGCCACTTCCTTTGCCAATGCAAACGTTACTACTACTAAGTGCATTCCCTTGACAATTTGTCATCACTGCTTTGCCACTGTCTGCAGGTACGTCTGTTGTGGTGTGTGTGTGTGTGCATGGGTGTCACAGGGTATCTGAAGCGTGGGGAGCCCGCGCGCCGAATTTGGTGTTCCATTTTTAACGTTAATGCTAAAATGATGTCCATACTAGCTCTAGACAGCGCCAATGTTCCCATCGCGCTCAACGGACGATCAGAAAAGACCTCCGAGAACATCGCTGATCTGTTCAACACCATGGACAGCACTTTAGTTACAGAGAAAAAAGCCATCAAAGACGCAGCCTAACAGAGGCTAATGGGTATTGAGAAAGTTTTGCAATGCGGGAGGGGACCTGGCAACCGTGCGACTCAATGAATGAGAAACAGCCAGGCAATGTTACAGCGATACTAAGGGCTTAGGACACAAAACTATTCTGTTCTACAGTATAACATTAAAGATGGAGTGCTACAATTTTTGTATTTTTCCATGTGTCTATGAGGTGACAGTACTTCATTAGACACCCTGGAGTTGTTTTTATGTGCAATGGTGTATTAACTTTGTATTTAGGGTTTCTTCCTGGAGGCTAAACCCTTGACAGTCAAACGGGCCAATGAAATAAACAGTAATATAGTGACACCACACTATCAGCCCCTCCCCTAACCCCTCCCCCTTTATCATACAACTACAGCTGTGGGTGCGGCTTCAGTTCAGGTGGATCACCTCCCATCACCACCCACCAGGCAAACCAGGCATACTTAATGAACTGGTGGGCGTGTCCACATAAAAGCATGATTTTAACAAATACTTTTTTTTGGAAAAAGTTCTTCCCCCTTATATTGTAATAATACCTGATGATCATGTTTTAGGGTGGGAAAAAATCGTGGCACTCCATCTTTAAGACGCATAAACCACAAATTGACCCATTAGTAAATTGTTAACCATAACTAAATTGAAGGTGAAGACCAGTGTCCAGACTCCATACCTCAAAAAAGTACGGTGGAGGCTCTTCTGGGACATATGCAGCTGACCCAACAATGACATAGCGGCAGTCATCCGTGAAAAGACTACACTCCCGATTTAGGTGCTCCCCATTAGAGGCCACATTAGTGACATGGAGTAAGGAGAAGAAGCGCTCAAACAGGCGGCCCCGGATGTTGAGGGAGCGCTGGTCGTTGGCCGTGGAGAGTGTCTCACCCTCCTGCCCTCTCAGTAGGTCCTGGGCTGCCTGGCAGCCCTGGTACTCATAGATCTGGGGGAGAAAGATTGACGTCAGGAGGCAGTATGAGATGCTAGTTATGGCTAAAACACTTACAAATGACTTCCACAGAGGTGTGGAGGTTTGTTCACCACATATGCCGTACTGCAAATTAGAATTGACAATTTACTGCCTCCTGCTGTTCAGCCGGGGCGCCTGATGGAGGGGAAAGGGACTGGTTGGAATAACGTGTTCTTTCCATGCGCTACGACGTCCTACCGAGGAAACTCCCCCCCCCGGTCAGGAGGGAGAAGCGGCCTGCTCACTCCTCATGCATTAAAAGGAAGCATGAGCTCAGTTCAGGCCCTCCCCAGGTTGGCAGAGGGAGAGCAGGATTACAGTTTAGGCAATTGGCCCCGGGTGGAAAGAAATGGGTTACAAAATCGTGGGATACAACTTTAGAATTTTTTTTTTTTTTTAAAAGGCATTTTACAGTAGCAAACACAGTGAAAGATTAAAGCAGAAAGATTTGGCAACATCTTGATGTGTTGGATTTGAATCTGTACAACTAAATCCATGACTTATACAAGGATGACGCCAATCAATGAAGTTTTGCTTTTCTATTTTTTGTACCTTATTCTTATTGTATTTTGTGTAAACACTGTATTTGTTACTATTGGTCGTTGTCTCTGTTAAATGCAGAGCGTTATCTGTTTTTATTACATGGCTTGGTTGAATGCTTGATTCTGATTGGTCAATCGCTTAATTCAGCGGTGAGTTATCTCATGATAATGACCGCTCCGCTGTATAATGACCGCTGCCTAATCAAACCCTCTGAGCACCACCAGCTGCGCGGCTGCGCCCGCTTGATTTACTGCCGTTTCCAACATAACAGCCATGTAAACACACACACTACTGACACACAATGTAATTTACAGCTAAACATTGCTCTTAAAAATGTTTTTGAAAACATTTGAGCGAGAAATAGACGAAGCAGCTGGACCCGAAAATGGATTCTATTTGATCAACTCACTTCCTTGTTTTCCGACAGTGCTTCAGCCCTGCAGCTGGGCAGACTCAGCCAGCGCAAAGTTATGGAATACTTTTTTTGTTGTGTTTTGGATCAATGGATTAATTTATGTTAGTTAGCCATGTAATAAGCGGGATAATATCTGGCTAGGTGGTCATTGTCGGGATATAATTCACCTTCAGGGAGTGTAACCACCTCGGCTTCGCCTCGGTGGTTAAACTCCCTGTCGGTGAATTATCTCCCGACAATGACCACCTAGCCAGATATTATCCCTTACTTATTGCGAACGCAGTGAGCACTAACTATAGAAGCTGGCCTAAACTGTCTGTGTGTGTGTGTGTGTGTGTGTGTCACGCTGTAACACCACTGGCCCGCCACCAGAGGGCGCAGCTGTATCACACACAAACAACACACACACACACACACACAGACACACGCACACACAAAACTTAAAAAAAACATAACTTTAAAAAAAACGTAAAGAAAACAACAAAAAACACACGCACGCACATACACACACACACTAAAAAAAGAACTTAAAAAAATACTTAACTTAAAAAAACTTTACTTAAAAAATAAAATAAAAATAAAAAATATAACTTAAAAAAAACCTTAAAAAGTACGTAATTTATTCTAATTGTTGTTATTGCAATTTACGAGCTGCGTTCGCTTCCCGCGTTTGCGCGTCTTACTTGTTGTATACATTTGTGTGTGGACCCCTGGAAGACTATCGATCACTTTGTGGAAGCTAATGGGGATCCGAATAAAGAATAAAGAAAGAATAAAGAATCAATCACACATTGACGTTCACGTTGAATGAATGAGGCATAAATAATAGAGCTTTCAGGAACTATATCTGATACTACTGTATATATTTTACAGGTGGAAAAAAAAAATCAGGTGTGTGTCCTCTTACCTCTAAAGAGGTCTGGTCAGAGGAGAAGGCAATAAAGCAGCGTCCGTCTGGAGAGAACTTTCGGAGGAAGCATGGCGGCTTCTCCACGTTGACCACAGTGAAGTTAGGGAAGAGGTTCTGGTGGAAGCAGCGCACGCGGTACCAGTGGGCTCCGGCCCGGCCAGAGCAGATCCTGCGCCGCTCCAGACGATGGACCACGTTCTGATTCTGGATCCGTCTGGGCTTTAAGGTCTGGGTGTCCTCATCCATAATCCTGATTAGATGATGATGATGATAATACATTATAATAATGATAATCATTATTATTATTATTATATAAACGCCATGCCATCCAGGTGGCCAGTGTACTGTACCATACTGTACTGTAGCACGTTGTACTGTACTGTACTGTACCAATTTAGGCATTTAGCAGACGCTCTTAATCCAGAGCGATTTACATTAAGCAAGAAGAAAAAGCATGGCAATACATCATATACATACAAAGTAGTTATCATGAATCATACGTAAACTAAGAACGTAACAGTGGAATATCTATAAAATGATGTCTGGACAGGCATGCAGTAGGTATTGTCCATGGAGAGATTTGTGCAAACAGTGTGGTTTGGTAGGAGAAGGCGGACAAAGGCGAACGGATAAACGGGCGCAGAGCTTTCAATTAGTGTGGCAAGATATGAAACATGGAACTGATAACACAGAATACTGCAGGGCAGTGAGAAATAAAACAGTTTTATCAAATGGTTTTAATTATGGAAAGACTTTTTTAAAACGTTAAGTGATGTATCAAGACTGGGCTACTCAGGCAGGTCCAGAGTCGAGGAGGAGCAATGATAGCAATAAGACAACCAGCATGTTTCTGCCTGAGGTCATCAGTGTGCACTGTAGTCACAATTTGCTATTTTTTGGGCACTGGCCTACTTGGAACGATGCAAAGTGGAAATGCATGCCCCACCCAGTTATTATGCCTGTGTCCCTTTTATGCCCATATATGGAGTTCTTTGTCAGGCATGCCAAAATATGGAGTCTTGGCAGATGTCAGAATAGGCCAGCTCCGGCCCAGGCGGTGGCGTAACCGTCTGGGCACCCGACTGACTGGTAATCCAGTCGCAGTGTGCCGCGGGTTCGACTCCCGAGCCCGACACGGCCTTTACTGCATGTCTTCCCCCATCTCTCTCCCGTTTCCTGTCAGCCTACTGTCTGTCCCTTCAAAAAACCAATAAAAGGCGTAAGCCGCAAAAAAAAATTCTTTAAAAAAATAAAAATAAAAGAATAGGCCAGCTCCATGTATGGAGATATAGGGGTGATCAGGTGCAGAGTCCGGGCAGAGGCCTTTTTTGGCGGTTCTGGACAACCGTGGGTCCGACTGACTGACACCGGGCACTGCACTCCGTGTGGGGGTGTGGAACGCGCGTGTCGAATTTGAAGTCGGTGGGGCGAACGGTTCTCGGGTTACGTGGTACAGACAGAGACAAAATCTATCTATCTATAAATGCACCATTTATAGATAGATTTTTCAAAGTGTTCGAACTTCGAGTTTGGAAGTGCTCGTTGGAAATGACTCAATGGCCCTGTGTACCACCTGTTCTGAATTTGCACAGAATGCAGGAGGCAGCAGTTATTGAAAACAAGCGATTCCAAACTCCAACACAGAAAAATAAATGTATTGACAGAAAGTAGCTCATAACATGTCTACGGTGTTTTTTTTATGAAACAAACACTTTGCAGATTGAAAGAGGATAATTCAAGCTCTGTAAAGCTGCAATGTTGGTGAGTTTAAGCCCAGGACACTGACTGTCTGACCCATCATGAGACCAAACGACTTTTGTATCCTTGTTCACTGGAGACGTGCAAGCTTAGCAAGACCAACCATTACTTAGTTGGAATGCTTGGCTTGACACATCACCGCTGAGTCAGTGCACCCTAACAATGTTTTAGTATGTCTGTGTCTAGCCGAAAGGGCATAGCGGTTTGCTTCACTGACAATTAATAAGCCACACGCGCGCGCGCACACACATCTCACACACACACACACACACACAAAACTGCGAGCAAAAGTTTACGTACGTCGAACGTACTAACAGATAATCATAGCAGCATGCACGTCCAATTAAACTGCATACTCACTTGTTGGTTTACGCAGCTGGTCTGTCTGTCATCCAGTGATTGTAGATCTCCAAAGTTGAACTGATGCTGTTAGCATTGTCGCTAGTTTTTAGCCAGTTTACACAGACAGTCAGTCAGTCAGTCAATGGAAAATGTCATGTTCGCTCTCCTTATTCTTTAGACTACAAAGGCACAACCGTCCGAATACATAATATACATATATATTTTTTAATAACCAACAGAGTTTAATAAAATCTTCCTAAAAGCTCTTAAACACTGTTTTGTGTCAGCAGTGCACTGTGGTAAACATTAAACCGCAGAAGAAGAGATTACTGAACTCTGGTGCTGAATTCTAAGTAGCGTATTGGCTTTCTTTTCCAACAGCGCCACTACAGCCTATTTAGGTTGGAAAGGGTAGTGCATGTTCAGATTCGACCGTCAGTTCAGTGGTGGAAAAAGTACTTACATTATTTACTTATTTAAGTAAACGTATAACTAACTGTAATATAAACTGCAATATAGAAAAATACTGTTACATTCAAAATGTACTTGAGTAAAATTAAAGTAGGCCTACAAAGGTATTTGGATCAAAATATACTTAAAGTACAGTTTTCAAAAGTAAAAGTACTCATTGTGCAGAATGTCCGATTTCAATCGTGACACATTGTGAGCTTGTAGATCTGCTATTTTCAAATGGCCAAAATGTATAGGGCTGAAGTGTAATGTATGTTTTGTAATAATAATCAAAAGAGATGTAACCCCCCCCCCCCCCCCCCCCCCCCCCCCCCACCTGGTCCTTGGTCTGTCTGGGGGTCTACTCCTTACAAACCTAAGCTACAAAGAAATCAAATAACACAAATAACTAACTATAGGCCTATACAGAACTGAATTGGTCATTGTCATATATAGAGCAGTCTTTCTCAAGGCTTCCAGCGACAGTTTACTGAAACGAGTCTCTTCCAAAAGCTTTCAAAGACAGATAATGAGATAAAGTATTGGTTTTGGGTGAGAGGACAGAGGATGCGATTCTCTGCTGAAAAAGCTGACAGTCCTCACCAGCAATGTTTGTTCCACCCCTTTTCCCCTCACTGTATATGTTTCTTTTCCCTTTTTTACCTCCTTTATGATGAATTCCTGTTCTGTTCTTTTTGGCTATTTAGAAGTGTCTATTTGTAGGACGTCTCTAAATGTTTTGATGATTTGAACATGGTGGACCCTCTTGTAAACAAGTGTAATGCTTTATTGGGTCGTCCACTCACGTCTTTGTATTGAGTTGTGCTTGAAATGTACTGTAATTCTGCAAACTGTTAATAAATGTTTCAATCAATCAATCAATGTGAGTGAGCAGATTGGGTCCACAGTTTCCACTTCATTTTGTGTGCAGTGGGTGCATATACGTCTGTCTTCTCTGGGGAAACATGCAGGTCTGCCTATAGCTATGACGGCCTTTCTCGATCGCTCTCCCTCTCTCGCTCTCTCTTTCAAGATGAACAAGATTTCCACACAACAAAGTGATACACTATATACGCAAAAAGATATTACAATATATAGCCTTTGTACGAACTTTTGTGTTGAACAAGAGTAGAAAGTATAGACTCTGCTCACTTTCGTCTGGAGAAAGTACATCTTATACAAGAGCGAGGAACTAAATTATTTAAATAGCTGCCAATTCTTCTAACAGAAAGGTTAAAAAATACTTCAAGGTGCCTCTCTGTCTCTGCTGTACTTTTCTAAAAGCTGAAGAGAGGGTCTCTGGTCGAGTACAATATGAGGTATATTAGAGAGAGAATAACAGAAGAAAACTGGAGGAGAGGATATATTTTATTTATTTATTAGTATTCCTGCCTGGGAAGCATACGAAACACACACGCACGCACGCACGCACGCACGAACAAACCACCAGTAAGACGCGACCTCGCTAAAGGGCGAGAAGCGACCTCGCCCTAAAGGGCGAGAAGCGCTGAAACAACAGTGCTTCTTAATACGGCACAGTTGAGAAGCAGCTAGTTAAACTATTAATCTGGTGTCAGTGAGGTCAGATGTAGAGTTGCTGGCCGGCTATACATGCAGATCTATAGTATGTCAAACCATGTATGGCTATCCAGGGTTTGATAAGGTCAGTGTTGTGATCTTCATACATGGAGATCCAGGTGAAGACAGTTAGCTCCACATATGGAGATCCATGTGTTGTACCAAACTTGGTTCATTTGCAAATGTGACTCGTGTCGCGGCAACCACACTGGTTATCATGAGACACAATATATGGCCATATATTGACATTCTCGTATATGGGCTTAATATTGATGACATCAGGGATCTCCATATATGGGCATAACAGGGATTGTATTAGGGCATCGTCTGGGAATGCCCATATATGGACCTTTTATTTTTTCCCCTTGTTTTATTGACGTTTTCAGGCCTGATAGAACAGAGCTTCTTAATATGGCGGCACAGTTGAGACGCACGAGTGACAGATGTCAGATCGACATATTGATGATGTCATATCGACATATGGCGACAGCCATATATGGAGTGTGTCATGAGGCGTGATGTGGCGTGACGTGTCACGACTCGAGGCGTGACCATATATGGAGGCGTGAAGTGACAAGACACGACTGACGGGAATGTAGTTCATAGTAACTGCGACCTATGGACGCAAAAACAACATGTGCAATTTACAATTTAGGCATAAAGCAGACGCTCTTAATCCAGAATAATTCACAGTACACATGCACAGTTGTACACACACACACACACACACACACACACACACACACACACACACACACACACACACACACACACACACACACACACACACACACACACACACACACACACACACACACACACTTGAAGAGCACAGGCTTAATCAGGCATACCGTATTTGAAATGGAAAATGCCATTAGATTTTGAAGTAGCTAGGTAATTTCAGTTCCTTTCCTCCATTCTTTCCTTAATTTTCCTTTTTTTGCAACACCGGCCTATTGTGCTGGCTTTTAAGGAAAATTACAACATTTAAATTTGACTCTTCAGGTCAGACTAATTGCACAAACGAACACCCATTAGCAGAGTCTTGTGACCGCCCACTGCCAGTGCTGTGCCTCGTTCCCAGCCATCATCACAATAGTTTTTTGTTTGTCTTATTTCTAATTATTTGTTCGGCCCAAACAATTTTGTTTATTGTCATGATTTGTCACCATCCGAGTTGGCTTTGTTCGAGGCTTACAGGTCTTTCCGGGCATGAAAGGGGGCGGATATACCAATAAACCTCTCAGCCATATAGCTGAGAGAGTTTGAGGGGTCAGAAAACAGCGCTCAAGCGCTATTCATGCAGCCTGGAGAGTGACAAGCTGGAGTGTGAAATACATTGTTTTCAACGAGGGTGGCACAACTATCAGCAATTTTAGGCATGTGTGCAACATGACAACTGTTTTAAAGTATTGCACAGTGACAACGAAAGTCTCTGTAATGTTTATGTTGTACTATTACTAAAAAACTAGATCTAAAATAAAGGAATTTAAGATCATTCAAGCTGGGCTGTTGCCTTAGTCCAGTGCATTCTGCCAAATTCCAGTCCAGGACTTGTCACTCTTCGCTATGCTCTTCGCCTATAGAGCGTCGCAGTCCCGCCCCCTACCATGGACCAGGAAATGAATCCCAATGCATTTTTCCCATAGACATTTCTTAAAGTATTTATTTAAAGACGGTTACGCCGCGGACAAAGCCAACTCGAGTCGTGACAACTCCTGACAACACAAACAATATTTTGGACCAAACAAATAATTACAAAGAAGAAAAACAACAAAAAAAGTGTTGTAACCTGCCGTTTTTTTCTTCTTTCTAATTATTTGTTCGGCCCAAAAAATTGTGTGTGTTGTCATGATTTGTCACGACTCGAGTTGGCTTTGTCCGCGGCGTAACCGTCTTTAAATAAATACTTTAAGAAATGTCTATGAGGAAAATGAACGGAGAATAATTTCCTGGTCCAGGGTAGAGGGCGGGACTGCGACGCTCTATAGAAGTCTATACAGTATGTAGGGGCTTCATGGGGCCATTGGACTGGCCCCATGAAGTGAACGGAGTTGTCGTACGTAACTCTGTCGTATTTCAATGGCTCTGGGTCTTACCTGCCCAGCGTGCTGCCTGTGTCACGGCAGGAGTCTCTTCATGGTTTTTATACTATGTACAGCATAGTATAGCATATATGTATAGTTTATATGTATAGTGTCATTATATAGATATGTTCTAGTTATAGTTTATATGTATAGTGTCATTATATAGATATGTTCTAGTCACGTTCTTAGCTTACGCATGTTTCGCGATAAATGCATTTTACATATGTGATGTATTCCCATGCTTTTTGTTCTTGCTTAATGTAAGTCGCTCTGGATTAAGAGCGTCTGCTAAATGCCTAAATTGTAAATTGTAAATTGTAAATTGTAGACAGCTGGTGGATGGAAATGAGGACAGAAAACCGGTAACGCTTTGTCCATACCCACGCTGCATTTCCCTCTATCCAACTCTCCACCTCCGAACAAAGGTCAATCAGAATACAAAATACAGAAGAGTACACAAAATACAAAATGACATATAATTAAATTAATAACTACGGAAATACTAATGTGGCTGGCCAAAAGAACACGATGACCTGCACCTTGCTCCCCATAATGTCACATAATTAAATGATGATTTCCCTGTGATGGAGCCTGTTCTTAAGATCCAAAAAATGCATTATGAAACGAACGAGAAATGTTCACATGCAGCACCTTGGTCTCGCAAGACTGCTAATGGGCGTTCGTTGTGTGCAATTTGTCTGACCGTCAAGTTTAAATGTTGTAATTTTCCATAAAAGCCCATAGAGCCCTATTGTGAACCTGGACATGTTGAGTACACCATGGTTTTATGTTAGAAATGTTGAGTATGGGTTCCCAGCATTTAGAAACTGCCGGATGCTATAAACTTGCATATGTTGAGCAATTTTCATAATTGGCATAATATGTGACCATACCATTAACAACCTATAGAAGGCAAAATATTCAAAATGTCATCATGCTTTATGTAGCATGTGACGAGTCAAACTAGGGGGTTTTCATGGTGCTGAATCCATTCCAAGCATTAGTTTTGAAAAAAAAAAAAAAAAACAATCATTGGGCTAAAAACGTCAGCACATTTATAAATGTAAAATAAGTGAAATTACGTACTTCAAAATATAATGGAATTTCCATTTCAAATATGCCTGATTAAGCCTGTGCTTCAAGTGTGTGTGTGTGTGTGTGTGTGTGTGTGTGTGTGTGTGTGTGTGTGTGTGTGTGTGTGTGTGTGTGTGCGTGCGTACGTGCGTGCGTGCGTGCGTGCGTGCGTGCGTGCGTGCGTTTCGTATGCTTCATAGCAGGAATACTTCTAAATAAATAAAATATAGCCTATCCTCTCCTCCAGTTTTCTCCTTCATTCTCTCTAATAAACCTCATATTGAGCTCGACCAGAGACCCTCGCTTCAGCTTTTAGAAAAGTGCAACAGAGACCGAGAGGCAGGGCTGGAGGATTTCAAGTACCTTTTAGCCTTTCTGTTAGAAGAATTGGCAGCTATTTAAATCCATTTAGTTCCTCGCTCTTGTGTAAGATGTACTTTCTCTAGACAAAAGTGAGCAGAGTCTATAGTTTCTATTCTTGTTCAACATAAAAATTCATACAAAATGACCATTTTTATGTAGGCTATAGCCTATATTGTAAGGTAACAGGTCAGGTCGCCCCAATTCCATCTCGCCCCAGATTCTTTCCGCCGACCTCACGCCGACAGCTCGGTGCGGCGGTTCTTGTATTCTTTATTTTGTTTTACTGAGAATAAGGTTAGAAATAAGTTTAGGGTTAGTCATAGTTTTACTGGGGTTAAGTTTAGGAATAGGGTTTGGTTTAGGCATCGTTTTACTGAGGTTGAGGTTAGGAATAAGGTTAGGTTTAACCGTTTAAGCATAATTTACTTAGATTACTTTAGGAATACCAGGCCGCGCTGTTCCGCCGGCTGTACGCCCGGGGCGAGTTGGTAAAGGGGCGAGCAGTCTCGTATTCTATTGTAATTGCGTATAGATAGTGTATCGCTTCATTTTGTTGTGTGGAAATCTTGTTAATCTGTAAGAGAGAGAGAGAGCGAGAGAGGGAGAGCGATCAAGAAAGGCCGTCATAGGCAGACCTATGTCTCCCCAGAGAAGACAGACTATGCACCCACTGCACACAAAATGAAGTGGAAACTGAGCTACATTTCCTAACCGTCTGTCCACTGTATACCAAGACATCAGAGACACATACTTCCCACTGATTACAATCACACAAGGACAGTTTGAAAACATGACTAATAGTAATAGTAATAACAAAAAAACTCCCATATCTGCTCGGTGAAGTACAACAATGTACAAGATTTGTGAGCTGCTGTGACAGAAGGATATCAAATGGAACACAACCACCCTAAAGACTACTAATTCCACAGACAAAGAGAGAGAGAGAGATAGAGTATAGTAGTAGATGGAGAGTACTGTGGTTATGGTGACATTGGAACAGTAAATTATAGATTTTGATGGAGAGAGAACGTTTCTGAAGAGGACTTTGATTATGATACATAGTTGAGACAAAGGGCAATCAATCAAGACTTTGGAAAAGGTTATTCCAAATTTAAACAGCAAATAAATCCATTACTTTATAATTTTCTCTGGGTCTTTCACAAAGACAGTTGTATTTGACATTTGAAGAAAGCTTTTAATTTACACATCCAGCCTTCACAAATATAGGCCTAGAACATTTTAACACGGAATGTCTTGATTGTCTTCACTCTTCAGCTGAACCTTTCATGTCTTTATAAAAGTGGATGTTCTCTACTTTTTGTAAGAAATTACAGTGATAACAAATCCATTATCGCAAGCCAGTTTTCTTTGTGCCCTCTTCGTTGCGTGCATGAGTGACATAGAATATGTCATGTGTGTGTGTGTGTGTGTGTGTGTGTGTGTGTGTGTGTGTGTGTGTGTGTGTGTGTGTGTGTGTGTGTGTGTGTGTGTGTGTGTGTGTGTGTGTGTGTGTGTGTGTGTGTGTGTGTGTGTGACGATGACGCGCTGAGGGCGAGAATCGTGCTGAAACAACAGAGCAATAGTTAAGAAGTGAAAAACTATTATTCACTAAGAAAGACCAAGCATCAGACATATGAACCTTTTAGCCTCTTAAACCCCAGGGGGGTCCAGGAGGGAAAATCAAAAATATCGGAGTTGGAACCTAAGACCTTGACCAGCCCCATTTACCCGCTGAGAGCTGTTCATGAGGTGGGGTACATGGTATGGTACGTAAAGTATGGTCGTTTATGGGCACGTTGCATGCCAAGCATGGAACGTGCAGCACAAACGGCCACGGCATGGAAAGACATGGGGAAGCCAGCATGGTCATCTAAGGTCATTGCCACACGCAAGTGTGCGGCGTGCGGCTTAGATGGCCAGGGGCGGGGGATGCCATTAACGGTGCCGGTATGATCACGCAAGCGTGAAGTGCATGTGTGGGTTAGGTGGTCAGGGCGTGAATGACATGTGGGGCGCCGGTGTGACCATCCAGGGGCATCACTATACACGCGAACGTGTAGCATGCGGCTTGGATTGTCAGGTCGGGGGGGGAGGATGCCATTAGAGGTGCCGGCACGAACATCTAAGGTCATCACTACACGCAAGCGTGTAGCGTGCGGCTTAGATGGTCGGGGCATGAATGACACGGGGGTGCGGGCTTGGTCATCTAAGGTCATCATGCGGTGTGCGGCTTAGATGGTCAAGAGCACAGGACGTGGGCGGCAGTGGGATTAAGGGGTTTGAGGGGGCGTAGACCCAGATACTTTGGCTTAGGGGTCGAGGCGAGAGCCTGTGCGATGGTGTAGAAACCCACTCTGGAACCTGCAGAGAAGATATAGGAGTAGAAGAGAAAACGGAGGGAGGGAGGGTTACTGGAAACTATAGCACGCTGCCATTTTTTATTTCTTATTAAAGGTATATTCAGTGATTTGACTTAATTCAAATATCACTTATTTTTTCTTTTTTTCTGGATAATCCTCCCTACTATAGAGTGTGCTGACCATATAAGGAGTTCCTCCCTGTCCCCAGTGAGCCCCTGGGTTCAAAAAACCCTAGTTTCAGTTTTGGTGGCGGGTGGCAAAACCTTCATCCAATCAGGATGAGAGGGGCCTTCCTCCAATCATGATCGAGTGGGGGCGAGCCTTGGTGCACATGCTGTTGGCCTGTTGCACTTCCCCCCACTGTAGAGCGTGCATGTGCACATTTTGTTACCGGGGCGGACTGGGTGGTTTTCCAAATCACCCAAATCACTGAATGCTCCTTTAAATGATTTTTTTTGTGGCTTTTGCCTTTATTTTATATATTTTATGGAGGGACAGACAGTAGGCTGACAGGAAATGGGGAGAGAGATGGGGGAAAGACATGCAGTAAAGGCCGTCGGGATCGGGAGTCGAAACCCGCGGCACACTGCCAGACTGGATTACCAGTCAAGGTGCCTGGACCACTGAGCCATGGCCCACGCACGCTGCCATTTTTTAAACTTGCGTTTAAATACCCCCGGTGATAGGTGAGTGGTCGGCCTGGTTGGAGGTGGGTGAGTGGTCGGCCTGGTTGGAGGTGGGTGAGTGGTTGGCATGGGCGGCAAGGGTGGAGTTGACAGTGGCAGGTGGGTTGTGCTTGGTTGTCTTCTGCTTGGCCAAACCTCCGTGTGGTCAGATGTAGAGTTGCTGCCCGGCTCCATATATGCAGATCTATAGGTGATGATCCAGTCTTCTCCATGTATGGCTATCCAGGGTTTGATGAGGTCAGTGTTGTGATCTTCGTGTATATGGAGACGGCCATATATGGAGCGTGTCACGAGACTGACTGACATGAAATGAAGGTTTTCATATTAAACTGCTACCTATGGTCGCAATTAACATATATATGTTTTGTTTTATAGCTGTCTGACAAGCTGTATTATGCTGATCCATTGTAAAATGGAGATTCCAAAGATACAATCTCTCTCAGTGCTCTGTATCATTTCTCTGTTTCTCTTTTTCTGAATTTCATCTGTGTGTGTATGTGCATGTGTGCGCGTGTGTGTGTGCGTCTTAAGGATGCTATTATACAGCTTGGCTACAAATGTAAACTACTTGTGTTCATATTTGGAAAGCCTCGGTAATGTCCATAAATCAGTCGTGAGGGGCCTGCAGATTGCAGGCATGCCCAAGCCGAGAGCTAAGGCATCGGCAAAATTCTGTTCAGTGTCTGCAATAATTGGTAGTCGCCATATATGAAGAAGGCAATGCTTTCTGTACCCGTGATCTGTATCCTGAAGCACTTGTTGTCATATGGCACACACACGGCACTGTGCTGTGTGTGTGTGTGTGTGTGTGTGTGTGTGTGTGTGTGTGTGTGTGTGTGTGTGTGTGTGTGTGTGTGTGTGTGTGTGTGTGTGTGTGTGTGTGTGTGTGTGTGTGTGTGTGTGCGTGTGTGTGTGTGCGTGTGTGTGGGTGTGTGTGCATCTGTGCGAGTGTTGCGTGAGTGTATGCCTGCGTGCGGTGAATGGAACTGGAAATGGTGGGATGCATGGGGCTTGTGTTATGCATGCAAGTGTACATGCGTATGTGCACAATCACACGCACAATCACATTGAAAGAAAGAAAGAAAAGAAAATCAATTATCCATTTATTTTTCTTACATACAGTAAACAACAGCTAGGAAATTGACTTTTCACAATTACAGCCATTCTGGTTATGAGAAACCTGTCCCTGCAGATTTGTTGCTATGTATTCTGTTTTGTTTTTTGTTTTTGCATTTCTGCTTTAACAGTAACAGTAAGTAACAGTATAGCAACCAGAGATACAGGAAAAGCAGGAGAGCTGGAGGGGATGACACTCAGCATCAGTGGTGTAAAGTAACTAAGTACATTTACTCAAGTAAACTGTACTTGAGTAAAATTTTGAGGTATTTGTACTTTACTTGAGTATTTCCAATTTCCAATAGTTTTAGGCCATGCATGCTGGGCAACTGGCGGCCCGGGGGCCACATGCGGCCCCCACAATCACTTAATGCGGCCCTCAGGTTAATATCAGAATACTGATAAATTATTGATTTCAGCTGTTACAATTCCAAACATGCAAACATGACCCGCTTTTGTATGTCCAATGTGTTTGGATTTAGTTCATAAAGTTAACATAACTATAACTAAATTAATTTGAAATGAAATAAAAAGGTTATTTTTCAGGATTCCAATAAAAAACTATTTTCTTTTCAGAATTTCAATTTAAATATAGCAAAAATAGAGCTGATCTACAAGCTCAAAACGGAAGTGTCCATGACACTTTCATGGACACTTTCATGGGAGCCAAACTCACACCGGAAGTGCAATGAATAGTGAATGGAGTCGGCTGGACCAGCTCATAACAAACAT
Source organism: Electrona antarctica (assembly GCF_951216825.1). Classification (NCBI taxonomy): domain Eukaryota; kingdom Metazoa; phylum Chordata; class Actinopteri; order Myctophiformes; family Myctophidae; genus Electrona; species Electrona antarctica. The sequence goes on from NC_136810.1 coordinate 50,272,166, forward strand.
TATTTATGAACAATTGAGACCTTTTGTAAAGTAATCACTTCTGGAAAATAACAGAAGACATATCACAGGTTGTTTTCTAATCACTTACTTTTCGATGTGCACAGAGTGCACAGTATATAATTTTATCTGAGGATCTAAACAGCAGCAGGTATCGTTTCTGGCTCCGAAGTATCGCGAGATTTGGTGGCAGACGGTGTGAAGTCTTGCGATACTTGGTGCGTTCAGAAAGGTACTTTGTGCTCTTTAGATACCATACCTCTATAAAAATTACACAGTGTACACATCGAATAACAACACAGCAGACAATAATGTGTTACATGTCTTCTGTTATTTTCCAGAAGTGATTACTTTACAAAAGGTCTCAATTGTTAATAAATAATGTTTATTCATGAGCTGGTCACTGAGCTCTCATTGACTCCAGTGCATTCTGGGTAGTTTGGCTCCCATGAAAGTGTCCATGAAAGTGTCATGGCGCAGCCCAGTCACGTGACCACTTCCCTTCCTTATCAGAGCTTCCTTGGTCCAACCAGGGAAACTCCCCCCTGTCAGGTGAAAAGAAGCAGCTTGGACTCTTCATGCATAGAAGGAAGCATGAGGTCAGTCCGCTGCCCCCCAAGGTTGGCAGAGGAAGTGTAGCACCCAGGATTACATTAGATAATTGACACTGGTTGAAAAAAATGGGTTACAAAATCGTGGGATAAAAAATGTATACAAAAAAGAAGTATACCCAGCAAGCACATTAGTGACGTTTCAGATCAAGTCAAACCAAGACTAGTGACATCTGGCCCAGAATATCACCTGATTTCAACCAACACAAGATCTGCCCACTAAGAGACGGACGTCCCTGGATGAATCAGAGAGAGTCCGATCGAGGCCCGATCAACTTAAGTCATATCATAATCATAACTAGTCAGATCTGGCCCTGAATAAGCTTCATAATTTCAACGTCCTGGAAATGACGTAAAGATCATCCCCATATGGGCTGTGATCTGGCCTAGTCCTGAGTGTCACCGGAGTCACCGGAGGATATCATCATAGCCATCACTGAACCGCTTAAGAACTGGGGTTGGGCGCTTCAATGCATCAATGCAGAAGTGGGGATTAGCGGACAGTGCGGCATGCGAGTGCGGTGACCCTGAGCAGACCGCCGACCATATCATCTATACACCTGCCCCTTATACAGACCACCCTCAGAAGCCAGCCTCTTTGACCTGGGACCAGAGATGCGGGCGTGGCTCCACGACACTGAGTTGGACCTCTGACGTTACACGAAAGAAGAAGAAGATCATCATAGCGCCATCATGCCGCCATTTGGCTTGCTGGGTAATATAGGACTTAAATGGTTAAGGCCAATATTGGACACAACAGGAGATCGATACACATCTTTACATGGGGTCAAACCTTCATATGCTCAGGCTCAGCACCCACAGATGAGTATAGTGACGGGGGAGGAAATAATTTGGCCATTTTCTCCCCCCAAAGGAAACAAAGGCTCATGGAAGACGGGGGGAAGGAAGTGGAACAGCCACAGCCATTAGAGCTGAGTCTCAACAGCCAGGGCCAACGCAGGCCTGATCATTTCTGCCATTTGAGAGCGTGTTCTGAAAGGATGACAAAGGCCACTCTTCTGTTATTACTCCGCTGAGAGAGTGCCAAATGGCGGAAACACGAGAAGTTCAAGAGCATGTCCATCATCAGCCGCCGCAGACGGCCTTTTAACCCATTTAGGCCTGGAAAAACGTTAGAAGAATATATATTCAAAGATTTGTGCCGCATTTTTACGATTTGTCAAAAATAGCAGATCTACAAGCTCGTAGCGCGCCACTCGGTGGCGCGCTATGAGCTTGTAGATCTGCTATTTTTCAATAGCTAAAGTATAACATATATGCTTAGTTAAAACACCAAAAGGGGTTCCCGTCCGTCCAGAATGGGTTAAACATGCATTACTTTTTAACCACTTTCAACCTGGCATCCCAATTTGGGCACGTCATTATACTGGTATAGCGGCGAACATTTTCAAGAAGAGTCACACTCGTGTGAAGTGAGCGGCGCCCACTGTGGCACATGATATGGCAGAGTCACTTTCGTTCATTGCAGATTCACTGCCACGTTACGAGACATGAATGCATTGTGATATTGTCACAATCCGTGGTCCCTAGTGGTCCTTGTTCCTAGTTTTGGTTAATGTTTTCTGTTCTTGTGTGCTTTTATTTTGTAGTATTGTTTCCTGTATGCCTTGTTACTGTTTTCCTGCCTTGTCTCACCACCTGTGATTATTAGTTTGCTCCACCTGTGTTCTGTTAGTCTCTTAGCCAATCCCTGTCTTGATTTTAAGTTATGTTCACCTGTGCCCTGTTATCCCTGTGTGTATTTATACTCCCCTGTCTTTTCAGTTCCTTGTGAGATCTTTGTGTGAAATGTCATAGTAAGTGTTCAGTTCCAGTCTGTTTAATAAACTGTTTGCATTTGAGCTCTTCTGCCTCTCAGTTTTAAAAATAGCCAAGGAGCTAATAGACCTCAGGTCAGATGGCAGGCTGTTCCAGAGCCTGGGAGCCCTGCTTGAAAAGGCCCTATCGCCCTTTGTCACCATTTTTTAAACAAAACCAGTCACAAGATCTATTTATATTGGTCACATGGCGTCTCACATTGTCAATGTTTGTTGAACTGCTGTAGACAAACATTAAAAGTCCATAGAGTTGGCTGTCACGTGACGTCACATTAGTGCTCTAAACAAACATTAAAAGTCCATAGACTTAACTGCCACATGACGTCACCTTATAGTGCCCTAAACAAACATTAAAAGTCCATAGACTTAACTGCCACATGATGTCACGTTTAGGGCTCTAAACAAACCTTAAAAGTCCATAGACTTAACTGCCACATGATGTCACGTTTAGGGCGCTAAACAAACCTTAAAAGTCCATAGACTTAACTGCCACATGATGTCACGTTTAGTGCTCTAAACAAACATTAAAAGTCCATAGACTTAACTGTCCACATGACGTCATTTTATAGTGGACCGTCAGGCATTGGAGGGACTAGCGGCCCTCAAAAATGAAAAACTTAAAGACAAAAATGGAAATAGCAGATGTCTATAGCCTATTACCTATATTTTTGCTATCCGTCACACAACGAGGTATAATTAAGTGGCGATAAAAGTCATTCGTGAGAATGCACTTTGAGATTGAGTGTCAGACACTGTAAAAGTTCTCTATCACTCTTGATTATATCATATTCATGCATTTTACCTTGATGTGTTACACCTGCCACACTGCAGCCTATTTGTTTCTTAGATGTTGCACTGAAATTTGTATTTTGACGCACAAAACCCATGGCTTTCAGACAGGAGCAATGCCGCAGCAGTGCAACAAGCACCTGCTATAAAAGCGCCATCTCTGTGAGGTTACATATTAGAATCAGCAAACGTAATTATTTGTGATTGTGACGTTCACATCGCCTATACTAAGCAAAAAGGCCTTGTAAGATGGCTTGCTGTGGTGAATGTTATCAGCCATGCGTATGAATAAAATACATAGGAAGCATACAATAATTGAACAAAGCAATAAGGCCAAGTGACAACATACATTTTACATCCGAACCATGATTGTTGTGACTCATTAGTAGATTGTTCTTTTGTTGGGATTTTGTAGGCTTCTGTTTTGTTACTGCTCTCTCTCTCTCTCTCTCTCTCTCTGATTCCCACTTATTTTGTGCACATTATCTCTCCCTCTGCCCCCCATCCCCGCGCCCCTCCCCCTCTCTGTGTTCCTCTGTTTTTCAGGGTAGGGAGGGAAGCTCCCTCAGGTAAATGATGTGATTACCTGAGATCAAAGGTCGTTATCTGAGTATAGGTCACATGGAACAAAGACCTCTCCCCTTGCTTCAGCTACCTGCCCCCCCTCCCTCTTTCCAGCCACCTGCCCTGCCCGGCACCTGCCCACTGGATATGAAGTAAAGGTGGCCTTACACTAGCCGATAATCGGGCATTTTTGACGCTCGGGGGGTGCCCGACTCAATCGCGCACCCCCCGCGCGCGATCGGGATCGGCCCGATCAACATCAAGAATGTTTGATATTATGCTCGGCCCCGCTCCGATTATCCTGTAGTGTGTGGTGCTGTCAGATTTCAAATGCCCGATTATCGGCTAGTGTAAGGCCACCTTTACTGTAAGTCAGCCTCGGCGCCAGGGGGAGGGGGTGCGCAAAAGGCCCCTTAAACAGACCACCTTGACCCTTTCCCTTAGCCCTTCAAAGGGCACACGCCACTTACAATTCAATTCAATTCAATTCAATTCAAAGGGCTTTATTGGCATGAGAAAACATACGTTTACATTGCCAAAGCAGAAAGCACAATACAACAATACAGCAATACAATCAAAACAGAAATTATGTACATTTGAAAGTCAGAATCTTCAATAGATCAATTTCTATGTACCAAGATCATTGGAGGCAGGTATAGTGCAGGAATATACACAATGATTAGTCTTTAGGGTGGTTGTGTTCCGTTTGATATCCGTCTCCTATCACAGCACTTACAGTAGCACAGAACGCACCACTGCGCACATACAGACAGGTGCCGAGCACCCATAGGTATGCAAATGACCCCCATACCGTTGTCTCCTACCGCCGGGCCTGCTGTAAGTGCAACTTTTCCAGCAGTCAGTCAGTCAGTCAGTCAGTCAGTCAGTCAGTCAGGTCAGTCAAGTCAGTCAGTCGGGTCAGTCAGTCAGTCAGGTCAGTCAGGTCAGTCAGTCAGGTCAGTCAGGTCAGTCAGGTCAGTCAGGTCAGTCAGTCAGTCAGGTCAGTCAGGTCAGTCAGTCAGGTCAGTCAGGTCAGGTCAGGTCAGGTCAGTCAGTCAGTCAGTCAGTCAGTCAGTCAGTCAGTCAGTCAGTCAGTCAGTCAGTCAGTCAGTCAGTCAGGTCAGTCAGTCAGTCAGTCAGTCAGTCAGTCAGTCAGTCAGTCAGTCAGTCAGTCAGTCAGTCAGTCAGTCTGTCTGTCTGTCTGTCTGTCTGTCTGTCTGCCTGTCTCTCCCTCTCTCTCTCGCACTCTCTCACTCTCTCTCTCACACACACTCGTAATACAGATCAAGTATGATTGCTTAAGCTGGTATGCATAACTTTGTATATCCATGTAATTGCACGTCTGTGTGTGTGTGTGTGTGTGTGTGTGTGTGTGTGTGGGTGTGTGTGTGCGAGCGCGCTCGCGTGTGTAATTCATCAGTGCGTGTAAATGTGTGTGTGCGTGTGCATGTGCGTGTGTGCGTGTGCGTGTGCGTGTGTGTGTGTGTGTATGCGCACGCATGCATGTCATTCATCAGTGCGTGTAAATGTGTGTGTGTGGGTGGGTGTGTGTGTGAGCTCAAGCAGGAGCTAGGGGTCGACAGATGCTCTTGCTCAGTGAAAACAATGAATTACTTATAGGCTGTTAAGCCAAACAGGGCTGCACTGAGCGCTGGTTTACCCAACACTGATAGGGCCATCTGCTGAGGTGACTCCAGTCTCTACTCCACTGCGCTTTACAGACCAGGTAACCTAACCGGACGCTTATCGCCGGGCTTCATGTGGGGGCCCTGTTGCTGATTAACCCATTTTGAGCGGGAACCCCTTTTGGTGGTTACATACATTATGTTATAATTTAGCTATTGAAAAATAGCAGATCTACAAGCTCATAGCGCGCCACCGAGTGGCGCGCTACGAGCTTGTAGATCTGCTATTTTTGAAAAATCAAAGAACGACTGACATAGAAACATAGCTTTTTCAGAAAACTGTCAGGATGTAGAAGACATTTTTAGAATCTGATCTCAGGTCAAAATGTATTAAAAAACATCAGGACAGGACCTCCATGATTGTGTGTGCGCACATGCGTGCATACATGCGTGCATACATGCGTGCGTGCGTGCGTGCGTGCGTGCGTGCGTGCGTGCGTGATTTTAAACGGTTGCAGTCCTCACAGGACCCGTATATAGCCTGAAGAAGATGTAACCAAGTCCAGCACATCCAGCCGTAGCCTATCTAATGATACTGAGGTTCAGATTCAGTGATACTGGAATGGCAACACTTTTTCTTCAGTCGATGTGCATGAGCCATAACCATTGTATTGCAAGCCTATTATAATATTCATGTCTAGTCTAGTCTAGTACAGTATAGGCAACCTTAGTTTATATTATCAAAAGAGCAATCTTTGGCCCAAAAATGTATTAAAAAATACAGCTGCAAAATATGTTTGCTTTATTTGTTTGTGCTTTTTCTAGTCTTGACTCTTTCAATATTGCTTTATTATTATTTGCTCATTTCTCAAAGCAGATCAAAGAAGTAATCCAACGTGAAAGAAAACAAACATGAGGCATCAATAAATTATTTATTTTCCTTCAATACTTGTTTCTTATTTCTATCTGTTGTATAGGGGACACTTTTTGAGTGGTGCAACACACACACACACACACACACACACACACACACACACACACACACACACACACACACACACACACACACACACACACACACACACACACACACACACAATATATGATGATTTGGGGTGTTACAGTACAGTACAGTGACAGTACAGTGAGTACAGTAGAGGGACCCTCTGTCATTTCTCTACCGTTTTGGACGCGGGCGGGGGGCCCCCAGGGACCCCCACACGGAGTTGCACCACTCACTTCACACGGCTGTGATTTTTATTTACAATATACAGTATAGGAGAATGTAGGAATAACTATATGCCTATACTACAATAATACATTATTAAAAAAGATCCTTTACATACGTCTTTGCCCTAGCAACTGGGAGCTACAGGAGAGGGCCTAGAGAGCAGAAGGTTGCCTATAGGTCTAGTAGTATAGGCCATCATCATGACCATGTCATGATGATGCTGTAGACATATTTAGCACAGCACCCACTATAAATATGTTTGTGGACATATGTTTGACGACGCCTGAGGGCGAGAAGCGGGCGAGGTCGCGTGCACGCACGCATCCGCCTCGTTGATGGCAGACTGCTTGCCGAGCGCTGGCGCTTTGGCATGGGGGGGTCAGATCAACATGGAATGAATTCTGTACTGGCCATATAAGGAGCATGTCTTGAGTGTACAGGGTTTGATGAGGTCAGATCAACAAATGGAATGTCAGAACAGGTCAGCTCCATATATGGTAGGTAGCGGGGACATTCTCTTGAGTGTACAGGGTTTGATGAGGGCCCAGGTAGGGTAGGTATAGCCTTAATTTTCGGGCCTGTTAAGAACGGCTGAAGTTTTCGCCGGTTGCGGCTGCACTAATAACTTTGGGGCGGGCCCGTCTAGAGTTTGAATGGACAGGTATCAGTCAAAAGGGAGACATCGAAGAGGAAGGATGGATGGGGAAGGATCAACATATGGAATATGTATCCATATATATGGAGATCTAAGGGTTTGAGGTCAGATGTGGAGTTGCTGGCCAATATTGACGACATCAGGGATCTCCATATATAGACAGCAGGTTGCATTTACTAGTTCTGACATACTGTATTTGTCAGGATGCAGAGAGAATTGAACCCAATGTGCAGAGCCACAGGAAACAAGCGTATAGATCAGGGACGTGGTGGGCCCATAATTCAGCCCGGGAAGTGGAGTTGCGGAGGCCCTCTAGGTAATAAAAATAAAAAAAACGGCTGGCCCAGACCGGCCTGGACGACCGGCCGTTCGGGAGTTGTCCCGAATTTCCCAATGGCCAGCACGTCTCTGGTATAGATTTCATAGTATTTAATAAAGAAAAGCAAAAATCTTACACTGAAGTTGCGCGTAGGAATCAGGCAAATCAGAAAATGACAAAATAGTCAAAAACCAGGAACAACGGGAAAACCAGGAACAACAACAACCATAGCAAACTATGAACTGACGATGAATGTTCGCAACGAGTCCAGTTTTATAGGGGGCAGGTTGATTGTAGAAGTGTTCACAGGTGGGCTGACTAGGGAGTTGGAGACAGGTGAGTAAATGGGACTGCAGAGTGGAATAGATAGACACGGTCTGTGGAGAGACAGACCTTGACAATATATCCATATATGGAGATCTAAGGGTTTGATTTCAGATGTAGAGTTGCTGGCTAATATTGATGACATCCGGGATCTCCATATATGGTATTAACTGCGACAGCAGGTCGCATTTACTATGACATCAGGGATATACAGTATATACCCTGATGATGTCACGTGATGTCATGATGACCTGGGCACCATATATGGGGGTTGATGTCACGTGATGTCACGATGACCTGGGCACCATATATGGGGGCTTGCCTGGGGTGACCAACCAACTAACCAACCAACCAACACACTGACAAGAAATGCACGATTCCATAGCAAATGCGACCTGCTTGTTTGTACATGTATTTTCTATGGGTCCTGCATTTCAAGAACGATACAAAGGGAGTATAGTACAAAGTGTTTCATGCAAGCTTAACCCATTTTGGGTGCGGGAACCCCTTTTGGTGTTAGCATTATGTTATGCTTTAGCTATGCTTTAGCTTTAGATCTACAAGCTCATAGCATGCCACCGAGTGGCACGCTACAAGCTTGTAGGTCTGCTATTTTTGAAAAATCGAAGAACGACTGACATAGAAACAGATTGATTGATTGATTGAAATATTTATTAACAGTTTGCAGAATTACAGTACATTTCAAGCACAAACTCAATACAAAGACTGTTAACTGTGAGTGGACGACCCAATTAAGCATTACACTTGTTTACAAGAGGGTCCACCATGTTCAATTCATCAAAACATTTAGAGACGTACAAATAGACACTTCTATATAATCAAAGAACAGAACAGATCATGAATTCATCATAGTTCAGCTTTTTCAGAAAACTGTCAGGATGTAGAAGACATTTTTAGAATCTGATCTCAGGTCAAAATGGGTTAAAGTGTGCAGCAGGCTACTGAGGATATTCTATCAGCCTGTGGTAACCAGCTTTCTGTTAGTGGCATGCTGGGGAGATGGCTTTAAGGCCCTGCGGTCGCACAAGCTCAATAAGATCATAAAGAAGATGGCCTAAGATAAACGGGCTAAAGGTAGTTGGCGGATGAGGGACAAACTCAGCTCCATGCTGGAAAACCCCTCCCGTCCACTTGATGAGCTGCATGCGGACGAGGGCGAGCACCTCCAGCCATGCAGAGGTTCACTGAGTCTACCTCAGCTCAGATCAAAGGCTGTGTCAAAGGCGCACCGTTGTTGCTCCAATCTCTATACCAGACTTGGCACAAACACTGTTCAGGGGTCTGTCATCATGGCAATACTCACACGGCAAAGGCAGATAGATTTTCCTTTTTCAAATTCATGTTTAACATTTATCAAGCTGTTATACTGCTGATGTTGTCTTATAAGAGTATAGCAAGTTCTTACAATGTGGCACGGAATGCAGTGAATAACAGATGCCAAACAAGGTGGTTAAGGAGCCTTAGAGCTTTTCAAAACAATAATGGGATAAAACATGGTACAATTATCAAATGATAGATCTGATAATAATATAATTGTATATTATACAATCACAGGCGCTTACAATGCAATACTATAATAATAATAATACCGGTGTTCTTATATTGAGCTTTGGGTATATATACTTTTAATAGAAGAGTGGACCCCGAAGCCCCGATGACCTTTGGATACATCACTGAGGATACGTCCCAGGTGCATCCATGTATATATGTATGTATTTTGTTTTAGTTATTCTATTTATAGTGACTCATAGGAATAGACTACGTGACAACCAGGAATAGTCTGGTGACCACCGGAGAGACGGGTGGCAGCCGGAAAGTAGACGGCACCCGGGAGCAGTATGGGTTGGCGCCCCAGCCTGTGTCTTCCGTGAGGAAGAAGCCCAACAAACCCATGGTGAGGCCTTTAGGAGGGCCATTCAAGCCTCAAGCGGAGCCTGCGGCACCACCAAGGGCAAGGTGGAGCCTGCGGAACTGTTGCGGCTCGAGAATCCACCATTCCTGAATAAAGTGCCTGGTGCTGGGAGTCTGGTGCAACGCACAGGGCCTGACCTGGTGAGAGCAGGAGTGGACCTGGTGAGACGTAGGAGGGGGACAGGAGTCAACCCACAGAGCCTAGTCCTTCCAGTCCCGGCAGAGTAGTTCAGGAGGAACGGATTGTGTGGCCCTGGTTTTTCCCTAATGGGACTGATCGAGGGTAGCTACTGGGACGTAAGTCGGGACTTGATCACCCCGGCTGGGTCACCTGAGTGAGGGGTATGATGTTGGGAGACCCGAAACCCTGATGACCTTGGGATACATCACTGAGGATACGTCCCAGGTGCATCCTGTATGTATTTTGTTTTAGATGAAGACCTGAGTGTTCTAGTGGGAACATAAAAATGTATGGAATCCTTAATATACGAAGGTGTCAGGTTATTAAATGCTTTATAAACAAATAAAAGTGCTTTAAAATCTATTCTAAACGATACTGGTAACATAATGTAGTGTTGACAGGACTGGACTAATACTGATGTCAGTGCTTGACAAGGGGGCGGTGCTTGCATGTATAGGTGCAGCGGACTACCATTCGATAGGAAAAGTATACAACAAAGATCTGGCATCTGTGTAATTCTAATTAACAGTGTCCAAATCTCATCCAACACATGTATTTACTGGGTGTATTTTGCACAAAACTAGCTGGAGTGTCAATGAAATACAAATCCATCTGGAGGTCTTTTCAACTCTATTTGTAGACATTAAAGCACAGGCCGGGGGACATTGTCAGGGGCCAGGGCTTAGAATGAAACCTTTTCACAGCACAATGAGGAGATGGTAGTCAGCCTTGTGAGGCTCGCAGCAGGCTGCGAGTCTCTCACAACAATTCACCATTTTCACTGCCTTTGTCAAACCACTACAGCCACACAGAATAGCTGTTGGATTTGGCCTATATTCACCTGAAAAGGAAATATATTAAAGTACATTTATTAAGCCATTTAGACCTGAGAAAAGATTCTACAAATGTCTTCTAAATCCTGACAGTTTTTTGAAAAACCGTTCTCAAACATTTTCATGTCAAGGACCCTCAAAATGATTTTTCAAAAATAGCAGATCTACAAGCTCATAGCGCGGCACTGAGTGCCGTGCTATGAGCTTGTAGATCTGCTATTTTTCAATAGCTAAAGCATAACATAATGCTAAAAACACCAAAAGGGGTTCCCGCCCCAAAATGGGTTAAAGGACAACTTTATTTTTTTTCAACCAAGGTTCATGTTTTAGGTTGTTATTAGAGAAAGTAAAAGATGAGTGTTTTTTGTTTTTTTGTTTTCATTTGCTGCTTTCTTTCGTTTTAGGGATTTTAGCTGTTTTTGACAGGAGGGCGGGGGCATTCGATCATGGGGTTAAATATGTATTTTTTTTTACAAAATGTTATAGTGATATAACATTATACAACCTATACCTCTTTTTTATCATTTACTATAGTCCTACTAGACCCCAAGAAATTATATCTGGCCACAAATGATCACAGGATCTACTGAATATGAAGGTAGCCTACTGGGGGGAAGCCACACTGTGTGTCATAGGCTCAATATGTCAGTTTGACACATTCAGTAGATCCCGTGATCTTTTGTGGCCAGATGCAATTTCCTGGGGTCTAGTAGGACTAATAAAAGTAATTAGTAAATAATAAAAAAAGAAATCGCTACATTATGCAAACATGAACCTTGGTTGAAAAAAAACTAAAGTTGTCCTTTAAGTAATAAGTAATGTAGGCTACTTACAATTTTGAGGTATTTGTACTGTACTTCGAATACTTTTATTTCTACTCCAATACAGTTAAGTTTAGTTACTAGTTACTTTGTAGATTTTGATTATTATGACAGATAGTATTTTTGAAGCTATCAATGACAAAACATATACAGTACCGGACTTGTAACAGAGTATTTCTGCATTACAGTATTGATACTTTTACTTTAGTAAAGAATTTGAGTACTTTTTCCACCACTGGCACACACACATGCACGGATGCATGAATACACACGCACGCACGCTTCAAACGATGCACACAAAATACAGAAACAACTAAATGTGAGCAGTCTCAAGCACAATAGCAATAGCACAATAGCATTTGCCACAATGGTTTCTGAGTCAGGGAAATTAGAGCCTACAATGGTACACACGGCACACAATGGCCTGACAAATTGCTCATTGTGTGTGGAAAATACATCTATTTCTATCTTTTCTCCTATCACTCTGTCAGTGCAAACCACTGACAGATTGTGGAGTTTAGTAGCAAGCTGTCATCTGTTGCGGGTAAAATCTATATTGAAACTTAAAGTAATTTTCCAATTTCTGGATTTTTCAACGCGTTGTGAGCTTGTAGTTGTAAATCGGCTATTTTCAGCATGCAACCAAACATAAAATGACTTGTCTTTTAGTTCTACTGGATCTCTTCTCCACTCTAGTCCCTCCCTAACATTTTAGTCCAGTTTTGTTGACGAAATTGTCAGCATATTTAGTAGGGGGTGCATATGAAATTAGGACTGATATCCGATCTCCGATTATTTGCAGGGTCATATCTGCCGATACCGATTCTGACCGATTCCGACATTATACAGAGGACCACAATGGAAACAAGCATAGGCCCTATAGGGGCTTGGCCCAACGCCTGTTAATAAAGTATTCAATCAATCAATAAATAGCCTATACGCATTTCCAAGTGTCTGTTTTCACAACTGAATGACTACTGAAGGAGATGAGTACACAAATGTAGAAAGGTTTATTTATACTGTGGTATCTGGAACCACAATTCACATTAATATAGCTTCAATAACTGTTTAGTATAGTGTGACATTACATTGTCTCTCAGCTGGGTAAACATGTCATGACACAGAGTTAGGAATCTCAGAATAGCCAGTGACCAAACAAATGGTCAGGGGTTGCCTGCTACATGTTGGGACACATACTGTGCCTCCTAGCTCTGTCCTTCCTGGTGACCATTACCTTATTTGGACACAGACATGTTGACAATTTGGTAAAGGTGGTTGAGACCACCTTTGCATTTCCCTTTGATGTCTCTGTCTTCAGTTGTATAAAATCTACTGAAAATGTCTATCTACTGTTAGTCAGTGGCCCCACAAGCCGTCAGGCTGGGTGGAGGGCCATGCAGGAGAGCTGATCTGTACTTTGTCTCTGCCAATAAATGGAACATTCATCTGCCTGTGCCTCTTCAATGCCTGTCTGCTGTTGACTTCATTCTCCGTATTTTTGCCTAAGTATTTTAGTAAAGTTTGTTTACGGGCTCTATAGGGAGAGGAAAAGCAGTCTCTCTTTGTAGTACATTTACTTCAATACTTAAAGATTTTACATCATATTTGATGTGGCTTTTGTTCTAGACTAGAGGTACTAGACACTTGAGGTCAAATAGTCTATTCAAATAGTCTATTATTTTGAGACCGTTCCGATACCGATATGGCATTTTTATGGACGATATGGCCTATTCCGATTATGCTACCGATTAATCGGGCATCCCTAATATTTAGTTTCAGTTTTAGTCATCGTATAGCTTAGTTTTTATTTCGTTTTTGTTTAGTTTTCGTCAGTGAAAGAAGATAGTCGACCAACATTTTTCGTCATAGTTTTAGTCGACGAAATCAACACTGTAATGCAATGCCAATAGTTGGTAATGATACCTATACGTAGCTTCACAAATTCTATGTAACAGTTTCTCTAAAGCTCAAACCATGATTGCGAACGCAATGAGCACTAACTATAGAAGCTGGCCTAAACTGTCTGTCTGTGTGTCTGTCTGTCTGTGTGTGTCACGCTGTAACACCACCGGCCCGCCACCAGAGGGCGCAGCTGTATCACACACAAAACACACACACACACACACACACACACACACACACACACACACACACACACACAAACACACACACACACACACACACACACACACACACACACACACACACACACACACACACACACACACAAAAAAAACCTTAAAAAAGTACGTAATTTATTCTAATTGTTGTTATTGCAATTTACGAGTTGTGTTCGCTTCCCGCGTTCGCGCGTCTTACTTGTATGTCATAATCAGTTGGTAGGCCACTTTTCCTGATCCAATAGTATATTTATGCTTCATCAAGTGTATAAGTTAACTAAACCCTCAGTTAGCTACCTAGGGTGTCTGCTAGATAGCAGCCTGGGCGGTGAAACCATGGCTCTTAAGACCATTAGCAAGGTTAACGGCAGAACCAAGTTCTTAGCCAGGAAGGCACAGTTTCCCGGCTAGTCTTCGCTTATTAGCAAACTCACTGGTTTTATGTTGCTTCGACTATGCCATTGGCTCATGGTATGGTGTTCTTACCACAGCCCTAAAAGAAAAGCTATAAGGTCTCTCAAAACAAGCTCGTCAGGCTCGTTTTGCGGCTGTCTGCATGGGAGCATGTTGAAAGGTAAAATGCACTTTCAGCAGTTGGATTGGCTCCCTTTAGTGGTCAGGTCAGTTCTTCAACTTCAACTGAACATAGTGCATAACGTATCAACAGCGCCCCTGAGTACTTTTGTAAACCTTTTCAGAAGCGCAGTGAAGTTCATTCCCATCTTACCAGAGCCAGCATAGCAGACCTGAACCATGCCCATGTTCACCACTGAAATGGGAAAACGTTCGTTTAGTTGGAGGAGCAGTAAGCTGGAACTCGCTACCCCTGAATATAAAGAGCATCAGCAACCATCTCTAAGGATAAGGGTTTTTAGAAAATGTTGCTGAATAGTGTCATGTTTAACTATATTAGAAATGAGATCACATGTATTTGTGATGTAGGCAGTGTATAGCTCTTGATTGTGCTATTTATTGATTTAATGTTTGCCTCTATGCATTTTGTTGCAATGTTGTTTGTCACAGACCAAGGACCACAATGAAACTGTATTGTGTGTTTTATCCTTGACGCTTCTCAGATGAACATGATGTAACTTGTTTTTCTTTCTTGACGTCTAATAAAATCAAATCAAATCAAATCAAATCTAGCTCAATCTGTATAGCCTATAAATAGTATAGCACTTAAACCTGAATGAATAGCCTAATATGAGTAGCATATATTTTTCAAATTAGGCCTCACAGCAGTGAGCTTATATATCGCTACAAATGAATGATATAATGAATCATCTTATAGGAGGGCAGGCAGGCACATGCTGCTACAGTACAAATTGGTGTGATTAGCTGATTCCAAGTGAAATGTCCGAGGTTGAAATCATATTGGCAGTCACAGTGTGAAGTGTCCAGCCAGGTGTACACTCATGAACACCCTCAGCGGTAGGCAGGCTGAGTGCACGGGGTGACCAGTGGTGGAAAGTATCAAAGAGAATAATATACTGTACTTAAAGGGACACTTTCACCCCTTTTGCAACCAGATCTTATTGTCTCCACCAGGCCGAAGGCATGGGGAGAGAGTATGTTTTGCACTCCGTCCGTCCGTCCGTCCGTCCGCCCGCCCGTCCGTCCGTCCGTCCGTCCGTCCGTCTGTGAATAGCTAATCTCTGGCACCGTTAACCCGGTCGATGCCAAATTTCGATGCCACATTCCCTGGATGCCAACGATGAACCTCTGCCCCAACATTTCCAGAACGGCCTGTTATAGCGCCACCAGGAGGCCGACTTTTGAAAAACATATTTTTTGATATTACTCCTCCAGATTCTGTCCAAAAATATCCTGCAAATCGTTACACACTATCTCTATAGTCATGCGTTCAAGATGGATCTGTCCGATATTTCACATTCCATCCTAATTGGCTAACATTGGCTTTCAAAGTTTGCAGGATTGGCCCTTTTGAAACAAAAAGCCTCAAATCATGAATGCAGCGTGCAATTTACGTGCAATCTTTCACAGACTTTCCTAAGGAATATATCCCACCCTTTTCACATTGGCCTGTTATAGTGCCACCAACAGGTGGATTTTTGCAAAACACATTTTTGGAACAAAATGCCTCAAATCATCCAATTGCCATCAATGGTGTAAGAACAAATGGCACCCTTTTCACATTGGCCTATTATAGCGCCACCAGGAGGCCACAACCTGACCTGGCCTGGTGGAGACTTGTGCCCCGAGGGGCACTTTTTCTAGTTTTAATGATGTTTAGGACCGTTGGGCTAGGGTGGGCTGCATCCAATTCAAGTGAAATGTGTGTATAGTTATTGTATTTAGTTGTATTATGGTTAAACCATTGAGAGCTTCTGCCTGCCTGCCTGCCTGCCTGCCTGCCTGCCTGCCTGCCTGCCTGCCTCTCTTTTTAGGGGCCTGGGTACCCCAAAATGAAAACAAAATAGCCCAAGGACGGATGAAAACAAGGACGCACGGCTCTGCCGCGTGCCCCAAGGGGGGCCCTCAAATTTGCTCCAGCCCGGGGGCCCTCAGCAAGGTAAATCCGGCTCTGTTTAGGACACAAGAAACACTTTCGTGAAATACTAAAATATCTAAAAACACATATTACCCACATAAAAATCCCAGGAAAGTGTTTCTTGTCTCCCGAACATCATTAAAGTAAGATCTGGTTGCAAAAGGGGTGAAGTGTCCCTTTAAATGCTTAGTATGAGGTATAAAGTACAGCAGCCTTGTGTTCATAAAACAGAAAGATTGGGTAAGACTGACGTTATGTATCTTTCAGGACCTTTCACTGCTTCGTCTCAACCATTACTCTATGGCTCTGCTCTCAGCCACCGTGGTGGATATTTTGACATTCCGTTTTTTTGTTTTAATGTTGCCACTACTGTTGTTGGAGCAGCCATCTGGGCATCTTTGTAATGTTAGTGTTAGTAAAAAGCAGGTAAAAGTGTAACGTTTGAGGCAGACTAACATCAGTCACTCTACAGTTCACTGTAGTAGAAGAGGTGCGGGTTTACCCCGCAGCTATGTTGGCTCCGCCTACAGGAAATACATAAGCTGACCATGAGACCCATTTCTGAATTCGTCTATACTTTTCCCACCACCACTGGCTGTGCGTGGGGGTGACGTCATGTCCAATTAGGTTGACAGGCCACCTGTTGGACGAATGGGGGATGATTTAAAGCAACAGTCGTCACCAAGCAGGGAGGAGGAGGTTGGGTTGTTGCCTTCAGCATGAGAAAGAGAGAGAGAGAAAGATAGAGAGAGAGAGAGAGAGAGAGAGAGATATGCATGCATGGAGCATGCATGCATCTCATACTGACAAAACACCACCGTCCCTGAAGGTTGACAGACGCCCCAAACGCCCGCTGTCAGGTAGGACATAATGTGTGTGTGATCCAGATTTACAGGCATGTCGTTTTGATTTTCATTTTACGAAACAAATAGACTCGCACATTGCACGGACGGACAGCACGACGAGCAGGGATGAAGGGGTGGGTTGGTTAATTGGAGCACAGCACGTTCCAGGAGGCTTTATTTATTTTGCATTTAAACTGAGGAACGGTCTCCGAATTATTTGGAGACAAACAGAGAAAACGTTCAGGAGGTGCTCAGTGTTTTTGCCCGTACAGTCTGATCGATGCAGTGCACGAACAAATGAACGATTCAATTATTTAACGAGCTTGACAGCTATACAGGGATGAATCAAAAAATAACAATTATGGATGTATCCTATACTTTGATAGTCTGTAGGCCTAATTATTCGTCCTTTCTGGTTTATATTTCCAGCATTAATCGGGCGGAGGAACCGTGCACGGGACAGTCCAGACGACACAAACGGCGCGGGGTCCTGCGTGGCTGCGATCAACAGGTAGGCTCCCGAAAGCAAAAGTTACACCATGATACCGAGACAAGAGAAGAGTCAGAAGACAGATGATAAAGATAGGCCTACCTCACAGTAATTCGTGGCACCGTTTACTTTGTATATGTAGTAGGCCAACATACATGAAGACACGCCAGTTATATAGCCGCTGCAGCATAATTTCTAGAGACCAAAGCCTTACATGTCCGCTAGCGAGACAAGAAGAAGAAGCACTCACCTTCGTTTTTGTCAGTCCTTCATGCCTGTCATGACAGCCTGTGTAGCATCGCAGTGCATTATTGATCTAGATGCAGAATTGCAGATGTAATGTCAGAATAATGGCATCATAATTCATATAAAAAAACAGCTCTTTATCTCAGGTTCCATGACATAGTAATGGAACCCTAACAGTTTGGCCAATAAGCGGCATGCCCTCATTCTTTTCGATTGAAAATCAGCACACAGCAGGTGTGCACAGCTTATTTTGACTTGCTGGGGGAGGGGGGGGGGGGGGGGGGGGGGGCAGCTCAATGTTTAAACTCTCCAGTCCAGTGCAATCAATAGTTCCCTCTCAGTCACTGAACCGAAGAGCCATATAACATCAGATGCACGGCACGCGAGAAAAGGAAAGAGGGAAAAAATATAAACTGTGTTAAAGTCAAATTTAAAACATTATTGTTTAAGTGTTTAACAGAACCAAAGGGGAAGCTGTAGCATGCCAGCGAAAATCACGTCACATGCGGGAAAAGTCAGATAAATACGTTTCTTTTTTACTATTAACCTATATTCGATCAACAGAATTAAACCACTAGAATTTAAATAGGCGTTTTTTTTATACATGCATTGTATGTTTTGTATAAACTGCAATAGTAGCCTATAGGCCTACTGCATTCATTCGCAGAACTTACTTTTCTATGTATAGCCTAATGCACTCGAGCAGAAAACGGAATACTGTAGATATTTCAGCACCGCAGTGGCGGACAGCTCCCGACTTCTGCTTAGTGTAGCTGCTGTGCTTTGAGCTCCTATCCTCCCAAAACCCCTTCACTCAACTGAGATAGAATACGATTTTAATTGGATTTAATCTACCTTACAAGTTTATGTTTTAACAACAAATCTGAAATCAAATGCATGTGACGGGAAATTATGAGCCTTTTTTCATAATGTCGATATAGGTTGATGTTTTTTCTTAAAGGGGCATTCCACTCATTTTCAACATTTTACTATGTCATTAATGTACCTTAGAGCTGTTGTGTGGAAATAATAAAAAAAAGTTCCCCCATTCTGTGTTTCCTAGAACTAGAGGTCTGGGGGAAAAAAATCTCCATAATTACAGTTCTAGGAAACACAGAATGGGGGGACTTTTTTATTATTTCCACACAACAGCTCTAAGGTATATTAATGACATAGTAAAATGTTGAAAATGGGTGGTTTTCCCCTTTACTAGTATTATTATTATTTTCTTTTAAAACTGCTCTCTTTAGTCTGTGGATTCTTATATTAGCCTAAAATTAATGCAGAATAGCAGTTTCCTTTCAGTATATTAATTGTCAATATAGCATTATGTTGCTAAACGAGGTGAAATAGGCACCAAATAATAGCTTAGGATCAAGGACAAAAGTCTA
Source organism: Electrona antarctica (assembly GCF_951216825.1). Taxonomy (NCBI): domain Eukaryota; kingdom Metazoa; phylum Chordata; class Actinopteri; order Myctophiformes; family Myctophidae; genus Electrona; species Electrona antarctica. The sequence continues at coordinate 50,291,490 of NC_136810.1, forward strand.
TAATTACTTGTTGTTACCCATATTTGTCATTGTCTTGCAAATGATTGTGGATGAGTGGCTTTGGGATGTGTCACTGGGACTCATGGCAGGGTCTGAGGTGTCAAGACAGCCTGGAGAGCTGGCAGGATTTCATAGTTTAACTCCCTAAATGTGCACACAGCACACACGCACTAAAGAAACCAACACGCCACAATCTGCACACACACACAAACACACTGACACTCTTGCACTCACATGAACACACATATGCATATAGTACATGTCACAGACCTATATGCCATATATACCGCACGCACGCACGCACGCACGCACGGTCGCACGCACGCACGCACGCACGCACGCACACACGCACGCACGCACGCACGCACGCACGCACGCACGCACGCACGCATGCACGTACGCACGCACGCACGCTCGTTCGCTCACTCACTCACACGTGACACACACCAAATGTTGTGGCACTGCATACAATCTGTAGCTGTGAGAGAAATTCAGCGCTAACAGGTGTTCAAACAGACCGCTCAGTACATTCTACCAATTATTGCAATTATATGCTGCCTGGTTACCACTCCATAATGTGCAACTGCTGTGCGAGAGAGGACATGCGAGAGAGGACGTTGTGTGTGTGCGTGTGCGCGTGTGTGTGTGTGTGCGCGCGTGTGTGCGCGTGTGTGTGTGTGTGTGTGTGTGTGTGTGTGTGTGTGTGTGTGTGTGTGTGTGTGTGTGTGTGTGTGTGTGTGTGTGCGTGCGTGCGTGCGTGCGTGCGTGCGTGCGTGCGTGCGTGCGTGCGTGCGTGCGTGCGTGCGTGCGTGTGTGCGTGCGCGTGAGAAAAAGAGAGAGAGAGTTAGAAAGGGAGACATGCAGAAACAGAGTGAGAGCACAATGGCATTTGTGTTGATTCATCGCTATCTGTAGAGCATATAAAAAACAAGCTGTTTGAATAATACACTATTGTGTGAACATGGTCTGAATATAAAGCAAATCTCTTCTTGCCTTCAGTCATTATCAGCTTTCGCAGATTGTCTATACAAACTGCTGCAGGCTTTCAAGTCCACCACACACGCCAGCGGTGTGTGTGTGATATCAAAATGCAACAGGTTCTTCAGTTTGCCGCAATAAGAGCGAGCATGTTTATTACAGATGAACCGTGGGGCAATGTATGCAGTATGAATGCAGAATAGATGCATGGCATATAGACTCGGAGATGTCCTATTCCTATTAACATTATTAAAGGGATAATGTGCTGGTTCCAACCCAACGATGGATGGACAGAGAAAGAGGGAGCGAGCAAGAGAGAAGGACGGTCATTGTAACGTGTGTAGAATAGATCGGCAGTTCTCAACCTTTTCTTGATCAGGGCCTTCTTGAAAATCTCAAAAAGCGTTTGAGATGGACCGGTGGTATAGGATGGGTGGGCCGCATGCGTTTTGAGAGCATATTTATTTAGTGTTTAGTCTTGGTTTAATGAAACTGGGCTTCTTTGTTACTTGTCGGTATCACAATGAAAACATATCTTTCAAGGTTTTAAAGAAAAAAACACAATCGACTTATTTTCTTAAATTTTTATATATATTCATGAAAAGGTCTGAATAAAATGGTTGCCAGTTATTCGGGGACCCACTTATCAATATCCTCACGGCCTACCATTGGGCCCAGCCCCGCATGTTGTGAATTCCATCAAGGGGAAGGAACAAGTTGATTTGATGACTGATTGGACTGTCATCCCTGGCTTAGAGAGAGCACGGGGCAAATATAGAGGATTGTGCTTATCAGGAAAAAAGATGAATAAGATGGAAAGAAAGATAACAGGTTGCCATAGCGTGGGGCAGCACCCAGTGACATTTGAACAGCACTGGGCGTGCGTGCGTGCGTGCCTAGCGTGCGTGCGTGCGTGCGTGTGCGTGCGTGCGTGCGTGCGTGCGTGCGTGCGTGCGTATAGGGGTGAAGGGTAGTCGCACCTATACCCATGCATTGACTGGCGTGTGTGTGTGTGTGTGTGTCTGTGTGTGTGTGCGTGTGTGTGTGCGTGCGCGTGTGCGCGTGTGCGCGTGTATGAAGCAGGAGATGTTTGTGGCAGCTGTGTGAAGCTTGTTTGAACAGCAATCACAATCAGCAGTAACAGCAGCAGAGCGTGTGGTTTTGACAGCGCAGGGCGGTTGAGAGACGCTCACATTACTACCCTGCTCCCTGGTCGCTCCTCGCCACACCTCCCCCCCTCCTATCCCCTCCTGTCATGGTCGCTCCTCGCCACACCTCCCCCCTCTATCCCCTCCTGTCATGCCTTGGTTGTCTGTCTCGAGAAGGTGGCAGAACCTCAATTGATTCTGCCTCTTTTTTTTATTTTTACACCTCCGACGATGGAGGATTCAGGATTGAGTCTCTCCACATAATGGAAGGACTGTTGCGAGCGAGAGATTGCTTCGACTGCAACAATACTGTGTGTGGCTAATTTGTTGATGATGATGATGATGACAGTGGCGGTGGTGATGATGATGATGATGGCATGTTCCTCTTCATATGATTGTATATGTCAATGTATTACCTCGAGTGCTACTTTTCACATAAAGCCTATAGTTATAACTTATTTTTATGAATAAAATGTAATATGGTCCAGTCTGTATGGTAGAGTACGTTACAATATACCTTATGCAATTGGGGCGGTTGTATTTGGTCTCCCTTGCTCTTCTATTTGAGACATTTAGATCGTGTCAAAGGTCATGTCTTACAGTTGGGTGCCACCGATGTTGTCCCTTATCATTTGACCCATTCAGGCCTGACCTCAAAATTTAAAAAAATCCTTCTAAATCCTCCAGTTTTCTGAAATAAATATTTTCACGATTTTTCAAAAATAGCAGACCTACAAGCTCGTAGCGCGCCACTCGGTGGCGCGCTATGAGCTTGTAGATCTGCTATTTTTCAATAGCTAAATTATAACATAATGTTTAAAACACCAAAAGGGGTTCCCGCCCAAAATGGGTTAACTGTCCTTTTGCGCAGATCACGCAAACCTCAGCAAAAAGAAAAGGACAATATCGATGGCCTCCAACTGTACGTAGACACAGGATCTGACACAATGTTTGACAGTAGCAGACCAAATACATAAAAGTAGTAGTAGCTGCGCAGTTACAGTATTAATGTAATTGTTACTTTAACCATTTGTAATTCCTCTGAAAGTGGACCATTATACACAGTAGGTTGCTCTTGACAATAAGTAGCTCAAAGAGATAGAATTTTTCACAAACGGGGCAAACACATAAAAGAGGAATTAAATATAATCTATGATTATACCCTCTTCGAATGAGATGGTAATCAATTCTCTGATTATTTTCACATTTGTTATGCCAAAGGTCTGAATCTCTTTTATGGAAATTTCCTTTTTTTTTAAAGAAATACAAAGCATAATGAAATACTAAGAAGTACTATCATGCATGACATTTGACATTCAAACCCTTAACCTCACCTAACCAGACACGTGCTGCACAGAAATATTATCTTTTACATTTTTGTTTAATCGCTTTACCGAGTTCATTTTCTTTAACAGCTATTTGTCGTTACCAGACAAATTATTTCACATGCACATGGGAACAATCTGCCAGCTCAGATGTCACGAGAGACCTCAAATGTGACCCATTCATTTGGCAGCAGTTCATTCTTTTCCACACGATTTCATCGCATTCCATATGCAAGCAGGCTGTCTTTCATTCCACAGAAAAGAGCAGAAGACGTATTGTTGCATCAATCAGCTTGTAGATCGGCTAGGTTTGGTGCGAGCCACCGTCGTGCAACAGAGTATAAATCAGCCGTTGGGACAATCCCAAAGCTGTTGTTGGAGTTCAACCCAATCGCTAGAGAAAAAACATTACCGTACATTTGTGCAAACCACTGAAACACTGCATGTCAAATTTGACATGTTTTCCCTTGGCGACCAGGCTGACATCATTCGGTTGCCAAGTCACACATACATGGGTTTGAACATCACATTTCTAACTACACTCTTGTGACTTAAGTGACTTGTAGAGATGTATGCTCAAATCAATCGGCCACCAACTCATCTTCAGATACAAATCTACAGTGATTTTATTTTTATTTTTTTAACTGGTCATTATAGTTGGATAATTCCAACTCTCTCATGAGACTAAAAATGTCTTTTTTATATTAGCTAATGCCTAATCATCATTACATTGTTCACATTAAGAATTCAGCAAAAAGAAAAAAATCTTACATTTGTGTCAATAAAAATAATAAGTAACTAATTGAGACTGATAACGCAGTACAGCTGGTGATTATGGTGTGTTGGTGAACAACTGTAAACCTACTGTTCTTGTACTCTTCTGCCACCTCTTCCATTAAAGGAGAATTCCATGCTAGAAGCTAGGCCTTTATTTGTAGTCGTTACGTCCCCACCAAAGAGGTCCAGGTGTTATTTTGTGCAAAAGCTCCTTATTGGCTATTTCCCCTACCATAAGCCCTCAATGAATTTCATTGAATTTTTCATTTTTTTGTATATATCCTGTATATATCCTGTAAATAATATCCCAAGCGGCACACTTTACTGAGTTTTTGCACAAAAAAACACCTGGAACTCTTTGATGGGGACGTAACAACATTCTCCTTTAACCTTTTCCGGATTGTACGTCACCATCCCACTCCAAATAACCAAAGTGGTAAATGGTGCATTTATATAGCACCCTTATCCAAAGAGCGTTACAATGTGCAATTACATTGATACATTCACACACCGGTGGTGGAGGAGGGAACCATGCAAGGCTAATGTAACAGTTGGGTTAAGTATCTTGCTCAAGATACACTTCAACAGTAACGTAGAATGAGCCAAGTGGCCGGCCCCGCTCTACCGCCTGAGACATTGCTTCATCACTGTAGATGAACTTTGTAGATGACTGTGGGCAACTTTGTAGATGACGCTGCAAAAGCCGTCGTGCTTTTGCAGCGTCATCTACAAAGTTGCCCACACAGACGATTTCCTGTATTTAGTAGGCAGCTGTCAAAGGGCTGGTAGGTTTGTGGGTGGGAGTCTAAATATGCTTGAGTCCGAGGTATCTTAATTCGGGTACCACTTTTTCTGGTGCTTAATTATATTATTATATGGTGTTGTTGATCTGGTACTTCTGAGTCAATCTTCTTCTTACTAACTGGCACACTTCGCTGGTCTTGCCTGGCACTGGTACACTTAGCTAGTCTCTTAGAGCTGATACTTCTGAGTTACCCTGGAACACACACTGAGGCCCCTTTTCCACCGGTTGGTTCCCAATGGGAACCGGTTCAGTTCTTTTTGGTTCTTAGTCCATGAGCCAGAGCTCCAAAATTGGAACGTTAATTATGAATTGAGTGGGCCAAACCATACCTATATTAGATTGTTTTCACCATGAAACTTCCCCAATTGAGTACTTACACAAAGACATTGATTTATTGTATTACATTGCATTTTAAATATGCAAATTTTCCCACCAATTTTGGAGCTCTGGCTCATGGACTAAGAATCAAAAATAACTGAACCGGTTCCCATTGGGAACCAACCGGTGGAAAAGGGGTCTGAATGGCTTCTGACGCCATACTTTATAGGGTGACGTGACGTCGTGGCCTGACACGCCACAGACCGTTTCCGTGGCAACACACCAATAGAAGATATTCTTTAGTTTAGACCATGCCGGTTTCCACAGGGGCTGCAAGTCCGCAGCACAGGAGAACAAGTACTAGCCCCTAACCGCTTTTATTGAAAATGGGCTTCGAGAGCAAATTAAGAAATTAATGGACCTCACAGCTGCCTATTATTCTCTCTGGCACAAAGACCTCCTACTGAAACTCACAAAAGCACTCATGCCTGGGCAACAGCAACAATTCAACTTTGCTAACCAACCAGAGGTTCAGAGTTCACCTTTGGAACGCATAACAGACAAATGGTGTTCCACAAGGGTCAGTTCTAGCCCTGACCCTGTTTAACCTCTACACACACCACCTACTCACCACCAAATTCTGCGAATCCATCAACAGAGATGAAATATGTACTATGACAACCTATAAGCACCAGACTTCAATTCACTGCAACAGGTTGCTCACTGAAGACCTTGCAAAGCTGGACCAGACCAGTACTGTCACCTATATATGGGTAGCCTATAGGCCTATATGGCATAGATCCATATTTGCATTCATTATATATACAGGGCTTTGGTAGCAGCATTGTTCACGTGGATCAATAGCAACTGTTCACATTTCTATGCTTCTCAATGCCAAGAGCATGTTATTTACTGCAGATGGAACAGTAAATGCCCGTCTTAACCCATTCTAGGCGGGAACCCCTTTTGGTGTTATACATTATGTTATAATTTAGCTATTGAAAAACAGCAGATCTACAAGCTCATAGCGCGGCACCGAGTGCCGCGCTATGAACTTGTAGGTCTGCTATTTTTGAAAAATCGTGAAAATATTTATTTCAGAAAACTGGAGGATTTAGAAGATTTTTTTTAAATTTCGAGGTCAGGCCTGAATGGGTTAAGTGGCTGAGTCGGTATGTATGTACGGGAATCGTATCCCTCAGTTAACTATTCACGTCTTTCTTTGCTTCCAAGGTCATCACATTATGGAGAAGTGAAAGGCACGCTTCCCCGTCTCCTCGTGCAGCATGAGAAACAGCCTTGGTATGTCAGCCGTCTATATTCTATACCACACTATCGTTGCTCACAAGGCAATGTATATTATATGCTGTAAGTGTCTGGATGCAAAGCATTTTTCATGCATGTGACATGTTGATGTTTAGCATGTTTCTCCATGTTGTTGTACGTGGTGTTACCAATCGATACGCATAGGTGTTAAACCACGCATGCTCAACGTCTAGGTTTGCATTGCTGTGTGTGTAACTGTGAATTAGATCGTGATTTTGTGTTGTTATTTTTCCTCCGTTGATTTTGAATTCTTGGTGATTTGCGTGACGTGATTTGGATTATGTGTTTTCCTATGTGCAGTATGTTCCCGGTGTGCATGCGTGTGCGTGTGTGTGTGTGCGTGTGCGTGTGCGTGCGTGTGTGTGCGTGTGCGCGCGCGCGTGTGCGTGCGTGCGTGCGTGCGTGTGAATGAATGAATGAAGGCCATTCAATTTCACTACATCCCATATCCTGGTTGTCTTGGTTACCTGAGCCACTTATCACAGAGGGTCCCGGCAGATCAAACAGGTGTGCATCCTGACCATGCCTCTTCGCAGTGGCTGTTGCTATGAACCTTTGTTCCCTACAACACACTGTGCTTGTCAAAAATGCATCACTGATAACCCAGACCGTGTGCGCGCGTGCGCGTGTGTACTGTATTGCTATATTTATTTGTGAGGGTCAAATGTCCCCACATGTATAGCAGAATTAAAGGGGAAACCCTTTACTTATACAGTTTGTGGTGAAAGCTTTGCTCGAACTTTCTTTTTTTCCTGCCTTTTTTCCTTGCTTCTACGTTGCTTCTTCTTCCCTTTCCTTATTTCTTGGAAAAACGACACGATGGGAACTACACTATATGCACAAAAAACTAATTCCAGACACCTTTTTACTTGTAAAACTGTGATGTGACATTAAAGCTGATTCAGAAAATTTGAGAAATAAACATTGTGAGGATGAGAGAATGTGGTTGTTTTATAGTTTAAAATATGTTTAGAGTTAGGATTACAGCTTTCCCTCTCAGCCTGGTGTTACGATTAGCATATTGCTGTTCAGACAGAGTTTGGACATGACATGACAGGGGAAGCATGAAGAGCAGGCATCAAGAACAGGGAGATGAGTAGAATAAATACAATTAAATTAAACCAAGGGAAGTGAAGGAGAAGAAAATAAAGGCAATGGTGGCAAAAGTAAAAAGAAGAAGACACACAGGGGGAGTGAAGTGAAGCACGGATGCAGTGTCGTATAGAAACCGGATTTCGCTGCTTGGCCAGAGAGCCATGCAGAAAAAAGAGAATTGGACATCAGACAGTGAACCCAGCAAGGGTTCTTTGCTTCACAGTGCTCGCCAGGCCACACACCTCAACCACCTGCTAAGTCCAAACACACACGTGCGCGCACAACGCATGCACTTAATGCTCACACACGCACGCACGCACACTGGTACCCTGACACCCCCCCCACCACCACCCCCACTTCCACCTCAGCCTCGTTCCCTGCTGTTCTCCACAGCTCCTTTCCTAACCTGACTCTCCCTTCTCCTCATCCTCATTCCCCTTCCCCTCCCTTCCTCCCTCAGCCAGCCAGCCACCCACACCATGCACCTGTTGCTCTATTCATCTCTCTATGCATTTCTCTCAATCCCTTACCCGCCGTCTTAACCCTCAATCTTTCATGTGGCTTCTCAGAGGTGGCTCAGAGCAAGGGGCTGTGAGGCACACATGCCATGCACTGGCAATATCACGCCTTCATGTCAGAAATCCCCATGCGCATATCATTTCCCCTGTCTCTCTAGTTTCCCTCTGGCAAAATTAAACCATTAGCCACTTTCAGTCTGACTTTGGACATTAAAAAATGTTCAATTATTTTTTCTTTTTTTCCAAAAGGAGCAGATCCAACGAATCTCACAATGTGACACAGCACGATGTACACAGCTTGTGTCTTGCAACACCATCATACAACAAAATATAATAAAGCAGCTAGGTCATAACAATAGCTATAAATATCCCTCTGAATTTTAAGTACATTAGGAGGAGAATATAAAGAGACTTCTTATCGGTTATACAAATAGTCCAAACATTCAAATTTGTATTTTTCCGGGCGGTGGGGAATCCTATCCTAATCCAGTTTATATATGTAGTCTTTATCTATTCTATCACTTCTCTCACTTAAATATAACAAATATCCGCCTCTAAGCCATCCTGTATGCTGTATAATATTGTCTGCATCACGTCCTAAACCCTTCCCCCATCGTTCCCCCATCGCTCCCTCCCTCCATGATTTCGAAAACACAGGACATGATGTTAAATATCTAAATGGCCTAGGGACTCTGCAAGGCAGGGGCGTCCTACTCCCCCAGCCCCTCCCTTCCTATCACTTATGCATTTACTCAGTTTCTATTTTTTTTGCCACACACAAAAGCTTGCAATACCCGATTGTGCTCCCTTTATTTTGCCACACACACAAAAAAAGGAACCGTTTAGTTGTCTTATTTTTGAGTGGTGCAAACCACTCCAACAACCAGCTTTGTCTGTTTGTGTCCGTGTATGTGTGTACCTGTACGTGGCACCCAACAAAATGAGCATGGTTACTATGGTCACTGACATTACGTCAGACCACAGCTGATCAGGCTATAGATAATAAAAATACCCGATTGTGCTCCCTTTATTTTGCCACACACACAAAAAAAGGAACCGTTTAGTTGTCTTATTTTTGAGTGGTGCAAACCACTCCAACAACCAGCTTTGTCTGTTTGTGTCCGTGTATGTGTGTATGTGTGTACCTGTACGTGGCACCCAAAAAAATGAGCATGGTTACTATGGTCACTGACATTACGTCAGACATTACGTCAGACCACAGCTGATCAGGCTATATAAGACCTTGCACCACTCAGTTCACACGGGTGTGATTTTTAGCTTTTGCTTAAATTCAGTAGAATCTCTTCAACTTGTCATGGGAATATTTCAAGCTTGTTTGAGTTTTCTTTAAATTGCTTTAAATCGGAAACATACAGTAGGCCGACTATAAGTTTGTAAATATCTTTCAGGAAATATACAAAGGGACCACCTAAGCTGTACGCAGAGGGCTGTGTCGGGAATCTAAGCTAGATCTTTATTAGAATGATATTAGATTTCATTATTTTTGCACCATACACAGCCATCACCAACATCAAATGAATGTAAAAGACACACGCCGAAATAATATGGTTGGCATTTGTATTGCTTTATTAGATCTAGGAGAGTGTAAAGAGACAGTAAACCTAAGCACAGGGAGAGGAGAGTTGGAGCCTCAAACCACGCTATGATTCCCAAAAATCCACGCTCCAAGATGACTGTGCCCTGCGGTACGGTGTTTGTCTGACAGATAACTCAAACTCAAACTTGTAAGAAACTACGAAATTGAGTGAAAGCTAACTACGCGAAGACACAATGCCACCTAAGAAGAGTGCCGTCCAAAAGAATATGTAGGACGACATCGAAGAGATAAAAAAAACTCACATAACTACGTCACGGCTGGCCTGGGCCATGGCTCAGTGGTCCAGGCACCTTGGCTGGTAATCCAGTCTGGCAGTGTGCCGTGGGTTCGACTCTCGATCCTGACGGCCTTTACTGCATGTCTTCCCCCCCCCCATCTCTCTCCCCATTTCCTGTCAGCCTACTGTCTGTCCCTCCATAAAAAATATAAAATAAAGGCGAAAGCCACACAAAAAAACTATGTCACGGCTGAGTACCCTGGTCAAGCAACAAACCCAGGTCGCTCCAACTCACAAGGAACATGTGGTCAGTGTATTGGTGTCGACATAAAATGCAGTTCTCAGAAATGGATAGTCATTTTTTTAAAACGTAATGTAATTTCATGGATACTTTAAGATCACAGTGTGTCGCTTTTATCAAGTCATTTACAATGTCTGTTGATAATTTCCTCTCTCTCTCTCTCTCTCTCTCTCTCTTTTTTTACCAGACATCTCGTCAACAACATTCGGCTCTACCCAACTGCTTCCTCCCTCCTCCATCTTTACGACATCTCTGTCCACAGTAACACCTCTCTCCACCATGCCCTATTAAACCATCACCTATCTCTCCACCATGGACTATTAAACCCTCACCTTTCTTCACTCACCATCACCTTTTTTTGTTGTCTGTCATTTCACCGAGCTCTCCTCAATCCCTATCACTTCCTCATATCCCTCTCCTCTACACTGTGCAGCACCTCTCACTACTGCCCACACGTCTTAATAGCATATCTCTCTTCTACTCCCGGCCTCTACATTTCCCCTAATCTCTCAACGTATCCTTCTTCTCCTAACTAACCCATTTACCTCGGAGCTCCCCTTGTTCTCTCCACTTCACCTCCTCTGCGCCACCTTCCCCCCACCACTTTCTCCTCGGCCGCCCTGGTGTCTCTGTGTGCCTGTCCCCCTGCGGCGAAGCCCTCATCTCGGGCTGCTGTGCGCTCGATGCTCCCTTGACAAGAGGTCAGTGGTCTGGCTGTCTTCTCTCTCTGTTCTCTCCCCCCGAGCGCTGCGAGTGCAGATCACAGACTCCATTGTACTGTATGCCCCTGAGCTGCTCTGGCTTTTATAGTACAGTAATGTAAATTAGTATGTTAGTAGTATGTAAATAACCAGAAAATGGTCAAATATGCTCACGTTCTATAAGGACCACTTTCAAACATGGAAATAGTATGATGATGATAAAGATGATACTACTACTACTACTAATACTACTATTAATAATAATAATAATAATAATAATAATAATAATTAAAGCTGCAAGCAGCGATGACCAGGCCCTCGTGCGTCTGTGCACGTTACGGGCAAATATCGACCAATCAGAACTGGGAGCAGAGATAAGTAACAAGGATTTTCAGCTGAGTCCAGTGAGGTGACTCATGACTCTGTACGACAAACCGTTCAAAGGTTATGGCAAATTATAGAAACTATAACATATTGACCAATCAGAAGAGGGGGAGTGGCTAAGTTTCACCAATGAATGTTCTCTGAACCAAGTCCAATGACGCCACCCCCAAGTCTGTACGACAATCAGTTCAATACTTAGGCCTAGGCTACATAAAAAAAGGAAAACCCTGATCTTGTAGACCTGGCATTTGGCATTGATGCCAGGTCTACTTTTCATCATTAAGGTATTTTGTGTACACTGAGCGAGTTTGATTTGGAACTGATTTGGTTCGTTAAAATGCGCTACGTGAAAATGGGATAAATTGTATTATATGCACCCTTTCTGATTCTATAATAAATATTGGTTAAATCTATTTGTGACTTATCTGACTGGACTTAAGACATTTAGAATTGGATTAGATGTATTATTTCAATTCACAGCTTTACAATGCCTACGCACACTGCGATATTGCTTGAGTATAGCTCATTAGGTATTCAAATGTCATACTGCCAATATGAGTTAGTTGTTATTTAATGTGGAGAAAAAAAGGGTAAAAGAAATTAATAACAATACAGAGATACGAGAGGATATTCTGACCTTTGGGTGAGATCAACGGGGAATATTTTATGTGCAGTGAAAATATCAAAGGTCACTTCATGAACTGTCCCCCGATGGAGTGTTCTTAGAACAGAAAAAGCAAGTGGTATGAAAACCAATGCGAGGCGACTGTGGCTCAAGAGGTAGAGCAGGTCGTCCAATGATCCATGGGTCGGCGGTTCGAATCCCGGCTCCTCCTGGCTACATGTCGAAGTGTCCTTGGGCAAGACACTGAACCCCAAATTTCTCCCGATGTGCTGGTTGGTACCTTGCATGGCTTCCGCCGCAATCGGTGTGTGAATGGGTGAATGTAATGCACAATCTATGTAAAGCGCCTTGGATAAAGGCGCTATGTAAATGCACCATTTACCATTTACCAATGCATCCACAGAACCATTTATTTCACAGCTATATACTTCCTGATACTTTTAGCTCAGATCTTGAACTGTGCAACTCTATTTGCCAGTGGCTGCAGTAACAGACAAATATACTGTTCTGTCAGAACAGTGAATTATGAAATATGTCAAGTTGGATTGAAGGCGGCCTTAGATAGGCACACCCTGCTCCGTGGACAATTCCATTTCCATTTTCTGGTCCTCTGACAGACACAGGGGGGGTGCCGAGCACATGTACCTCCCCCACACACGGACCAATTACAGCAATGAGCAAATGAAAGGCTTTGTCCCACCAGGGCCACCAACGAGGTGGGGGGGAAGGAGAGAGAGACTGAGAGACTGAGAGAGAGAGAGAGGCAAAGGGGAAGAGATAGAGCGTTCTACATAATTACCTCCTCTCCGTGTCTCTCCCTCTCCCTCTCTCCATCACTCTCTCCAGCAATCATCACCTGCCGTTACTGTTGTTGATGATCCCAGAGCTGTCTGTTAAGCCATTTTGGGCGGGGACCCCTTTTGGTGTTTTAAACATGATGTTATAATTTAGCTATTGAAAAATAGCAGATCTACAAGCTCGTAGCGCGCCACCAAGTGGTGCGCTACGAGCTTGTAGGTCTGCTATTTTTGAAAAATCGTGAAAATGTGGCACAAATCTTTGAATATATATTCTTTCAGAGTGAAATATTCAGAGTGAATATTCTTTGAGTTTTTAACTCAAATCTTTGCTTCTGGGTGTGTCCCTCCCTGGAACAACATATTTTCAAATGGAGGTCGGCGGCCAAATACATATCATTTTTGTGGTCCTTGACATGAAATATTGAGAACCACTGATATAGAAATAATAGGTATTTCAGAAAACTGTCAGGATTTAGAAAACATTTTTTTAAATTTCGACGTCAGATCTAAATGGGTTAACATTACTGTGCGTGCAGGAGGCACCAACTACTGTTGTTTCTCGTCTGTCCATTCTCCCATTTACCCACACACGTTCCTTTAGTTTTTACTCCTCTTCACCATAAATTAATGAATTAATCAAATGAATCTGCAGTAATATTATAGACCAAAACATGGAATCTTACTCCAATTCATTGGTAGGGTACGGTTATCATGGCTGAAGCTACATTTTCTGTATATGGCATAATCAATCAGGCAAAAGCACAATATAGAGGGGAAATGTAATTTAAAATATAGCTGCGAGGTAGCAATGTACTGGGTTCCACTGCAATGACAAGGAATTGGACAGATTGATCCTGGAGAGCCATGTGTTTCGCAATTCTTATGGGTCACGACTCGAGTAAAAATCCAATTTTCCTTTCCTATATTTAGAAAATATATATAAATATTTCAAAAGATTTTTTAAAACAAACAAAGCAATAAGTCACTGTAATTTCACAATTTGCTAATTGAATTTTGATCGATTTCACATTTCCGACTGACACTTCTATTCAATTCAAACTTTATTCCAGACACTCACAGGGGGGTCCATAGTGCACATTAAACATAGAAACAAAAAAGGTATATGCTCATGTTTGGACTGGTACTTTGGGGGTGGCAGGAGGGTTGTCCATGTTAACCCTTTAGACCCGAGGACAGTCATGACATGTTTCTATGTCAGTGGTGCTCAACCTTTTTCATGTCAACGAACCCCAGAATTATCTGTATTTGGCTGCGGACCCCAATCTGAAAATATGTTGTTCCAGGGACCTCCCCAGAAGCAACGATTTGAGTTAAAAACGTTCGCTCTGAAAGAATATATAATCAAAGATTTGTGCCACATTTTCACGATTTTTCAAAAATAGCAGATCTGCAAGCTCGTAGCGCGGCACTCTGTGCTAATGTATAATCCTAGAAACACCAAAAGGGGTTCCCGCCCAGAATGGGTTAGCTTATAGGGACATATTCATGACCCTTAGTCTGGACATAATTCCCTCCCAGTTGTCCCCTAATTCTCTGTCCTCTCTCTCTGCCTCTCTTATCTCCACTCTTCTCTCCCTGAAGCCTTGATGAGCCTGCATGTCATCACCTGTGAGGACCAGGTTAGCTAACGAGCTCATAAGACGCTATTCACTAGTAAGAGATCACACCTTCTGCTCAGGTTTGACAGTATCTATTGCACAAGTGTGTATTGATGAGGAGCTCGAGGTGAGCCGAGACTCTGGGTGGGGGCTACCGCCGTAGCTCTGCCAGGGAGTGGACGGTCGCCTCTGCTCCGACAATGCCCCCCTCGGGGCTCCTATAGGAGAAGGAGAGAGAGAGAAGTGTTAGCGGGGCGAAGCTGAGGAAGAAGGGGGTTTGTTTGGGAGGAGGGGGGGAATTTTAACGGCACAAAGCAGCATCAAACAAGTAAGTGACCGACAGACCTATGTGTATTTATACTGTGGTGAATGTTTCGTGATTGGCTGTGAGACTAGGGGCTCCATTTTCGTCACCGCTAAACCCCTTATCCCTAAACTTCTTTGCCTTTTTTTACTATTTTGCAAAACATTTTTGAATAGTTAAAATGGCCAGTCTACAAGCTCACAACGTGTCAATGTAGATTGGCTAGTTGAACTATTCAAAAATGTTTTTCAAAATAGTAAAAAAGGCAAAGAAGTTTAGGGATAAGGGGTTTAGCGGTGACGAAAATGGAGCCCTAGGAACGCGGGTGTAATTGATAAGGTGATAAGGGATAGGGGCGGATAAGGTGATATGGGAGTGATCAAGATAAGCAGAGGGCGGTCTCTACTCCTGAACCTGTGTTGAATACAACTTCTTTCTAAACTGGGTTGTGCATGTGTGAACACCTTCTTGTCTTTCCTTGAGTTGATGTGGCAGGCTCTCTGTCAGTAGCCTGGCCAGTGGCTAATAAGCCAGACTCAAATCACACTGGCAGGCAATTTGTTTTTGCCAACGGCTGATTCGGTCTGGCTTATTAGCCAGGCTACTCTGCCAGGCCCAGTGGTGTTCTAGTTTCTATAGAGCAGTGGTTCTCAAAGGCCAGTTTTGAGTGTTTGTGTAAACACTGTAAACAATGAAGACAAAAGTGAGGACGCAAATTGTGATTGGCCGGAATGAGAAGATGTATGATGATCATCATCATCATTTTTCGACCGCGGTCAAGATCATGGATTTTACAATGCCACGCCAGACTTCTTTGAAAGTGTCCATACCTCTGAGCCATAGAGTAGAAGCGGCTCGACGGTTGTCCTAAATATTTTTGACTTTGAACCTCTTACTAAGCTGGGATGACCAGATCTTATACATGTCATGGCTGACCAGGCTGCAGGCTGACCAGGCCATACCCTTCCTAATGTAGTTTGAAAGTCCTTTTGGGAAGAAGATATGAATACTTGTAGTCATCAACCTGTTTCAAAGGAGTGTTGTTAAGTGTTTTGATAATGTGGTTATTGTTGGATTTGCATATATTTACGTATTCAGTTTTTGTCTCGTTGAGATAAAGACCAACACAGTTGGAGACCTGCTCAAGAGACTGAAGGAGGGCCTGAGCGTACTCCGACGGTTGACTGATAAGCGTGACGTCATCAGCGAAATCAGTGTCAGTTAGGTATTTAGCAGGATGACGAGAGCTGATGATAAGAGCACCCCTCACTTCACACAGGTGTGATTCTTTTTGAAGATGAAGTGAGGGGTGCTCTTATCATCATACATCATCTCATTCTAGCCAATCGCAATTTGCGTCCTCACCTTCGTCGTCAATGTTTGTGACAAACCCTCAAAGCTGGCCATTCATTGTCAGTGGCATTCAATGTTTGTGCTAACACAAACCCTCAAAGCTGGACATAGGAGGCCCCTCAAAAATGCCATTGGTTTATATCAGCAATCCTAACTTCCCTCCGGGAGTCCCAGTCCCAGGTGATTCTATATCTCTGCCTGCTGTGTGGGAGCACGTGGCACACTGCTGGCCCCTGACTGGCTGCGTTAACTCTGGGCTAATTGAAGTCAAACAAAGGACAGCAGTTAATGATCAGCCCACAATAATGTCACAGCAGCACTTCTGGTCTGTCTGTCTGTCTGTCTGTCTGTCTGCCTGCCTGCCTGCCTGCCTGCCTGCCTGCCTGCCTGCCTGCCTGCCTGCCTGCCTATCTGTCTGTCTGCCTGCCTGCCTGCCTGTCTGTCTGTCTGTCTGTCTGTCTGTCTGTCTGTCTGTCTGTCTGTCTGTCTGTCTGTCTGTCTGTCTGTCTGTCTGTCTGTCTGTCTGTCTGTCTGTCTGTCTGCCTGCCTGCCTGTCTGTGATGCTGCATCAGGGAGATATGGAGGGAGAAGGAAGTAGGGATTGAAGGGAGGGTGAGAGAGAAGATCTCTAGAAGCAGGAAAGATGATTATAAAGGTGCAGATGGGGGGGTGGGGAGTTGACAAATGACCCAGGAGATGGAAATGACCACGCTGTGCAGGAAGTTACTGTTCACTTACACTCATTGAACATCCCCCCATGGCTTCAACACAGAACCAATAAGGAGAGAGAGAGAGAGATGATATTCCAATGTCTATTTTCATCTCGACTTGCATGTTCACACAACCATTCTGAAGCAAACATGAAACAAATATTATCATGAACCATATATCCTGCACACTTCTCTTGCTCAGCAGCCTAATCTAATGCACCAAGTCTCTGTGTGTGTAATCCACGTAACTCGAGAACCGTTCGCCACACTGACTTCAAATTCGACACACGCGTTCCACACTCCCGCAGGGAGTGCAGCGCCCGGTGTCGAGTCGGTCGGACCCACGGTTGTCCAGAAGCGCCACAAAAGGCTCTGGAGAGGGCTGTTCTGACATCACACAGCTCCATATTTGGGCACAGAACTCCATATATAGGAATAAAGGGACACAGAGAGACAGATACAGAAATCTCCATATATGGGCATAAAAGGGACACAGACAGACGGGTACAACGGGTATTGCATATAGCCGGGTGGGGCATGGATCTCCAACTTCCATCGTTCGTTACTGACTCGGTGCTCTACAGCCGGGCACCGGTCTAGTTATTTAAATTGACAATTCAATTTAAATAAAAAGCAGAGGCTGGGAGAGTGACAACCAACTGTAAAATGATTCCACTGGTCCCTCCCTAACATTTTAGTTAGGGATGTCCCGATACACTTTTTTTGTTTCCGATCCCGATACCACAATTTTCGTGTTAGCCGATACCGATACTGAATACCGATACCAGTGTTGTGATCTCGTGTTGTGTTTATAGCTATCTAGCTATATATCTCGTGTTGTGTTTATAGCAGACTCCTCACTCAAATGTGCACTTGCAGTTTGGGCAACTCCAAAGCAAACTCCACATGCCCCAACATTGTATTTACCTGCCATAGCGTCAACCCCTTATGTGTCGTATCGGTGGTTAGACTGGCATATTCACCGATACCGATATGACCCGATATGACAAATAAGGGCCGATACCGATACTTTTCCGATACCGATACAGTATCGGGACATCTCTAATTTTAGTCTAGTTTTTATTTGTTGACGAAATTGTCAGCATATTTAGTCTTATAGTTTTAGTCACCATAGCTTCGTTTTTGTTATTTAGTTTTCGCCAGTGAAAAAAGGTAGACAACGATCATTTTTGTCATAGTTTTAGTCGACGAAAATCACGAAATCAACACTGTGAAAGACAGTACCTTAGTAATGCTATGCATTCCAGATTCCATCCACACCATGAACAGAAAAGAAAATGAAATAAATCTTTCATGGCTTTACAATACACAAATTAGATGTTCAGCATTGTATGCCTATTACACCAATCAATATACCAGTACATTAACCTTACATATAGGTCACGAACCATTTTGAGAGAGTATTGTTGTATTTTAAAGGCCTTAACGTACAAACCGTATCCCAACGAGAGCCTTGCATCTCTTAGAGGCTCTCTCTAGCATGAATGAGATTATAAACTATTCATATCCACTTGCAAAAAAAAAAGTTCCTCTTTTTTTTTTGCACATTACCAATTTTTAACCCATTGAAAATCACCATAATGAGAGGATTGATGATTATCATACTGTCTGCATACGGTAATTAGAAAAATATATTCACGCTGGATATGATGGAATATGATAAAAGCTCCTCTTCATGCATAAGAACTAGATTTCACTAACTGGCCTTGACGACATAATTGAATATTAGTCTAATTTACAACGTTACCAGAACGGGAGTGAACAAGCCTGGCCGTCCTTGAACACTCACTCAGCTTTGTTCTGAATACTTCTGTCGCCTCGCGCTTATGTCTCGCTTTTGGCCCCTTTCCTCGTGACTGAAAGGACCTTCATCCCAAAGTGAAGAGCATAATTTAGCCTACTCTAATGACATGGAACTATTCAGGCTGGGCTGCATGCCCATTATTGTTCGTCCAGGGGCAGGAGGAGAATAATAGAATTGAATTTTCAACTCTCCAGACCTTTTCGTCAGCACATGCAGTGCCTTGTCTTGCAGAGAGAGAGAGGGGGGGAGGGGCCCCCCTCCCCCCCCCTCCTCTCTCTCTATGGGGCTCTAACCATATAACAGGAGTTGGTAGATTATGAACTATGGGAAGCTCATTATTTCTTAATATGTTTCTTTATGTGAGAATCGGACATAGACTGGATGTTAAGCTAATTCCTGTGCGTGCGTGTGTGCGTGCGTGCGTGCGTGCGTGCACATGTCCACGTATAGGCAGTATAACGATCCACAATATTATCACGATTGTCTTTCTCTGAAAAGGCATATTATTGTGGAGACATTGCATCGTCTTGGCGATATTCCTATCACCATATCGTCCACCCCTATTATATCCAACTTAATGTCCAAACTTTATGTTTCTCATCTACTACCTGTAACCCAATGGCTCACAGTAGACGCTAATGACTACTGAGTAGGAACACCTCACGAGAGAGAGAGAGAGAGAGAGAGAGAGAGAGAGAGAGAGAGAGAGAGAGAGAGAGAGAGAGAAATAGCGGTGAGAAAGAAATAAAAGAAAGAAAGGAGAGGTCTAATGAACCCATTTGCTAGCTGTACGCTGTCACTCTGCTGCTCACAGCCGTGACCCAGACAATGCAGCCACATTGTTGCCCCTGCCCATTATGTGTGCTAGCTCAGCTAGCCAGCAGCACAGAGAATCAATAGCGGGCTGTAACTTAAACTAGGTGGCCACGTGGGCTGGGCCAAGACAGCTGTCATTCTGTGCATTGTTTAGTTTGACAGTATAGCCTTGGACGGCATCTTCTTGTATAAGGGAGGAATTCAGCAGAACAGCAGGAAAGTGCAGGCCTTCTGTGATGTAATGTGGAGTGGTGTAGCGCTTTAAAGACTTTGGGCTCCAATTTCGTCGCCGCCTTTACCCGCAACGCGGCCCGCAATTCAGTCGCTGCCCGAAAATTACGAATATAGGAGCTTTCTCTGTCCCTTTTGACGGCCGCTAATTGTTTAATCCAGTGTTCCACCGCGCGTAAAACGCTATACCCAACATTTGTTTAATGTGTTTAATTCGCCGTTTTAAAATAATTAAAAAGAAACAGCGGATTTATCCGGGACCTGATGACGAGGCCGTCGCGTTATGATGACGAAACCAGAAATCAAGTCATCATCTGGGCTGCTAGGGCTTCTGGGAAATGTAGCTCAATGTAAGTGGACGGGGGGTTTGTTTGGACTACAATGCCTCATGGAGGCGGATCCTGTAGCGCATTGTAACGGCCGCTGGTGTTGGTTATCATAAGATGCCGACGGACCATTTTTCGCCGGATTTTTGTCATTGAAAGCTGCAAATACTTCAGCGTATGCTCTAAAGGTAATAAAAAATCTCAGCAGCGTAGAATATTTGAATAAATAGCGGGTAACGCGTTTTATGGAGTCAAACTGTTAATGGTATTTTCGTCCAGCGTCACCCGCTATCTTTTTTGCCGACACCGGTATTTGCGCCTATAGAGGTGTGGTCATGGGCGTGCTGGCACGCTTTCCCCTAAATTGCTAATTTGGTCACACACATTTGGGAAGGCGCATAGTGCCAAATAAGTTTGGTAAAGAGCGGCGCACACCGCGCCTCAATGGAGATGTCCAGGCACAGAGTCAGGCTGCGTCATCTCTCCTTATTCTCCTATGCATCTCTTTGTAATTTTCCTATAATCACCTAACCTATAACCTGCCACTTCCTTGTGTCCATTGTGTTTATATACTTATATATTATATGGGGTTTAATCCGATTGACCGAACTTTCCTTTTCGCTTCATACCGTTCCGTAGAGACGCACGATCTATATACCAAATGAAAGCCCTAATTTCGTAGTTTACATAGAACTTTTAAAAATTAGCGAGATTTGAGCGAGTTGTGATTCAATGAAAAGACGAGTGTTCTTGGCTCTGTGCGGGGTGGAGAAAAAACAAACGGCACGAGGGGGGGAAGGGGGGGGGGGGGGTAACGGGGGGGGACGGGTGCAGTACAAGTGAGACTTCAAGGAAGTAACGCAAACAAATTCCATGGGCTATAGACCGTAAGGCTATGAAGCAATATAGAACTGGGCATAACGGGCAACGGATAAGGGATCTCTTAAAGGCAATGGCATATGTGGCACGGTGATTGGTTTAATTATCGCAACGCCCAAACCACACCTATGCATAATATAACGGGTAACGGAGGTGTTTTAGGGATTTAGACAGGTAACCAAAATACACAACTTTAGTGGGGGAACACCCCTTCCCCACTGCTAAATCCCAAAACAGTGTATATTTAGAAAGATCAAACGAAAATGGAGCCCTTTTTTAGGTGAACCATAACCACATTTTTATGATATTCTAGATAGTAAGTTGCTGTACATTTTGATCAGTACCGCTCAGCAGAACCTCATCATCACCTCACAGTGTCATTGTAGAGGAGTGGCTCAGAGCCTCTTGCCTCTTTGGTGCCTCGATGCCTGCTGCCTGCAATGCATTTCTATTAATGCATTTTGGGCGGGAACCCCTTTTGGTGTTAGCAATATGTTATGCTTTAGCTATTGAAAAATAGCAGATCTACAAGCTCATAGCGCGCCACCGAGTGGCGCGCTATGAACTTGTAGGTCTGCTATTTTTGAAAAATCGAAGAAACGTAGAAGAAACGTAGCTTTTTCAGAAAACTGTCAGGATGTAGAAGACATTTTTAGAATCTGATCTCAGGCCTAAACGGGTTAATATTCCTGCTCTGTAGATACACAGTGCTTCCATTCATCCATTCAGGGCCAACCTCGGTTGTGAGGCACTTCAGGATTCCATCAAATTGAAGTCTCCAACCCCTAAAAGGGCTGTACCCAAATCACTCAAGCGCTCGGTACATTGAAAATTCTGATATTTGCTGCCTTTGGAGGAAAACATCATGTTTCCAAAAAGAATGTCCATTTCCACGCGGGTGCGTGCGTCCGTGCGCGCACGCGCGTGCGTGCGTGCGTGCGTGCGTGCGTGCGTGCGTGCGTGTGTGCGTGCGTGCGTGTGTGTGCGTGCGTGTGTGTGTGCGTGTGTGTGTGTGCGAGCATGTGTGTGTGCGCATGCGTGCTTGGTTGCTGCATGGTGAATGGACCTGGAAGGGGTGGCTGAATGTGTGTGTGTGTGCGTGTGCGTGTGCGTGTGTGTGCATGTGCATGTGCATGTGCATGTGCATGTGCATGTGCATGTGCGTGTGCGTGTGCGTGTGCGTGTGCGCGTGCGTGTGTGTGTGTGTGTGTGTGTGTGTGTGTGTGTGCGTGTGTGTGTGTGTGTACATTGCTTATTCAATCAGAATTCTGAAAATGCTCAATTATCCATTTATTTTCCTGGTTCATACAGCAAACAACAACAGGGCATTTTGGTTACAACAACAAGCCTGTTCCAATTTTGTTTTGCCATGAATGTACTTTATCTTATGTAAATTTAAAATGATAGAACTCTAATACAGAACTCATTTGTGTGTGCGTGTGTGTGCGTGTGCGTGTGTGTGTGTGTGTGTGTGTGTGTGTGTGCGTGTGCGTGTGCGTGTGTGTGTGTGAGCGTGAGTGTGAGCTGTACATTTACTAGACCAGCCCAGCCTATAGAGATGTCTCTGTGTCACATTATGACCATCAGACTGCAGGACAAAAGGGCTGTCATTAGCGTCTTTAAACAATACGTCACACAACAACGCTCACATCATGTCTTTAATATCCCACTGGTAATTAAAGCATGGAAACCCGGAGAGGCTAATTTAATTATTTTAACCCATTTAAGCCTGACGTCGAAATTTAAAAAAATGTCTTCAAAATCCTGACAGTTTTCTGAAAAACCTCATGTTTCTGTATCAGTGGTGCTCAATATTTCATGTCAAGGACCCCCAAAATATATGTAATTGGCCACCGACCCCCATCTGAAAATATGTTATTCCAGGGACCCTCCAGAAGCAAAGATTTGAGTTAAAAACGTTCACTCTGAAAGAATATATATTCAAAGATTTGTGCCGCATTTTTACGATTGTTCAAAAATAGCAGACGAGTGGCGCGCTACGAGCTTGTAGATCTGCTATTTTTCAATAGCTAAAGTATAACATAATGTTTAGTTAAAACACCAAAAGGGGATTCCCGCCCAAAATGGGTTAAAGCGGATTCGAGGACAGCAAAAAAAGGACCCATTTTTTTATTGAAACATTTCCCAGACAAATCAATTAGACAGAAAAGGCTGTGAGTGTGAGGTGGCGTTGAGGCAGTTCAACCACCATTAAGGGTTTAATAGAAATAGAACACTGTCTGTTTGGGAGTTAGGGTCAGCCAGATTGATGCCAGTGATATTAACAGTGAAATATGGATGGAGCAGGATCTCCGTAGGCGTTAGCGGGCTACTAACAGCCAAACAGCCCATTAGCATTCCTTTACACCATGTTTGTCATTCACAACACAACCTGCACTGACTGCAGAAAGGCTGTCATGTTTGGCTCGGATAACACAACAGATGAACAACAGTTATATGTTTGCTTTATTCAGTCGTTATTGACAGTATGCCTCGTGTCCTACTTCTCAACTCTCCATCGCCATGACGCCACCGCAACATGTTCAGTCAGTCTGTCTGTCGCGGCTGTCAGGGTTTAGAGACCCAATATTCTTGGTTACGACAATTTACAATTACAATTTAGGCATTTGGCTCTTAATCCAGAGCGACTTACATTAAGCAATAACAAAAAGCATGGCATACATCACATATATAAAAGTAGTTATCATGAAACATGCGTAAGCTAAGAACGTAACAGTGGAGTATCTATGTAAACTAATACATACTATACTATATTATATATTATACATGTGTACTATAAAGTGCTATGACTACATACAATGCAATTCTAGTGCTGTCTACATAACATGCTTAAGTATAAGTCTGTTTAAAATACTATCTAAGTCTACATAAAGTGCTATATTTAAAATACTATCTAAGTCTACATAAAGTGCTATCTAAGGGGCTAGTGCTATGGGCCATGGTGGAGTCTGAAGAGGTGGGTTTTCAGACTACGGCGGAAGATTGGGAGTGAGGCTGTAGTTCTGATTGTAATGGGGAGTGCATTCCATAGTTTTGGAGCCAGAAGAGAGAAGAGTTACGACAGTATAATGTTGAGGTTTTCACAGATTAAGCCATAGCTGTGTGGTCCTTAAAAACACCTGCGAGGAAAATGACCTGCAGGGCAATTAATCCACGAGGGCCAACTCACCGACCGACGCCTTCTGCGTAAAAAGATTCTTGTTCCTGCTGGCTATGGATTGGGTAATGAAGCAATCCACAGTAGACGAGAAATAATGGCATGCGGTGGCCAATGTGGACGCAGCTAAATGATCTGGACTTTGGCCCTTCTCTCTCACAGCCAACAGCAGATACAGGAAAAGACCAGCACCATCGCAACCAACTCAGCTCGCCTAGGTCTAAATAATAATAATAATAATAATATCTGGGACTTATATAGCGCTTTTTATGACACTCGAAGACGCTTTACATGTGTGGGTTGCCAGGGGGGGGGGGACAAGAAAAAGGACAACTTTTTAGAAAAAAACAATTAAAAGAGTAAAACCAATAAAACAGTGCATATACTGTAACAAGTTTACTTACCATCCACAGAGGGAAAAGTAATGTGAACTCTGCCAGCACCTCAGCCATCATGCTGGAAGGCGAAGCACTGGAGGAGGTGGATGAGTTCACCTACCTTGGCAGTATTGTCAACAAGCAGGGAGGAACAGATGCTGATGTGAGAGTCAGGGTTGGCAAGGCCAGGGTAGCTTACCTCCAACTAAACAACATTAGGAGTGCGAAATACCTGGCCATCACAACAAAGATCTTTAACAGCAATGTGAAGTCAGTCCTACTCTATGGTACTGAGACATGGAGGACCACGTCGGTGAACGGCACATACAAAATCATCAACAAATTCATCAACACCTGTCTGCGACGAATCCTCCAGATCCGCTGGCCTATAGCTAACAGTATACACCATCAGCAACAAAGAACTGTAGCAATGCACCAAGCAAAAACCAGCAGAGGAAGAGATCCTCATCAAACGGCGTTGGAGATGGATAGGCCATGCTCTCCGTAAACCACAGCCTCAAACACCACAAGACAGTCCCTCAAGTGGAACCCCCAAAGGAAAAGAAAGGGAGGACGGCCACGAAACACCTGGCGCAGAGACCTGTAGGCAGATATGCCAAGAAAATGGGCCACACTTGGGGACAGCTGGAGGTGTTGGCTCAGGACCGAGATGTCTTGTAAGACGGCCTAAGACCCAGAAGGGGTAATAGGCGTAAGTAAGTATGGCTCCTTAGAAACAAAAATGTTATGGTTACATTTTTCTTAACTGAAAATCAACTCTATGGACTCTTTGGATCTATTATATGCAGGAATCAATTGTACTGTAACTCTTCAGCCATTCCAACCACCCCCACCTTCTATAACTAATGAATTATCTAGCACCTTTATAGATTAGCATTAATTGTCACATGATTTCCTAGGAGTTACCTCGCTGGATCTGTCTGAATCTTCATTCTCCCTTCTTTTTTTGCAATTGCAACTTATTTTTAGTTTTATTATTATCATCATCAGGGTAGACAATACATTAATATTTACAGTACGTGCATATCATCATACTTCACAAGTTAAGATAATGTGCAATATTTCACATGCCTCCCTAGTGAGACAGCAGCAATAAATGCAGGGTAAGAAAAGTTAAAACAAACAAACAAACAAACAAACAAATAATTAAGACAACGAAAGTGAAAGAATGAAAAAAGAAAAGGGGGAATAGTAAATCAATAGTTAATCAAAGAGAAATATATAAATACGCGTATTACAGAAGAACATACAATATATATCCACAGTACACATAGATTGCCATACAATATATAAATACATACCATACATATCAAATTGTAGACAGATATAATGTCATGTTAGAACTCAATGTGTGCAAAAGGCGTCCACTTTTTATTAAATGATTGTGTTCATTCAAATGGTGCTTATCTATTCCAGTCCCTGATCTATACTCCCGGTACTCTACATCTCTGAATCTCGTATTTATTCATCATTTCAGAATTACCTTAAGATCAGAATGATGACTTCTCTATTCCCCGGCTCTACCAACCTCTCCTTTTCTCCATCTCCTCCCCTCCCCTCCCCCGCTCTCCTCTCCTCTCCTCACCTCCCATACCCTCTCCGTTGGACTCATCTGCTCTCTTCCCTGTCCGAACCTTTCCACTCCTCCCCATTTCCTCATCCTGTGGACCGAGATCCGTCTTTATTGGAAGAGCTTTAGAGAACCAATACCAGGAGGTTTAACTCGTGTCCTTTCACTCTTCTACTGTTAATAAAACAGCTGCTCAGCTGTGCGTGTGCGTGTGTGTGTGTGCGTGTGCGTGCGTGCGTGCGTGCGTGTGCGTGCGCGTGCGTGTGCGTGCGCCACTGTGTGCTATATGCAGAATCTCTCCTAGGTTCTCCAGAGAAGCTTAAATGAAAGACGCCACACCGTTGTGTGGGATTCGGAGTGTTTGTCTGTAACAACAGAGAGAAGGCCAACGATGCTTTTGAAACCACTGCAGTGTGTGCATTATTAACAGCTCACAGATACCCCAAGACACCCTTATATCATAAATAAAAGAATAGTCAGCGCCCTTGTTTGCAATTTCATGTCAATATGTGTGAATGGACAATGCCTTAATGAATTTCTTTATGGTGCATTTTATTTTGTGTGTGTGATACAGTATTTGTAATATACTGTATCGTTATAATTTACCCATTTGTCATTATGATATATTATTATTATGTATCATTTTAAACTATCGTGACAAGTCCTTATAGCGACAATGTGTCTGTTTGCTTCATGGCGTGATGCGTTGTGGAAGACTAGTGATTTTGTTGTTGTAAATTCACATTCTGGACAACAAGTCACAGTCTACCTCAGTGACTCATGCCCGTGCATCCGCCCTTACCCTTTATTAACCCCTTTTGGGCGGGAACCCCTTTTGGTGTTTTAAACATTGTTATAATTTAGCTATTGAAAAATAGCAGATCTACAAGCTCGTAGCGCGCCACCGAGTGGCGCGCTACGAGCTTGTAGGTCTGCTATTTTTTGAAAAATCATGAAAAACGTTTTTAACTCAAATCTTTGCTTCTGGGTTCCTGGTTCCTGGAACAATATTATTTTCAGATGGGGGTCGGAGGCCAATTACATATTATCTTTGGGGTCCTTGACATGAAAAATTGAGCACCACTGATATAGAAACATAGGTATTTCAGAAAACTGTCAGGATTTTGAAGACATTTTTAAAAATGTCGACGTCAGGCCAAAGTGGTTTAAGAGGTTTATAGCCCACTTTGCATCCTCCACAGCCCTCTTTTCTAAGTCATCATCTAGCATGTTGTTCTCCCACTGAGCAGCCTTTAAAACCCATTTAGGCCTGACGTCGAAATAAATAAAAAGTCTTCTGAAAGAATATATAATATACTCAAAGATTTGTGCCGCATGTTCACGATTTTTCTAAAATAGCAGACCTACAAGCTCGTAGCGCGCATGGCGCGCTATGAGCTTGTAGATCTGCTATTTTTCAATAGCTAAAGTATAACATAATGCTTAGTTAAAACACCAAAACGGGTTCCCGTTCAGAATGGATAAACCAGTGGTTCCCAAACCTTTCATGTTGGTACCCAAAAGAGACATTAGACATTTGCATGATGGGACCCAAACTAAAGTGAAAACTATTTTCACTAGTTCTTAAAACATTCGTTTGATGATTTATGGTATTTCTTATAGATTAGTCTTTTATTTGTTCATTAGACAAATCAGTGATGTTTCTTTTTAATTCATGAAAATCTGCTTCTTTTTTTTTTGTAAAAGAAAAAAGGGGAAAAAAAGAAGAAAAGAAATGAAGAAAGAAAAAGAAAGGGCATAAATGGTTAAAGCGTTCAACAACATCGACTAGATGTCGTCCCTGTTTCATCGTACATAACGTTCTTCCTTGGTTCGGCATGTGCTCCTCGAAAGGTAGGTCCGACGTTGTGCTTTGTCAATGTGCAATGCATTCAGGCACGTGCACACATAGACATCAAAGGGGGCTTCAGCCCCTGCCCTTTTACCCGTCTGTAAAACAACTGCCCTCTACAGACCATGAATGCAGCATTTACTATACACTGACACCACATAAGACAGGAACGCCCAAAAAACGTCACATCCGGTTTTAGCCTGGGGTAAGAATTTTCTATGGCTGCCAATGCAACTTGGTCCAATCCTTAATCACATACGGACAAACATCTATGACGATGCTATCTAACTTGCGGAGGTAGCATGCCTTGTCCACGGGCAACAGATCTTTCAACGTATGGCATTGCAAATACGTTTGATAATCGCTACTCTGCTCAATATTGTTTTGAAAATGCCGCAAATTGCATTGCAGTGAACGAGCGCAAATCACAACTTCCCCAGGGGGTGGGCGGAGTCACAGTTTGAGGCGCTGATTATGCGCAGTGGTGTCAGTGTATGGTGAAAGAAATGCAAACGCCCTCCTCTCCTTTCCATGCCATACCTGAGAATTGCTTTTTTTCTGAACTCTCCTGATCTTGAACGCAGCATTTTGTGTTGAAAGAATTTGTTTTGATGACTCTATGTCATCGGCACATCTCCGGTACAGCCAATGTATGCGGGGTCACGCCCCCGGAAAATAACAGATCTACAAGCTCTCAACGCATTGCAGCGCTTTTTCCCTGCAGTTTAATTCGTCACCAATCGATCGATCACCAATTATTTTCCTCAGGATCAGCCGATACGGATACCGATAATGATTAGAAGCTGAATGGTCTTAGCCATAATATCAGGCAAATATTATTCACAATATCACCTTTTCCTTTAATAAACAGTATATCTCGCACAAACCAAGTGACGAATTTTGAACGTGGTAATTAAAACGAGACATCATAATAAATCAAATTTGTGTTAATGGGGTAAATTTGGCCAATCGCAGATCGAGTCATTTGAAGTGAAAATTGGCCGACCAATAGGAGCACCCCTCCCTAGATTATGAACCGCATTAACGGCTAATGGAAATTAAACTATTTGCTCATAAAATGACTTATAAAAGAATACCCATAGAGCTGTGGTTGTGGTTGTGTCATGGGATTTATATACAGAGGAAATGATTGTAACAGTTAGTCATAATTTATCTGTTTATCTGACCCAGTGGTGAATCATGTGTCACGTGTCCCACTGTCCATACTGTGTGTGTGTGTGTGTGTGTGTGTGTGTGTGTGTGTTAAACTTCAGAATGTGTTGTGTAAAGGCCAATTCATGCTTAAAAAACGTAAAAACAAGAGAGATGTGTTTGGGTGAGCGGTGAGTTGCTGACGTCATGTTGTAGTTGTCGGTGGTCACCTTATCACCTAAAACTGGCCTTAATACTGCCCTAATGTTGTCATGTTCTCAACTGAATCATCACTCACCAACCCTTAGATGTGTTAGAATCTTACAGGGACCACTCGGGTGGTCAACCGAAATCAACAACAATTGTATTGTCTTATTTCTTTGTGTGTACTATTGGCATGACAAGTGCTAATAACCACAATTTCACATGTTGCATATGTCTATGATGATGAGAGAGACCACTGGGTCCATATACAACTAAACTGTCAATGTTACCACTATTGTACACTTTTTACAGCTGTAGCCTACAGGAAATAAAATGAAAGCGTTACCCCCTCTGGTTGTGTGATTAATGCTAGTCTGCACTCTGCATATTCCAGTCCATTGTGTACATCTCAGCCAGACTCCCAACTGTGGGAGGCAATCAATTCAATCAGTGCTCATGAACGCATTACAATCTCTTATCTGGCTGAGTGCGGGGCAAAGCCTCGCATCCCACAGCTGGACTCACAATAATGATCATTAAGGTGTTGCAAGAGTACCATCTATGCCTTCCAGATATTCATCCATCCATTCCATATCCATTAACGCATTTTGACCTGAGATCAGATTCTAAAATTGTCCTCTAAATCCTGACAGTTTTCTGAAAAAGCTATGTTTCTATGTCAGTCGTTCTTCGAATTAAAAAAAAATAGCAGATCTACAAGCTCATAGCGCGCCACTCGGTGGCGCGCTATGAGCTTGTAGATCTGCTATTTTTCAATAGCTATATTATAACATAATGCTAACACCAAAAGGGGTTCCCGCCCAAAATGGGTTAATCCATACTATGGCTGAATGGATATGGATGGATGAATAATTGAAGGTATAGATGGACAGTTTGGTGTAAGGATAGACGGATTGATGGACGGACGGATGGACGGACGGACGGACGGACGGACGGACGGACGGACGGACGGACGAGTAGAGACAAATAAAACATGTCCCTAATGGCGTCTGTGCGTGACCATGAATATGCATTACAGCAATTGGGCAATAAGAGTGGGCGTTGTGTTATTAACACCCCACCTCCCCTGGAGAACACATGTAGCAGGTTGCCATGGCGACTAACATATATACCATAGCAACCATGCTGAAGGCTACCATCCTGACTCCCGAGCACAGAAGGCTATATATGAGATTGTGTGAGGATTTTTCCACAGCAGGCCTTCAGGGCTTAAAGGGGACTGTTAAGGGCCTCTCGCTGTCTGAGAACAGTGTCCACTTCAAGGCGCCCTTTGCTCCGCCGCTATAGTCCGCCGTCCACTACAATGGATATACAGCGTTGCGCACCACAAGTGACGACCCAAAAGGTGACCATGGGAACCCCCTGAGGCACTGTCCTGACTTATATACCTATCCTTTCAGAATTCACAATCGACCGGGGTTTTTGGAGAAAATTCGACCTATAATGAAAGGGACGTCGGGATGCCAGCTTGAAAATGGTTGGGCGGGAACCCATTTTGGTGTTAGCATTATGTTATGCTTTAGCTATTGAAAAATAGCAGATCTACAAGCTCATAGCACGCCACCGAGTGGCGCGCTACGAGCTTGTAGGTCTGCTATTTTTGAAAAATCGAAGAACGACTGACATAGAAACATAGCTTTTTCAGAAAACTGTCAGGATGTAGAAGACATTTTTAGAATCTGATCTCAGGTCAAAATGGGTTAATATTTAGGCAATGAGAAGTATTACCAAGAGCTTGTGAGTGCTTTAGGTCCAAAGGTCTGATCTAACCCTTAATAACAGCAACTGCTAATCGTTGGCTCGAGTATAACGAGCCCACTATATTGTTATCAGACATTTTTCTTCGTTCCTGCCCGGACCTGTTTTCTTGCCGGGCGTCGTCGTGTGGGTCAATCAATAGGATTAGGAAGACAGAGGGACATCATGTGGGTCAATACATCATCATCAAGTAGGGACTCGTCGCTACTCGAGTCCACACTGTTTCTTGGGGAACAGTCTTTTCTAGTTATTGAGCGGTGCACACCACTCCAATGACTGGCTTTGTGTGTCCCTCCCTATGTCCCGACAGTCCCGTGTGTCTATGTCTGTCTGTTTGGGGTATGATTATGAACAGCTGCAATACCGCCGGGTGACCTAAAGTGGCACTGTTGAGCAACCTACAGGCCCATTCACATTGAGCACTATAACAATGAAAATACAACTATCAAAAACAGTACAGTACAGTACAGTACAGTACAGTACAGTACAGTACAGACTAGCCTACATTACAGTAACAATCACGATAAAAGTATAGTTGGGCCTGGGCCGCGGCTGAGCGGTCCAGGCACCTATAGACCGGTAATCCAGCCTGACGTGTCGCGGGTTCGAGTTCCGAGCCCGCCGGCCTTTGCCGCATGTCTTCCCCCCCATCTCTCTCCCCCTTTCCGGTCTAATTACGCCCCCCAAAAAAAAAAGAAAAGTGTAGTTGCATTACTCAGTTCACACGGGTGTGATTTTATAATTATTAGCACTGTGTAGGAACCAGTGCAGTGGTTCCCAAAGTGGGGTCCGGGGACATCTAGGGGTCGTTGAGGGAGTTCCAGGGGGTCCCCAGCTAAATGATAGTTTGGAACCAAATGGACCCTTGTTGTGGGTCTGGAACTCAAGAGAGTGTACAAAAGGAACTCTCAGAGTTAAATTAACATTGATTTTACACTATATATTGGGGTCTCAGAGATAGAAATGCCATTAAATAGGGGTCCCTAGCCTATTGCATATCAAACTGAGGGTCCTTGAAACTATAATGGTTGTGAATCACTGCTAGAGCCATACAAATGTTCTCTTATGGGGGACCCTGGCATGTCGTTTCAAATGGGGGTCCGCGGGCTAATTAGTGTCAATTTGGGGGTCCTTGACGTAAAAGCGTTTGGGAACCACTGCTGTAGAGGTTAACCCATTTAGTCCTGACCTCGAAATTTAAAAAGAATCTTCTAAATCCTCCATTTTCTGAAATAAATATTTTCACGATTTTTCAAAAATAGCAGACCTACAAGCTCGTAGGGCGCCACTCGGTGGCGCGCTATGAGCTTGTAGATCTTCTATTTTTCAATAGCTAAATTATAAGATGTTTAAAACACCAAAAGGGGTTCCCGCCCAAAATGGGTCAAGGTATATGGGTGTTGGCCAGAGGTGCAGATTATGATCTGCCTCATATAAAGTACTGTAATACAGCTTGTAAATAATCAAATATGTTAAACTTATTAAGACAATAAGAAAACCTATTTCCTCTCTTCTCTTGAGATCTTATCAGAAATACTGCTGTCGGAATCAAGTGAAACTGCAGTGTATAAAAAAAACAAAAAAAAACATGAAGAATAGCCAGAGAATGCTATATGAACTCATGGCTGTAAGCTTTATTCCAACGGTAAACCAAAAATCACACCCGTGTGAACTGAGTGGTGCAGTGACGTCACACACTAACCATAGCAACCATGCTCACCATGCGTGGGGCCACGTACAGGTACACAGGTACTTACAGACAAAGCTGGTTGGAGTGGTTTGCACCACTCAAAAAAAGAAGATAAAACACCAAAATAACGACAAGATCAATAATATGCGTATGGATGTGTATTTTAATAAAAATAATTCTGTCAAAATTAAACAGAATACAATATTTCATTTTTTTTAATCATGTTTCCAGTACATAGGTATGTTTTTTTATTATTGTTTTTTCTTTTTTTTATTTCATTTTAAACATTTTAAAAGTTTCATGCTAAGTAGAGTAACTCATTTCACAATTCTTTTTTTTTTGTTTTTGCTAAAACTCAAAATACGAAATTAAAATCATAATAGGAGTCAATTGTGCACAGCTTGTTTTTTGTTTTTTTTGTAATGCCTAAATTCCATTTGGCCTCCCCAAATGAAATCGATTTGCTGTCAAGAGGCCTCGATCGGGTCCTAGTTCCAACACTGTCCACAACATGCCTCCTTTTCCTGGGAATAATCGCTGATCTAACTTGGAACAAAGCATTCCGCCAGATGATCGATCGGTACGTCTACGGCGGGATCAACAAAGGGTACACGTTAACAGTGCTGCAACACAGACCCAGTTCAAACACAAGCGCTGGGAGACTTGTTCCCTACAGGTATGCAAAACATGTTCTAACAGGTGTTTGTGTGTGCGTCTGTATGTGTAACATATGTCCTTTACAGGTGTATTTATTAGCAGGTGTGTGTGTGTGTGCGCGCATGTTTGTATATACTGCATGTACAGTATACAGTATGTGTGTGCATGTGACTGTAGCCAGGAGAATAATTCCTATAGTACTGTAGCAGAAGGTGTGTTTATAAAAAACAAATTGTCCCAGGAAAAAGCTCGACAACATACCCTGTACTAGATCCCTCCCTGCATACACATACCCCCTAGCATAATATAAGTCTGTAAATCTCTACCGTGGGATGAAAATTCTCTTATGAATGGAAATATACAATTTGGGTTAGGCGGGCTACGATACAGAGTCGAAATGCCATTGATTCACTGGCAATCAAGAGTGACAGCTGTGACAAAACGTGAGGAGAGATACGTGGTCGAAAAGATCCAGTGTTTTAAATGGCATGTGCCGCATTTATACCCGACAGCATTTAGTAATGGTCAGTAGAATCTGACAGACCACGTCATTTTGGAGCAGCACACCTTAACCACCCGCTCCCTATTCTGGGGGGGGAAATTTGCCCCAAAATATCTGATCTACAAGCTCACAACACGTTGCGTGTGTTGTGGCGATCGGCTACCTTTGGCCCAAGAGGTTTGGTGTAGATGGGGAAAAAAAGTGCTCCAAGTCGTTTGGGACTCGCGTTGGTTTCACTGAAGACTAGCGGTTTTACCGGTAAGTTAAGACTGACAAACCATCCATGGAACATATTAGGATAATGCTATTAGGGATGAAACAAAGTATTAGAAAAAAATATATAATTATGAATTCAATTGTAGACAGCGGGAACAAAACTGACCATTTGTTAAACCACGAGAAGCGTATCAAATGATGCATAACCTATGTATGATTGTCATTTAGGTGAATGAAAGAGGGTTTTTATTTGAAAGAATAACGACATTCTACCAAAGCTACATTCAACACGGAGTCACCTAAGGTGAACACTAGGTTCTTTGACCGACAGTCATTCCCTGAGTCCAGAGAAGGGATTAAGGATATTTTAGAACTAAAATATATTTCACTGTGTTTTCAGCATGGTCAAACTGACCAAATAAAAGGTTTACTGTGTGGTCTGCTGGCTTGGCCATACAAATGTTTAATAACAAGTGTGAATTTACATTTTCAAACGGATTCAATTACTTCATCGAATCGTTTGGTGGGAGGCTACGTTTTTAAAACAAAAAGCAATTCAATCAACCCAAATAGAACTACAATTTAGAACACTCTCGTAATAATCGCTCTCGCTCACTTTTTGAGTCCCCGACTTGTTTGTGTGAGGGGACGACAAATTCTCAGGGGAAGAGACGGCAAAAAGTTATAGGAATATGGCCAAGCCCAGAACAATACAAACAAATTAACTAGCAATAGTATGAGTACAGTTTCGAGGGCCTGGTCAGAAGTGTGTTGATAGGACCAACAGTACAAACACTCCCAAATGAAACAGTCTACCACCATGATAGTTGTGCCTGTGTGTCTATGAGAAAGATTGTGCATAATAAAACCTAGATAATAAAAAATCTGAAATGTGTTTCTGACTGCATTATTTGGACATAAAACCCAGTTAGTGCAACATTTCAGTTATGAAACATATGGAAGGATTTGTGGAAAGACAACCTAAGAGACAAACACTCTTACTTATTTGAAGGAACACCACACTTCTAATAGACCAAATTATTCTATATATTTTTTTTAAATTAAAAGAACCATGACAGGACAAGCTTAACACGATCTTTACAACATTATAGTAGTTGTAATTTGGCAGAGTCGCATCAAACTGGGCGAAAAACAACTCATTTTGAAAAAGGTTCCCTGAAGCCTACATGCAAGTAAAAGAATGATTTAAAACACAAAGGGCAACTTAAAAATCTTCATGTTGGCAAATGGCTTCATTTCTTTATTCAACATTATAATAGTAACTATGCAAATAAACAGGTCTAACTCAGTGGGGGATGCATATCTCTGTCAATAAGACTGCTCTGATGAAAGCCCTCAAGGATGGCTTGCTGCTACCATACACAAAACACCACAAGGTGTCATCCATTAGCAATTAGTCTCTCTCTCTAAACCAGTGGTTCTCAAACGTTTCTGGATCAGGACGGGGCCCCGCTTGGAAATCTCACAAAAGTGTTCGCGGCCCACCCACGTAACACGACAGCCATTGTGGTCAGATGGGTGGGTCGTGTGCATTTTCAGAGCATGTTTATTATATGATCAGTCAAATCGACCACGAATGAATGTGTTACTATCATGAACATCTTAAGCATTTTGCCAATTATTTGGGGGCCACCTCGCAATATCCACAGGTGTGGAACCACCGGTCTAAAGCCTGATTTATACTTGGTCACTCAGTGTCGTGTCCCAAAAGGAGGAGATCTACATGACTGTAGATCGGCTGTTTTTGACATGTGACATCGCCCGGTGTGCAGCCAAGTACAGTAAATGAAGCTTTAGTTCCTTAAACTCTATGTTAACATCAAGGCCTACAGATCGATGAATAAAAAGCAATGTTGTCATAAGTGACCAAAAAAGGTGTTAATAATAATAATGGTGATAATAATGTTGTTACGTATAAACAAATACATTTGCCCCCAGGAGTTAAACCCAGGGGCTGGAGGTACACAACAGGAGTTGTGCTCTGTTTTAAAGTCCTGCATTCAAACCAGGTGGGGGATCTGCTCCATGTACATACAATCAACGAAGAGGTTCTGTGCTACCGATGGTAACTCGTCCACATTCACACCGGGGCCGTGTATCAATTGTCTCACATGTACTTTGTGTACTTTTGAAGTATAGCCAAAGCCAGTGGATGTGTTCTACATGCACCAGGCAAAATTGGGGGAGGATTTGAAAGTGTTTTTTCTTTTTGCTAGTATGACACTTGTTCGTTATTGTCTTACATGCAGCAGCCTTTGATGACAAGCTCCCCATTATCGCATCTACCATGCAATAGTGGCGGAACGGCTTTTGTAGGTACATTGTTTCTCAGATGTTGCAAAAATTATTACCATACAGGAATAGGCTATCACAAAAAGCATGTTTCTTAAAACAACCGATTGATTTCTTGTGACTTCTGTCAACTGAAAAAGTGGAAAAAAACAAACAACAAATCCTCTTAGGTGTGGAGAAATATGTAGACAAAATGTAGGACTTCTGTAAAAAAAAAATGCATCTCTTTTAGCCAATGCACCATTTACATAAATAGTGCACTTCCAAGTGCATCCTTTAGGGGGCGTAAATGTTCAGAAGTGGGACTCGGTGGTCTTTCTATATCTGCTACATTTCCTCAGTGACAGGGTTTGACATCACTTCAATGACCTAAAGTAAGGTCTAAGGTTGAAGCTTACAATTGGAGGATCTAGAATCTGTGTTATCGTGGTAAACCAGCTATGAGTGTTGTGGTCTGGTGGTGATATGGTAAACAACAACAACAGTCCAATAAAAATACTGAGTCGTATAGGGAATCAAAAATCCACCCATAAAAACAAAAGAGGGGGGGGGGGGGGGGATTCGAATTTCTGCCGTCCAAGTTGAGCACAACAATCTCTAAATAAAAAGACTAGATAAACATAATAATAATAATAATTAATTATCTTTAAATAGTGTCACACGTTTTTCTTGTATTTGATAATACTAAAATTAAAAAGAAACTTTCTTCTCTCTCCTCTGCCGCTCCTCCTCCTCCTCCTCCTCCTCTCCTGTCCCGCTGGCTCAGTCTGACGGACAGCCACACACACCAATCACACGCATGCTCTCTCTCCTCTGTCGCCAAGACAACTACCTGCTGGACACACCCCTTTTCAGCTGCGCTGCGTAACAATAACCTGTGAGGAAAGATGGGGGGCGGGGGGGGACGGGACAGTATGACAGGTAAGGAACGTTGTGTAGATGTATGTACTGTACTTTATTTATTAACCCATTTTGGGCGGGAACCCCTTTTGGTGTTTTAAACATTGTTATAATTTAGCTATTGAAAAATAGCAGATCTACAAGCTACAAGATCTACAAGATCTGGCGCGCTACGAGCTTGTAGGTCTGCTATTTTTTTTAAATCGTTAAAATGTGCCTCAAATCTTTCAGAAAATTGTCATGATTTAGAAAACTTTTTTTTTTTTAAATTTCGACGTCAGGCCTGAATGGGTTAATATATCCTGTCCTGTGTATACTGTGCACTAACAGAAAGAGTGTGTGTGTGTGTGTGTGTGCACGCGCGTGCATGCATGCGTTGAACTCACCTGGACTTGGGCTAGTGCAAAAAGTTGTCTACTCTGGCGAAGGAGCAGGATCCAGAGCGGACCCGGGCCATGAGCTGAACACACTCTGTGGCCTGGCCCAGGGCCAGCATCAGTGGAGGCTGCTTAGGCAGGTTCTGGGACTCTGCAAAGGGTTGTTTGGAATGTTAGCAAATAGCAATAGAGGTAGCAACATATTGTTTGGAATGTTAGCAATAGATGTAGCACATAAAGTAACTTGTAAGCAATAGTTGTGGTTGACTCAACTGGATGGAAAATGTAATGGCCCGCACCTATTAATTTCAATGAAAGTTGCTCACAAGCGCATGAAGCACCCGGAAGTACACTCCAATAGAGCTGACGCACTAGCGTATCAGATGGCAGAAGCATGCGCAGTAGAATTATAAGTGGTAAAATTGGGTCTTGCAATACTACCAGATTTGGTGGCTTCAATAATCCTCTGTGGTTCTCGAGGGCTTGGTAGGTATCCTTAGAACTCCACTGCTAGCTAGGCTAAACAGTCTTAACATTCTTAATTATAGTCTTAATAGCTAGTTTAACCATATCCTTGGTTAAATTAGCGTGGTGTGACAGTCATCCCCATGTGTGTCCCTTACCCAGAATGGCGCTGTTGAGTGCGGAGCAGAGCGTTTCTCTCTGTGTGGGGTCTAACTGCTGGCCTACGGGGCAGTTCCACGGGTCTGAGTATGCTAGCAGGCTAAATGCATCCTGGAGACAGACAGTGAGAGAGAGAGAGAGAGAGAGAGATGGAAAATGAAAGAGAGAGGTAAGGTTGACTGTCTCGGTGGAGGTGGGGAAGCAATGTTCTGGTCATGTAGGTATTATTTAGTTCCTGTCCGTTTTGACCAGGTCTACAAATAGCCGTTCTCTCTCTCTGCAGTCAGTGATGTGAAAATATGAACAGCCTCATTTATCAACGTCTCCAATGTAGAAACCAGTGCCGATCCGACTGCAGGAATCAACTCGCAACCAATCACAGTCAGCGGAAGAATGGTCGGGGGGTGTTGATGAATGTGGCAGCTGAAAACGATCATTTTAAATATCCTTGTTTAAAATATCTCCCTCTCTATCTCCCTTGCCGTTCGACGCGACGAAGCGGAATACAGCCAAGAAGAGCACGTTTCCAGAGGTTGGAATATACCCCGGCAATCATATCCCTGTATTCACACACACCTATTTGCATACACAGCACACATACACACACACACACACCAATACTTGACACAGACACATCTAATAAGAAAATATAACACAACTAGAACTGAAGAATATGACGTCATATCATATGCTGCTAAGGGACATTGGTACATATCTACGTCATGGGACATACGCTTCGTAGCATAGACGGAAAACATACCTGCACGTATGTCTGCTTCCGTATGTACCGTGCAAGCATATGACGTCATATCATATGCTGCTAAGGGACATACGCATCGTAGCACCTGACTGATAACATTACTTGCACGCTCTGCTTGCGCAAGTAAATATAATTAAAAATATATGACCACAGTCATAACATTGCAAGTCCAATCGAACAATCTATAAAGTGCCATATGATGAATGCGGTCTGGTAAACAAAATCACTGCTGTGGTCAACAGAGATAGAACGAGATGAGTAGTAGTAAATCACTCACTTACAGTATAGCCATCAACAACAGTTTACTTTAAAAGATATATCCTCACCTTGGAGACCATTCTGTGTTTTAAGATACCTCAGACTTGTTCCTTTTTATTGCTGGGAAATATCCCTGAAGAGTTTCTAATACATGATAAATATTTAATCAAGATCCTCTAAGCAAGTAA
This sequence comes from Electrona antarctica, assembly GCF_951216825.1. NCBI lineage: Eukaryota > Metazoa > Chordata > Actinopteri > Myctophiformes > Myctophidae > Electrona > Electrona antarctica. The sequence continues at coordinate 50,331,107 of NC_136810.1, forward strand.
GAAAGCGATCACACGACGCTGGTACCAACAGGACCCACCAACGAAAGAACATTGGATGGACATTACTGAGGAACTGTATATTATGGAAAAACTAACCTTCTTCTCTCAGCCTAGCGATAATGCATGAGGATTTCATTTCAATGAATGTATCTGGTAATGTGAAAAATGCAGCCTTGTTTTTTGTTTTTCTCCTTTTTTCTTGTTTTCGTATTGTCTTTTTTTTGGTTTGTTGTCTCTGTCTTTTCATTAAAAAAAATATATATATATCCTCCTATGTATAAGTCTTAACTGGATCTGCCATGTTTGACATCTGAATAACCGTTAAAGTTCTTGTTTAAATGGGTGACTGATTCAACATCTAACCCAATACAATACAGTAGATTGATTTTAATTCGAGGCACGTCCCGCTGGGAGGAGACCCCCGGGCAGACCAAGGTGCAGATGGGAGGGATCACATCGGCTCACTGGCCTTGGAACACCTCGGGATCCCCCAGGAGTTATCCGTTAACCCTGTAGTTGCCTATTTATGTTTAGGGATATGCAAGCCAGGGTTATGTTAGATATTAGACGTTATGTTAGGTTACATACATTTTAAGTGAATTATGTGGGTGGCTGCTGCATATGCTTAAAAGCCTGTCAGAATGTCTAACTACCCTGCAAGGCACGTCGAACGATGGAAAAACATTCATGAGCCGAGATCTGACATGAGATTTGATTGTTGGCTACACTCACGTCAAACGGACGCCATATTAATAAATGCTGACAGTTGTGTTGAGATGAGCGTGCAGCGTGTACGCCCATTTCAGGGTCTGCGCAAGTTTGCACTGAGATGCACTGAGACTGTGCCATTTTCCTTTGCTACAAAGAGAACACTATAGCAATTCTCAACTGGAGAGCATTATATTTATATATATAGTTTATTTATTTAGAATTTACCCCATTTTTCTCCCCAATTTAGTCGTCATGCCAATTAATTCCGTCCCACACACATGTTGCCACTGCTGTTGTATCCAACAGCCAATGAGGAGCCCCCACCGGGAGGATGTAGGGCCCAATAGTCAACATCACCAACTGCAAACATTGTGTGCGTGTGTGTGTGTGTGTGTGTGTGTGTGTGTGTGTGTGTGTGTGCATGCGCGCGAGAGAGTGTGTGAGTGAGTGAGTGAGTGAGCGCGTGTGTGCGTGCGTGCGTGCGTGCGCGTACCTGCAACATCTTCTTGTGCGCGGCATTCTTGCCATACTCGCGGCACAGTTGCTCGTTGAGTGTCTGCAGCTCTCTTCCAAACTGAATCATCCTCTCCGTGGCCGCCTGATTCCCTCCACAGAGCTGTCTGCTACTGCTACAGGCCTCGTCTGCATGGGGGGAAATGCACACGTACACGTGTCCATTACTGTGCCGTTGAGATTTATACAGTATAGTCCGATAGTTTTTCAGAAGAATCAGCCTCAGCTCTAAATCAGGGGTTTTCAACAGGTGGTCCGTGGACCACTGGTGGTCCGTGAAGGTATTGCATGTGGTCCCTGACCATGCATTTAGTAATGTAAGATTTGTAGATATTTAAAAATGTCTTTCCACTAGTTGAGAAACAGTGAACTGAATGACCCGGTGACCTATAATGACCACCCATGTAGTCATTTACGGACAAGTTGGAGGTCAAGAAATTCAACAGAAAAAGGGAGTGCACCGGATTGTCTGGTTGAGTCATTATTATTAGTAGTCAAGTCAATGGACTATTGGTTGAGAAACAGTGGGATGTATAGCATAATATAGCAAGTGTTACATATCTCCATCCAACACAATAGTGGTCCCCAGGTTGATTCTAGGTCAGGGTGGTGGTCCCTCGTTCACAATCAGCAGAAAACCCCTGCTCTAAATGGGTGATTCGGTACACAATCCTAGAATTCCATTTAATTAATGGTAAAGTAAGCAAGTCTCTCTCTCTCTCTCTTTACATTCAAAAGGTTTTTGCAAGGGCAAACTGATGGATGAGAATTGTAAATGCAAAGCCAAAAAACTGTACAGTATGTAGACCAAGTCTTATGTTGCCATCTAGTGGTTACAAGTGGTCAAAACACTTTTATTTCTTCTTTAAAAAATAAAATCTGTTCATTGGGTTAAATAAAGATTTCATTTTGATTAGAAAACATACATTAACCACTTCAACCCTATATACATTTCGGCCTTGTAGATCGGCTATTTTCTAAAGTTTTTGTACACATTTTTAACTTGTGAAATCAGACATTATGCAATATGAGTACTTTTACTTTGAGTACTTTAAGTACATTTTGATGCCGATACTTTTGTACTTTTAATATTCATTTTGAATACGGGACTTCTACTTGTAACGGAGTACATCTACATTGCAGTATTGACACTTTTACTTAAATACAACATTTGAGTACTTTTCCCACCACTGGTGTAGCGCAGGGGTTCTCAACCCGTGGGTCGCGACCCCTCGGGGGGTCGCCAAATTATTTTAGGGGGTCCCCAAATTATTTTCAAAAAAAAAAAAAAGATTTATTTTTAAATTTTATTTTCACTTTTTTTCAAAAATAGCAGACCTACAAGCTCGTAGCGCGCCACTCGGTGGCGCGCTATGAGCTTGTAGATCTGCTATTTTTCAATAGCTAAATTATAACAATGCTTAAAACACCAAAAGGGGTTCCCGCCCAAAATGGTTTAAGGTTATTGTAGCAGTCAATTTATATTGGGGGTCAGGAGGGGGCGGGGCGGGGGTCCAGAGACATTGCCAAAGCATTTCCGGGGGTCCCCGGCCAAAAACGTTGAGAACCCCTGGTGTAGCGTACCTGTTTTACACTGACCATCAGCAGTCTGTGTGTAGTCTGTGTGTACGTACCGGTACCGGCTACACCGTTGCCCAGGCTGTTGTCATCTGGTTGAAGGATCTCTTGGTGTTTGTATGTGCCGTTCATGATCCGTGCTGCTGAGGAGCCATCAACCACCCCATTGGTATAATGCTCTGCTTCAATCTCCATCTCACTATCACTGTAAACGCACGCACACACACACACACACACACACACACACACACACACACACACACACACAGTGAGACACTCCTGTTGACACTCCTGTTGACATGTCAATGTGACATGACAACAGCTCTGCTACATGCGTTGAGTTTGTTTGTTTACAAGCCACAGAGAGACGGGCAGCAAAGCTTGTGGCTTATTTAGAGTAATACACTGTCTGGATGCCATCTTGAATGAGATTAAAAAGGGAGTAGTTCTGTAATCAAAACCAGCTGTGTTGGAGGAACGTGCATCGATGGGAATAAACCAGGTGAATGAAATCAAGATTCATTATTATTCATGCAGGACTCGACACGTCATCACGACACGCAGCACGTTTTGGTTTATTTTTATGGACTTTTGATAGAAAAATACAAAAAGATGGAAATTTTCCCATTGGTTTGGCAATCATTTTTATGTAGGTATGCCCCTATGATGACCACGGATATGCTCTGAAGGTGTGAAAAATTTATTTTTCATTTCTCTACGTCTTTAAAGAGACTTGAAGTAAAGTTAAAAATCACACCCATGTGAACTGAGTGGTGCAACTCCCCCCCCCTCTCTCTCTCTCTCTCATTAGCAGGCAACAGTGCAGCACCATCTCTCTCTCTCCGTTTCTGGCACAACAGCGCCCCTACTGGTACTCATGAGTCACACATGAGTCACACACAAACATAGGTTAACACGGACATTGCTGTTCCTTGGAGTGGTTGCACCACTCAAAAAAGAAACACCCGATCCTGAACCATAGCGTGATGTTAAGCTTTTGCTTCTCTCTGCCCATTCTTGAACAAAAATGGTTTTGCTTTATTGTCTTAATGGTGTATGTATGGGTTTTCTGTACTTTATTTGTTCAAAAATAAATAAAGATCAAATCAAATCAAATGTTAAGACACTATAATCTCCTGATGTGCACTGCATGCAACATCATGTGTACAGATATGATTGGATGATTCAAATGTACGCATTTACTAACGGCAGTCCCTAGAGAGTCAAGCAAACGTTTCCTCCTCTGGCTGAAACAGGCGAGCATGGCACAGGGGGAGGACAGCCTTCAGTGGCGTATGCAGGAATGACAAGTTGGCCAGGCGAAAAAATTTAACCAGTCATATACACTGGCAAAAACGTCAGCTGGGCACGCATCAAATACCTTTAGTAGGGTGTCAAATGTATCTCCCTTAATTGCGACAGCAAGGTGTGTGAACACAAAGGCGTTGTATTTGCAAATCTATGGGAGGGTCGCACCACGTAATGGACACGCCCGGGCCGTGAATGGGTGAGGGGCGAACTTGGACAGACGGCGGCCTGCCCTCGCCTTATTGTAAATACACCTCTGACAGCCTTCCCTACCTTGTTTCCTGGTTGCTGTTGGCGCTGTGTGGCTGGCTCTTGGTGGAGTCGGAGGAGTTGGATTCGGAGTAGTTAACGGAGGAAGGGGAGGAGGAGGAGGAAGAGGAGGCCGAGGAGACCCCGGGGTACTTGCTGTTGCTGCCTCCTCCTCCACTGTGGGTCTTTGATTTGTTGGGGGGAGTCACACCGTTACTGCATGTGGGGCTGCTGTCCGCTCCTCCGGCGTGCAGGTGTGCGTTGGTGGTGCCGCCGCCGTGGTGAGGGCTGGCGCTGGGCGAGCCGGGATAGCTGTCCTGGGACTTGGGGGAGCGAGCGCTAAAACAGCGGACTTCACTGTCTGTGCCATTCACCATCTCCACGAACTGACGACACCTGACGAGACACAGGAGGACGTGATACAGTTGGCACACTGCTACTGAAGGAGACGGTTAGCGCTTTGGATTTCCAGCATGCAGTATCATGACAGCCCCCTAGTTTGACCCCTAGTTTGGCCATAGACCCCCTAGTTTGGCCATAGACCCCCTAGTTTGGCCATAGCCACTTGCCCAAATATGTCCAAATGTGCTGACTTCATCACATTTGTGATGACGGCTATGGACATTTTTAGCCCAAGGAGTGTTTTTCGTGCAAAACTAATGCTTGGAATGGATTCAGAATCATGAAAAACCCCTAGTTTGACACGTCACATTCTACTTAAAGCATAATGAAATTTAGAACATTTTGCCTTTGCCTAGTAGACAATTTTGCCTTTGTCTACTAACAATGTGGGATATGTTAGTAGACACCTTTACAAACACATTGGTGAAGACAGTTCTTGGTAAGAAATGTATTCCCAGGTTTTATTAATATCCCCCGACTACTAGGATACATCAGCAATGAATGCAGAAGGGAAATCAGCATACTGCAGTCAGGCACTATATATTTCCTACATTTAGGCAATTGTCATAATGTAGTCAAAAAGTGGGTATTTTTTGTTTTATTATAGATCAAGTCATCTCCATTAACCCATTTTCACCTGAGATCAGATTCTAAAAATGTCTTATACATCCTGACAGTTTTCTGAAAAAGCTATGTTTCTATGTCAGTCATTTTACAAAAATAGCAGACCTACAAGCTCGTAGCGCGCCACTCGGTGGCGCGCTATGAGCTTAGTGTTGCTGTACAGCTGTCTGCATTATACAGAACACCCTGATGATAACCCTTCATAAGATATCCCTGAAGAAGGTGAAGTTATAACTTATTCAGAGAGAAAGAGACAAGTCTAATGAGAACGGCTTCTTCATTACACTGATGACCTGGTCCAAAAGGTAGAACGTAGACAGCAACAGAGCAAGTCGCAAAACTCGAGGCATGGTTACAATTTCAAACATTTGTAGGACGGACGGGTGGGTGGTGATAACGTTGAAGTAATACTGTTACTGTTATTTCACTAAACAGTCCATTTTGGGGTTACCTAAGCTCGTCATGTGGCTGATTTGTGTTAGTGTTTGCCAGGACAAAAAGCAACAGGTTGTAGCTATGTTACACTACAACTTAACCCATTTTGGGGCGGGAACCCCTTTTGGTGTTAGCATTATGTTTTGCTTTAGCTATTGAAAAATAGCAGATCTACAAGCTAGGTCTGCTATTTTTGAAAAATCGAAGAACCACTGACATAGAAACATAGCTTTTTCAGAAAACTGTCAGGATTTAGAAGAAATTCATAGAATCGTTCCCAGGTCAAAATGGGTTAAGAGACAGAGTTCTAACTTGTTTCAATGTAAATTATGGTATGTTGAACTTCACTTCAACATGAATAGTAGGTTGGGATTGTGTGCTATGATTGTATAACTTACTTCAACATGAATAGTAGGTTGGGATTGTGTTCTAAGAGGCCGGGATACAGCTGCTGAGTGGCCTCTATGGCCTCGCCCACCCGCCCTGTCAGCACCAGCTTCTGTATTCCTATTGGACAATGGAAACACAATGAATGAACACAATCATTTTCACCTTCCTGTTCTTCTGAGTTCCGAGTAGTGACTATACACATACGTCATGTCCTAGAATTAGCGAATTGGGGAAGGGGATCAACGTCACGTGATTCTTTGTTTGACCCCTGTCAAGTTTGAAACTTGGATGTGTCTCAAAGAATATGATTATTGGCAGAATCGCGGAAAGTTTTGAATATTTGGTGGCGCCGTTTTCATTTTTCATTGCATCGGCGGTGGTTCATCTGCACTACAATACTTCATGTTGTGCTATGACGAAAAAAAACAGTTGCAAACATTTTTTACATTCAATTCGGTATTTTTCAGCTATTCGTCATATCTGCCCTGTGCACCTTTTTATTACGAAGCCTAAAAGCCAAACAGAAATGTAATTTCTAGTTGTAATGTTCCAATTGAACCGTTAATCACAATTATTTGTGTTAGAATTAATCGTCAACTTAACCCATTCAGGCCTGACGTCAATTTAAAAAAATGTCTTCTAAATCATGACAATTTCCGGAAAGATTTGAGGCACATTTTAACGATTTTTCAAAAATAGCAGACCTACAAGCTAAATTTAGCTATTGAAAAATAGCAGATCTACAAGCTCGTAGCGCGCCACCGAGTGGCGCGCTACGAGCTTGTAGATCTGCTATTTTTCAATAGCTAAATTATAACATACATTATGTTATAACCACCAAAAGGAGTTCCCGCTCAAAATGGGTTAAATGTGTAATCGTGACAGCCCTATAAGCACAACAAAAACGTTCCATTCAATGGCCATGATTCAATGGCCATGATTCAACGGCGTGGGTACAGGGTTCCTCACTCACTCTGTCGGTTCTTTATAGAAGACTGGTCCTCTTGTATCGAAGTCTCAGTGGCTCTGGCGAAGGCTGTCGCCGTGGCACAGTAACCATGGTGTACCAGGTAGCTAGACACCATACTGCAGAGAAAACACCAACACATATAGGTTTAAAGATGGACTGCGTGCAAGAATGTCATGTTGGATTACCATATTTGTTTTAGGTTTAAAGATGGACTGCGTGCGTGTCAGGTAGGGCATTCACTTCTAGTCATTTTTACTAGTTGCCTAGTTTACTAGTCGACTAGTTGTTTAACTACCTATTATGTAAAAAATAAAATAAATTGGGGGGGAAATAAATATTTGTACATTGAAAAACTGTGTACATGGTGACTATAACTATAAAAAAAAAAAAAAAAAAAAAACTAGTCAACTAGTCAACTAGTACCAACAAGGTCGACTAGTGGATTTACTAGTCGACTAGTAAACTAGTCGACTAGTTGCTTAATGCCCTAGTGTCAGGCATGCAAGAATGTCATGTTGGATTACCATATCTGTTATATGCCACCTAGTCTCGGGTGCCAGACTGTTGCCAACTTGCCTCCTGCAATTTTCAAATGCTACTTGTGTAGCTAGCATGTGGTCCATCTGTCTCCGTGTGTGTGTGTGTGTGTGTGTGTGTGTGTGTGTGTGTGCATCTTACTTCTGTAGAACAGCCTGCCACTCCCCCAGCCTCTCGCCTATGGGGAAGCGTGCGATCATGCCGTGGATCTTCGCCCGCCATTCATTCATGTAGTCCTCGATGTCGAAGACAAACGGCTGCTGGCCAAAGTTTGCATCTACGATCTCGCCGGGGGTCTGGAGCCCCACGGTGGGGTATAGATTGGGCTGGAGACAGAGAAGACAAGGTTTTTGATGAAGAAGATGTTTTTTTTATTTTATTTTTTACAATCATTAAAGGACCACTTCACCACTTTTCAACCTATCGTCCTCACTAATAATCATGAAAAAATGGCACCATTGAGTCTGTGTCTCATAGGAGGGCTGTGGGCAGTTTAGAACCGTCTTCCAGTGACATCATCATTAGGCAGATTTTTTTTTAAACAAGATTTTTTTTACACAAAATATTTAGATTTTCATTATCGTGAGAACGATGGCTTCCATTTCCACATTGCAACTTTTCAGGACTAGAAAGCCTGCAGTTTCTATTAGCTTGTATTCACCATCGATGATGTCACTGGAAGACGGTTTCTGTACTGCCCACAGCCCTCCTATGAGACACAGACCGAGTAGAAGAAAATTGCACAATTTTTTCATGATTATTAGTTCAGTTCAGTTTCAGTTTATTTTATGTATAGTACAAAATCACCCCAGGGGGTCTCTGTGCACTTTACAGCATTAATACATCAAAAAACAAATCAAAGACACAAATAGCATAGCAATAGAAAACATAGTAAAACATGGTAAAATGTGCATAGCTGTATGAATCATACAGATTTAAACTAGGCGGAACCGTAGTGCATAGAAAAAAGGTGTGTTTTTAGCCTTGACTTAAATATGTCCAGGGAGTTTGCATTTCTGAGGACCTATTATATGAAGAGAAATGTTGGGGGGGGTGGATACATTACAACACAATTAGTAGTATGTATTATATTCGTCGCAATACTCACAGGGAGGTCTGTGAAGGCTACACCTGTGAGATGGGAGAGAAAATGATAGCACGTTATTTGAGTCAGTTTTAAAAAAAAACTTCATGATGATTTCTAACTCTAAACGAAACAACCAGTTAACCATTTAACCAAACAAAGCAAACAGAGCTGTGGGTACAGTAATGTGGATACGTGCAGAACATAATGCATTATACTGACTTACCTAGGCTGATGCCGTTTTTTGTATAAAAGCAGGTGTTGTTGATGAGGTTGACGCAGCAACCAATCACGTCGCCCGTGGTGAAGGTGGGGCCGTAAGGCTGTCCAGTCCCCGAAGAGCAAAAGGAGTGGCCATCGTCCCCGTGGTACCCGTACGAGTGCTTGTCCCATCCTGGATTTGAGAAGAAGAAGAAGATTTGGATTAAGAAAATGATTTCTTGTCTTGGGATTCCTGCCTAAAGCAGAAAACAAACAAGAGAACACCTAGCATAGAAACTAGCAATAATCTCTGTGATGCAACTGGTTTGGAACTGGAACCAAAAAAATACTTATTTCTTTCCCTGAAGTGGGAACCAAAGTGGCCGTGTCACTATTCAGGAGGTTGGAAGATGCAGAGGTGATATAATTTATAAACCATCATCAAAAATAAAGAACAGAAGCCGTTCTAGAACCAAAGTTCTTTTAGTGGAAAAGGGGCCCCAGTGTTGTCCATTGTTGGATGGATTGGTAAATGGTGCATTTATATAGCGCCTTTATCTAAGGCGCTTTACATAGATTGTGCATTACATTCACCCATTCACACACATTCATACACCGATGGCAGCGGAAACCATGCAAGGCACCAACTAGCACATCGGGAGCAATTAGGGGTTCAGTGTCTTGCTCAAGGACACTTCGACACTAACTATGGGGGAGGCCGGGTTCGAACTGGCAACTTTGCGGTTACCATCCAGTCACTCTACCCCTGAGCCACCGCCGCTCTGTGATGCAACTGGTTTGGAACTGGAACCAAACAAATACTTATTTCTTGCCCTGAAGTGGGAACCAAAGTGGCCGTGTCACTATTCAGGAGGTTGGAAGATGCAGAGGTGATATAAACCATCATAAAAATATATAAAGAACAGAAGCAGTTCTAGAACCAAAGTTATTTTAGTGGAAAATAAAAAGGAGCCCCAGTGTTGTCCATTGTTGGATGGATTGTTCCCAAAGTGGACATTAGACACGGTGCTCAAGCCAAGGCCACCGATAGTCGTTGCTGGAAGAGGCATTAAGAGTTGTTACTTCTCTTCCCTAGATTTTCCAGCCTGATTTTGACTAAAACCCCATCCATTTTGATGCAAATTCACATGAAGGTCTACTTATTTAGCACTACAACCCCCTTAGATGGCGTGTCATTCTTTAGACGTCCAGCAGGGGGACGCAGTACACAAAGCCTGGTGGTGAGTCATTGCCTTCCAGCCCAAGAGGCTCATGAGGCTAAATAAGGAGAGCATGGGTTCATTTTACTGTGTGTGTATCTGGAGAAGGGAGGAAGTGTCCCGTCCCCGTGCGCTACTAAATATTTAGTATGTAATTCAGTACGCATATATGTAACCAACATAACTCCACCTGTCATTTCATCCAAATATACTGAACCCATTTTGACCTGAGATCAGATTCTAAAAATGTCTTCTACATCCTGACAGTTTTCTGATGATTTCTATGTCAGTCGTTCTTAGATTTAAAAAAAATAGCAGACCTACAAGCTCGTAGCTACGAGCTTGTAGATCTGCTATTTTTCAATAGCTAAAGCATAACATAATGCTAACACCAAAAGGGGTTCCCGCCAAGAATGGGTTAAGGTATACATGGTCTTTTGAGATCCATGACCTTTAGGGACATCAAATGTCATTCATTGTAAATGCAATCCTATGTTGCGTGATATTCAATGTGAGAATAAGGGTGTCTTCATGTCTTCGAGCCTCAAATGTTGATTTTGGGAGGAGAATGTATTTTCATTCACACAAACCAATGATGATACACTGCATGTTGTGTTTACTTGACCGCTCAGCGTCATTCTATTTGCAGACGGACTTACAGGGTCACTCAACGGCACAAAGAAAACATACTTCCTCTCAGTCTGGGCTGTGAAACATAACGTAAAGTTATGGCCTGTTTTCATCGGTACCCAATGTCACAAACTCACAATAGGAATGCAGACATCAACACCGGACTGGACTGACACCAGGAAACCAAGCAAAGCAACTTAGTACTTTTAACACGCATAAAATAATGTAAGCTCTAGTCTCCTGTGGTTAAAATGATTAATGTTTTTTTTTTAAACACACACACACACACACACACACACACACACACACACACACACACACACACACACACACACACACACACACACACACACACACACACACACACACACACACACACACACACACACACACACACACACACACACACACACACACACACACACACACACACACACACACACACACACACACACACACACACCATTGGCCCGAAACCGGTGGTTTCATTGTATAACTAGAAAACGTGCTCCTCGGAGCACAGGCCTCCGCCAGGTCAGGTACAGTAGGTTATTGTGGCCTTCTGTTCTGGTGGCACTATAATTGGCCAATGTGAAGTGTGGAATTTCTTCCTCAGCCTTTCACGGCAATCGGACGCTGCGTTCATGATTTGAGGCATGTTGAGGGACACAACTGGTGGCGCTATAAAAGGCTGATCTGACATTTTTGAGGCAGAGGTTCTGCTCTACCATCCAGGTAGTGTGTGTGCCCAGTTTTCGGGACGACGGTGCTGGAGATTAGCTGCTTGCAGACTGACGGATAGACACACTGACGGACGGACGGACGGATGCACAGGGTGCAAAACATCAACATCTACCAATAATTTCAGTACTCGGTTATAAATGAGTCACGTTGCCCATGCATAAAGTGAGTGTCAAATCGAGTGGCAAAGTGAGTTTAATGTCGTTTAAAGATCAGATTAAGACTTTTCCGTTTGCATGTATGGGCTCATAGGGCTGTAACCCATACGTTAGTTATACCCATTTTGCTTCCAGAATTGAAAGTGAATTAACCCATTTTGACCTGAGATCAGATTCTAAAAATGTCTTCTACATCCTGACAGTTTTCTGAAAAAGCTATGTTTCTATGTCAGTCGTTCTTCGATTTTTCAAAAATAGCAGACCTACAAGCTCGTAGCGCGCCACTTGGTGGCGCGCTATGAGCTTGTAGATCTGCTATTTTTCAATAGCTAAAGCATAACATAATGCTAACACCAAAAGGGGTTCCAATCCTGCTCTATGGCAGACCATTCAGAGTTGTAGGCAGTCTTCCCTCATCAGGGGCTGTCACTGCCAAAAAGAGTAGAGTGAAAGTCATGTGTATGAGACCCAAGATATGTGACGTCGTGTGCGCATGTATTTGAGTGTGTCCAACTGTCCAAGTATTACCTCAAGATTAGATTTGTGCATGTGTTTATTATGGTTTGTTTATGTACGGCAGTATGTGCTGTGCTCTGTGTGCACACAGTTATGTGCCCGTGCTTGTGTGTGTGTGTGTGTGTGTGTGTTGGGGGGGTATTAGATTAATCTGCTGACAGGGATATTGCCTCCAAAGCCAGGCTCACTGCTCCAACATGCTAATGAAATGGGCAGGTCTCTACCATGGATCAGACACAGAGGTCAGTTGTGGAAAACACTGTACTGCTATGGACACACACACACACAGTATGCAAATTATTGCATACATTACAAACACTCTAAATACTAATGTACACACACACACAATAATGTACACACACACACACACACACACACACACACACACACACACACACACACACACACACACACACACACACACACACACACACACACACACACACACACACACACACACACACACACACACACACACACACACACACACACACAGTTGAGGCAATCCACAGCAATCTGTCTAGCACCAGGGCTATGGACCATCAATCTTCTGTACAATGAAATCCTAGCGACCCAGAACAATATTTTCATAACGAATACACGAGTAAGCTTCTACAGATTCACCACTCTTCCACTCTGTTCCCACCAGTAATGTGAATAATAAAGAGGAATAATGAATGAATGTATGTATGCGCGGGTGCGTGTGTGCGTGCGCGAGATCTAGAGTTTGTTGAATTGGCTGGATGGGTCCATGGCATTCATTCCATAAACCCACACACCCAATGGGGGAAACCTTGACTATAGGCACAGAGCAGATGATACAGACTGGACTACGCTGTGATTGGCCAGAAGAAGAGCCTTGTTCTGATTGGCTTGGTGTTAGTAGCATGGTGCTTTAGTCGTGCCCTAAGCTACAATATGGCTGTGATGCTTCCTCCTATGTCATCAGAGCGTGCTGAACCATTCACTGATCTCATTGTGTGGCTGTCTGTGGGATGTGCGTGTGTCGAGAAAGAGGGGGATTGGGAGCAGAAGAAAAGAGTGCAGGCTCCCAGAGGAAGGAAGGAGAGATTTGTTTCAGTTGACCTTAACAAACTCCAGTGGTGGAGTACTACTCAAATGTTTTACTTAACAAACCCAGTGGTGGAGTACTCAAATGTTTTACTTACTAAGTAAAAAGTATCAATACTGCAATGTAGAAATAGTCCGGAATTCTACATTTAATTGAGTAAAAGTACAAAGGTATTGGTATCAAAAAAGTACTTAAAAGTACCAAAAGTAAAAGTACTCATTATACAGAATGTTCCATTTCAAGTTTTCAAATGTTGAAATCTACAATCAACTACAATCGCCAAAGATTGTCTATTTTCAAATGACTGAAATCTATATATGACTGAAGAGGTTAATGTATGTTTTGTAATAATAATCCAAATATACAAAGTAACTACATTTTCAAATAAATGTAGTGGAGTAAAACTATAAAAGTACAAGAGTTGGATCTCAGAAGTAAAAGTGTTGGAAATTGGAAATACTACAGCACTTTTTAAAAACAAACCTCTGGATCTTTGCACTAATTCTCTTCCAATTCCATTTTATGACGATGATGATGTAAATATGGAGATTATAAATGTCATGTTGCAATGCCAGCAGCAATCCGTCTGCCTGGAGTCTGGACTGCCAACATGATGCACGGTAACTACAATTGTACACTCTCAGAGTTAAATAAACACTGAGGGTTGTACGGTGTTACAGCATACAAGACGCACTGTGTATATTTATGTAGACGAGGAACAAGACTGACACTCTGGGATCACCATGTTTGGCTGCTTTCAGAATCTTTCTGGTAATGGTGGAATCACTGCCTATAATCTCAATTCCAATGCAGACAAATGTTTTTAACCCATTTTGGGCGGGAACCCCTTTGTGTTTTAAACATTATGTTGTAATTTAGCTATTGAAAAATAGAAGATCTACAAGCTCATAGAGCGCCACCGAGTGGCGCGCTACGAGCTTGTAGGTCTGCTATTTTTGAAAAATCGTGAAAATATTTATTTCAGAAAACTGGAGGATTTAGAAGAATTCTTTTTAATTTTGAGGTCAGGCCTAAATGAGGTCATCATAGTACATTGTATAGCTTGAAATGCTTGATATCCGTCCCAGTAAAAAACTTTTACTTTAGTTATATTAGATATAGAGATGTTTTTTCCTTATAAAAAAAAGGGTGGAAAGAGAAAAGGAGAGTGACGTCCCTTCTAAAGAGAAAAATAAGAACAAAAAAACACTTTATTTATTATTAGTCTGTCTATTTCTGAAAAGACAATAACAAGACAATAAGATCTGTCTTGTTCCAAAACACCTAATAACAAGTCCAGCAATTCTGTCAGGGAGGTGGCTCTGTACAGTCTGTGTTTGGAAAAATACAGTAGCCGGAAGTTGTAAAACTACAGTAGGAAATCACATGATTCACTGTCCCCACTGAAGCACATGATGCTCCATCAAAACATTCCTGAAATTCCTTAGATTTTGTGACATTTATGCAATTTTGCAATACCTGTACCCGTGTCAGAGTACCCGTTCCACCCATCTGTCTGTGTCCCTTTTATGCCCATATATGGAGATTTCTGGATCTGTCACTCCGTGTAGCTTTATTCCTATATATGGAGTTCTGTGTCAGTCATGCCCAAATATGGAGTGTTGTGATGTCAGAACAGGCCAGCTCCATATATGGACCCTGGGCCAAAGCCCAGGCAGAGGCCTTTTGTGGCGGTTCTGGACAACCGTGGGTCCGACCGACTCGACACCGGGCACTGTAGCCTGTGGGGGTGTGGAACGCATGTTTGAAGTCGGTGGGGCGAATGGTTCTCGAGTTACGTGGATTACAGACGTACACACGTACGTACGTACAGACAGACGTGGTGCATTTATAGATAGATATCTAATCTGCTGTACCTATATAGAATATAGTACTGTGAGTCTGTGAAGTCGTTTACTTTATAGAAAGTAGATAGCAGCCACTGAAAATAAGAATAATGCTGTTGGTGTATACAATAATACCAAGATCATATGCACATGTACATTTGAAGATGCACTTGAACTTCAGTCAATTTTATTCTTTATTTGCTATTTTTTTACACTTTTCTTTAGATCGTTTTTGTTTGTTGTCTCCACCAGGCCGAAGGCATGGGGAGAGAGTATGTTTTGCACTCCGTCTGTCCGTGTGTCCGTCTGTGAACAGCTAATCTCCGGCACCGTTAACCCGGTCAATGCCAAATTTTGCACACACACTCCCTGGATGCCAACGATGAACCTCTGTCCCAAAATATCCAGAGTGCTGTGATCGATCTCAAGCAGGAGTGCTCAGTTTCAAACAAAATGCTGCAAATCATGAACACATCGTGTGATTTCCGTGAAATTGTGCACGCACATTCCCACTAGGCCGAGGAAGAAATGCCACATGAACATTTTCAACTCAGCCTCATGGTGGCGCGATAACTGGCCGAAAACTGTTTTTACCTCTAACTGCACGGATCTGTGGATAACTTTGTATGCCAACTCCCTAGAGGCCAAGGAAAAACCTTTGCATGGAATTTTTCACATCTGCTCTTTATAGCGCCACCAGGAGGCCGACATAATATGTAAAACACATTTTCTAATATTACTCCTTCAAATTTTATCCAAATTTCACGCAAATCGGTACACATGCTCTCCATAGTCATGTGATCAAGACTGGTTTGTTTGATTTCTCATAATCCACCCTCATTGGCTACGATTGGCTTCTAAACTTTTCAGGAGTAGCCCGCTTTGTACCCGTTTTGTACAAATCGCCACAACTACTCAACGCAGCGTCCGATTGTGGTGAAACATGCATATTCCCACTAGGCTTTGGAAGAAATGCCACTTGACAGTTTTCAAATCAGCCTCATGGTGGCGCTACAACAGGCCAAGCATCACACACACACACTCCTATCCTCCTGGTGGAGACCTGTGCCCAGAAGGGCACTTTTTCTAGTTTGTTTTTTCATTTTTATTTTTTTCCTTAAAAAATAATAATAATTCTGCTATTATCTATGCTGCTGCATTGTCTGAAGGAGAACAAACCAAAATAAGTTTTACTCTTATGTACCTGTACAAAAGTAACGTAAGTAACGTAACAAGTACAACCCTGAACCTTGATATCGGTCACAACAACATGGGTAATCGGTGCTCTAGAACTCTCAAAAGTCAGTATCGGCATCGGGGCCAAAAGCCCTAGTTGTGTTACACATCACACCTCTGTTCGCTGAATGTCAGCATGCAATGTAAACGCATGCAGCATGGTTCTGTGTAAAAACAATAACAACAAAAACAAAGAAGCTTGCCACTAAAGTGGCTTAAATTTAGGCCTGACGTCGGAAAGAATATATATTCAAAGATTTGTGCCGCATTTTTACGATTTTTCAAAAATAGCAGACCTACAAGCTCATAGCGTGCCATAATGCTTAGTTAAAACACCAAAAGGGGTTCCCGTCCAGAATGGGTTCAATGTCAAAACATAAACCTCTATAGATTTTGTGGCACACTTCATTTGATTATTTTTCATCCATGTCATTTCATTGAATATTGATGTAATGGTCTGGAATCAGATCATCAATATTTAGGGAAAGAAATGCAACATTTTCTATAATACAATTGTTATAGCAAAAGTGTTATAGCACTTTTCTGGCTCCGTCTCTTGCTCAGGTAGGGTCAGACTGAATTTCTTAACACAATTTGTTTGGGTTCAGGTTAGGTCAGATTCTTATAAAAATAAATCTATTGAGAGCCAAGCTTAAGGTGACTTATAATGATCTCAAGGATTCTCCTGAAGAAGCCTAGGGGTGGCAGTGCTAGTCAGCTCTTCTGTGACTCTGGCCTAACCACCTTCCAGGCTCTCTTGAGAAACCTTATGTTCAGCTTTAAAAGCAGACTTGATGGGTCACATAATAAGGTGATTAAGGTGTTGACCAATCCTAGGTTTAGCACTGTTAGATACCGCTCTTTGATGTGGAAACATCAAAGAGCTATCTATCTATAAGAGTGCCTCTTATAGATTTTTTTTTTAATGTGAGAGATTTTTAGAGTTTGAACCCCTGTATTTATTTGTAACTGTTTTGTATGTTTTTAATTGTCGTTGTCAATAAAGTTTGGTATTGGCATTTTAGAAAATTATTAGCTATTTTGGTCTTTGAACAAAAAAGAATAAAAGCTGTATTTTGGATTTGTAACCACCTACTGGAAACAACATGTCCAGACATGTTTCCCAGTACAACTGACAGACCATTCAGACTCAATCCATATACAATGAATGTAGAAACTCCGCCCATATTTCACTCCCCCGGCCGCATTGCCAAAACCCACACATTTTGGCAATATTTGAACTTCTCCACAACCTCTTTCATCTTTAACTCCATTCACTATCCATCCATGATTCACATTCTCACACTACTCCTCCTTTCACCAAATCTAGCTGGTCTGAACAAAAACAACTATGCAACACTACACTACTACACTACTATGCAGTACTGACATCAATTGCCTCTGTGTTTTCATAAAATACAGTTTTGACTAGTTTTGGTCTAAGCCCAGGGCCATATTAGAATTGCTGGAAAAAGTCCAAATGATGGCCAGCACAGAGTTGATTAATTGTATCATCACCGATTATGCAGTCTAGACTAGTCTGTCCTCCTGTATGCAGCCAGCTGCCAGAATGAAACAATATTTCAAATGTTCCACTGTACTTTTACTCCACTTTTAAAACTGGAAGAAGGCATTACTGTCTGCTCTCTCCCATGTCCACTTGTCCATCTGGGGCTGATAATAACTGCCAGAGATTCTGGCCTCAGGCCAAACAACCCAGTGATCAGTGTCACAGACCCTGCAATGAGATCCTCACCATAACCTGAAGTGACCTTGTAAGACGTTACCTTTCCTTCCGTTACCCATACATAGTGTCTACAATAGGCACTCGCCTGTCACTGTATAATACATAAATACATTCATCACAGCATCCACTGACTCCTAGAACAGTGGTTCCCAAAGTGGGGTCCGGGGACCCCCAGGGGTACTTGAGGGAGTTCCAGGGGGGACCGAGCTAAATGAAAAATTTGGAACCAAATGGACCCTTATGGGTCTGTAACTCAGAGAGTGTACAAATTTGTGTACAAATTTGTACGCTCTCAGAGTTAAAATAACATTGATTTTACAATATAAATTGGGGGTCCCAGAGATAGAAATGCCATTAAATGGGGGTCCGTAGACTAATGCATGTCAAACTGGGGGTCCTTGAAATTAAACAGGTTGAGAATCACTGGTAGAGCTGTACAAATCTTCTCATATGGGGGGGTCCCTGGCATATATTTTCAAATGGGGGTCTGTGGGCTAATTGGTGTCAATTTGGGGGTCCTTGACATGAAAAGGTTTGGGAACCTCTGTCTTAGAACACCCATCTATGCATTCCTCGGCATGGCGATATTTTTTGATTCGTAACTATTGATAATGCCATATATCCCTGTCTCTGATCATCACCGTGTGATTTAGTCTGTAGCTTAAAACACGAGAGCCTGGTCCAAGAGCGGTTCTTTACTGTATGCTGCAGCAGAACGTGAGTTTGTTGAGCTTGTAAGTTGTTTTGATCCCTGTCGCCCACTTTGAATGCTATCAACCCTTAACCACCAGTAGGTTACTCATCAAGACCTTGCAATGGAGTCAGTACAGGCTCTACTGGAGCCTACGCACTGTCATTAGGAAACTCGGAAGAGAAATTACCGCTGCCAAAGCATTTTTTTTTACAAAAATGTAATAGTCCTACCAGACCCCAGGAAATAACATCTGTCCACAAAATATTGCAGGGTCTATTGAATGTGAAGGAGGAGGTGACAACCTAACGATTGAGCCTACAAAACTAGGGAGGCATACTATGATCCGATGGAGCATTGCTCGAAGGAGCATTGGTCCGAGGTGTGCTGGGGGTCGGGAGAGGGTTGGGGTTAGGTTTAGGTGTGCTGCCCCGTGGGAGGTTAGGGTTAGGGTGAGGGTTTGAGGTAGGTTGTCGTTCGGACCAATGCTCCGTCGGACCAAACACATGAACCCCTACAAAACACAGTATGAAAGCCCCCTAGGTTCCAGGTGTTCGTTCAGACACGCAGAAAAAAACTGCTGTGGCCAGATGTAATTTCCTGGACATATTTAGCCACTTCTTCGAATGCCCCCTGTCAAAAATAGCTAAAAACGCTAAAACGAAAGAAAGCAGCACATGAACATTTTTTAGCACTCACCTTTTACTTTCTCTAGTAACAACCTAAAACATGAACCTTGGTTGAAAAAAGTAGCATTGATACCCTGCTGCGCTCCATTACTCACCAGGCAATCTGTTCATGTTGACTCCCTGGGCAGACAGACCGATCCCCATATACCTGCACATAAACAACAAAGATACATTGTAAAACACAACACTGTCAAATAAGTTGCCATGAGTTATCTTATTACAACAGGTTTGTAAGTCTTCCCCTTTAAAAAGGCTCTTAATTCTAACATACTTTATGAGGACTTGTCAGGATGTCAAAATTAGCTAGACAGCTATGAAAAAAGAGAAAAAAAAGAGACTTAAAGGTATTCAGCTGAGTTCAGCAAGAGTTCAGCTGTGATGCAATAGTTTGTTACGTGAGTCGAGATTGTTGATCTGAACGAACAGAGAAATATAGTATCTTTTTGACATAATGTAAGATGAAAAAAATATATAAAAATATGACAAAACCGAAACCTTTGTTCAATCATGATAGTAAATTTGGCAAGATGGTTGTGTTTGTTTGTCTCAGTCATCAGTCAAACATAATCAGTCAAACCCGAGCAATCAAATGTGTCCACTCTCAGCTGTGTCCACTCTCAGCTGAAATGTAACGTTTCCCTGCACTCTTCAGACAGGTAGACCTTTATGAGTAACTGATGTCATTCATACCAAATGGGACTGAAAGTCAAGACACTTTACTGTTTATTATTCACAACCACAATGTTGTGGTTGTAATATTTGTAATAAACCAGAAGCGTAGCGTCCATTGGGCCACTCGGGCCACAGGCCCAGTCAATTGAGATCTTGCCCAGTCTAGAGCTGAATGACAAACAAAAGAAAACAACAAGAGATACATACATTGGCAGACCCTCACCCCTATGCATGTACATTTCTGTTGTAGAAAAACACTAGCCTGGCTGTGATTTGAGTCTGGCTTATTAGCCAGGCTAGAAAAACACAGCAAGCCACCTTTGTTTTCAAATTGGCCCCCCGTGAGAAGCCGGCAAAACCGGTTTCACCCATCAGCCTGTGTTGTTTTTCACATGGGTTAAAAAAAAATGTATGTCGCTCTCTCTTATCTTGAAACATTACAATGACTGGGTTGAATAAGATGATTAAGGATCATATTTATAATTGCCTTTGTTTTAATGAACTCATACTGGACGCCAGAGAGAGCCTTCACCGACAACGTGTCACTCCCTAGAATTAATTAATAGCTCGTAAACACGAGATTATGTTCAACGCGTCTTTGGTGCATCTTGGGTCATAGCCCAGCTGCCCAGCCCCCTCTAATTATACTGGAAAATGAATGATCCAAAGCAGTGATTCATTGAGGCTGGACATCAGACACAACATAGAGATGCTAAAGTCTCTTTCTATGAATCAATCGACCAGAAAGACTTAATGAGCAAACATAAATTAAAATAAAAATGAAATATTTAGGGGGTTTAGAAATGAGAAATACACTGATTCAATGGCCCAACCAAGATGCCTAAAACAACATTATCATCAAATCGCGTAACACAGTGGTTCTCAACCAGTGGTCCGGGGACCACCAGTGGTCCTTGAGGGGGTCGCCAGCTAAATTATGGAGAGTTGGGAACCAATCTAAAGTTCTTATAGATCTTTAGATCTATAAGAACCTTACGGGTCCATTTGGTTTCATTTTACACACTCAGGAGTTCAATTATTGTTAAACCTCTGCATTACTGCAATTTTCAAGAAGTCTACACAATTAGAGAATGTAGAAGAATTGTTATTTTTGATTGTTTGCCTGTTATTCCTCCTATGGTAAAAGGCTAAATCTCTAGAGGAAATCTTGGCCTTCATCAGGGAAAAATCATAGTTTTTTTTCCCTGATGAAGGCTTAACCGCCGAAACGTTGGATTCATTTTTGTCTTACCTGCTGTCCTAATAAAATATTGGCACTCTGGCTATTGGCGTGTGCGGCCACCCTCTTGTTTTTTCAAGATTTCCTCTACAGTTTTCTCCCGTGTGCCGGCACCGCTACAAGGACTTTGGTGTGCGTTAGCTTTTTTTGTACACAGTAAAAGGCTAAATCTCATCAAATGGTGGTCTGTGGCTCAAATGCAGAATAAATAATGGGCCTTGATATGAAAAGGGTTGAAACCCACTGGTGTAACAGGTCCTGTTGCATTGAACAGCTAGCAATCCACGATCCACTCACCCGTCTCGGCCTTTACTGACGATCTTGACCTCGAAGTAGTAGATCCCGCAGGCGGCGGGGATGGGATGTGTGGCGCGTACAGAGGCTGCATCCTTGTGATTCTTGCCGTGTCCTGTTGTGGGACGAATATAAAGACGCATGCATAAGAAGAGGTCTGCAAGGATAATGATTTCAGGGGCCGTTTTTTACCGATGTAGTTTCATGGATCGACGAATATAACCCATTTTGGGCGGGAACCCCTTTTGGTGTTAGCATTATGTTATGCTTTAGCTATTGAAAAATAGCAGATCTACAAGCTCATAGCGCGCCACTGAGTGGTGCGCTACGAGCTTGTAGGTCTGCTATTTTTCAAAAATCAAAGAACGACTGACAGAAAACTGTCAGGATGTACATTTTTAGAATCTGATCTCAGGTCAAAATGGGATAAAGACGTATGCATAATGATTTCAGGGCCGTTATGTACCGATAGTAGTTTCATGGATCGCTTATTTCACACAGTCGGGGGGGGGGGGGGGGGACAAAGGGGCATAGTGAAGTTGTCTTTTGTCGTAGCTTTATGGGCGTACATAAAAACATTAGAAAGAGAAGGTTAGGCCAAGCTCAGACTCGGCTGCAACCATACTTACGAGCAGGGGACATTTTTGTGTTCCAGCCACAGAAACACTAGGAATTTGTACTATATAATTTTAGAACGGAATCAGCTGAACGGTTCATTACCTGCCAAACTGGTTCAGTGGAGCAGAGAAACTGCTCCTTAAGCCTAAATGTACCTGCACGTTAAGTCAGTTGCTCTTTAACCCATTCTTGGCGGGAACCCCTTTTAGTGTTAGCATTATGTTCTGCTTTAGCTATTGAAAAATAGCAGATCTACAAGCTCATAGCGCGCCACCGAGTGGCGTGCTACGAGCTTGTAGGTCTGCTATTTTTGAAAAATCGAAGAACGACTGACATAGAAACATAGCTTTTTCAGAAAACTGTCGGGATGTTGAAGACATTTTTAGAATCTGATCTCAGGTCAAAATCGGTTAATAGAATAGATGCCGTGTTTGTCATCTGTAGGCGTAATGAAAGGACAGAAAAATCTAAATGCAGCAGAATACAACCCCAGAGACAACCTGCACCTAGTTTGACTGACCTTTGGAAAAAGCCACATGTCATTTGTCAGCTGTGTCAAGTGTCAGCTTTATAGCAACGGACCAGGCATTTGAGTTGCATTTAACCCATTCTGACCTGAGATCAGATTCTAAAAATGTCTTCTACATCCTGACAGTTTTCTGAAATCTATATGTCAGTCGTTCTTCGATTTTTCAAAAATAGCAGACCTACAAGCTCGTAGCGCGCCACTCGGTGGCGCGCTATGAGCTTGTAAATCTGCTATTTTTCAATAGCTAAAGCATAACATAATGCTAACACCAAAAGGGGTTCCCGCCAAGAATGGTTAACCAATTAAAACCGATTTACACCCTGAACTGAAATGGACATTAATAGTCACACCTACAGCGTACTACTAAGGCTTAAAATGAAAGGCATAATTTGTTTTAAGTGTGACAGAGACTTGAAAATCATCTTCACACAAAGATAAATGCACTTCCATGATGAGATGAGTAGTATGAGTATGACTGATATTGGTTTTTTTTAAATAATCTTAAATAATGAGTCCATGATTCGTGGAGCTCAAGCACATGGCTTTGAAGGGTAGCAGATCTACAAGCTCTCAACATGTCATGCTGCAATGCGTTGTGGGATTGTAGATCAGCTATTGATTTTAAAAGAAGAAAACTAAAAAAAAAAAAAATCGATATTTTTTTAATTGAACAAAGCTTCGAATATTTGAATCTTTTGGGTCAGCCCTACAATATGGACATAGATTTCTACCTGACAACGACAATATGCTACTTGTGTAGCATGTGGTCCGTCTGTCTCTCTCTGTGTGTGTGTGTGTGTGTGTGTGTGTGTGTGTGTGTGTGTGTGTGTGTGTGTGTGTGTGTGTGTGTGTGTGTGTGTGTGTGTGTGTGTGTGTGTGTGTGTGTGTGTGTGTCTGTGTGTGTCCCTATGTGCATATGGATAATTTTATAACAGGCTTATGGGGCTCATGTATTATGTCTGGACCAATCAATAGTAGTAGAAAGGTGACTGCTATCCAGCATTCTGCTGCTTATCCAGCCCCATGTGCCTGTGTGTGTATGTCTCCCTATGTGGTATATGTAGGCTTGATGGTAAGCTATGCTGTGTGTCTGTGACCTACAGTCCTCCTGTCCATCTGTTGGTGTAATGTGTAGCCTAATCACAGCAGAGCTGTCCGTAACCGTTCTGACTGAGAACCGTCTGTTGAAGATGCCCAATATGTAGGTAGCATGTAACCCTAAACGATGAAGCCGACTGTCAACAGACACCTTGAGGCTGTGGGCGAGAGAGAGAGAGAGCGAGAGAGAGAGACTCGTTCTTTCAGCTCAGAGTAGAATGTCTCTAGTAGAGGATTTGGCATGGAGCCTGGAACCATTAACTAGGTTAATAATAGAGGTTTAATGTACCAGCTGGCCTATACTCACAATACAGAACTTGCACGTTTTCCCTTTTTTTCCATTTTCAGCACCCTCCGATGGACACTTTGCGAACAGCCCGACAGATTTTGACAGCACATTTTGATTTAGTTTTAGTCCTAGTCTATTGACTAAAATGTAATTTAGCTTTAACCTTTAATCATAATTTTGCTGAAATGTTTTAGTTTTAATCGAGTAAATATCATCAGGTCATCAGATGATTATGTAGACTAAAATGAATTTTGGCAGGCCTTGATTGATGGCGTCGTAAATGGCTGATTTTACACTGCATGCTGAAAACAGACGATCTACACGCTCACAACACGTCGCAGCGCGGCACCTTGTGAGCTTGTAGATCTGCTATTTTCAGAGTGCAACCAAACATGAAATGACTTTTAGTTCTACTGGATCTCTTCTAGTCCCTCCCTAACATTTTAGTGCGTCAATATATTTAGTCTTAGTTTTAGTCATCAGATTTGTTTTTAATTGAGTTTTCCTCAGTGAAAGAAGGTATGCGACAGACAATAATTACAACTCATGCTTAAGCTCAACTAACAACTGAACCTTGTCTATGTCTGTCAATGTTTCATATACAAAAAAAGTACAAATCATTAAAAAAAACTAACAACTGAACCAAGGGCATGGTTGGATTTGGGAAACACTGCACCTTTGTTGCGTCAAAGACCCCGAGTTAATTAATCACATCATAGAATAATAAAATAATGTAAACCTTAATCGACAGGTTAATCAGTTATTATAATAATCCTTAGAGCCTAACTGCATCCTTAATTCTAATTTAAGTGCCCTCAATGCTTGACAGCAAACAGCTTTGTCCATATAAGACTGGATCAGTCCTCACTCATCCCTTGTTACTACGAGTTTATTACATAGTTATTCATTATCACCCTCAAAATTGTGTGTGTGTGTGTGCACGCGCAGTAAGACTTGTGTTGTCTATTTTTAGCTGCTCCATGTTGTGAAACCTATCCTCAGCAGGCCTACAGGTCCCTGGGCAACCATACAGACAGACGAGAAAAATGGCTACAGTCACACACACAATGTGAATACAAGCGTACAAAAGCCACACACACACACACTGTGAATACAAGCGCACCACACACACACACACACACCACACCACACCACACCACACCACACCACACACACACACACACACACACACACACACACACACACACACACACACACACACACACACACACACACACACACACACACACACACACACACACACACACACACACACACACACACACACACACACACACACACACACACACAACTAAATAAATATACACACTGTGACCTACACACTCGGGGTCCATGTGCACACACAACCTGACACAACCTGGTTGTCTGGGGTATTAATACCTCACCAGCGACAACACTAACTCAGTTAGCAGTAGCACAGTTCTTATCACAGCGACACATACAGCTTACTATATTAGTCCCTGAAGCACAAAGCAAGCAAGCAGGTTGTCACTTTCACACACACACACAAACTAGCAGGGTGGTCACCTCTTCACCGAGAACTGGACTATGAATAGGCCAGTTGTTACACCAGTTGACAGGACCCAAGGAAGTTGCAGGGGGAAATGTCATTATGGACAGAAATGGGCTCTATATGCACACACACCTTTTTGTTTTCAAAGTACTTGGGCCCCTTCCCTAGAATCTCTACTTCCTTCACACATTCTGGTCAAACAGAGTCAGGGACGGGTGCTGCCATTCTGCGTGTTGGCTCACTGGAAACACTCTGCTAACACCAGTGGGTCTCAAAGTGTCCTTGAGTGGGTGTACGGGTGTTTAACTCTGAGAGTGTACAAATGAAACGGGTCCATTTGGTTACATTCGTACACTCTCCTTGAAATGAAGCAGTTTGAGAACCACTGCACACTAAATGGAACAGGGCCTTAATTAGTATTGGCAACACCTGTGAAGGAAGTAGGGACGGTCCCGAAAGTAGGACGAGTTATTCTGTGTGCATATAGCCCATTGGCATAAATGAAAGTGCTTTTGGAGGTGTAAATGCCCCTCAATGTGCAATTCCAATTAGTTGAATGTTGTGTTCATGATATATAGTAGTGGTAAATGAAAATTCAGACTTCATGTCAGCCTGTCAGGCTAGATATTTGGTGCTTTCGGAAGCCAATTGCAGCAGGCAAGTTACAGTATGTAACCCCGTATGAACCCCGTTTGATGCCAATTGTCTCCCAAGATCAGTTGTACCAAATGCTTGTACTTTGGTGTTCTTTGCTAAATGTGACATTTGTAGTAAAATGGCTGTTGGCTCTGTGTTGTTAAGATTGTGTTGTGTGATTCAAATATGGGGTCGCTCGGACACAGAGTTCATGACTTCCTTTTTTGTAAAAAATAGACCCCTCCCGCAAACAGTAAAGATCTGGCACCCTGCCACTTGGGGGACTTCCATGTGGTTCGACCTCCTGTTAGTTCAACCATGCATTAAGGTTGGCGAACATGCATTAAGGTTGGCGAACATGCATTAAGGATGGCGAACATGCATTAAGGTTGGCGAACATGCATTAAGGTTGGCGAACATGCAAAAAGGTTGGCGAACATGCATTAAGGTTGGCGAACATGCATTAATGATGGCGAACAAAGCCGAACATGCATTAAGGTTGGCAAACATGCATTAAGGTTGGCGAACATGCATTAAGGTTGGCGAACATGCATTAAGGTTGGCGAACATGCAGGTTAGGGTTAGAGATAGGGTTAGTAAGGTTAGTAATGGTCAAACTAATGGGAGGTCGTACCAATGCCATGCCACCGGCACTTGTGCATTGCTATTTAAATAACAAAAACTTTGGCAAATTGGAGGGAATGCAAACGGTTATAAACTGAGGAAACGCTCATACAGGAAATGAAAACGCTGCATGTCAGACCATCTACAGAGCGGCAGGAATCCACCAAAGCGTGGGTGACCGTGACGCATACATACGTAAGAGGAGGTAGCGTTGATCATGTCTTCTGGCATCATCATCAGAACTCTTCATAGACAAGAGGTACTTAAACATATGTTGTTCTATCAGCTACAAAGTACTACTATTTATAGTACAATTACTTCTATTACATTTTATTTATTTATTTATATCCCACAATTTTGTAACATATTTTTTACCCGGTGCCAATTGCCTGCCATAAACTGTAATCCTGGGCGCTAGTCTCTCTCTGCCAACCTGGGGAGAGCCCCGAACTGAGCTCACGCTTCCTTCAATGCATCGAGCAGGCCACTTCTTATCACATGACGGGGGAGTTTCCCCGGTAGGAGGTAGCGCAGTGGTATTCAAATGGAAGCCTGCGGGCCAAATGCGGCCCGTGGAGCGCCCCCTTGTGGCCCCTGGAAGATTTTTTTCTTTTTTAAACAAAAATATTTTGTGTGTGTGTGTGTGTGTGTGTGTCTGCGCCAAGCCCCCAGTAAGGCTATCCAACGTTGAAGATGCCACTACCTGCTGGTGAAATGTGGAATTGCAGCACTTAATGGAAGTGGACGGACGTTCATGACGTCACGTGAAAAGCCCGGACCTCAAAATTGAGGTCCGGGGCTAGGCTAGGCTAAACTTCTGCTCGCTCTAGCCATTGAGTTATAATTATACTTCCGGAAGTCTTCCGGGTGCTTCAAAACGCCACTGAGCAACTTCCACTGAAATGAATAGCAGGGGGGCGGGGCTAACGCTCCAGTTCGGTCTCTATCCTTTATATACTCTATGGTCTGCGCGTGCGTGCGTGTGTCCAGCTGGTGCTCGTTGGCGGTCGTTATTGTCAAGGCAATTATGTTTATGCACTGTCAAATAGGTCTAAATCTATTCTAAGGTAGCATATACCTGTATAGACATATTATCCTGCTCATTACTGTGCAGAAATATATACATAAATCTTTGTGATTTAGCACAAAATGCATTTTGCCCCCCCACACACACAATCATTCTACAGTTGTGGCCCCTGGCCTAATCTAATTGAATACCCCTGACGTAGCGTGTGAGCAAGGAACACGTTACCCCAGTTCCTTCCTTCCTCACCATCAGGCGCCCCGGCTGACATGGGGATATAGAGACCAGGATTACTGTTATTAATTATATGTACCTACCTACCCTATGGGGACACAGGGAGAACACGCAAACTCCACAGAGAAAGGCCCTTTCGCCAACCCCTACCTAGGGTATGGGCGCTGAATATGCGGAGGGGAGAACACGCCCCCAGCATCCCCGGTGGGAATCGAACCCGGGACCTTCTAGCTGTGAGGCGATAGCGCTACCAACATCGCCACCATGCCCCCCACTACTATTACATTTACTGAAATAAAATCTCTCCCTCTGTCTCATGACTCACGCACACCTCTCTCTTCCCTCGTTGGTGCTGAATTATGTGTAATCATGTATTCATTATTTTCGAACGCAGTGATGAGTCTCCAAGCAATCTGTCACATCCGAGTGATGTGTTGAACCTGGTGCCCTGTAAATGATGGGTGCATATTGCATAATTAAAAAATATTAAATGATTTAGCGGTTTTTAGCACAAAGCCACGAACGCTTTGACATTTCTCACTCCCCCTTAAAGCCTGATTCGGACGGGACTAGTATTGTCCAGGGACCCCAGGTAATTTGTAATAAGCACAGAGGACGTCTGTGTTTTTAATCCTGTGCGAATAGGGCTTAAAATAGCAAATGTGCCACCAATTTACCTGAGCTCACCTCATATTAGGAGTTAGGACTAACATGCTCGTCGGCGTGATGAAAAACTCATTTGAACGCACATGATTCAAATGGATACCAGTGAACTGGACACTAAATAGAAAGTGGGATCCAATAGTGCCCAGGTATCCTCCAAAATACTGCCCAGTTAACCCCCAAACTCCACTAGTTCTCTAGAGGTCCCAGTTTTCTGCATAATTACAAAATGTGTGCGGTTCATCCTGCAATCTATCTTCCGCTTAGATTCTGAAGTATCAAGTATCTGTGCAAACTGCAAAGTTGACATTTTGGCCGAAGGGTGACGCCAGAGGAAGAGAGTGCTGTAATGCCAACCTAACTTGTAGGCTACAAGTAACAGAGGGTCAACATACTGGCTACTGTACCAACAGCACAAGCATGCAATCACTCAGTTCACAGTGGCAATGTAAAAATAACAGACGTTTCAGGAAATAGCTATTTTAACCTACAGACAGCATTGCTTTGTCACTGCTGAGTCGTCAGATCACCCGAGTAGTATCCATTTGTTTTAAAAAGACAGTCAAAGTCAGGGCACGGGCCACGTGCCTGGTCAGTTTACTTGTACAATGGAAGACCTGTGGGAACCTAACTTCTCCTTATTTATGAGAGAATACATATAATTCACCTCCGCTACGAATCAATCACACATTTAATATGAATAGGAAGACTAAGATGTGGGTGTGTGGGTCATGACCGAAAGAATAAGGTCGCGAATACAAGCGGCCGAAATGAGTTTTCTTTGACGGGTGGCTGGCATCTCCCTTAGAGATAGGGTGAGAAGTTCAGTCACACGAGAGAGACTCGGAGTAGAACCGCTGCTCCTTCGCCTGGAAAGGAGCCAGCTTAGGTGGTTCGGGCATCTGGTTAGGATGCCTCTCGGGCATCTCCCTAGGGAGGTCCTCGACGCACATCCCACTGGGAGGAGACCCCGGGGCAGACCAAGGCGCAGTTGGAGGAAACACATCGACTCACTGGCCTTGGAACGTCTCGGAATCCCCCAGAAGGAAGTCACTAATGTTGCTCTGGAGAGGGAAGTCTGGAGCACTCTGGTGGAGCTGTTGCCCCCGCGACCCGACTACGGATAAGCTGTTGTAGATGGATGGATGGATGAAGGAAGACTAACACCTGGGCAGAGGTACAGACAGAGGTTGACAGGTGACAACTAATATTTCTAATAGGGTGTATTGACAGCCACTTAGTTGATAGGCTTGCTGTAATGTGACACTACGTTTGGTTTTGGGTTTACTGGGGTAGTCTTGTAAAAGCATTCATTGAACCAAGCTTGTAAGTAATTTGTCTTGTAGGCTTATTCTATCGCTGTCCCGTCACGGCACAGTCTTAATTTCATTTGTGCCGGTTCAACAAGTCATGTAAACATTTACAACTGTGATTGTGAGCCAAAGACATCTTAGCGTTATACATTTAGAATAAAGAATGTATTCTTGACTAACCTGTCTGGTTAGATAAAACTGCCAATAACTAAAGCTTCTGTGAATCTTTTCAAGTGTAATTCAACAGGTCAAATGTATGTGCTGCTGAACTCAATCACAAGACACTGGATGGAAGCCATTGTAGTTCAATAACTTGGATTCAGCTTACAAATTGTTACTAGGGGCTCAGGAGTAGAGTGGCTGGATGGTAACCGCAAGGTTGCCAGTTCAAACCGGGGCTCCCCCAGAGTTAGTGTTGAAGTGTAATTGAGCAAGACACTGAACCCCTCGCTCCTGATGTACTGGTTGGTGCCTTGCATGGTTTCCACCGCCATCGGTGCACAATCTCTGTAAAGCACCTTGGATAAAGGCGCTATATAAATGCACCATTTACAAGCTAAACATAGAATAGGTGAATTCTTGTCCACAGCAGAATACAAAGTCAAAGTCATACGATTTGTCACACACGTTACCGCAGTGAAATTTGTTCTCCGCATTTGACCCATCTATTGGAGCGGTGAGCCGCAGCCAAGGAGCGGTGAGCTGCAGCGTGCGCCGCGCTCGGGAATCATTTTATTAGTAGATTTGACCCCCAATCCAACCCTTTGATGCCGAGTGCCAAGCAGGGAGGCATTGTGTCCCATTTTTACAGTCTTTGGTATGACCCGGCCGGGGATCGAACCCCGACCTCCCAGTTTCAGGGCGGACACTCTAACCACAAGGCCACTGTCCTGGTACAGCAGACCAAGTCACGTGTAACTGCCCCACCCTTGATAGGCCAGGGGTGGGAGTGGCTCAGGGCAGGGGTAGAGTGGCCCATAGAGCAGCCGGATAGGAACCACAAAGTTCCAAGTTCGATCCCAGGCTCCCCAGAGTTAAGTGTTGAAGTGTCCTCAGTTAGGGTTCAGAGCAGGACTCTGAACCCTAATTGCTCCTGATGTGCAGGTTGGTGCCTTGCACTCATACTCCACCATTGGAGTACGAATGTGTGTGTGTGTGTGTGTGTGTGTGTGTGTGTGTGTGTGTGTGTGTGTGTGTGTGTGTGTGTGTGTGTGAACATAAATCACAATCTATGTATAGCGCTTTGGATAAAAGCGGGTGTAACCCTAAATAAGTAACCATCAATTTAAAAGTTTCATCCATTTCAATCCATCAACGGGTGAAATCCTGTGTCTGCGTCAGTATAGAAAAGGTCTAGCTAGGCACCATGGCCTTGAACGGAGGAAACTGGCACACTGGTCAAAATAGCACCGAAACCACCAGGGTGAGAGAACAGAGGAAAATTAGCCTACACGGCCAAGAATATAAGTCTATTTATGTCATCATTGTGCACTTATGCAGATTGCAGACTGAGTCATATAAATGCTGGTTTATTTCAGGGCAATATAGATTTAACCCATTTTGACCTGAGATCAGATTCTAAAAATGTCTTCTACATCCTGACAGTTTTCTAAAAAAGCTGTTTCTATGTCAGTCGCTATTCGTTTTCAAAAATAGCAGACCTACAAGCTTGTAGCGCGCCACTCGGTGCCGCGCTATGAGCTTGTAGATCTGCTATTTTTCAATAGCTAAAGCATAACATAATGCTAACACCAAAAGGGGTTCCCGCCCAAAATGGGTAAATAACTTGCATCGTGTTCACTGTAGTGTATGTCTTAATACCATTCTCTTTAATATTTTTGTGCCAAGAAGAAATCATAGAAGCACATAATTTCAAAGAAAACACTAAGTTAGTTCATGCTGAATACAGGCATGTCCTCTCATCACTAAAACATGTTTAATGTAGGTTGAAACCAATTTAGAACGCTATTGACAGTCACATAAACCGTGAGATGATTAAAGTAACAGTTTGTGATCTATAAAACTGTTTGTCTCTACATAAAGATGGAGTGGTGTAGGTTATAGAGTATAGACAGTCCATTCAGAATTAACCTCACTGTCACTGCTAAATAATTACCAAATATGCCCCATTTCATTCTGTATATTCGATTGGTGTTAGCAAAAGCCAACAGGCCCCAACTAGGTGTTTACAAGGTATAAGGATTCCATTGCTCTTACTGGAAGAGAGAGGAACCAATATAACTAATTCACGTACATGCACAGCAGCACAACTAGCTTGACTTGTAACTGCTAGGGGGGAATGGGGGATCATTGGCTGCCTGACGGGAAAACACAGATGTTCACGTCTACTCTACAGTACACGAAAAAACACTCAGGGCAGGACGATATACACAGACAGATGTCACCTTGTTTTGATTCAGCAACTAGATCGAATCATCCAAGTGGCAGAGCTGGTATATTACATACAGTACTGTCGTGAATTTTAGCCATTCCAATGAAATCTCTAGATGCCTGCCATTGTCTGTGTTGCATGTTGTTGTTTTGTCTTCGACGTGCCAGTGTCTGGCCAAAACGACTGATTTATGTGAAGATCAATACATTTTGTCGTAATGTAAAGCGCAGAGGCCTCCTCCCTTGCAGCAGCAGCTGTACACAGAACGGGCTGACAGGCTGTTGGAGGTTAGACATGGCAGACATTGAAAGCAGAGCAGCTTGTTGTTCTGCTCTGAGTACATAAAGATCTCGATGGAATCGGAATGTCTGCTTCCAGTTCCAGGGTGGGAAAAAAAATGATTTCGAAATTCTGGAATAGACTTCTAGAACGCTGTCACTGCAGAACTCACGCGAGAAAAACAAAACAATGCCATTTTAACTGTCTTTTTGTGGTGCTTATTTTGTACAATACCCGGTAATTACCTTAGACAAATATGCCGTTAATACACCCCAGTTGCACTGCATATTACTTGGTGTTGAGAGGATGACAATTGACAACAACTTCAGTTCATAATAAACCACCGTTTGTTAACTTGGCTTACTGTTTTCAAAACAATAACAAAGGCACAAGGTAACGTTAGCCAAGTTGGGTTAGCTTAGCCAGGTCGCTAGCCAGCTGCTACTGTATTTGCTTGGAGAGCTAGCTCCCCGTTAGCTCCTATATATTTTATTAGATGTCATTAGTTAGCTTTGCTGGTAGACCAATGGATATGCGTAGTTATTGTTGCCCTAATATCAACTATGACAAACGTAGCTTATAAGACGCACCAAACAAGACATGGGCCCATTAATTACGAAAAGAGGATAAATAACAAAGGAAGGCCATGTTGTTGAAGGTTAATGTAAGAATTATGGGACTGTAAAATATAGACTGTCAGGGTTTGGCGAGTTAAATTGTCACACATTTTTGAACATCCCCCTTTCCTCTCGTGAAACAAAGCTTGACTAGGACGAGAGAAGCAGATCAAACTAGATTTGTCAGGAGGACTGGAGATTGCACACATACATAATCGCATACAGTTACAGGCTACAACGCTGTGTGTGTGTGTGTGTGTGTGTGTGTGTGTGTGTGTGTGTCGGTGTGACCCCCCCTCCGCAGTACAGTACAACAGTGACAGATTTGAGCTGATCGAGTCGAGTCGACCCTTTGGGCCTGATGCAGTTGTATAGTAGCACACCTTGGAAAAACACGTCAAGGCTTGGCTAGGTTGCTTGCTAACCTTTGTAATGAACCCGCAGGTTGTTCTGTGATAGCCCGATATAGCTGTATTTATCCTTGGGGCTCCAGGATCGGGGTAAAGGGGTCTCATCCTCGCTCACGGCAGGGTAGAGCCGCTTCAATCGTTCGTTTAGTTCATGCTCCTGGTAATTAAAAGCAGGATCCCCTAACAGCAGGCTTCCTGCTCCTCCAAGCTCTGCCATTTTTTTGGGTCGGAGAAGTCTTCTTTTTATTGTTTGTTTTTCTATCTCTAAATCTCTATGTCAGTCCGTTGAAGCAGTACGGAGAGAGTGAGATGGACTGAGAGAAAATAGCAGTGGTATGACATCCCCGGATAAGCAGCACTACTCTGTAGTAACGGCTTGAATGGAGGTGTACTGTGGGTACTGTAGTCCACCTACACAGCTGGTCCTGTGTATTTCAATAGAATGGACTACAGAACCTCACTCCGCCTCCTTTGACTGATTTCCGTTGAAACGGTACGTCAGGAAATGTAGTTCTAAAACTTGGTTTATTCACGACTAATTTATTGCAGTTGTTTATTTTTCCTTCATTTTTGTTGCATTTCAATTTTCCTCAACATACCAACGAATTGACGTAGTGATTCATGATTATAATATGTAAAACTGTAGTTCTTCTGTTCTGCGTAACCATGGGAACCATATCACAGCAATACTCAACTCGACACAGAGTCTACAATTCATACAGGACTAACATTCGAGTTCAATTTGCTAAATTATAGGCCTACAAGCTACAACAAATTTGAAATGGCTTGCCACAAAGATGTTTCATCATCTCCACCGTTGCCAGAAAAGCAAAGGCAAGTGATAACACGGTTGGTGCAGCTTAATACTGTAATGTTAACTTCTACCTGTTGTGTTTTATAGCCTGTATGAACTATAATTTGCTTTAACATCCTTTCTTTTCCTGAAGACTGCTATTAAACGACCATAATCCACATAATTTCTCAGAAGCAAGTCAGGTGTCTGTTGGAAGAGGTGGAGGATGTACTGGTGCTGTAACTGCCAAACCATCTGCAAAACAACATGTAAGGAATGTTGATAATTATGCCTGCACATAATTAAATTCCTCTGTTTTTGGCATAACTGTATGATTTATGATTCTGAACTAGCAGGATCAAATTAAGGGCAGCACAACTCTAAGCAGATTGATAGCGCTGCTGTTCTATAAACACTGTCAAATTAATCAGACAACATTGACCAACTCATTCTACTGAAAAGCAGTGGTCAATGTATTCCTACTGTCTGTGATCCAATCCTTTCTTGTCAGGTGTGCAAGACATGGAGTGGGTACTTGTACGCAGGACCAGGGCAGAAGCCCAGGTTTCTGAAGCAGGCAGAGAGCTATGTCAACAGACAACTCCAAGCCATTGACTGCACAGAACCAAAATTCCAGGAGCTCAAACTACAGGTTCAACCACTGGCTGAATATACACAAACAACAAACAGAATACACTGTGACCTTAATGCTGATATTTGTCTCTATATTTGTCATACATGCACTGCACGCATGCACGCACGCACGCACACACACGCAAAACAAAACAAAACAAAACAAAACAAAACAAAACAAAACAAAACAATCAAAACATTGTGTTTGTGGATTACAGATTTATCACCTCAATATCTATACTGGTTGTCTGCATTTTGCACAGGTCTACCGGGAAGTCTTTGGATGTTTCATAGAGGAGTTCAAAACCTACAAACCACTCCTTGATGGCATCAAAAAAGAATATGAAAACACTCTGGGTCTGATGTTTTTTCAATATAACAAGACTGTCTCTCTTGACTATTACACAAATCAAGCCAAGAAAACAGCATCATGACAAGTGCATAAGCATTAAATACATACTATATACAGTATCTGTGTACCTTTATACAGTATATAAAAACATTTTTTCTATCCCTAGCATCTCTGCGGGATCAGATCAGTGAACTGGAGCCATTGCAGGACCGTCTGACGCTGGTCACAGAGGAATGTAACAGAAAGATTGTGGCACGTTGGGCAGAGGAACGGACTGAGATCCGAGACCTGAGAAGAGAACAACAACAAATGCAGAGGGACATGGAAGACATGAGGGAAAAAGAAAAAGCCATGCAAGCAGTGGTAGGTATTTATGACATACGCCTAATTTATACTTTTTCATGGGATTGTGACACAATAGGATTTATGCAGTTTTATACTGTATGAGGTATTTTGCAGTAAACTGAGATTTTTCTCTTATTAATATACAAGATTCAATAGTTTTTTTTAGTCACTCATACACAAGAGTGAAAAGGTTTCATGTTTTTGTCTTTTTCACTGGACAGTCGTTGTTCATTTTCAATAGAGATTGTATTTATTTGTGTTGTCATAATCACACCACTGTATATTTCGTTATGAATGCATATTTTACATAGAGTGCTTACTCTACCTACCAGCTTTAATGAGTGATAAAGATTACATATTTGTTTGCTCACAGGTGGCCCATCTTCAGTCTGAACTATCTATCCAGTACTTACAGTACAGAGAGGAGCATGATGCTCGCAATTTGCTTATTGTCAAGCTCAATGATCTGAGCAGCTTTGCGAAAGAGGAGAACACTGCAGATGAAAATGCTGGTAGGTCAGGAAAAGAAAACAAATATTTACATACTGAGATACAAAAGCTATGCATTCAAACCTGTCCAACTTGACTCCCTCTTTCTGATTGCTGATATTGTAGATCATCAACCAAAAAAAAAAAACAAATGCATTCTAGTTCTTTGTAAAAATGAATTAAACACCGGAGTCAAAAGAGTTAATGAATGTGTTTTTTGTTTCTGTGTAAGAGGTAAGAGCATCAGCTTGATAAATGTATCCACATTTTCCCAATGTAGAGGGGGCGGGTAATGACCTTATACAGTTGAAGCTAGCTCTGAAGGTGTGCCGAGAAGACTTGAAAAAAGCCCAGGTGGAGCTGAACAGAGTACAGGCGGAGTACTGGGACGTGGTGCCTCGATATGACTGGGAAATGTTGGAGCACACACACAAAGAGACTTTACAGCAGGTAATGCAGTGGCATGCTTCATCCACAGACAAGCAAACAGGGACCACATGCACATCATTCAACTCTTCATTCTGTTTTGTGCCTTCACTGTATGGCAGTTGGAAAGGCTGCAAGGAGACTTCGACCAGTTGAAGAGTGAATATGACATCCTTCTAGAGATTCATAAGAGAGACAACATACAGTCTGAGGCAGAGATCTCAGTCACCACAGCGATACAGGTACATTTTTCAAAAAAGAAAACCTATAACCATAAGAAAATTAATTGTTTTCTGGCCAATTGTGTAAGAAAAGCAATATTTATTGTGTTTAACTTTTAGTCTATGAGCCATTTAGGAAAATTAATCAACCATAATTTAGCCAAAGATTAGAAGACCTCATTAACAACATCCTCTTCCTGTAATCTCAGGGTTCCCACTCCTGGAAAAGTCATGGAATTTCAAAATCCCATTAAATAATGAAGGGAGAAAACTAAAGTCATGGTATTTCAGTTTCAGCCCTGCTGGATTGCTTGCAGAAATGGGTCATCCATGGGGACATGATTAGCACATGTGTGACTATTTGCTGGGTTCAGCCAACAACAGGGTTCATGACTATAGCATGTGCAATCTGGTCAGTGGTCATGGAAATATAATTGTGGGTCAGGAAAAGTTTTGGAAAAGTTAAAGATTGTGGGAAACCTAGCTAGCGTACAATGTTATACTCAAAACATGGAAAACCAGCTAGTTAGAGCTTTCATACAAAGCTTAGTATATAAAATACAATGTGTTAAAAACAAGCTTTCAAAACTATATTTAAGTGCTCGATCAAGAAAAATAACATTCCTCTTCATAGTATTCTAAATGTGTTACAAACAGGTAGTTGATGTGGATGTGCACCACAGACAGAACCCTCTGAAGCCCAAACTGCTGAAGGAGCTGACCAACTTTGACTCCTCTCAGAGCGGCACACTCACAGTCCAGGAGTTTAGGTGATGTTCCTTGTGCACAGAACTAAGCACAATCAGACTGAGACACACACAGTCAAACACCCACACCCACTCATGTTATCTATTTCTCTCATTCAGTTACAATTCAGTCATTCAGTCACAATGACAATCTCAAGTTTATAGACTTAGACTTAGACTTAGACTTAGACTTAGACTTAGACTTAGACTTAGACTTAGACTTAGACTTAGACTTAGACTTAGATAGCATTTGAAACAGACTTATAGCATGTCATGTAGACAGCACAATAATTGCATTGTATGTAGTCATAGCACATCATAGTACATATGTATAGCATAGTATAGTATATATGTATATTTAATATGTATAGTGTCATTATATAGATATGTTCTAGTTACGTTCTTAGCGTACGCATGTTTCTTGATAAATGCATTTTATATATGTGATGTATTCCCATACTTTTGTTCTTGCCTAATGTAAATCGCTCTGGATTAAGAGCGTCTGCTAAATGCCTAAATTGTAAATTGTAAATTGTAAATATGCCGTGTTCCAGGGAGGCTCTGAGGACAACATTCCCTCTGAAGTCGCATCAGGCCACAGAAGAGCTGATGGCCATGGCTCAGAATGAACTGGACAGCAGTGGCAACATTTCCTACCGTAGACTGTACAGCCCAAATCAGGTAGAACCACATCTAACCTTTTCTCACAAATGGCATGGAAGTAGTGAGTTAAACCAATCCATTAAAGGTAGGTACGAAATACATTTTCAGGTGGGTACATTTATGGGATCATGGGATCATTTATCAGCTTTGAGTCTCGTTCCCAGCCTTTTATCATTAATGCAGAGAATATTGATAGGGCGGGACTTCCGTCATAATTATGTACTGTACTTCCCCCGGAAGCTGTCTTTTTTTTGACCAATCACAACACTTGTTTCATGCATGGAGAATGTAAACAGATCTGTAAAGCTTCAATGGAATTTCATTGGGCGGTACTTATTACAGTACGTCCGTTAGACTCGCCCAGCATGATCAGCCTTTGTTCCATTTGCAATTTAGTCTGTTAATTTATGATTAATGACTTCCAATTTAATTTGTTTGTTTGTTCACTTGTCCTAATTGGATGCAGTCGTTATCTCGACCGGAACATTTTCTGTTTATTAAAGATCTGGAGATATCTGAGGACGACCTAGAGAGGTGGGGAGACACCTGTTAATGAAAAATCACACCTGTGTGAACTGAGTGGTGCAACTCCCCTCTCCCCCTGCCTCTCTCTCTCTCTCTCTCTCTCTCTTTCTGTGTAATTAGCAGGCAACAGTGCAACACTATCTCTCTCTCTCTGTTTCTGGCACAACAGCGCCACTTTTGCCCCTACTGGTACTCATAGTCACATAGGTGAGGACGGATGGACATTGCTGTTCCTTGGAGTGGTTGCACCACTCAAAAACTAAACAAAAACACTGCTTAACAATGATTACTATCAGAATATAGAGCTATTTAACTTCTATTTTAACAAAAATATATCACTTATATATCACATACCTTACAAAAGGGCATTTTGTTGAATTTAGACCAGCCATGAAATGCTGGAAATCAAAAGATGTTAGTTCCCAACTTATACAGCCATTGATTCTTGCCTGCTTACAACGTAAAATAGAACAAAACAAACAAACAAAAATAAACTAAAAACACGTTTCTCACACTTTTGTGTCATACATTAAAAAATCACACCCGTGTGAACTGAGTGGTGTAAGGTTTTATATAGCATGATCAGCTGTGGTCTGACGTAATGTCTGACGTAATGAAATCACACCCGGATGTGATTTCACAACTGGCTTTTTTTGTGCAGAAAAAATGAGCATGGTTGCTACGGTCATCCAGTTCACCCGGGTGTGATTTAATTACGTCAGAAATTATTTTGAACATAGCAACCATGCTCATTTTTTTCTGCACACAAAAGCCAGTTGTAGGAGTGGTTTACACCACTCAAAAATAAAGTCTGTATTGTATTCAACAACATGTTTTATTGTATACTGGTAGGAGTCAGATGATAAAGACTTCTTCAGTGTGGTCAAAAAACAGTCAGTAGAAGAGAGGGAGGTGTATATCAGCCAGCTCAGTGCACAGCTTGAGGACAAAGGGTAAGTAAGTACAGTACAGACACACACTCAGCACTCTCACCCACATGCAGTACAGTACAAAATGAGATGCACAATGTAGGAGTGGATGAACACAGGGTCTTACATGAGTAATACGATATATATACTGTGACAGGAACAGAGATGGTAGATAAAAATGTGGCGTCTCTCTGAGGAATGGCCATTACAATATCTACAGTGCAACAGAAACTGAGCCAAAGGTAGCTTGTATCCATTTAGCTCTGCTGTTTATCAGCCTACTGGTAAACAAACAAGCACCCATGAGCAAACTATCTCATTGTCTTGCTCAAGTCCTGGTCCAGTCAAAATCCAACATGTCTATTAGTTCTTTCTCATGCTGACAGGAACCCAACTTCAACAACCTCAGCTAGCTCCTGGTTTGTGGTCTCAGGTTGGAGGTATAACCTGAAACATAGTAAACCACATTGCTCTTTAGTACTTTACAATGACCACACACACGCACGCACGCACGCACGCACGCACGCACGCACGCACGCACGCACGCACGCACGCACGCACGCACGCACGCACGCACGCACACACACACACACACACACACACACACACACACACACACACACACACACACACACACACACACACACACACACACACACACACACACACACAAACTTGATCTTTTAGACATCTACTGTAGTAATAGGCACACATCATAAAGCTATATTACTCCTCCCAAATAAATTCTCTATGTGACAGTGATGTATCAGTGGCAGATCTGCAAGCTGCATTGATGCACATCGACCCAGCTCTGGACTCTGATGCTCTGGATTGGAATCTATGTTCAGCCTTTCAGGTAAACCAGGGGTAAACCAGGGGGCCATTAAAAAGTAGTGCTGCTATTAATTGCCACATCACCCTTCATGTTAACAAGACAAGACTGAGTAATTGGGTAAATCTTTGTGGAATATAACTCACTGTATTACTCATTTTGTAAAAGCACTTCAAATAATACAGAAGAATTGTCAACAAAATATTCAGGCATATTTCTATAACGATGTTCTGAGATGAGTTTGAACACACAATATTATCCACATATGAACTATAGCGTTGCTATTCTGGGCATGTTATAATAGGCAAAGAGATTTAGCGGAAAAGGGACTCATAGTGACACTGTCACTATGAGTCAGCCATAACCAAGGATTTCCCAATGCAGCTACGCCCTAATATGGACTGTATTGTTCTACATTAATGTGTTGTCGTGGCATACAGAGATTATGCGGCCTGAACTCTAGATGTGAGTTTGGGCTAAAGTGGCCTTATATCTCAATTTAACCACCAAGATTATTGCATGTGTAAAATACAGTCTGTCTATGTTATCACCACAGGTGAATAAGGAGGATCTGAAACAGTATGATACAACGCTGGACGCAGAGACTATCGTTCATCGCCTCTCTGTAGCTGACACCAGCTGGGCTGAACCTCCACCCCCTCAACAATAACCCCACCTTTCTATTCTCTCTCATAGTTTTTCCATCAAATTCCTGGTCTTACTTCATTCACTACTGTGGAAATGATTTGTGCAAACTATTTTGAGGCTATTCCCTTCATCACTCATGAATAATAGGCTACTGTATGTCTCAGTTATTGGGGTGGCAGTGGCTCAAGAGGTATAGCAACCAGTTTTCCAGATTGACAGTTTGTCCCAGACTGCTGGTGTAGCGGGTTTGTCGTGGGTTCGAGTCCCGATCCTGGCGGCCTTTCCTGCGTGTCACCCCCCATCTCTTTCTCCATTTCCTGTCAGCTAACTGTCCTATCAATAAAAGCAAGCAAAACAAATAAGGCCAGTTTGAGGCGACCTTGGCTACTCCAGGCTTTGTGTTAAGTTAAGCAAGCCACTGCGGGGTCAGTAATTTCACCCCTGGGAACACTAAAAATACTGTGTGTGCGTGTGTGTTGGTGTTTGGACTAATGACCTACATTTCCTGTATTTCATTCCACTTGTTTCACTCCCATGAGCTCAAATGCTGACTTACAGTTACATCACATTTATTTTAATGGGATAACGCAATGCTTTGTCATTAGACCTTCATTGAAGGTGTTGAATGTCTGACAAATGTGTTTTCCCATTCTTTTTTGCATCTGGGTATTTTCTTTTACATTGATCATCAACCCTTGGACTTCTCCATACGCACCTGTCACCTTTGTAGGTGTGCAAACGTCTTGCTTCTTTAAAAGTTGGCCTACTTGTAACGATGCAGGTTGGAAATGCATGCCTCACCTATAGTTATTATGTCTGTGTCGCCTTTATGCCCATATATATGCAGTATATGCCGACGTCAGAACATCATTGTGATGTCAGAACAGGCCAGCTCCATATATGGAAATGTCAAGAGCCTGGACAGGTGCCCGGCTGTGCCCCTTGTGCTCGTTCTGGACAACCCGGCGAACGCGTGGGTCAAAGTTGAAGTCCGTGGGGCGAATGGTTCTCGAGTTATGTGGATTACAGACGTACACACAGAGACATGGTGCATTTATATTAGGATGGACTTATCATCTACATTTGTATGGAGGGCCAAAACGTATATCTAAAAATAAATAAATAAATACACTTTATCTAGTTTTTCATGTTATTTTAACAGGCTTAAAAACACATCTTGGAGGAATAGAAAAGAGTAATTAGAGAGCTTTACAACGTAGAAAGCCAACTATTAGGGACATAAGGGATCGACTATTAGGACATTTGAACACTGATGCCAGATGCCTGACAGTCTCAATGTGGGACAGGGTCTCAATTTATGGGACGCCTGAAACTAGACACAGTACTGTCTAGTCACTGACTTAGACATGACCTTTGACACGATTTAAAATGAGCAGCGAGACAAAATACAACCACCGCAATAGGCTAAGACGCTAAGCTATATTATATTGTATTAACGTGCTCTACTATACAGATTGGACAACATTACACGTTATTCTTAAAAAAGGGTTACATATAATATAGTGAGGCTTTACCTTTAACTAGTGGAAAACGTGTCTATGCGTAAAGACTACAATCCCTCCATGCGAGCGAAGACTACAATCCCAGAAACCATCACCCTGCGATTCTGAGCGTGCGCTGTTCCCGACCAGGCACTGGTGAACTGTCTCACCGACACAGCGGGCAGCTGAGAGGCGAGCACGGTTTTGGTTCGCGGTAAGTTTTTCTATTAAAACCTACAATGGAATGGTGAATGAACCCATATCCATATTTAAGTAGCTATTTTTCCGCTAACATTTGAGCCAGCATTACATGGCATAACTCGCTTGACAGAGTGGTGGTGGCCCCGGCACAGAGCTAGCTAGGACACGCCTATGTACGGCATTACAGTGTATGTTGGGCGACATGGGCACGGGCCCGAGGAGAGTCCGAGCAGGGACATGCAGCGGGAAAAGGAGACATCAACACTTCTTGGAGTAGTCGAGAGGGATATTTTTAGAACACAGTCCAAAGTTAAATTCAAGTTAGCGACTGCAAATAGCATTTTCTGACGATCCCGTAGCGGCCATGGTTGTTCGGCGTGTGAATAGCCATTCTGAGCTTAGCTAAATGAGTGTTAGCAAGCCCTACTAACGAGCTAGTATTAGCTTGCTAGTCAGATAGGCCTCCCAGTTATCGTAAATAGTGTGTGGTGGGGGGGTTACTCCCAATAACCAGGCGTGTATGTGCGCTAAAGATATTGCTAACTAAAGTTTGCAACTTGCTGGTGTTTTGTGTCGATCAACAACGCGTGGTGCTGTCGGAAATAACCGAAGCTCGCAGTGTGAATCTGCAAACATGGCAGAAAGTTCTCGCACAAACGTTACTGTAGTTGTAAGCAGCCAAGCACATGACTTTTGCTGTCTGTCACCAGTCAGGGCAGGGATCATCATGATTTAATCGGTATATAACGACGTACTAGAGACAATATATCTGTATCATGTGCAGTTAACTGTAAGACAAATATACTATTATGTATAGTTTTGTTTACAAGTCGTTTTCCTAAAGGGCCACTTCACCCCCTTTGCAACCATATCATATTTTAATGATGTTTGGGAGACAAGAAACACTTTCCTGGGGTTTTTGTGTGTGTAATATGTGTTTTTAGATATTTTAGTATTTCAAAGTGCCAGTGATGTCATGGACACTGGTCTCACTTCCGTCCTGGACTACAATGTTTCAGTAAGACCAAGCCAAGCCCATAGATATTATAAAAATCACACCCGTGTGAAGTAAGTAGTGCAACTCCGTGTGGGGGTCCCCG
This sequence comes from Electrona antarctica, assembly GCF_951216825.1. Taxonomy (NCBI): domain Eukaryota; kingdom Metazoa; phylum Chordata; class Actinopteri; order Myctophiformes; family Myctophidae; genus Electrona; species Electrona antarctica. The sequence goes on from NC_136810.1 coordinate 50,375,527, forward strand.
GGTTGGAGTTCCAGACCCACAGGAACGCACCCGGGGTGCCAGCCCGATTCCGGCGAGCTGCCCCGCGTCCGAAACGGTTGAGAAATGACAGAGTTACCGTGTGTGGGTCCCTCTACTGTACCCTACTGTACTATACTGGCACACCCAAAATCACCATATATACACTTATACAGTTAATATGTGTTTGTGTGTGTGCTAGGTTGCGCACAGGTGGTGAAAAACAACCATGCTGTTTTCGTGCTCAGACGCACCCACCCACCCACCCAAGGAAGTGGTTGCACCACTTAAAAAGAATAGATCCAGCCTCACTGGCTGCTGCAATTCATTGGAGCGACGTGTCTCCCAATGAAGGCAGGAAGTGCAGTGCTGAAGGCTTTTTTTTGGACAATATATATACAATATACATTACAATACAAAATAAGACAAACAAACACAAACAACAAAGTTATTAATACAACATCACAGCCAGGGGGATAACAGAAAATATTAAAGAGTGAACACAAAGCAACAGTTCTCTGCAGCTTTCTTATTTAGAAGTGCTGCCCAAGTGACGTCACTCATGTGACTCCTCCATGTCTCTCGCTGTCACTCAAGTGACTACTGGCCGCCGTCTTTTCCTGGACTTATGTTACGCACACGGAAGCGCTCATTGAAGGCAAATGCTTTGCAAGGAATCTCGGGAAAATTGTGCCTTCAATTGAGACACGCGCCTCAGAGCCGGAAAGGGCGTCTACGTTTATGTCTATGGCCAAGCCCCCAGAAAGGCTGGCCAACGTTGAAGCCGTGGGACGTAGTGGCCAGAGCTTGAACAGCAGGCGGGCCCCTGCATTCAGTGCGAGGAAACCCTGTGCAGCTGGGGTTTAACATTGAGCACTGAATAGCAGGGGGCGGGGCTGTCCGCACTCTATCCTTTATAAAACTATGAGTAAGACAGCCCTCTCCCGCTCCACAAGGTGGGGCGAGTGCTGTGCAGCAAAGCATTATGGTCATTGTAGTAATCCAGCAGAGACCACTGTCCATGACGTCACAAAACCCCAGGAAAGTCTTTCTTGTCTCCCAAACATGTACCAATACACCTGTCATAATTAGTATTACAGTGCATGGACATCTAATCCAAGTGTTGTACAGTACAGTATGCACTTGAGAATGATTGGCCTCTTACTGCTGTTTTTTTAGCCTTTCGGTCTAAAAATATCACTTTCTGTGAAAATTGAAAGTACAACTATCTGAACTATGTTCACAAATATCCTTCTCCAAACATTATTGGGAAACATTTCCCAATAATATTTCACCCACATTTATATTAATTATACCTGTTTGATTTGGAACTCTCAAATGGTCAATCAACTGTGACTTACCTTTAAAACTGGGATGAGGAATGTTACAAGGTGACACAGGCCTTTTGGGTGGGTATATATGAGGTGAGGTAACCTGAATGCTTGCCTTAAAAGTTAAACACGCTCGCCCTCATTTTTTCATGCCGGCCGCTTGGAGAATGTCAGAAATAAGTTTAGGGTTAGGCATAGTTTTACTGGGGTTAAGTTTAGGAATAGATCACTCCCATGCCTGCCCGGGTAGCAGACTGATCTTCTTGGCATTAATCTATACCGTGCTGCATATGTACTCGCCCAATAATAAATGAATCCCTGATATCGTCCTCTAGTTTCATATCGATTTGAAAGTTCTGGCAGGAAACGTGTGTTTAGTAAAATATGTCCACTTTTCCACAAGCTGCACACGGACAACATTCTCTGTCACGGACGGGGCCCGAAATTATTGCTGGACTGAAGCCCGAAATTATTGCTGGACTGAAGCCCGAAATTATTGCTGGACTGAACAAATAAACTTCCTTACCCCATACGTAGGGGTGGGTTTATCACGTATGGTGATAAATATAGCTGAGACGATACAATGTCTTCATGATATGCCTTTTCAGATATATTGTATATATCGTGATACAGTGAATGCACATTCTATGATTTGCAGTTCTATACTTTTATACTATGTACAACGACGGTTTTGTTCGCCAAAAATAATACTTATTTTGGTCTAAATGGTCTGTTACTCCTTTTTCTTTTAGTTTTTGTTAAATTTTTTCCATATCGCCCACCCCTACCCATACGTTTGTGCTTCCCAAACATACGCTGTTCCCAAAGGAAGTTTTCATATTAGTCCAGCAGTCATTTTGGGCCTGTGTTGTATGTGTGCAGCTCGTGGAAAAGTTGAGTTTTAGTGGTTTAAGGGCCGATTCATACTGTTTTGGCGCTGTAGTGCCGAAATGATTTTGGCTCGTCAGAAATTTTCAGTAGCACCGAAGAGCCGACTTTAGGATGTTAACCGCAATTCATTATATTGGATTTTGATATCGGCCAGAAATGTCATATAAGCCCATCCCTACTCATTAGTTAGCTTCCATGTGTGCCTGTATATAGCCTATGTAGTGATATACAGTACATGTATAATTAGGGATGCTCCGATCAGGTTTTTTGGGACCGATCACTGATTGTTTTTCTCATGATCGGCCGATACCGATCTTGTGCGTAAGGGGAAACTTTTAATATTTCCAAAATTATTATATGTCAAAACCCCGGGCGGCGGTGGTTCAGGGGTAGAGTGCCTGGATGGTAACCGCAAGGTTGCCAGTTAAAACCTGGGCTCCCCCAGAGTTACTGTCGAAGTGTCCTTGAGCAAGACACTGAACCCCTAATTGCTCCCGATGTGCTAGTTGGTGCCTTGCATGGTTTCCGCTGCCATCGGTGTATGAATGTGTGTGTGAATGGGTGAATGTAATGCACAATCTCTGTAAAGCGCCTTGGATAAAGGCGCTATATAAATGCACCATTTACCATTTACCATTTACCCACGTCAAAACTTTTCCTGTGTGTGGGGAGGAAGGGGAGAATGTTTAGGCCTGTCACAAAGATGCAAAATGATATTATACTATATATCTGATTGACATTTATACCACTTAAATGGGGTAAAAGATTGGTTTCTCCAGAGGGCAAGGGTAAATTGCCGATCACAGATAGGGTAAATGGCCGATTATCGGAGCATCTCTATATATAACATTCTCTTGCTAGTTTGAAAGCTTCTTACATGAATATATCTTGACTTGAATTTGACTCGTCTCTTTTCTGTTTCTTTGTATATTCCTACTACACTGACATTCTCTCTGTATCCCCGTCTCATCTCACCTTTCTGTCATTCTCCACAGTGCGTGTTGCTGGGTGAATCAGAATGGGGGACAAGCCTATTTGGGAGCAGATAGGATCCAGCTTTGTGCAACACTACTACCAGTTGTTTGACACTGACAGAACGCAGCTAGGAGCAATATATGTGAGTAATGATGTGCCATACTTTTCAGAGCTTCACAAGACTTGCAGAACAGGACTCTTGTTTGTCTGTTGAACTGATTCTTATGATTCTGAAATCAGCTTAAGGGTTCAAGATTCACAGTCCGTATATATAAATATAGCCATAAAGTGGTAATTCGTGGTAGAGCTCTTCACGGGTACAAAATGGCAGACCGTAACCCTAATCGTCTGATGAAGAGCTGTGAAGCTCAAAACGTCATGTCCACTATAGAGCGTCGCAGTCCCGCCCCAAAAATCAACCTTTATTTATATAGCACGTTTAAAACAACCGAAGTTGACCAAAGTGCTTCACAACAATACAATACAGTACATCAAAACGACGCCAGGCCCAGGAAATGATTCCCAATGCATTTTTCCCATAGACATTTCAAAAAGTATTTATTTAAAGACGGTTACGCCGCGGACAACGCGAGTCGTGACAACTCATGACAACAAACACAATATTTTGGACCAAACAAATAATTACAAAGAAGAAAACGTCTTTAAATAAATACTTTTTGAAATGTCTATGAGGAAAATGAACGGAGAATCATTTCCTGGGCCCTGGTAGGGGGCGGGACTGCTACGCTCTATAGTGTAAGCGTGTAAGGAACCTTAATATTTTTAAGCTTTGGAGCTTAATCCAGTGTGTGGACCTTACCTTTTCTTTCCCTTCTGAACCTTAATGGACCCAGGAATTAAATGTTGTTTTGAGATGTGAGCGGACATGGAGACTGACTGATTCGTTCCGTTTTGCTGACCTTTTGTTTTCTTCTCACTTTGCTTCTCAGTCTGGCTAGGGTCCTATTTGACTCATATTTCCAAATGTCACCAATAAGTGGGCAAGTTAGGAAGTGACTCGAGTTTTACATCCCTAGTTTCCTCTTCACTAGAGGATGAAGGACGAAGTGCAAAACATACTCTCTCCCCATGCCTTCGGCCTGGTGGAGACAACACATGTAGTTAAGGTGCTGAGTTCATAGACATAAAAAGGTAGACGCCTCCTTCGGCTCTGGGGCGTATGCTCTCATGTGACAGCAAGCTTCTGCGTTGGTGCCAAGGAAAGTAATGAAAGGAAGGGATGTGAGTCACGTGACTGGACGGCGGGGATGTGCCATATCAGTGCGATACATGTCACTCCAATGAATTAGCCCTATGCAGGTCAAGCTTTCGCCACCTCATAGCTGTCAATGTTATTTTGCATGGCATTTACACGGCTTAATGTCGAGAAAGTTACACGACTGACCCACCCAGGTGATGGCAATAATACTAATGACCGTAGTCTTACCGTGCAACATGAAAACTCCTGGCGGGTGGTCTTTAAAAGTTGATTTCTCCCTCTGGTATTTCTAGTTTATTTAAATAATGTCATGCACATTTGCCCAGTGCATAGCCTACTGCAGGCCCGGTTGACTAGATTTAGAAGACATTTGAAAGGTTTTGCTTCTGAAATGATCCATTATTTTATATGGAGAAATCCCGTCATTTAACATGCATCTCTAAGGGTGAGAAGGACAGCTTGACCTGTCGCTTCGCTGCTAACGTGCCTATTGGACAAGGACGGGTTGGGGAGGGACTTAGCGAAGGGCTAATTGCAGCGGCGAATGAGGCGTCTACCTTTCTATGTCTATGGCTGAATTGCCCAACACTACTATCTTCCATCGCCTCTCTCTCCAGTGTTTCCCCTAAGATGAAGTTATAACAGCGGTGGTGAATATTTATATTAAATTGTTAGCAAATTTGTTTTGCATTCAAAATAAGAAATTGTTGTCTTTGAATTTGACAGGTGTCACTGAGTCTTTGCATCTTGTATGCAAGATCATTATGAAGATTGATCTTCTAAATGTTTATTTCAGAGATGTTTTTTTTTAGTTGAGTTCTGAGTTGAATGTGCATGGACATTAAACATGGTAAATGGTGCATTTATATAGGACCTTTAACCAAAGCTATAAAATGTTGAATACAAAGAAGTGCTGTGTGGTCTGTGTGGTTACCTAAAAAAAACAGGTGCTCTTAGGAGAGGGTACGACAATAGATTCAAAAAGGAAATCCAAGGCACTCGGCTATAGCCATGTTAAAAAACGACTAACGCATTTCAGCGGTTAAGCCTTCATCAGGGTCCAATGCACATTCACACAATGACGGCAGACGAAACCATGCAAGGCACCAACCTGCTGATCTCAGAGCAGCATATAGAGAGTGAATACAGTAAATAACCTGTCCAACTCACTGCCTTTATTCTCTCTCTCCTCTAGATTGATGCCTCATGCCTTACATGGGAGGGACAACAGTTCCAGGGAAAAGCAGCAATCGTCGAAAAACTTTCTGTGAGTTTACAGTAGGTTGTATTGTATTCACCTTGGTATGTAAGTTAGCAATCTGGGAACCCATAAGCATTTTTTCTTTTGTTTTGCTGCTGAATCTGTCTTGAATCTTTTTTAGATTAAAATGTGGACATGATGTTGTGTCCAGTTTTAAATTCTTGTTTTAAAGGAGTGTTTGACAATGTTAATAAATACTGTAGCAATTCTCAATATTTTGATTGAGAACTTCTACCGTATGTAACATTGCGGACCGCACTGGACCACTCCACAGGCATTTTTTCCTGCGGGCCGCAAGTTTGACAGCTCTGCCGCTGCTTGTGTGCATGTCCTACTGAGCGTGGACATTTGGCTAAATGGAAATGGCGATCTTTGTACACTTGGCCAAAGTTCTTCACATTGTTTGTTCTGTCTGTTGGTTGGGTGTTGATTGATTTTGAGTAGACCACAATGGAAACAAGCTTCAGTTTTTTGTGATTTGATCCAAGTTTGCGTTTTTAATGTTTAGCGCCGTTTTTTATTGATGCCATTACATTTATTGTTCTATTCAACTGTACAAGATAGTCAGGGTATATTAATAAAATCTGGGAATACATTTCTTACCAAGAATTGTCTTCACCAATGTGTTTGTAAAGGTGTCAGTACTAACATATCCCACATTGGTTTATATTCAACCACCCTAGGGGAATTTTTGACAGCTGCTGAAAGTTGGGGTACCATACAACCATTATAAGGCAAAATGTTCAAAGTTTCATTATGCCTTAAGTAGCATGTGACATGTCAAACTAGGGGGTTTTAATCATTCTGAATCCATTCCAAGCATTTGTTTTGCATGAAAAACAGTCCTTGGGCTAAAAATGGCCATAGCCGTCATCACAAATGTGATGAAGTCAGCACAGTTGGGCATATTTGGGCAAATGGCTATGGCCAAACTAGGGGGTTTTCATGATTCTGAATCCATTCCAAGCATTAGTTTCGCACGAAAAACACTCCATGGGCTTAAAAAGGCCATAGCCGTCATCACAAATGTGATGAGGTCAGCACATTTGTGCCAAGTGTCTATGGCCGTTTTTAGCCCAAGGAGTGTTTTTCGTGCAAAACTAATGCTTGGAATGGATTCAGAATGATGAAAACCACCTAGTTTGACACGTCACATGCTATTTAAAGCATAATGAAATTTAGAACATTTTGCCATATATTGGCTGTTGATGGTTCCCCAACTTTCAGCAGCTGTCAAAAATTCCCCTAGGGAGGTTGAATATAAACCAATGTGGGATATGTTAGTAGACACTTTTACAAAAACATTGGTGAAAAAGATTCTTGGTAAGAAATGTATTCCCAGATTATACTGATAATATTCCCTGACAATGTTTGTTTAAGGAAGACCAAGGATTTACCGAAAATGTATTCTTCATATGAATCCTGACTTGAAAATGTGAATCGGTCAAGTTAGAGCCAATCAGTGTACACTGTTAAGTTGGAGAATGGATGTGGGGGATATGGCATTTTACACAAGAACTACATTTGTAAACTACATTTACATTTGTAAAAATTAACCCTTACGGCTCCATTTGGTTCCATTTGTAGATCAACACTTTAGTAGAGGTTCGTGTTTGTTAATGTGCTAGTCAAATTAAATGTTAAGCAATCATTGCTGACCCTTGCCGCTGTGATGATGCCCACTGTTTACCAATGTATCATTTCGCTTTAACAGGCTGATGTGAAAAATGTCAGGTTCTGGCCTCCAAGTAGTACAAAAGTTTCATGCTGATCGGTACAATGGTGCTGGAGATGGCTGCGTTCATGATTTGAGGCATTTTGTTTAAACGGGCCACTCTTGCAAGCTTTGGAAGTCAATCAGGATATAGTCTGAGTCAATCAGAAATATAGTCTGAGTGACGTTTGTCGGAGACAAAAATAAAAGAACAGTACAAATAGCGTGTGGCCGCAAAATAGGATTCCGGTGTCAGTCATAGCTGTGGGGTATGACTGTCAGGGCCATCATGAAACAGCAATTTCATGATGTATATAACATATCCTATATTATCCTGTATTTTCCACAGTTTTATAGTTATCTGTTTATGTATTATAATTGTGGTTTAAGATAAATAGGACCTCTGTAAAATGTTTAAATGCATTTTTCTATTTCTGTCTAACATTTATCAATTTCTTCTGTTTGTTTTTTGTTGTTCCCTTTTTTTTTTGTCAGAGTCTACCCTTCGTAAAAATTGCTCACAGTATAACAGCACAGGACCACCAACCGACCCCAGACAGCTGCATCATGGCTATGGTCGTAGGACAGCTAAAAGTAAGCAGAACAGCTTATTTCGACTTCACTCATTCTCCCACTAAAGCCTGATTTATACTTATACACACTCTGGTGTCGCACCCTGAAAATAGAACCTCTGCTCATAATTCTGCTATTTTTGGTTTGCGACACAATGTGCAACCAAGTATTCATGCTTAAGTATTATGACTTGTGAAATTAAAAGTTCCATCTCTATGAAGATCTGGATTGCTAATCATAATGGTTAGGAAGCTTCCATTTCTCAGAATCAGTTCAGTGCAGAATCAATTCATTACCACTTAAACCAAACTATTCTCAGATTTGATGTGAATTTGTCCGTGTCATTCTACAGGCAGATGAAGACCCCATAATGGGATTCCACCAGAGTTTCATCCTCAAGAACATTAACGACGCGTGGGTGTGCACCAACGACATGTTCAGGCTGGCACTGCACAACTTTGGCTAAATCATGCTCCCACTCTGGTGGGCAGGGGTGGCCACGGTGGAGGGGGCAGTGTGAAAAGGAAATGGGGGAGGAGGTTGGAGTGGACTATAAGAAGTAGAGAAGGACATCCATCCCTCCCTCCTCCCCGTCTCATTCACACCTGTTTGACAAACATCGGATTCTAGATGTCAATCACAGAACCTCATGTGGGTGGGGCTTTCGAGCCACCCCCAACCAATAGAAATGCAACATGTTGCTTGTGCTGAGAGCTGGCTGACCAATCAGACGCTCCTGTCTGCCCCTCCACTGATCTGCATGATGCTGGGAGAGCCCCCATTACACTCAAGCCAGACCAGGAAAACATTTACCAGCTTACTGATGCCATAACTCTTACTCCATTGTACCTAACTCTGCCCTGTTCTCCTCTTTACTTGATTCTGTTGCTCTACCAATGATGACTCCACAGCTCTCATTTCAGTTCTGTTAGCACTATTGTGGACTGGTGTAGATCAATGTTCAGAGTCAACTTCTTCTGTTTCTACTTCTTGTTTAACATATTGTAGGTACCCCCTTTGTTGTTTTTAGCCTTCGTTTGAGTTTAAAAAAATAATTGGTATGTTGTTTTCAAAAGGATTCATTACGTTTGCCATGATTCACGTTGTCGTGTTAGGTTTTGCTCTAGCAAACCAAAGAGTCATGGAGGCCACGAGTTTTCACCTTGCTGTGTGATCCGCACTTACCCTGTGCTCTCTTTCTCTCATTCTGTCGGTCTCTCTTTGGCAGTCAACATGGATATTGCAGCCACGATACACAATAAAATCTGGACTTTTTCTTATCGGTGTGCAACTTGTTATTCTTTCTGTATCTGTTTATTTTACCTCGCTGTCTGTCATAATTCCCATCTTCATGGGGCAGCCAGCTGAATGGTTGGAGAGCCTGCTTGGGAAGTGAAAGGTCCCGGGTTTGATTCCACGCCTTGTGTCAAGGTGTCCCTGAGGAAAATGGTAAATGGTGCATTTATATAGCGCCTTTATCCAAGGCGCTTTACATAGATTGTGCATTCCATTCACACACACATTCATACACCGATTGCGGCGGAAGCCATGCAAGGTACCAACCAGCACATCGGGAGCAATTTGGGGTTCAGTGTCTTGCCCAAGGACACTGACATGTAGCCAGGAGGAGCCGGGATTCGAACCGCCGACCCATGGATCATTGGACGACCTGCTCTACCTCCTGAGCCACAGCCGCCCGGAAGACGCTTCTCCCAGAGGCACTGCCCCCGTAGCGCCCACTGCTTCCTGTTAATGGGTTAAATGCAGATACCTCACTGTATATGCAACTACTACAAAGGAATATTATCTAATGTTATGCAAGTTAAGTCAGTGTTATTGTTTGTGGGAGGAATTTAACAACTTGCCAGTTTGGTGACTTCTCTTGGAAAGTATGAGAACTAAAATGAACAGGTTGTTTTCATAAACCGGTTAATAGAAATCAGTCTGTATTCCTAAAAGCATGATTAACCTGTGAAATATTAGCTGGCATGTGTACCTTGGTGGTTTACTACTTCACTGTATAGCCCTTTAGGACATTAAGTTGCAGTCACAACTGCAATGTAATTGCTCTGCAGAGGCATTAATTTTTATTCTGAATGGGAGATCGAAGTAAATACAATCGATATTAGTAATTTGGCAGAGTTTCGGTCAGTGGCAAAGAAACTGGTAGGAACTAACTATTCACTTAAAAGTGCACTGACGTTTCGGGGGGGGAAACATTGCGTGGACACAGCGGAAGTTTAGACGGTTGCTCGGGGTGAAAGAAGTGAGCACTGATTGCATCGCACTGGAAAAAAATAAATTCTTTCTCCCCTTCTAATAACCCAGTTCCCCCCTTTCCCTCACCCATGGCGTCCAATAATTCTAACATTGACATGGAGGGTGCGACCCAGCACCTTCGGGACATTCTCAAGCTCGACCGCCCAGGGAACAGCGCCGGTGAGTGAGTTGTACCGGGAATGACAAGGGAGGACTGCGTCTGCTGCGCGAGCCAGGCCCGCATCGCATCGGCTAATAACATGCTAACCAAATAGCCAGCGAAATGCTAAATTAGACGCAGTCGCGCGAGCCTGTCACTCGACAAATGTGACTCAACGTAATTTTCGACTTAACAAAAGTATCGGCACCAGTCGTCGACACTATTGTCATTTGAGAGTTGTCATTTCTTTGGTCGTGTCCAGCTCTAATACGGTATTGCTGCTACAGTTAGCACTAAGGCTAGCGTGTTAACGTCAGTGGGCGCCTCATGCGCAGAAGAGCAAGCTAGTTCTCAAAGGATGCGAAAGTAGCTGTAGCTGCTGCTAACTGAATCTGACCACCCGCATCACTGGGAAATTGCCCTTGGTGGAACAAGTTTAAAATTGTTGCGCAGTTTATAGGTTTTTAGTTCATGTTGAAGTCATGCATTTGCCATTTACGCAGCTACCTAAGTGGCTCAGTCTAATTGCGGGGACGCTACTGTTGATGTGAATACGTTTAGCAGCTAGCTAATTACATTTTCGTACTACAACCTGTGGTATTTTTGAACCACGTGTGGTGCCAGCCTGTGTGCATTCTTGTTTCAAAATCAAGTTTAATGGATAAGCCATATTAAATGTGCATTCTGGAAAATTGGACATGTCCTAAGTGGTGCCTGGAAATAGCCTGGGCCTTCATAAATGCGCAGAAGGTTCACTTTCAAAACAGTGACAGCAGCTTTACTTGGCCTTGAAATGAAACAAATGGTGCTGATGCAGAATATTAACGCTCAAGTTAACATGTCCGATATACTATAATATATATAATATCGCAAGTTAAAAAACAAAGCAATACTTAAGTTTCAAAGCGAGAGAGATGTGCATAAACACAAGCATAAAATGTGGGTGTGCATTGATTGATTGATTGAAATATTTATTAACAGTTTGCAGAATTACAGTACATTTCAAGCACAAACTCAATACAAAGACTGAGTGGACGACCTAATTAAGCATTACACTTGTTTACAAGAGGGTCCACCATGTTCAATTCATCAAAACATTTAGAGACGTGCTAATGCACACACGCGCACACACACCCCTGTATGTATTGCAAGCATTTATCCAGTTATTCACATCTGCAGGAGACACACAGACTTGTTAAGATAAAAGATGGGAAGTGTGACCACATTTAAATAAAGCTCAGCTGTGGTTAAAAGTAGAGTTAAGATTAGCCCTAGAATGGCTCTTGTTGTTCCATACAGTATATACAGTATTTCACATACAGAGCCATAGAAAGGTCGCACTTGCTTTCATGTTGGAGTACCGATACGAGTACTTTTTATTTTTAATAAGTAATTATTTTACCCCACTTTTTTCAATTTTGCCTAGTACTTGTAATGATACTGTAATGTTCAATTACCACAATTATCAAATATCAAATTCCAAAATGTTCTTAATTTTGCTAACATTTTTGTTCATATTTCAAACGCATTCTAATATTATCTACCTTTCATCGTTTTGAAAGAAAAATGTTGAACTTGTATAGCTGACTGTCTTTCTTTCCATTACCATCTCTGGGACCCCTATTTATTTATTTTATTTCTATTGTAAAATCAATGTCAATTTAACTCGGTCCATTTAGTTCCTGTTTTGCACTCTCTGTTACAGACCCTTATAAGGGTCCACTTGGTTTACTTCCTAACTATCTATAATTTAGCTGGGAGGCTGGAATTCCCACGTTGAGAACCACTGTCTCTGTGTGGACTTATGTACACACTGCACGATATTTGCTCCGATTATGCTGTCGGGGACCATTTTTGGCGCTCGCCGACAACTCCCGATCTGACGCAAGATTGGGCTTTGATCGCCAAGGTTTTGCTCGCTGTGTGTGAAAGGCTCTGCGAGAAGATATAGCCCCGATAAAAGTGCTCGCTGACGCCTTCCCGAGCGTTGCTGAATATCAAGCAGGTTTGATATTTGTCCGACTGGACATCGTACAGTATGAAATGGGTTGCGACCGCACACGAGAAGTCCTGTATTACAGCCAATGAGAGCACAGGACAGCTGTGCTCACTGACACTGTCAGTCTGTCTGTGTCGTGTCGACTGTATCGATAGATGATCAGATGATAATATATATAACCTTTATTCCTTGGGTAAATCCCTGTCCTGTGTCGTACATGCAAGCTATATTAGCCCAATGTTGCAGTTGTGTGTGTGTGTGTGTGTGTGTGTGTGTGTGTGTGTGTGAGACAGACAGACAGACAGACACTCAGACACTTTAGACAGATTGATAAAGAGAGGGGGAGATGCGGTGTGTACTGTTAATTTCTTCCATAAGCTAACCCTCGCATGTCTTGACTTTCTTTCTACAGAGCAGTCAAGCAACACCCAGAGAAAACCTTCCTTCAATGGAGAGTTGAACGGGCTGTTGGGACTGGGAGCAGCAGGCCTGCTAGGTAGTGGCGACAGGTCAATCATCATGGCTGAATCCACTTGTCCCATTGCATCAGACTTAACCAACAGTCAGGAGAGTCAGATCATGTGAGTTAATGTCAGATGTCAAATCATAAATTCCAATTAGAGATGCATGATATTGAAATTATGACCGATCTCTGATTATTTGCAGGGTCATATTCACCGATACCGATTCCCATATATTACATTATTATATTTTATTTATATTTAACTCATCGCTGAATTTTAAATAAAATCTTTTTTGTTTTGCTAGTGAAAGTAGGTGGTAGGTCCCCCCCCCCCCCCCCCCCCCCCCCGCTCGTAACACTTAGGATGCTGCCAGAGTTACGAAAAGCACCGCCTTCCATTTCCCCCCCAAAACCGGGAGGATTCATTACTACCTCGTAGTGCTGCCAACGAATATTCCATATTCGAATGAATATTCGAATGTAAAAAATAAATGAATAATCGAATATTAAGATAATAATTAAGATTCGAATTAAAAAAATAACAATAAAATTGCTGTGTGAGTTCTGGCGAGACTCTGTGCCACGTAAACTAAAACATTATACAAAAAATAGGATATTAAGATAATTATGATTCATTCATTTGATCTCGCAAGACTCAAGAGAGCGCATTTCTCAGCACCAACCGCGGCCCATACTGGACCGGACCATATAGATAAAGAAAGAGTTTTACAGCATATTTTTCTGCAATATTCATATTCATATTAAAATCATATACATTCGACATTCGAAAGCATTCGAAAATTGTTCGAATACATGTGTTTTAAAAGGAATATTCGAATATCATTTTTGGCCAACTCTGGCAGCACTACTACCTCGCTCTGTTAGGTCTGATCTCTCTTCAGAAACGTTAATGTTCCAATTTCCAAACGAGATGCTGGGTTATGTCAGAAATTAGGTTAGAACATCGAGATGTGTCGGCCCGTAAATACTGCTCGCATGCACAAAACATGTCTGGGAGCTCTGAACAAGGCGTTGCCTAGCAACGGGGGCTGTCAAAAAATGGATTACAGCGATCCTGTTTTATCATTATCATCATTATCATTATCATCATTAAAAAGGACCAAACTTTGGACAAAGACTTTTGCATGGCTGATTTCGATACCGATTATGTTGTGCATCTCTGATTCCAATCATATCTCTGTATGTAAAAACATGTTATTATCTACTCAAAGCTTCAGCCATATATCGTATGTAAACATAGACCATTTAGCTGTTGTTTGAGCCGTCTAGACGAGAGTTTGTCTGTATGTGTGTTTGTGGCCAAGGAAAGGAAAGCTTGGAAGTACCCAGTGACCCAAAGTGATATTGTTTTTTCTTGCCTTCTGTGTGAAGTATTTTTGTTCCTTGAGTACATATTACCTATTTTCAATAATGAGGCCATCGTCACCAGAGCCACACTGTTTTTGATGTAGAGGCAAACACTTTGCGAATGTAAACATGGCGCATGGCAATGCGCATGTGCAGGGACAGAGATCAGAACAAAACAAAACCAAACAATGAATTCACTGTCACTTTAACCCATTCAGGCCTGACGTCGAAATTTAAAAAAAAATCTTCTAAATCATGACAATTTTATGAAAGATTTGAGGCACATTTTAACGATTTTTCAAAAATAGCAGACCTACAAGTTCATAGCGCGCCACTCGGTGGCGCGCTATGAGCTTGTAGATCTGCTATTTTTCAATAGCTAAAGTATAACATAATGCTTAGTTAAAACACCAAAAGGGGTTCCCGCCCAGAATTGGTTAAGTTAAAGGAAATATTATGATGATATTTGTTATGGCAAGACACTTTGTTTTGTTTTGTAAAGCGACTTTGACTTTATAAATGTATTCTTGTTATAGACTGACCATGGAAATGGGCTTTCTAGTCTTAGAATTTTCGTAGGCTATAAAATGATGCTGGCCATATCCTTTAAATTTAATCCACATTAGTATATAGTACTCATTAGTGTGTGTGTGTGTGTGATGTGTTTTTCAACCTAAGCTGCCTTTCTGGTGATGACGGATCCACCGCTATCTCCATTGTCTCCAAAAACGTGGAGATCGTGGCCAGTCGAGACTCCAGTATTGACAGTAAAGCTCGAGGTAGCAGCAAGGTAAGACGTTTTTTGTTGTTGATACTGTCCATTCTCTTTAATTCAAGTGTTTGATCAGCTAAATCTGACCAAATCTGTTAGCCCTATAATGTCTGTGATCATTCTATCGTATATTCTGTATACACAGCCATAGAACACCCTGGTTCACTTCTGGTTGCGGCGCAATATGCGCAACATTAAATCCTACTATAAATGCGCCATGTCTCTGTGTGCATGCGTGTACGGTTGTAATGCACGTAACTCGAGAACCGTTTGCCCCACCGACTTCATATTCGACACACGCGTTCCACACCCCGCAGGGACTGCAGTGCCCGTCTCCAGAACCACCACAAAAGGCTCTGGTCAGGCTCTGCCAGTGGGCCTAATCAGCCTAAATCCCCTCACCTGTGCAATGTCCAGCCTCTGCCTCAGCCAATTTATTGCCATGGCAACCCCACCCCTGACAATTGATTAGCCTACTTAACCAGTACACTTTTCACAGTAAGTCAGTTTGCCCTCTTCACACACAGGCAGATAGAGATCTCGGGTATTATTCAGTATTTAAGTCCGACGTCATTTTGTAGTGCTACGTTACGTCCGGTCCAAGTGGCACCAGCTCCCGTCCGCATCTCATTGTAAACAGAATATCTAAACGTGTGAATCTTTTTACAATGACGTTATTTTTCAGAAAGGAAGCCATTGAGGGTTAAAATGCGTCTTAATGCTTCCAACTCTAGTAGAATTATTAATGTTTTGTACAAGTGTCCATGACAAAGAAAATATATTATCATTATTATTGAAGGTGGTAACAGTCCATTTGCCCAGTACAATATTTCATGTCCATGTGAAAGTTCTTGCACAAAATGTGTATTTAGTCAAATATCTCCACTTTTTCACAAGCTGCACCCGGACGGCTTTCTCTCCGGGCGAGGGGCCCAGAATGATCGATGGACTGAATTGACCAATTCCTTTTGATTACCCCAAACGTCACCACGAATTGACCAGGGAAGCTCACATGTTTGGGGCACACAATTGGCAGGTGGTGTGTATTTAATTACCCAGCACCTATCGCAACGCACCTGCCAACTGTGTGCCCCAAACATTTGTGCTTAGCTATAGCCAAAATTGGCTATCGCTAATCGGCTAAACATCTTTTTTTTCTTCTTCAGAACAATTCATATTGAAAACGTGAGGTAAACGTGCTAAACATCCCCGCTTTTGATCAATCAACGCAATCCGTGGCTCAAGTCCGAGAAAAACGCTCTAAAGATTGTGGCGCCCATTGCATATGGCGGCCATCTTGAGGAGGTTAACATGCACCGATCCGAGCGTTGCCTAGCGCCGTGGAGCGCTGCATTACGGTAGTGCCGTAACAGTACGTTTTAACAGCGGGCGACAGCCAGACGAATTTTCCGGAAGTGCATTATTTGTCAATGGGACCCGGCAACTACTGGCGATAGAGGTGATAACAGGCGATGGTCGAAAAGTGGGCGGAGGAACGTCGACCAAAAAGATAAAAATAATTCATCTTTTGGGCGACGTCGCCGGTGATTGGGCCAATGAAATTCAGGCGATGCTCGCCGTTGGTCTCGCGCTGTTAAAACGTACTCTAAGTGTGGTGTCTGAATCAATGAAAAACTACAAATGACGTCAATTATGTCAACGGTAAGAATCAATATTGATTGATATTGTACGGCAAGGGCAGTCAAAGACTTAAAGAAGGTCTAAATGCACTTTTTGAAACTATTACTGCATGCAAATAAAGTACGTGCTCCTCTATAGGCAAATAACATGTCTTTACCCTCCTGTCATAGGTACCAGTTATGGCTGCCTCTATTAATTTAGCTCCCTTTGACCTTCACTCAAATAATCCAGTACTGAGACTTGAGTGAGGCCTATTTGGTTTGCTATAATTGTGGTTTTCTGTTCACTGCAGGTGAAGATTCAGCCTGTTGCCAAGTATGACTGGGAGCACAAGTATTATTATGGCAACCTGATAGCTGTGTCTAACTCCTTTCTGGCATATGCCATCAGAGGTGAGTGAGCCAGTGAGGCTCCTGGAATGTGTCCCCTTGCACTGTTAATATCCACACGCACATACCTACTTCTAAACTACTGTCATGCCTTCTGACCCATATCTTGGCCCAATAAGGACTTGTATATACCAGCTGGTTTTGGTGGTACATTTTGTAGTTTGCTGTCAGGATGTTTTGTCTTCGATGGCTCAATATGAATGATGGCCAACGTTCTAATGAGCTCTGTTACAGAGATGGGACTGTCATTAAATTGCAAATTTACTGGATATTTAATTGGCACATTATAACACTAGTACTACTTTATTAAAAACCTAGTGAAATGAAAAACACGTTTAGACCATATCCAGAATCATCATATGGGCATACCTAACAATGGATGCCAAAACAATAGGAACATTTCCATTTTTGTGTATTTTTATATCATAAAATTTGAATTACTTCCTTTGAACGAAAACATGATTCGTGATGACGTGTCGAGCCTTCATAAAAATGAATCTTGATTTCATATCACACCATGTGTGTAACCTTTTTTTAATTTTATAACCATAAAGCGTTACATACCGGCGATATTGAGGTTATTGCACCCAGCCCTAGTCAGCACTCTAAACCAGGGGTTCTCAACCCGTGGGTCGCGACCCCTCGGGGGGTCGCCAAATTATTTTGGGGGGTCCCCAAAATATTTTCAAAAAAAATAAAATAATAAAATACATTTTATTTTCACGATTTTTCAAAAATAGCAGACCTACAAGTTCATCTCGGTGGCGCGCTATGAGCTTGTAGATCTGCTATTTTTCAATAGCTAAATTATAACAATGCTTAAAACATCAAAAGGGGTTCCCGCCCAAAATGGTTTAAGGTTATTGTAGCAGTCAATTTATATTGGGGGTCGGGAGGGGGCGGGGCGGGGGTCCCGAGACATTGCCAAAGCATTTCCGGGGGTCCCCGGCCAAAAACGTTGAGAACCCCTGCTCTAAACTACTGCAGAAACGAAACTACCAATGAAATTAGTTTCAAGTGCAGTACATTGGACACAAAGTATAGTGTATAATATAATATAGTGTTTACATGGGGGGGGAAGAAAAGAAAAATGTCCCAGGTAGCCTCATGTAGACACATAGTAAAGCTTACCATTACTCTAGCAGCACAACAGGAAAGTAAGCTGCATGATGCTGCCTCTGAGGACCACTGACGAGAATTACAGTTGTATATTAATTTAGTTTATTGAATCAGCAGACATCTGCAAATACATTTCCCTTGAGGCATGTCTTCAGTGCATACAGGAATAGAATAGCCTTACACACTGATGCATGAAAACAACCAACATGACAAAAATGCAAGTGTATTTATATTTGTCAGTATTTCTTTTATTTTGTTTGTGTGGCCAGTCATCTATGGGAGAATTCTGTGTGTCAAGGTTTCTGGGGCCAATTGCACAAAGTTCTGGATCGATAAGTGGCAAAAACACATATTTTATAAATACGTTCTTTTACATCCAATCTGGCTCCAATAAATATGAAAGTAGTACAAATGTAGTCTATTTAAAGTTGTGTTCATTGTTGTCCCCAGGGACATAAATATCTATATCCACATTGCTGTAAAAGATAACTTACACATATAGTATTCAATGCATACAGTATATTGTAGAAATCGGACGATTCTGGCCTTTTTAATTAATTTCTCAAAATAAACATTTGTACCTTTTTTTTAGGTGCCAACAACCATGCAATGATTCGTGTGCTGAGCCTGGAGTCTGCTGAACGCTCCCTGCTGAAGGGCTTCACTGGCGCAGTCACAGACCTGGCCTTTGCCCACCTTGACTCATCTTTGCTGGGCTGTGTTGACGAAGCCGGCAACCTGGTGGTGTGGCAGATTACCTGCACAAGCAACAAGATATTGTATCCTGTTATGACTAATAGAAGGATATTTATTTTGGTGTGTCTTTGTGTGTGTGTGTTTAACCCATTTTGGGCGGGAACCCCTTTTGGTGTTAGCATTATGTTATGCTTTAGCTATTGAAAAATAGCAGATCTACAAGCCCATAGCGCGCCACCGAGTGGCGCGCTACGAGCTTGTAGGTCTGCTATTTTTGAAAAATCGAAGAACGACTGACATAGAAACATAGCTTTTTCAGAAAACTGTCAGGATGTAGAAGACATTTTTAGAATCTGATCTCAGGTCAAAATGGGTTAACGGATGACCACAAAAAGTGTATACACACATGTATGTGTACTCTATACTGTATGTCTGGTTGCACTAATGACCTGGGATTGCGTCTTATTTAGTGTCAGAAATCCCAGAGACTGGTCTTTGAGACGTCTTGCACCCTTTCATCCACCACCATCCTTAACTCCTGCCCCCACAGCGACCAGGTTGTGATCCATATTCGCAGGCCAGAGGACACTCCTCTGAACTCCCACCGCCGCCTTATCTGGTGTCCTTTCATAATTGAGGACAACGAGGAGAACCAAGATGATACCAGCCAAACCCTGGCCCTTCTACACGACGACAAGGTACCTGCTGTTTTTCTGGCCAGCTGGGAACGCCTTTGACCTCTTCTTCTACCCTAACCTCGTTCAGTCCTTCTAAAGCTATTGATTTCTGTCTACTGGAACTGCCATTTCAGGAGCTGACACTAAGGCATCAGAGGCACTTACCCGTTGGGCAAGCACAGGTCATGTTCTACTTGCCCAAAGCCAAAGGTCATGCCCACTTGTCCGAAATCTGGGGCTGTGCGATAAATGTCATACCTCAATATGTATGCCACATATCTAAATGGCTATGAATAAAACTGTTAATTTATATTTTTAAGTGTAGCAGCAGTGAAAACTGAACATTATAGGTGTGCTCTTATTTTGCGTTCCACAGATCAGAAAACACTTTCCCATAACATGACAAAGTGCTAACTTCACAAAGTACGCCTTTATATTGAAGTCCACTGACCGGAAGTCAATGTTTACGTTCGTCTGACTTGGCATGTGCTAAACATTGACAGTTTAATAAACAACATTGACAGTTTAACCCATTCAGGCCTGACGTCGAAATTAAAAAAAAAAAGTTTTCTAAATCATGACAATTTTCTGAAAGATTTGAGGCACATTTTAACGATTTTTCAAAAATAGCAGATCTACAAGTTCATAGCGCGCCACTCGGTGGCGCGCTATGAGCTTGTAGATCTGCTATTTTTCAATAGCTAAATTATAACAATGTTTAAAACACCAAAAGGGGTTCCCGCCCCAAAATGGGTTAATGGTTAATGTGGTTAAACGCTAACGTGACATGGATGCGTTCCAGGTCTCAATGGATTAATAAACAATCATCAGTACGTACTGGCACTGCTGTTTGGAATGTGACATAAGGAATAAGCTGCTTGCTTGTATTTTCACACATTGTTTTAAGGGACTAGGGAACCGCAGCACAGGCGACAAAAGTCTGCGGCTGAGATCGCACACGCCTGTAGTGTACAACATAGACTTCCCCGCCAAAGGTCGGGGAACCCGAAAGCAAACTCTACCTGCCTGAAGGTTTTATTACCGTGCCACGTTGCAGCCATTAGTGTCAACCTCTGCTGCCTCCTTGCAGCGTGCATTTCATTTTGAACACAGTGACGGGTACACAGCTTAACCCATTTTGGGCGGGAACCCCTTTTGGTGTTAGCATTGTGTTATGCTTTAGCTATTGAAAAATAGCAGATCTACAAGCTCATAGCGCGCCACCGAGTGGCGCGCTACGAGCTTGTAGGTCTGCTATTTTTGAAAAATCGAAGAACCACTGACATAGAAACATAGCTTTTTCAGAAAACTGTCAGGATGTAGAAGACATTTTTAGAATCTGATCTCAGGTCAAAATGGGTTAACACTTGTCTCCCTCATTATGGTTTTCCATTCCACTTCTCTGCCGCTCTACCTCTGTCTGACCTGTTCCTTCTCTTCTTCCTCCAGGCAGAGGTGTGGGACCTTGAAGTCCTGCGGGCCAACAACAGCAGTTGGCCTGTTGATGCTGCAGACCTGAAGGAGGGCCTCATCATAGTGAAGGGACACACACAGGTACGTAGGACATGTACAATGCAGTGATGTAAATATGTTTTCAATGTAATGAGTCCCGGGATGCAGGGATGGTCTTTTAGAAATGAGTCCCAGGGACATTTGATGAGTCCCACTTCAACAACTTTAGGAGTCATATTTTGCCATTTTTACAAATTGCAGCATTTAACCCCCATTTCATGTTATATGGTTATACTGTGGTTATATTCATGTAGAGAACAGAAGAAGAAATTATTATTATAACTAAAGCTAGCAAAGTAAACTAGAATAAAAAACAGTACAGTAGTGCATCCCGTGGATGCAGAGGTCTTTGTTGTATTGCGTCCCTTAACTATAAACCGTTTTGGGATGCAAAATGCACCCTATTTTAATCTCTGACAATGTGCTGCGTCTTGAGATCCCAAGGGCTTCTTGTTAGCTGAAGGCAGGTCTCTTGACCTAATGGAGCAGCAGAATAGCTTGGTGAATGTTATTTTAGGAGTAATCTATAAAAAGATGGAATCTGTCCCTGAGGACCCATGGGGTTAGATAAAGTAATGGATTTGGAGGCCCTATGTAATTACCCATGCCATGCTGAATTTGAAAGATTCGTAGCTGGGATTTTTAACCTACTGTGCGGTAGGAAGTAGATAAACTAAATTAAAAGTACATGACACACCAGAGGTCCGCACCGTATAGCCTACACTATTAACTGACGCTATATAAAATAAAAACGAGCCCAAATTGATTAAATCAATTAATTACCAGCTGCATTATTATTATCTGCAGGGGTCCACTATAAGTGCCTCTGTCAGTTTTAGCACAGTAGTTTAGGTAGGAACCAAAATTCTCTAAGGCGGAACTATTGTTTTCTGAGTCGTTCGTTCCTGGCCGGACATATTTGCGGTGCGCGCATGCACACACACACACGCACACACAGACTCGGCTTGGTAAAAACTGACTGCTCGAGTCAAATAATTCGAATCGAATGAGGGGGTCTCCACTGACTATTCGAATCATCGACTTTCAAGGGACTGGCCTATAATGCTCACATAAGCACATTGGTCAAGATATACGCCTATCACTGTAGCCCAGTGTAAAAGTAATTCTCCCACCACAGTAAGATATATGTTTTCTGTAGTCTAGACTCTATTATATGTAGGGGTATTCAAGGTAGTCAGATAAATACTCATTTATTTAGCAAACTGGCTGAAAGCATTTTCAAATGTATAGGAAAGCCATCTCATTGTTAGTCTGTGTCATGTTAAAATAACAGGTGATATGTCTGTCCCTCTAGCGAGTCAGCGA
Source organism: Electrona antarctica (assembly GCF_951216825.1). Lineage (NCBI taxonomy): Eukaryota > Metazoa > Chordata > Actinopteri > Myctophiformes > Myctophidae > Electrona > Electrona antarctica. Next base: position 50,397,869 of record NC_136810.1, read on the forward strand.
AGGAGCTTTGTCACCTGATGGGACAGTGCTCGCTACAGCAAGCCACGATGGATACGTCAAGTTCTGGCAAATTTACATAGAGGGAGGCCAGGACCAGCCCAGGTAAACTAAACTGTTCGGTAGACATTTTTTCAACATTTTAGAATTTACACTGCACGTTGCAAATGTGAATTCTCCCGAAAAAGAATTAACCCACAATATCGGTGATTCATTTTCTATTATAGTGTTCGTTTTATGGGTGACTGGGCGTGACTAGTGATTCAGGGGTTGGACTCAGCCTTGCAAGTTTGAGAGTTTTTGAGAGAGTCAGGCAATCTAATATTAGTTTTTTTTAAATGGACACTAGCAATTAGCCCTCTAATTGCAAGATGGGAGGCATTTTATTTTGTGTGTTCGTATTTGTCGGTGAATAAAGTATCCTCCACCAGTACAACTCTATTGCAAAGCTTGCAATTGTTTGCATAATATCAATTGGCTCTGCTTGTAAAGTTGTATCTAGTTAGATACACAAGAAATATTCCCAAATAATAGACAATGTTACGGAGAAAACAAGCTATTGAGCTCAGCTAACCTGGCTTTAAGGTGGTCCAGGAATTCTGATTTAGTGACAATCTTAGGTACTGCTAAATAAACAACATATGTTGGCCGTCAAGGCTCTCCCAAGTTTCCTGAGCTCTCCCCGTTAGCAACAGCTGTGCCCTCAAACCAGAGGCCCAGATCAAATGTTCTAGTGTGAGTTTACTTGTTTACGTCTCCATCCACTTTAATCTCCTCCAGGTGTCTCCATGAGTGGACGCCTCATGGAGGACGTCCTCTATCCTGCTTACTGTTCTGTGACAATCATAAGAAACAGGACCCTGAGTGAGTACACACTATTCTCTAGTCTATGCAGGAAACGTGTGATGTTTAGTTCCTCCAAACTAAAGCTGTCTGATTTCTCTCTCTCTCTCTCTCTCTGCCCTTATTCTCTCCTCTCTGTAGTGTTCCATTCTGGCGGTTCTTAATAACCGGAGCGGATCAGAACCAGGAGTTAAAGATGTGGTGCACAGTTTCATGGACCTGCTTACAAACTATTAGGTTCGTGCATCGCGCTGCTGGCACATTCTCTTCTCCATAACTTCTCATTGTCTCAATGAAGGGACCCTAATTATCATGAATCAATTGACCCGTTGCTAAATCCCAGCACCCCAACAGCGAGTGTCCAATGCTAGCTAAGCAGCCGTTGCTAAGCTGGCATATACAGTAGTGTGGCACTCTTCCGTCATAGCTGTCCAGTTTTTACCCCTCACACACACACACTATCATTTGCAACATTAACCCATTTTGACCTGAGATCAGATTCTAAAAATAGCAGACCTACAAGCTCGTAGCGCGCCACTCGGTGGCGCGCTATGAGCTTGTAGATCTGCTATTTTTCAATAGCTAAAGCATAACATAATGCTAACACCAAAAGGGGTTCCCGCCCATAATGGGTTAATAGCAAGGATAGCCTGGCCCAGCCAGCGTGCTTTCTGGTATAGAGTAGCGCATGGAGCGAGCACTGTATACTATTGGTTCATCGATCTGAGCAGTTAACAGTTGGATTCTAAAAGCATTTAGTTACATAAGCATCTAGCTATTTGTACAAGATGTCAAATATGGTGTGACAAATCTACAGAGAATACCGAAATGAAAAAGTATGGAATTCTGGACGGGAACCCCTTTTGGTGTTTTTAACTAAGCATTATGTTATACTTTAGCTATTGAAAAATAGCAGATCTACAAGCTCATAGCGCGCCACCAAGTGGCGCGCTACGAGCTTGTAGGTCTGCTATTTTTGAAATATCGTGAAAATGAGGCACAAATCTTTGAATATATATTCTTTCAGAATACTTTTTTTAAATTTCGACGTCTGCCCTAAATGGGTTAAAATATAAAATGTGTAGGAACCCTGTTTGTCCACCGTTGATTGACGTTGCCCAGTAGCAAACACACTACATTCCACCACAGTGCACACTAGGGCGCCATTGGACCTGCCGTTTCTTTGTTCAACGAGATCAAGTATCATCAGTGTAAGGTTCCTCTTCTTTCTTTGCTTCCGTTTCTAGGTTCTCTGCTGATCCATTCAACTCGGTTCAGCCCAGTCTGAAGGCCAGTCTGGACCTGTCTGCTGAGTGCCTCATCCTCACAGACGTACAGAGGAAGGTCAGCAACACCACCATCTTACCTACACTCTACCAGGCTTTGGCTAACATTTCACACCCTGCTGTCATAAATTAATACAACATTCTCACACTGTTAAAGGTATATTCAGTGATTTGACTTAATTCAAATATCACTTATTTTTTCTTTTTTTCTGGATAATCCTCCCTACTATAGAGTGTGCTGACCATATAAGGAGTTCCTCCCTGTCCCCAGTAAGCCCCTGGGGTCAAAAAACCCTAGTTTCAGTTTTGGTGGCGGGTGGCAAAACCTTCATCCAATCAGGATGAGAGGGGCCTTCCTCCAATCATGATCGAATGGGGGCGGGCCTTGGTGCACATGCTGTTGGCCTGTTGCACTTCCCCCCACTGTAGAGCGTGCATGTGCACATTTTGTTACTGGGGCGGACTGGGTGGTTTTCCAAATCACCCAAATCACTGAATGCTCCTTTAACTCCCTGTCTTCAAATACCATGTTGATGTGCATGATGAAAATTAATGACCGTAGTTTGCATTCAAATTTATCACAAATATTAACAGAACTTTCTGAAAATCTGCAAAATATTTCAATAAACGTATAGTTATAGAATCAACATAAGATTTACTACATTACTACATTTTCTCCAGTATACCGCTTAGTGATTGCTTGCAATCTCACGATAGATATGTATCATAATACAGAGGCCACGATACGATATAAATCGATATATCAATATATATCGATTATACGTTTATTCAAAATAATGACCATGTTGCACAAATACAATAACTCACTTTCAGGCCCACATAGATAGTTAAGTTAAAATAAAATGTCTAAACATCCTAGCAATGGGTCTGGGAAGGGAGTGCATTGCAACTTGCAAGGGGGGCTTTGATAACGTTAAACAGACGTACGTTTGTCAACACTGCGTCACCTAGATAATTCATGCCGTTTATTACCATATCGATACAGCAGCCTCTCGATCGATTCACCTATCGTCCGGATGTTCAATCGATATATTGCCATATCGATTCATTGAACGCACCACTATGCTCCGTCGCTACAACTGGATCACACAGTCACCCTACCTCCTTTTATCCCAGGTTCTTTACGTGATGGAGCTCCACCAGGACCAGGACAAAGGCCAGGCCAGTTTCACAGCGGTGTCTGAGTTCCTGCTGACCCATCCCGTGCTCAGCTTCGGCGTCCAGGAGGTGACGCACAGCAGACTGCGACACACGGAGGTCCTGCCTGCGGAGGAGGAGAGCGAGAGCATGACCACAGGTACACCATGTTGTTCACACATCATACAGTACACCTGATCTCATCAGACCTCCAAGTCCATGTCAGGATTCATACAGTACACCTGATCTCATCAGACCTCCAAGTCCATGTCAGGATTCATACAGTACACCTGATCTCATCAGACCTCCAAGTCCATGTCAGGATTCATACAGTACACCTAATCTCATCAGACCTCCAAGTCCATGTCAGGATTCATACAGTACACCTGATCTCATCAGACCTCCAAGTCCATGTCAGGATTCATACAGTACACCTGATCTCATCAGACCTCCAAGTCCATGTCAGGATTCATACAGTACACCTGATCTCATCAGACCTCCAAGTCCATGTCAGGATTCATACAGTACACCTGATCTCATCAGACCTCCAAGTCCATGTCAGGATTCATACAGTACACCTGATCTCATCAGACCTCCAAGTCCATGTCAGGATTTTCAGTCGATCCATGTGTATAATGTTACCCTGCTACTGAGTAGCATGGCGTAGCGATACTAATATCACTGTGTGGATATTAGTCTTGTCTCTCTCGGTATTCGATTTTTTTTTTGCAATGTCCCTCCCCCTATTTGCATACTGGGCCCTGGTTGGTTATAGCCTGGTTCCAGGTGAATCTGGCTGGCTCGTCACCAATTCGGCCGTGAAGTCCTCCCACAATTGATCTGCCTCGGGCAATTTGCATTGCAAAGGCAGATAAAGGCTGGCTATGCGAGGCTATGTACAGAGTACCTGAGAACATGTGCCACAACTGTAAATCTATAAAACTCAAATTTTCTAAAGTTTTATATTACATGTGTATGTCTTTATATTATACATTTCCTTTTTTTTTCTTGTTTTTTTTTTCTTCTCTTGCCATGTTTGAGATGCCTGAAAAAATAATTTAATAATTCTAGCTTTACCCCCATTATTTCTCAGTTGGCGATGTGATCCATTTACACCGGTTACCCTGTTGTTCTTGTTCTTTCCTCTAGAGGGCAACCAGGGGCCTATGGAGTCCAAGTCTGGGATCCAGATTAAGCTCTACTGTGTTCACACCAAGTGAGTTTTCCCTGCAATTTATGAAGATTCTCCAGTGGTGAAATTATTCTGGCAGGTTTTGAAGGAGAAAAAAAACATGTTAATGATTATGTTGAGGTTGAATCATTCTCTCTCTCAATATTCCTGATAATACTGTATTTTCAGATCTCTGCAAGATGTCCAGATTTGGTTTCAGCCCAACAACATGGATTCCAATTCTGCCCTTTTCCTGCCCCATTCTGACTCCCAGGATGGCTTTGGTAAGTGATTCTCCTATTGCTATGTACTACATAGATGACACTCACTCACATACCCTCCCATAAAATGCAATCCTTTATTATTATTATTATTATTGTTAAGTGTTATTGAATGAGAGAAACTCAAACAAATGTTCCTGCGACTGATTTTGATTTAGGGCCTGATCCAGCGCTATAATAAACACTGTTTATACCTCTAAATTATATCAGGCCAAAGAATCTTGCCTACTGCTTCAAAGCATATAACCACACTCATTAGCCATTATACTATGGGCTACTCTGCAGTTCTGCAAGCAAGGCTAGGGTCTAAGAGAATTTCTCACGTACCCTTCAATCAGTCGTAGAGAGACAGGACATTGCTCCTCCTTCACCTAGGTTTATCCAGCAGGTTCTGAATCAGCACTCTACCAATCAGCAGCCAGTCAACCTCTCTAATCCTTAGCGCTACCTCTGTCTGTCTGTCTGCCTGCAGCAGGCTTCTCAGATCACCTGACGGACCAGAGCTCTGACAAGGAGTCTGCCAACGGCTCAGAGAATGATCTGATGAAGATTCCACCGCTTCCCGCTCCCGCAGACTTCCTGTCTGCCTCGGGTGCAGGAGGGATGCCCAAGCTGATGACCCCAGATGCCTTCATGACGCCCAGCGCTTCGGTAGGAACCCACACCCACACCTGCTTTAGCTCTCATTTTGTTTTCTATGAGTGCTCTCTAACAATTTACCTGTAGCTAAGCCCCTCCCCAAACTGCTATGGTCCAATCACAGCTAAGCATAACATGGGTTAGACAAACCTCTCCACCAATAGTTTTCCTATATGATAAAACATTGTTTTAAAAAAGAAATGCCATGCACATATTTTTCCAGTGCATATGGCAGGCCTTGTTGGCGGATTTGGAAGAGATTTTGAAGGTCTGGTTCCAAAAATGAACCAGTATTTAATGTGTAAAACCCATGCTATTTACATTGGAATGAATGAGCCTGACTGGAAAATGTCTAAGTGGGAGAGACCGGGTCTTAGCTATAGGTGAATTGAGCGTTAGCAAAAGCACATTTGGTTTTCATTTGTCACCTAATAGCCAAACGCTATTTGTGCTCCAGACTAACTTTTTCACAGGTACCACAGGTGCCACCTACCATTTCAGTTGGTAGCGCCACCACAAATTAGATAGCACCATCTTTTTCTTTGTATAGCGTGGTATTAATACAAGACCTTATCACCAAGGCTAGCAAAGGTTTTCTTGGCTGAAGCATAAACGTCTTAAATTAAGCACATAACATGGAATATTTATATTATCTCTCTCTCTCTCTCTCTCTCTCTCACACACACACACACACGTTGTGTGTTTTTTATAAGCTACCTGGGCATGATGGCATTTAATTAACATTACATTCTATAGGAAATTATTATAATTAACCTATAGTGCATTTTTCCATATCGTTATTATCATTTGGCATTATGAGACACACCCCTTACCTCCTGCATGGGCATGTTCAACCTCTGAGGTGCCCACAATGTGTACGTGCCCACTCTTCAACCTCTGAGGTGGCCACAATTAGGGATGCCAAACGACTCATATTTGGCCAATCGATAAATCGAGGCCGCAAATCGACGAGTCGATCGACTTTTTTTCCTATTTATTTTCCATTATTTTTTATTTTTTTATTTTTGTTGTTGCTGCGCAGCAGTTGAGGAGAACGCAACTATGCATTCCTTTAAGCAACACAACTTCTGCAGCTGCATCCATATGTTTAGAATTTGCATCAATGATCAAAGCTCAATAATAAAAAATAAACTTTATTTTGTAAACAACGACACTGAAGGAGCAGCGGCGCTATCGGCTGCTATGCTATCGGCTAGTCCCAACTCTCAAGTGTCTGCAGCAGCCTGTCACAAGTCCCGTAATGAACTGATACGGGACGCACGTTGTTCCGTATTTTAATGTCGGGTCGTGGAATAAATACAGTATGAATGACGGCGGGATTTATTTGACAACGCTGTCCTGCTTTCTTCACGAGAAGAGAAGAGCGCTCACAGCTCAGAACAGAGCGGACCTGTCTTTGAGCGTGAGCAAAGAGATGCGAACCTGGGGTCTGGGGGCTCAGAGCTGCAGCCATTGGCTCATGATACGAGCACACGACCAATGGGACAGAGCATTCAGTGTTGCTAAGATACCCTTCCCCTTCACCCTTGGACGATGGCGCTCTAACTGCAGCCAGGGCATGCATGTGCCATTACAAAAAAATAAAAAATAAAATAAAAACGATTTTTCGACTCATACGTTTTTGAGTCGCGGAAGGCATGAGTCGAAAATCGAGTCGATTTTCAACTTTTTTCAACATCCCTAGCCACAATGTGTACGTGCCCACTCTTCAACCTCTGAGGTGGCCACAATGTGTACGTGCCCACTCTTCAACCTCTGAGGTGGCCACAATGTGTACGTGCCCACTCTTCAACCTCTGAGGTGGCCACAATGTGTACGTGCCCACTCTTCAACCTCTGAGGTGGCCACAATGTGTACGTGCCCACTCTTCAACCTCTGAGGTGGCCACAATGTGTACGTGCCCACTCTTCAACCTCTGAGGTGGCCACAATGTGTACGTGCCCACTCTTTAACCTCTGAGGTGGCCACAATGTGTACGTGCCCACTCTTCAACCTCTGAGGTGGCCACAATGTGTACGTGCCCACTCTTCCTGCACCCTTTTGCTATGTGCAATGCCACCAAATTCGTAATCCTTGCCCACTTTAATTGCTTCTGTCTTGATATGGAATGAAGCCCCAACATGTGAAAGCTGATGTGCTTTTATTGTGAAGGGAAGAGTTTCTGAACGTCTGTGCTGAAAATAGCTGATCTACAAGCTCAATGTGTGGTGGACGCGACGTGTTGTGAGCTTGTAAATCTGCTATTTTCAGCGTGCAATACGACGAAGAATATACCAGGTTTCACGTGGGAGATGTATTTTGTTGGCCGAGGCCATCATGTATGTAGCCTGCACACGACGCTACTCGACGCAAAATAACAAGCTATTGGAAGCTATTTTTCGGTGGCACTTGATGTTGAATCAAACAACAAGTTTACCTCAGTGTTTGGGGACATGTTCTGTGTCTGCTGTCACCGTGGATTCATCCAGTTGTAAAATGTGTGCTGAGTGCACCGCACGCTCCAGGGAAACTAGTGCACGGCTGATTGTTGCTGAAATCTTTGTTTTGTTTTTTTCGGGCTTGATCAGTGAGCGCGCCGCTGCCGCATTGTACGTGACTCACGTGTGCAGACAGACAGGCACTCAGGGAGGCAGAGAGAGAGGCGAGACTCTGCGGAATGAGCCATAAGAAAGTAATATTTTATTATCGCACTAAGGGAGTTGAGGCGGGGAGTGAAAGCAATAAGTAGCACCGGTGCGACCTTGTTATATTTGAACTCACACCTTAAGAAATGAAGTGGCATATGCAACCTAATGGGTCGCACGCTGGAGTGCGGCCCTGGCACTACGTCTTTGAACACTGCACATATGCCAAAGCGTATATGTTAGATCTTTAACTTACTAATGTCATAAGCTCTTTCTCTTACGTTTCTTTAAGGTGAAAAAATGCCTGTAAAATCAGAATCTCATTCTCCAACTATTTCATGGGACCACGGGTATCACAGATGCTGAGCACCTGATGAGGAAATCCTTGCTAATAACTTATGGACTCCAGTCTAAAATTCTAGTGGAATTGAAACTCTCAAAACATCAGATAATACCTTGATTCAGATGCAATATTCAATTATACTAGAAAGATTTATTTACAGAGCTGTAACAGTCAGCAAAGCACACAGATAGACTTGGTGGCTTTTCCCTCACAGTCAACTCATAATTGGTATGAGGGTCGCGCCTGTCACAGACATGCGCAGAGCAAGTTCAGTCAGGAAACTCAGTGCAGTTGCTGCCGGCCGTTCATTGGGCCGCCTCAGCATCACGTTCTCATTCACATGATTCACTTCATCCAATCACACTCTCATTCCATCTTCATACCGGCTATTTAAACTGGAAGTTTGCACTGCTTGTCTGCTTAAAGTTTTGCTGCTCACCCTCCTCCACTCCACCTACCACCTGTTGTTTTGGATCTGCTGTTTAGGTATGTATGGGGGATTCAGAGTCCCTATGGTTGGGACTAACTGATCAGAGTAACTAAAAAACAGATCCAATTAATCACCAAACCGTCATAAATAAATATATTGCTCATTTTATGTTCAATAAATATATATTTCATCCATTCATTGCCGTTGTATCAAAACCATGGAGAGTGCCTTAGAGTGAAGAGACAGTTCAGTCGGGCCGTAAACAAGGAAGTGAACGGCAGTGTGCAGACCACTGCAGAAGGAATGACCAAGCAAAAGATTTTAGCGATCCGGTTTTATATCATTAAAAATACCTTTAGACATCCCCAGGCGTCATGGGCTCCCTACGGGGGTCTTCTAAAGACGTCTGGAGACGTGTTGGGCACTTAACCCATTTTGGGCGGGAACCCCTTTTGGTGTTAGCATTATGTTATGCTTTAGCTATTGAAAAATAGCAGATCTACAAGCTCACAGCGCGCCACCGAGTGGCGCGCTGCGAGCTTGTAGGTCTGCTATTTTTGAAAAATCGAAGAATCTGATCTCAGGTCAAAATGGGTTAAGCATGCAAATGTTCATGTGTTTGTAGTGTATATCAGCACCTTTTTCCACTCCTTTCAACCGACTGATCTCCCGAACTCGTTCGACTTACAGCTGTAGTAGTCTGGACAACAAAGTTTTAGGCCGTGAGCCAGGACCCCAAATCTGGGGTCATCTGTACCGATGGGGTGAATAAGTCTCATAGTGATTTTTGGGAAGGTATACATCCATAGTGCTAGGAAAAATGTGATAGCATTGCATCTGTGGTAGCTTTCTGTGTGTTATCACTCCATTTATAACCACATGCCAAAACTCAATTTTCAAAATCCGAATGGAGCATTCTACTTCAAACTGATGGTTCTCTCCTATTATTGATCATATATCTTTGAAGAATGGTTGGGATACAGCTCAGACTATATATTTCTCTGAAAAGTTGTTAAAATTAGCACATCTAGAAATGTTATCTATTACAGGAGAGACAACATATAGGGACTATATATTACATGAGACGTACTTCTGTTTTCATGAAAGATGCAGCACAAAGGTTCCCTCTGTAAATAACTGTAAATATTTAAAACCATCTTAGAACATAAATTCTAATGAAATGTTTTATGAAATTCAATAAACTAAATATAGTGTAAGTGTACAGTGTAAGTAATGCATAAGATAACTTTCCGTTCACCATTACATCACCTGTTAGTCCATTTGACACTTCTATCTGTTCAATACCAAACCTAATAATGCTGTTTCATATTACGTTTTGGTTGTTGATTTGTATCTGGGGACAATTTTAGCTTGGTTGCCCAAACTTTGGTAATTGGCATAATCAAAAAAGGCCTTTATATCAGGTCAATCTCACATGTTAAAGGTCTGGTCAATGAAACAGAAACAACTATTTCTATTTCTATAACAACTTATACTTATACGTTTGTAATAATAGCATAAGAAAATATGATAATATTTATCTTTTGCAACTACATTCAATATCTGTAAGCTTCAACTCATAATCAGGAACATAAAATCAACCCACCACATCCCCCTAGCCCTCCTGATTGGCAGCAATATCTTACCCAAATCCTGATCTACCTCATCGTCTCTTTATTATCAACATCACTTCTCATTTGTAGCTTCAACATCTCATCAGGTGTCAGGTCACCCTTAGCAAAATGTGGATCTCCCATCCAAATTGTGTGACATCACCTGAACTTTCAAATTGAGCTTGGTGGTCTGCCACATTCCACTTGTATATGAGTACAACTGTCGTGGTACAACAGCAGCAACAGATTGTTACATTGTGACACCCAACTCACCCAGCACATCAGGGTAGTCTGGGAAGTTCCCTGCCAGCAAAGTATTTTGTGCTCTGATCTTGCCTTTGCACATGGATATGAGGTTGCACAGGACTGTCCCATTGAAGGTCGTTAATGTCAAGGCAATTATGTTTATGCACTGTCAAATAGGTCTACATCTATTCTATGGTAACATATAGCTGTATAGTCATATTATCCTGCTCATTACTGTGCACAAATGTATACATCTTTGTGTTTGAGCACAAATGCATTTTGAGAACCCCCACATTTTCAGTAAAGCGTGCACGCTGTGCGGCCCCCCACACACCATCATTCTACAGTTCAATCTAGTTGAATACCCCTGCTGTAGGTTACAACAACAAACAGCTGCATATCAATGGTAAGGTGAATACTGTGCATGTCAACCAGTGACCATACTGTATCTCCTGCATGCTTGGACACACCTGCTTATGAGACAGACATTGACCTGACCTTTAGCACATAAGATTGACCTACTTATAAGAAATTGATTTTATGTGACAGTTATTCTGTTCATTTTGTAATTGTAATGTTTTTACATAATGCAGTACAATAGAACATCACTTTGGGTGTGGTATGGACACCATTTTGGATTTGGCAATACATAATTAACTAGTGATGGGAGATTAATCGGCAAACACATCGGTATCGGACGATTTGAGTTGTTTTTAGATTAATCGGCATCGGTTTGATTAATCAGACCGATTACGTTTTTCAATAAACTTTTCCCTACTCCTTTTTCGAACATAGTAACTGCGAGAGTGAGGTCTAGCCAACACCAACTCGGGATTCCTGGATCGCTGCCCTCCACAATGTCCTATCCAACATCAGGTTATTGAGCTCTGCAGTGTTGTTAGCCAAGCTGTCGCGCCGCAGCACGTCTACATAGGTGGTGCGCTTCTTTCCCCCCCTTGGCTTTGCCCTGGGTTTGGCTCCCATAGTCAATTTACTTGCCTCAAGTTCTGGGTACCTGACGCAGTGCCCTGCCAGCCTCATCCTTCTCTCTCTGACTTTGTCCGTGACCCGTGGTAGGTCCCCATAGAAGAGGTCCACATTTCTGATGTGACACCTAGTGCCATTCGTAGCATTCTTGTGTAGACTCCATCCAGGGATTTTTCCTGTTGTACTGTGAGGGTCCATGTCTCGACAGTATCTATGAACAGCCGCCTCTTAAGGTCTTCTCCCATGTCTGATTTCCACACTCTCCTCATCCCGTGCAAGGCTTTCCAGGCAAGTGCTCTCCGAACCTTCAGATCCTTTTCAGTTGAGGCAGTCCAGGCCCCGAGGTACTTGAAGTCCTCGACTCGCTCGAGCACCGTCCCGTCTGCAGTGGCAATGGTTTTGTCCTCTGTGTTGACTGTCATTACCTTTGTTTTCTTGGTATTGAGCTTGAGGCCGAACTTGGACCTTGGCTCGAGTCTGGCTGTAGCTTGACTCTATCATCTGGACCAACTTTTCTGGAACTCCGTAGGCACGTAGAATACTCATGAGTTTCCCCCGGTGGATGGTGTCGAAAGCCTTTTGGAAGTCAATGAATGTGATCACCGCTGACAGGTTGCGCTCCCATACCCCTTCCAATATCCTCCTCAGTGCCAGTATCTGCCCGACTTTCGAACATAAACATAAGTTAAGGATTATGAAAGATCATTATTATTATTATTTTTGGACGTTTATTTCCTTTGTCTTTTCTCATTTATATTTTAACATGTTTGGAATAAATAAAAAAATGAAAATAATTAAATTAATGAATCGGTCTGTCTTTACAGATAAACAAGCCCAAAGTAACAGTTTGAACAGATCTACAAGCTCACAATATTATAAAGGTATTTAAGTTAGATGTGACTTGCCTAAGCCTGCAGTGCAGACACCCTGTTACATGTATTTTTCAGAATAGACAAAATTATAATCTTTCAATACAGAATGAGATCGACATTGGTAATATTGGTTATCGGCCATAACAGCAATTAATTATATCGGATATCGATATCGGCCAAACTGTCTCATCGGCACATCCCTATAATTAACTGATCACTTTCACTGATTCAGCCACATTCCTTTAGTCCTAAACCCCCAAATAATGATGTTATAGCCATTTTAAGCTCCTGGCAGCCATATTGGACGCCATCTTGAAAATGTATATTTTCCTATATTTTCAGTATATTCTTAAGCATGCCTAGAGGTACCAGAACCAATTGGAAAAACCTTTTCTATCATTTTTGGGGGGTGTATTACTATTTTTTTTTCCATATTGATCCATGCAATTTTCGCCTAGTGTTATAAAATAAAATGCATGATAGCACTCATAAAGCTACCACGGGTGCAATGCTATCACATATTTTCTAACTCTAGACATGTATACCTTCACAAAAATCACTATGAGCCTTATTCAGCCAGATGGTACAGACCAACCCCCCTGGCTCACGGACTATTTGGTGTGTTGCGGGCTTTAGACATCAAAATAGGGGGAGGGATAATGATTGGCATCAGCATTAAAGCAGCTTACTGAGAATTTGGAATCGCTCAAGCTGCAGTTCTTACGTTGTTGTCTTTGATTTCATGGTATGACAACGAGAGCTACCTTCTTTTGACAAGAAAGAATCATCAGGAAGACTGATGGGATCATTCAGGGGCGAATACATCCAGACAGTAAAAAACCAGACCTGTGCAGTACTGTACTCAGTACTGTACTGTACTGTACTGTACTGCTGTACTACCCTGTACTCTAATGTACTGTACTGTATTGCAGGGGTTCTCAACCCGGGGGTCGTGACCCCTCGGGGGGTCCCACAATTATTTTGGGGGGTCCCGAGACATGGCCAAAGCATTTTCGGGCGTTCCCAGCCAAAAATGTTGAGAACCCCTGCTGTATTCTACTGTACTGTACTACTCCGTACTGTACTGTACTGTACTGTACTGTACTGTACTGTACTGTACTGTACTGTACTGTACTGTACTGTACTGTACTGTAGTACTCCATACTGTACTGTACTACCCCGTGTCGTACTGTACGGTACTGTACTGTACTTTATTGTATTATACTGTTTTACTGGTACTGTACTACTCCTACTGTACTGTACTACTCCGTACTGTGCTACTCCGTAGCTGCTCAACGGTGCCATCCAGTGGTATTAGCGAGGTGCTTCAGCTGTCCGTGCTCGGACAGACACAGACAGACAGACATATATACGGAGATTACGGACACGCATGCGCATACGAGTGGCTACTGCTTAGCACCACTCAAACATGTGTTTAACGTGTCTGTTTTGGGTATTATGTCTTGTCCTTGCCAATCCAAATGTTTATTTATACAACCTAGGCCTGCATGTACAGATGACTGTAAAGCAATCAATCAATGCCATTAACCCATTTTGAGCGGGAACCCCTTTTGGTGTTTCAAGCATTCTGTTATACTTTATAGCTATTGAAAAATAGCAGATCTACAAGCTCGTGGCGTGCAACTTTTTTTTTAAAAGTCGTGAAAATGTGGTGCAAATATTTGAATATATATTTCAGTGCGAACATTTTTAATTAAAATATTGGCTTCTGGGGGGTCCCTGGAACTACATATTTTGAGATGGGGGTCCGTGGCCCAATAGAGATAATTCTGGGGGTCCTTGACATGAAAAATGTTGAGCACCACTGACAGAAACATGGGTTTTTCAGAAAAATGTTAGGATTTAGAAGCCTTTTTTTTTATCAACCTCAGTCCAAAATGGGTTAAAGCAACCAACCAACCAACTCCAGAAACAACAAAGCAGTGATGGTGTGCTGGTTGTGTCCCTCCAGGTTCCTGCCTCTCCTGGAAGCAGTGCCAGCAGTCTGACCATCGTCACAGCCATGAGCAGCAACTCGGACTCGACCAACAGGTTAGCAGCCTCTCTTTACAAACATGCAGCATAGTTCAGCTAAAGAATGGTGACGATGTCGTTTTAGCAATTCAGTAGTAGACGGTCACCTATCCACACTCACACCCACACACCATGTACTGTACGTGAGCACTGCAATATGGAGATTGATATCAATTCTGAGGCAATTAAAAGTATTTCAGCTGAAAATACAATGCACCAGGGTTTCTATAATTTGGTGAGAAGTATCGTTCGTCTGGGATGTAACGGTGTAACACCCCAAGATGAATGGTCAGAAAGTACTGGCTGTGAGATGTTTTACTGATTGTAATGTTTGTATCTGACTTTTGTATGTATTGCCTTAGGACAACAAATATATTTCCTGTGTTTGCAGAGTTGTAGACGATGTGAGCCCTAGCAATAACAGCAGCAGTAGTCTAACTCTCTCCGCCTCCACCAGCAGCCCCAGAGCCGGCGCTATACTACTACCTGGACTGGAGAACCTGCCAGTAGGAGAACACACACACACACACACACACACACACACACACACACACACACACACACACACACAAGCCTGATTGATACTTGGTTGCAAATACAGCTAATTACAAGCTCACAACATTGGCGATTTGGCACATGCAAGTGTATATATAAAGCAACACAATCTCTCTCTCTCTCTCTCTCTCTCTCTCTCTCTCTCTCTCTCTCTCTCTCTCTCTCTCTCTCGACTAGCCAAATTACAATAATATGACTTTCACACTTGCGACTTAATCCGCCTCCGAGCGAGGTTGGACTGATGGCCACATTCCAATACTCACATGTATGCCTGCTTGCCTCCTCCCTGCTCCATGTATTAGACACTGCATTTCTCTCTAATATGCACACATGAATACTCTCAGGCACAACAATTAGCACACTTGTGTAAATAAAGATCAAACCATTAGTAGGTTTGAATCAAAGGGATGTAACCATTAAGGAAGCAACCTGGTTGTATACATAAAACTGTCTAATAATAATTTTGAAACTGATTATTTCTCAGACTACACTCTTAGCATCAAAATATATAATTGTTATATACCTAGTTTTTCTACCCCTCTAAGCTTTCTTATCCTCCTTCCTCTTGTATCTGCTCTCACCCCCCAGGCTTTGGGCTCTCCCAGTAGCCCTCTCTCCCTTGATGGTTCTGGAGTACTGGATCCCCCCCTCCTGCCAACACAGGCTTCCCCAACTAGGGCACGATCTCCCGGCACAATCTCCCGGCACGATCTCCCGGCACGATCTCCCGATGTCATCTCCTCGGCCTCCACGGCCATGTCCCAGGACATGCCAGAGATTGCCTCCCAGACATTGCAGCTCCAGCGAGGAGGGCTGATCTCGAACCCAGAGCCCCTGCTTCTGCCGGGTCTCCAAACAGGCTCTCCAAACAGCATGGCCTCTGCTGCCTCTGCTCTGCACCTCCTGTCCTCGCCACGTGGAGTGAACAGCAGGTAATATGAACAACATAGAGGATTTTTACACTGGGAAATTATACAAGTGTGGTTGCACCGACAATTTCAAGCTTTTGAGTCTTATTGAGGAGAGACTTATTGAGCACACGACTAATAAAAGCAGGTGCGTCTGCGACAAAGCAGCAGACTGCAGACACGTAGGAGAAGGAGGAAGGACCCGCTCACTGCTACTTGCCGGTTCAAGAGCCCCCCATTTAACCCATTCTGACCTGAGATCAGATTCTAAAAATGTCTTCCACATCCTGACAGTTTTCTGAAAAAGCTATGTTTCTATGTCAGTCGTTCTTCGATTTTTCAAAAATAGCAGACCTACAAGCTCGTAGCACGCCACTCGGTGGCGCGCTATGAGCTTGTAGATCTGATATTTTTCAATAGCTAAAGCATAACATAATGCTAACACCAAAAGGGGTTCCCGCCCAAAATGGGTTAATGTCCACAATATGCAACGTTTCGGTCTTTCGACCTTCCTCAGACTTTTTAGTCACAGGGGACTAAAAAGTAAATACGGAATACAACGTTTATACGAATAAAGTTGGTGCAATTACTATAGTCTGGTTGCCTCCACACTAATAGTCTATAATATGATTTGTCTAGTTCTAGTATAATGCTCCATATTATTACCACTCTGTATTTACTACAAATGGAACCATCAGAATCATGCAGTATGAGCTCCAGCCTCCAGTATGAATGCACAATGTAACGTGTGATGTAAACATTGTCACCCTCACTCCCAGCTTGCTGTCCCTGGAGCTGGGTGGAGGATCCGTGTCTGTGGGAGGAGGTGGAGCAGGAGAGTCTGAGCCCAGACTGAGCAGCCACACTCCTTCTCTGCTGGAGAACGCCCTGTCGCACGACGGTGGCGCGGCGGCAGGGGGCGGAGCCTCTGACGTGGCCGGCCTCACGGCTTGGCCCGCAGCGCCTGATATCACTAGAGAAACCAGGAACAGCCTGAGAGACAACGGATTAGGAGATTGGTAAGGCCACACACACACACACTCTTCACTGGCACCATCTCATCTACACAGTAAAATCCTCCGTGTTATTTGAACTGAGCACAGGTCTCTGCATCGTCCGACCCATGGTTCAAGAGTTGTAAGCCAAAGCATGTAGCAAGCGTCTTGTTACAGCGCCACCATGAGGCCGATTTGAAAACGTTGTCCGGCTGGCGGACGACTGCAATTTCACTCTGACTCAGACATATACATATAAACAAAGCTGTTAACGCCCATACAGTATATAGGCATACAGTATATGAATGGTTGTTCAGAGCCACAGGGCATGCTAATATATATAATATATATATTATAGCATAACTGACACCAGGAATCTCCATGTATGGGCATACAAGAGACAATGACTGACAGAGGCAGAGATCACCATACATGAGCATAAAAGGGACACAGGTAGACAGACAGACAGATACAGAGATCGCCACAAAAAGGGACACTGACAGACGGGTACAACGGGTACTCTGACAAAGCCCTGACACTGACTCAGACATATCGGTCAGATCGGTGGTCGTGAGCGGGCCAAACTCTAGATGTGAGGGCCGCATATCGGCCCAAACCTCTAGTTATTTATATAATAAAATATTACTTTTTCTGTTGGATTACTTTAATAATCTAATTATTTCTATCTGATCTGTGTTTATGTAGTTCCAGAGAGGAGCTGAAGGACAGACACATGAGCTCACCCTACCACAGGCGCTCTTATCAGCTCACACAGAATGACAGTCAGGATGCCAGTGCAGAGCAGAGGTAACACCCTCTAAGATTTAACGTTTTATATCTGGAAGCTCTTACTTTGTTGCCTCCTGTTGTCATTTACTAATCTTTAACACTAGGGTGCAGTGTAGACACATCAAAAAGAAAGGACATTGCATGATCCTGGCTAGTGTAATGATGCCAGGACTGTCAATGCTCACACGTTAAGGTTGGCCGCTCTTATAGGGAGGCATACTATGGTCCGACGGAGCATTGGTTCGACATGCGTCCGCACCTCGGACTAGCGCCTGCTCCCGTGCTTGCGGTTATGGTTAGGTTAGGGTTTGAGGTGAGTTGTCGTGTTTCGGACCAATGACTAGTCGGACCAAACACATGCACTCGCTCTTATATACAACGTACCACCTCACCTTTTCAACTTCACTTCGGTTGTCACATTGAGTGACTCCAACATTTCTCTTCGAATGAAAAATGCATATATGTCTACCGCAGCATTTGGATAGATTTTCTGGTGATGAACAAACAAAAAGAATCCTGCATCATAGCCTTCTTAATCAGTTTCAAGTCATTGGGTCCCTGATGATTTGTGCACCATGACTTCACACATTGTGTATGTGCGTGTGTGTGTTTTCTCCAGTGACCATGATGACGAGGTAGCCAGCCTTGCATCGTCCTCGGGGAACTGCGGTGCACGTTCGTCTCACAGACTCCCCGTTAAAGACTGGAAGACCTCACCGCGAGGCTCGCCCAAACTGAAGAGGAAGAGCAAGAAAGAGGATGGGTGAGCAGATATTCTCTATTAACCCATTTTGGGCGGGAACCCCTTTTGGTGTTTTAAACATTGTTATAATTTAGCTATTGAAAAATAGCAGATCTACAAGCTCATAGCGCGCCACCGAGTGGTGCGCTACGAGCTTGTAGGTCTGCTATTTTTTGAAAAATCGTGAAAATATTTATTTCAGAAAACTGGAGGATTTAGAAGATTTTTTTTTTAAATTTTGAGGTCAGGCCTAAATGGTTTAAAGGCTTTTTCTCCTTTGTTACATATATTTGTAATGACATAATGTATGTGTGCAACTGTGCATTGCCCATTAGCAGCTCAAATGAGACCCACAGGCACACAATTAACACATTTCCCATTATAATTTTCAAATTGCCCAGCTTCCAGGTGGTTTCTTTTCACGTAATAGTGAGTGAACGCTCATAAGTTGTGATCTTTTGCCAGGAATTGTTTGTTGACATCATTTCCCATCCATTGTTTTGAGCGTTGTCTTGTTTCTGTCTCCTTAGAGAGTCCTCTCACTCTCAGTCCAGACAGGTAGACTCCCACTCCCACTCTAATCAAGTAAGTGGTTGTAATATATATATATATTGTTTTATTATTTTTCCTATTTTGGTGGAGGATTGTACCATTGCATGGTTAACCCAACTCTCGTCGGCTCAGTTTTCCCTACAAGATATTTAATCTGGAAAACATCCACTGAGAATCGATTGTGCCCGGCAGCGGGCAACAATTAGTTTTGATTAGGGGTCGCTCAGCAAGTTGGTGCACTCACTGCACTGGCCATATGATCCTTGTGAGTCAACCAGGGCCCGCCCCAGTTTGAATCCATCTCCTCTCATGTCTAGCTTGTCTTCCCTCACTCTCTCTACTCAGGGTTTCCTATCTCTCTATTCACGCTCTGCTAATTGCTATCTTGGCTTTCATGCTAAGTGAAGCATGAACAATATTTTGACTGAAGCACTTGGCGAGAAGTGGCTTTGCTCTCGTCTTGACTGGGTTTGACACGTTTAATTTACCAACTGAATAGTTCTGATTGGCAAAAGTCTGATCAAGTTAAGCAAGTTAGCCAGACCACAATGAACAAAAATGTAACGTTTTGGAACATTATCACAGCGCTTATGTCTGAAATAGTTTTGAAAGTCTGTCTGTATGGGTTTTAGGATTTTTTTTAACCAATGAAAAGCATTAACAATAGCTTGTGACTAAACTACATAGGGGACCCCATTCGGTTTTAAAAAAAAAGTTTTTCCTTTGTTTTTGCCTCTGGAGCAATCTCCTTTTTCGTGTTAACATAATTTTATTTATACAAAAGACGTGTATTGACGTCCTTTCTAATCAAACCGCAGGTGCCTTGGACGTGTATACATACTTTTGGGCTTTATTATTGATATAAAACAAAACAAAAAAAACTTTCAGGGTTTTTTGTTTTGTTCTCTCCTTCTGCACCATACTCCTTGTGTTTCGTGCATGCGCGCTGCCATTCACTTCCTTGTTTACGGCTCCAAAAGAACGGTTCGTAACTCCTAATCTAGGGAGCTCTCCATGGTTTTGACGAAAAGGACAATGTTCTGTCTTCATTTATGACTTCAGCATGACTTCAGGGGGACCTTTTAAGAGAAAAATCTGCCATATCTTCTTGCACTCTAAGCGCCTTTATTTTGTAAGATCCTGGCGGCATCGGTTGTGTTAAACAGGAACTCAGGTTTGGTCCTGCCCTTTTTTTTAGTCCGCTCCATCCTGTGTTTATTCCTACTAACAACAACATTTCATGTTTAAGAAAGTAGCACCGACAGATGTTAGCAGAATCTGAGTTCATAAGCCTTTAGCCGAATCTATCTTGAGAGATTACCCGGCGAAAAGTATTGGTTTTGGACTTGCAAGGTTTCCAGTTTCCACCTGACATTTTGAGAAAATGTCCCTCTCCTCTGTTCTATCTTTAATGCTCCATCTCTCCACAGATGAACTCTGAGGTTCAGGAGGAGCTGCTGATGCTGTTACGTGGCCAGCAGAGGGAGCTAGCGGAGCTGCGCGGTCATATGGACGTCATGCAGAGCTCAATCATGGCCCGAGTAGAGCATGTCCTGGTCAGCCACCGGGAAGACGATCGTATCCTTTTCTATTGTTGGACACCTTGGAGCAGAGTGGTTCCCAAACCCTTCAGGTCGAGACCCACCCAAAAGAGAGACTAGACTTTTTCCCGCGACCCAAAACTAGTGAAAATAGCAGATCTACAAGTGTCGCTTCGCACAGCATTGCACACACGTGTATCTATGATGCACCGCCATACATACTGCTTGGACTCAAGTTGGTGTCTTATCTAGTTCCAATTTTCTTGAGCAGGGAGTATAAAGGGCCTTGCAAACGCAGGCGTTGTTGCCTGGATCAACACAGGTCTCTTTCAGGTCTGTTGAAGAGGGGCGCAACAACGCAAGCAACAAATTCACGGGGCCGCGCTCACGTAAATACGCTTGCGTTGTCGCACCGTGACCACTCAGAGCAAAAACGCAGGTCTCATTGAAAATTAACTATAGGCATGTTTTATCGCTCCCCGTTTGCAAGGCCCTTAAGGGTGAACCTGTCCTTGACTACACGGCCTGAACTCAAAGGCATAGAATGCACCAGCATACAATGGCAAATATGGCCCAGTATCTTTGTAAAACACTGCCACACCATATGTCCTTGTGCAAAGAAATTCGCAAATGAAGGACAAGACTATAACTTTGTCATCTTTTGTGTTCACTAAGTGCACATTTTTAGCAGTATTGCGAGCAGATCTTAAAGTGCAATTTTAGAGAGGTTTGCATCTGAACCCAAGGCTTTGTGTGTGTTTTATGAGCTTTTATATCAACCATGGAGACTGGAGTGGAGTGTGGTAGTAGAAAGCTAGTATATTCAATATGCTGTCAATTTGGTAAGACAGCTGAAAATACCCGCCTTCATTCTGAGAAACTTGTCTGTTTCACACAAACTAGTATAACATCATTTGTTGTCCCTGAAAGAACCTGGAATGTCCTGCACATTTCATAGCGTTGGTTCATGGCTGACATTTTCTCCACATGTGTTAAAAGAAATGTGGAAAAAATGTTTCATGCCCTTCGTAGACGGCATTTTTCATATTTCATTTGGGAAACCAATCAGTTTGGGACAAAGTGGTTCAGTCATGAGATTTTATTTAGCTTTATTCCATTCTATAATGTTGTAGTCCTTGATGTACGGTGCCCTCAGAGCGCAAACTGGAGCGCGTGGTAGCAGACACCCAGTGCCGTCAGCAGCAACTGTATGAGCATCTCAGCCAAACGCTCGGCCACACCCTTGGCTCTTCCTTGACCAACAAAATGGACAAAATACTGAGAGACGAAATGAAGAGGACGGTTCCACAGAGTAAGGAGACCATGCGCACATGCATGCTCACACACGCACACAGTCCAACACGCCCCCCGACATGCTTGCGGTTATGTTTAGGTTTGGGCTTTGGGGTAGGGTTAGTAATAGTAATGTTTGACATATAGTACATGTTCACCCACATGCGTTGCGACGTGCTTGCGGTTATGTTTAGGTTTGGGGTAGGGTTAGTAATAGTAATGTTTGACATATAGTACATGTTCACCCACATGCGTTGCGACGTGCTTGCGGTTATGTTTAGGTTTGGGGTAGGATTAGTAATAGTAATGTTTGACATATAGTAAATGTTCACCCACATGCGTTGCGACGTGCTTGCGGTTATGTTTAGGTTTGGGGTAGGGTTAGTAATAGTAATGTTTGACATATAGTACATGTTCACCCACATGCGTTGCGACGTGCTTGCGGTTATATTTAGGTTTGGGGTAGGGTTAGTAATAGTAATGTTTGACATATAGGACATGTTCACCCACATGCGTTGCAACGTGCTTGCGGTTATGTTTAGGTTTGGGGTAGGGTTAGTAATAGTAATGTTTGACATATAGTACATGTTCACCCACATGCGTTGCGACGTGCTTGCGGTTATGTTTAGGTTTGGGGTAGGGTTAGTAATAGTAATGTTTGACATATAGTACATGTTCACCCACATGCGTTGCGACGTGCTTGCGGTTATGTTTAGGTTTGGGGTAGGGTTAGTAATAGTAATGTTTGACATATAGTACATGTTCACCCACATGCGTTGCGACGTGCTTGCGGTTATGTTTAGGTTTGGGGTAGGGTTAGTAATAATGTTTGACATATAGTACATGTTCACCCACATGCGTTGCGACGTGCTTGCGGTTATGTTTAGGTTTGGGGTAGGGTTAGTAATAGTAATGTTTGACATATAGTACATGTTCACCCACATGCGTTGCGACGTGCTTGCGGTTATGTTTAGGTTTGGGGTAGGGTTAGTAATGGTAATGTTTGACATATAGTACATGTTCACCCACATGCGTTGCAACGTGCTTGCGGTTATGTTTAGGTTTGGGGTAGGGTTAGTAATAGTAATGTTTGACATATAGTACATGTTCACCCACATGCGTTGCGACGTGCTTGCGGTTATGTTTAGGTTTGGGGTAGGGTTAGTAATAGTAATGTTTGACATATAGTACATGTTCACCCACATGCGTTGCGACGTGCTTGCGGTTATGTTTAGGTTTGGGGTAGGGTTAGTAATAGTAATGTTTGACATATAGGACATGTTCACCCACATGCGTTGCAACGTGCTTGCGGTTATGTTTAGGTTTGGGGTAGGGTTAGTAATAGTAATGTTTGACATATAGTACATGTTCACCCACATGCGTTGCGACGTGCTTGCGGTTATGTTTAGGTTTGGGGTAGGGTTAGTAATAGTAATGTTTGACATATAGTACATGTTCACCCACATGCGTTGCGACGTGCTTGCGGTTATGTTTAGGTTTGGGGTAGGGTTAGTAATAGTAATGTTTGACATATAGTACATGTTCACCCACATGCGTTGCGATGTGCTTGCGGTTATGTTTAGGTTTGGGGTAGGGTTAGTAATAATGTTTGACATATAGTACATGTTCACCCACATGCGTTGCGACGTGCTTGCGGTCATGTTTAGGTTTGGGGTAGGGTTAGTAATAGTAATGTTTGACATATAGGACATGTTCACCCACATGCGTTGCAACGTGCTTGCGGTTATGTTTAGGTTTGGGGTAGGGTTAGTAATGGTAATGTTTGACATATAGTACATGTTCACCCACATGCGTTGCAACGTGCTTGCGGTTATGTTTAGGTTTGGGGTAGGGTTAGTAATAGTAATGTTTGACATATAGTACATGTTCACCCACATGCGTTGCGACGTGCTTGCGGTTATGTTTAGGTTTGGGGTAGGGTTAGTAATAGTAATGTTTGACATATAGTACATGTTCACCCACATGCGTTGCGACGTGCTTGCGGTTATGTTTAGGTTTGGGGTAGGGTTAGTAATAGTAATGTTTGACATATAGTACATGTTCACCCACATGCGTTGCGACGTGCTTGCGGTTATGTTTAGGTTTGGGGTAGGGTTAGTAATAGTAATGTTTGACATATAGTACATGTTCACCCACATGCGTTGCGACGTGCTTGCGGTTATGTTTAGGTTTGGGGTAGGGTTAGTAATAGTAATGTTTGACATATAGTACATGTTCACCCACATGCGTTGCGACGTGCTTGCGGTTATGTTTAGGTTTGGGGTAGGGTTAGTAATAGTAATGTTTGACATATAGGACATGTTCACCCACATGCGTTGCAACGTGCTTGCGGTTATGTTTAGGTTTGGGGTAGGGTTAGTAATAGTAATGTTTGACATATAGTACATGTTCACCCACATGCGTTGCGACGTGCTTGCGGTTATGTTTAGGTTTGGGGTAGGGTTAGTAATAGTAATGTTTGACATATAGTACATGTTCACCCACATGCGTTGCGACGTGCTTGCGGTTATGTTTAGGTTTGGGGTAGGGTTAGTAATAGTAATGTTTGACATATAGTACATGTTCACCCACATGCGTTGCGACGTGCTTGCGGTTATGTTTAGGTTTGGGGTAGGGTTAGTAATAGTAATGTTTGACATATAGGACATGTTCACCCACATGCGTTGCAACGTGCTTGCGGTTATGTTTAGGTTTGGGGTAGGGTTAGTAATAGTAATGTTTGACATATAGGACATGTTCACCCACATGCGTTGCAACGTGCTTGCGGTTATGTTTAGGTTTGGGGTAGGGTTAGTAATGGTAATGTTTGACATATAGTACATGTTCACCCACATGCGTTGCAACGTGCTTGCGGTTATGTTTAGGTTTGGGGTAGGGTTAGTAATGGTAATGTTATGTTTAGGTTTGGGGTAGGGTTAGTAATGGTAATGTTAGGTTTGGGGTAGGGTTAGTAATGGTAATGTTATGTTTAGGTTTGGGGTAGGGTTAGTAATGGTAATGTTATGTTTAGGTTTGGGGTAGGGTTAGTAATGGTAATGTTATGTTTAGGTTTGGGGTAGGGTTAGTAATGGTAATGTTATGTTTAGGTTTGGGGTAGGGTTAGTAATGGTAATGTTATGTTTAGGTTTGGGGTAGGGTTAGTAATAGTAATGTCCGACATACACTACATGTTCACCCGTGGCTTTGTGTGGTGCCACTCTTAAGGGACTACTGGGTTGGGCTTGCTGGATGCATGTTCCTTCCCCTAGTATGTCTGTCAGAAGACGTTGAGGGGTGATTTCACCCGCGTGCCTAGATCAGGGGTGCCCAAAAGGTAGATTGCGATCTACCAGTAGATCACAAAGGCTGTGTAAGTAGATCACATGACATGCCCGTAAAAAAATATATAATTTAAATTTAAATATAATACAAATATTTGTGGCATCTGCCACTTGAATTAAGGTGACTTGACATCAAATTTCTTTTCAGCAATGGGATGTGTAATATATGTAATATGTTGAGCTGGTTATTTTGAAAGTAGCTATCAAGTCCAAAATCACACCCGTGTGAACTGAGTGGTGCAACTCCGTGTGGGGGTCTCCGGGGGGTCCCTGGAACATCCAGACCCACAGGAACGCGCCCAGGGTGCCGGCCCGGTTCCCTGGGCATTGTAATTCGCAGGCAACAGGGCAACACTATCTCTCTGTTTTTAGCACAACAGTGTCACTTTTGCCCCTATTGGTACTATAAAATAGCTCAAGGCTGATTACTTAGGTTAGGACCCGCTGCAGTGGTGTCCGGTTAGAACTTAAACCAGGATTCTTCGACTTCTGCCTTCTCCCTGAAGCCGACCCTTGTTATATATTCTCCCGACTATGCTTGTCACGATGACTAAGCCAGTTAGATCTATCCATATATGGTTCTACCACATCTATCTGATATCAGCACTAGGTTGGCTCGGGCCAAATATAGGGATTGTCATACTAGACATGTCATATGTCATATAGCCCAATGTCCGAGTTGGATATCCTCATATGGGGACTAAATATCCAATGAGCAACTACTCGGATCCAACAACATGACTGGAAGCGAGAGTCTTCGTTACAGGTACCCTAAACATAGGAACACAGGGACACGGGACACCACCAGGCAGGGACGGACATTGCGGTTCCTTGGAGTGGTTTGTAACTTGGCACCACTCAATTGTGGTCACCCCTGGCCTAGATGCTTCCCTGTTTTTACTACCCAGTTTCGCACCAGTGAGGGGAGGGAGGGGCTAGCCCACACCGTGCCCGCCGCAGTCAGCGCACACAGAACGTCAGACCAGTCATTAGTCCTACAACCTATCTCAAACCCTCACCCTAACCCTAACCTCCCACGGGGCAGCACACCTAAACCTAACCTTAACCCTCTCCCAACCAACCCTTAACGCACCCCTCACCAACCTTAATCCGGTCGTTTTAACGCACCCCTCACCAACCTTAATCCGGTCGTCTTAACGCACCCCTCACCAACCTTATGTCTAACCAATGACGCCTTGCCCCCCCGCCCTTCCCTCCCCTCCCCTTACTGGTGCGAAACTGGGTAGTAAAAACGGGGACGCGGCCTAGATGCATATCAATGGGCCATGGTGTGACCTGTAGTGTAGGTGTTGAGCAATGTGCACGACGTGGCATCATTAAAATGGAGTCCCGCCAAAGGGATGTAAACACTGCCCGGACCGGACCCAGTTGACGGTGATAAAACAGGGACCCAAACTTGTACAGTATGGGTCATGGATATTATTCAAGCAAGCGCATGTGACTGCATTGGAGAAAGTGATGAAAGTTGGCGACACATTGCAGACCAGTAGAGTAGTCAAGTCAACATTACTTGCGCCATCATTTGCGCGACAATTAACAAACATTAACAAAACAAAAGCTCTAGGTTACTGCATTAGGTTGAATGAGATGTAAAGCCCAAAACATATATTAGTTTGTTTATACTCGCGCAACTAGTTGACCCATATTTTTGGCAAGCAACTTTTCTGCATAGAGTATACAGCTCTACACAGCCATCTATTATAATATTTTACAACACTGTGTGCTTCCGTATGTTGACAAGCTTTATGGATATACTGATTTCCTTTTCCAGCAGCACTTGGCACCCGCCCACAGAGCCAAAACTACTAGTAATTGGTGTACTGACCATGTTACTGTGCTTAACTGACCAGCCAACTGGCCTGACCTGAACCCCACAGAGAATCTAGGTTGTATTGTCAAGAGGAAGGTGTGAGACACTAGCCTGGCTAATAAGCCAGACTCAAATCACACTGTTGTGTGGTATTTGAGTCTGGAGATGCTGTGTATGGATCTTGTTTTCCGGGGTGCGGGTTCAAACATTTTCTCTTTGACGCAATTGGTCAGAGCTACTGTCAGTCAAAGGTCTCAAGCATTGAACGTCAATGTAACAAAGCCCGCCCATATTGCATACCGTGTCCCGATTGGCCACACCAGTTCTCTGGTGTAGGAAATGGGCGTACAATTGAGCCTCTCCAGACCGTAATCCGCCGGCAGGCAATTTGTTTTTTTGCCAACGGCTGATTCGGTCTGGCTTATTAGCCAGGCTAGTGAGACACTACATTCAACAATACAAATTAGTTTAAAGCTGCTATCAAAGCAAATCTGGGCTTCCATAAGACCTCAACAGTGCCACAGGCTTATCACCTCCATGCCACGCCCCATTGATGAAATAATTTGTTTAAAAGTAGCCCAGACCATGTATTGAGTGCATCAATTAACATACTTTTCAGATGGCCGACATTTCTGTATTATAAATGTTTTTTTAGTGCTCTCATAAATTATTCTAATATATTTTGAGATAGGATTTTATGAGCTGTATGCCAGAAGATTAAAACAAAAAAACGTTTTCAATATTTCACTTTATGTGCAATTAATCTAGAAAATAAGGTTTTACATTTTTAATTATATTAGGAAAGAAAATTGACTTTTCTACGATATTCTAATTAATTGAGATGCACCTGTATATTCTTTCTATAACTATGAACAGATTGCATCTGTGATAAATGGGAAAGAAGCGCAGCACTGATGTAACAAAGTGTAATGACCAGTTACGGCAATCAATTGAAGGATTACACGTTTAGGGAAACCATGGCAGACAAATGATAGATTTTGTCTCTGTGTCTCATGTAGCCATCTCAAAGAGCCTGGAGCCAGTGACGGGCCAGATGAGCAGCACCATTGCTGCTAAGCTGACAGCCGTGGAGGCGAGCCTCAAGGACAACGTCAGCAAGGTTGTTAAATCTAAGGTGAGTTGTCTCACGCACGCAACACGTTTTTCAACAAGTTTCTGTATTGTGTTCCTCCATTGATTGTTCAATAGCATACACTGACACCACGGCGCGTAAACAGCGCCTCAAACTGACTCCGCCCACAAACGAGGGAAGTTGTGATTTGCGCTCGTTCACTGCAATGCAATTTGCGGCATTTTCAAAACAATATTGAGCAGAGTAGCGATTATCAAACGTATTTGCAATGCCATACGTTGAAAGATCTGTTGCCCGTGGACAAGGCACGCTACCTCCGCAAGTTAGATAGCATCGGCATAGATTTTTGTCCGTATGTGATTAAGGATTGGACCAAGTTGCATTGGCAGCCATAGAAAATTCTTACCCCAGGCTAAAACCGGATGTGACGTTTTTGGGCGTTCCTGTCTAGCGTGGTGTCAGTGTATAGCAAAGTAGTAACCAATAACTTGGTTAATAAACTTAACTAACTAACCAATTACTTGGTTAATAAACTATTTTCCCTAAACTCTTCTCGCCCCTTCCTTCACCATTCTCCAGAACACCACAGACGCGATTGGACGAGCGGCGGCCGAGGCCTTGCAGGGCCCCATCCAGGCAGCCTATAAGGAGGCCTTCCAGAACATTGTACTACCCGTTTTTGAGAGGGGATGTCAAAATATGTTCCAGCAGATCAACGACAGCTTCAAGCAGGGCACGCAAGAGTGTAAGACATTTCATTCTGTTAATTGTCAGACTTAACTGGCTCATTGGCGAGAGTATGAAACATGCACAGATAAAAAGACACCCGTCTTTTATCAGTGGAGGCCAAGGTTAAAGGCTGAAAGAAAATGAAGGATGCAGGCTTTTAGTAGCCCTTGTGTTTACATTCCTTTCATAACTCAAGCGAAGGAAAGCGCAGCGTTCCATGTCGCTTAGTGTAGCCCAGCGTTCCATGTCGCTTAGTGTAGCCCAGCTATCATAGAGCTCAACTGTGGGGTGCAGTACATAGTTTAGACCAGTGTTTCCCAACCTGTGTGCCGCGGCACTTTACTGTGCCGTTTGATGTGTCCAGGTGTGCCGCCTGATTTGACCGAAAATAACACTAACCCTCCCCCGAAAGCAATATTATAGCTACTGGGCTGCAGGCTTCCTATTGTTGCGTCGTTGTTGTTGTCACACGTCTAACCATTAGACGTGCGATAACGGCCATTGAAATGTTAATGCATCCAGAAGACGCTACATTTCGCGCATATGCACGTAGACAGCAGACACATACAGTCCTACATGTCCCGACCCAAACACTGAGGAGGTAAAGTAAACGTGACGTTGTTGTGATTAAACATAATGTGCCACGAAAAATAGCTGTCCAACTGTTCATACATGATCGCCTCGTTCGGCCAACACAATATATCTCCCTGACCTCCACAGAAGCGCAGTGATGCCTGATTTATTCTTCGTCGTACCGTACACGTGTTCCATGCTGAAAATGGCTGATTTACAAGCTCCCGCAACGCGTTGTGAGCTTGTCGATCAGCTATTTTCAGCACGTGGAAATATGCAGGCTGTGAGAACTGAGACCCTTCACAATAAAAGCATGCAGCTTTCACAAGTTGGCCCATAATAAAGACAAGGAAAAGGATTAAGAATTAGGTGGCATTTCACATTGCATATGAGCTATTTTTTCTCCAAAATGTATTTTTTTAAAGGAATTATTTTTTTATTATTAAATCCCCCAAAGTTTTTTTTATTCAATAAAGTCTGAGGTTCTATATGGCTATGGGCTGTGGTACTGTGGTAATAATAATAATTCAAAAAAGAAAGAACGAAAAATAACTAAAATAGTTCATTTTTTGGAACCATGAACTTCAAAATATATATTGAATGATGTGTATGTGTATATATATATATATATATATATATATACACATACACATACACATACACATACATACACATATGTATGTATATAGATAGGCCTATACACCGTATATCTAGGTGTGCCCTGAGATTTTTAGGCTATGAAAAGTGTGCCCTGGGACAAAAAAGGTTGGGAAACACTGGTTTAGACAGTACTTGGTTTAGACTAGTCATTGGTTAGACCAGTCATTAGTCCTACAACTACAACCTATCTCAAACCCTCACCCTAACCCTAACCTCCCATGGGGCAGCACACCTAACCTTAAAGGCGTAGTGCAACGGAAATGGTGGACATTTTATTTTGAAGTTTCAAACGGTTTCAAGTTGAAACACCGGTCTGAAGTTTCCCTTCAGGCGATGGGACGGTAGCTAGGGACGGTAGCTATGCTATACGCAGCGCACGGTGTGTGTTTGTTTACAAATCAGATGGACGGCCATGCTGTACCAGTTTACTGTTATGTGGCTTATTTCTACCCTATAATGTTTTGAGATACATATTTTAGCGTGATGATTAAGTTGAAACCGAGTAATACACTGTCTGGATGTCATCTTGAATGGGAATAAAAACGGAGGATTTCTGTAATCAGTAGCAGCTGAGCTGCCTGTGCTGGACGGATGCGGAGATATGGGGAATCAAACGGGTGAGCTTCATTTTTATTGGCTTTTATCGATGTGTGTCTCGACACGTCATCACGCAGCACGTTTTCGTTTTCAGGAAGTAATACAAAATATATTTTTATGGACTTTTGATATAAAAACACACACATATGAGAATTTGGCCATTTTTTGGGCATCCATTGTTAGGTATGCCCATATGATGACCACGGATATGGTCTAAAAGTGTGAAAAACGTATTTTTCATTTCACTACGCCTTTAACCCATGTCTAACCAATGATTAGTCTAAACTAAGTATGCACCCCCAACTGGGATGTGCCGAAGTTAGAGTGATGTGGTAAACGATGTTTTATGCTCCTGTAGAAACCACACGTCTGTATGCAATCAATCTAGTGTTAAGCAAATGTCATGGAGAAATACTTGACTAGTACCCAAAGTCATCACTGATTGTTGGAGCTTGCGTTACCGTGCAAAATGTTATCGTCCTCCACGTGAATTTCTGCTACACTAGATCGTAGAGAGACGATCGTACATCATCATCGTAAAATCTCAGCCACAATATTTACGTGATTGGAAGCATTAGGAAGAGCATGCACAATGGTGGGGCTCGAAATTGTGACCATTTTGGTCGCAAATGCGCCTGAATTTTAATCTTTGCGATCTAAAAATATAACTGGGAGCACCAGTGCCACTGCATATAATTGCTGTAGTGCGACCAAAACGATCGCGACCGAAACTGTCATGGGCCGGTTCCGTCCCGCGAGATGATTTGATCCAACTCGTAGAGCAT
Source organism: Electrona antarctica (assembly GCF_951216825.1). Taxonomy (NCBI): domain Eukaryota; kingdom Metazoa; phylum Chordata; class Actinopteri; order Myctophiformes; family Myctophidae; genus Electrona; species Electrona antarctica. Next base: position 50,429,398 of record NC_136810.1, read on the forward strand.
AAATATCTGAACATGTCAGAAAAAAAAGTAAGTTCCTAGTCCATTCCTGTCCAGAGATTTTTTAAAGAAATATCTCCTTGGCTTGTTCTGCTCTCCCTCTAACCTCTCGTCGTCAGTCCACATTAAGTGGTTGATTAACATCAGCTGGGTGATCAGACCTAGGAACGCTTCCGGTCGGCAGAAGCGTTCCTAGGACACTGACCATCAACTCTGCGACATTGTCTCCAATAAATCCAGACCCACTGCATTGCATTGTCTCTTTTGGCTCTTTGCCGTTATACTAGGCCTACTTCACTGTCAGCCTGCCTGCTATTCACTGTGTCAGTCAGTTCTGTGCTCCAGTGTCGTGTTTGATATTAGTTTAATGGATTCTACTTTAGCATTATTATTATTATTTTGTTTTACTTTGGAAACTATGCCAAGCAAAGCCCAAGAGCCACGTGTAGTCCAAGATCAGCGCATATTGCGGTGCTGCGCGTATAGCAGATTCAACAGGAGACGTCACGGGCGGCGTTGATAAATGAGCTGGTGTTACGCGTCGTGCAGCGTCTGTGTTTTTTTTTGTAGACGCTTGGCTCGTCGACTAGAGATCATGTCACGTTCTAAAAAAAAAACAGTCCACTTTCTTCTTTAGGTATGCATGCATTCACATTGGAACGATCCGTATCTGAATACACTTCAACGGTCCAGATACCCGCCCCCCATGCGGTCTCGGGGACGGTTGGGCGATCCGCTCCCGGGAACGGTACGCATCATTCACACTACCACAACATCTGCCAAGTGGTCCCGAGTGCGGACCCGGGACCATAGTGTGAATTGCCCCTGAAACTCTGAGAGTGTACATACTATGGGTATACCAATTTCCCTGTACATTTGTACACTCTCAGAGTTAAATTAACTTTGATTTTGCAATATACAGTGGGGTCCCAGAGATAGAAATGGGGAACGGTAGCCTAATTCAGGTCAAACTGGGGGTCCTTGAAATGAAAATGGCTGAAAATCACTGCTAGAGCCGTACAAATCTTCTCTTATGAGGGTCCCTGGCATATATTTTCAAATGGGGGTCAGTGGGCTAATGAGTGTCAATTTGGGGGTCCTTGACATGAAAAAGTTTGGGAACCACTGTTGTAGGCTACAAGTGTAATACCAATAATGAATGTAAAAAATCGATTACATATTGGTGCTCGTTACATTTTGGTGGGTGTTTTTTTTAGCTCCCCTGTGTATTTTCTGTACACCCCCACCACCTCAGGACATTTTGGTACTGCAGCTAAAACGGCTTCAGAAGCAAAAAAAGAAATGCCATGGACTGGTTATATCAGAGTGGTGATTGAGGCTCAAACCATTAGAAATAAGTTTGAGGGACATAAGACAATATGATATTTTTTTTTTTAATAATTCATGTTATAGCTGCTTTAAAATATGTACACGTCTTATACATATTTGGCATTTTCCAATTCATTAATGAACAGAAACAAATGTTTATGGTCATGATTCATGATGTCCACTGGTTGGTTTGATTCTAGCCTTAAAACTTTAGTATTTTTTGAAACGTCTATGGATTAACCCATTTTGGGCGGGAACCCCTTTTGGTGTTAGCATTATGTTATGCTTTAGCTATTGAAAAATAGCAGATCTACAAGCTCATAGCGTGCCACCGAGTGGCGCGCTACGAGCTTGTAGGTCTGCTATTTTTGAAAAATCGAAGAACGACTGACATAGAAACATAGCTTTTTCAGAAAACTGTCAGGATGTAGAAGACATTTTTAGAATCTGATCTCGGGTCAAAATGGGTTAAATGAATGGAAAGTTCTCTTCCGGCATCAGCGCTGTTCAAAATGTGGGCAGTTTCTGGTGAGTGCTATTGGAAATGAATGACTGCTGGGCCGCTGTGTTGCTTGCTTGCTTGTTTCTGCCAGAGTGTGAGTGCAGGATAAGACTTCATTGTTCACTGGAACAAGATGTGTACTTTCTTTTTCACCATGGCATGGACGGAGCAAGTGACGGTCACAGTGTTATTTAATGGTTTTCTACAGGCACTTGCATTCTTGCAAAAGCAAATTGAGGTTTCTCTCATAGGGTTTTGACCTGCCACTTTCCCTGTCTAGACGACTCCATCACATTCTTTCGTTTTACTTTGGCAGCAATAAACAGACCTTGAATTCTGACGACGCAATGACATAATTATCTGAAAATCGAATTAAAAGATATCTCATGAAAACACAGGCATGCCTTCGGTCATTATGCTCTCATAGGGTCTTGACCTGCCACTTTCCCTCGTCTAGACGACTCCATCACGTCGTTTCGTTTACTTTGAACTAAAGGCAATAAACAGACCTTGAATTCTGATGATGAAAATCGAAAATCGATTTAAAAGATATTTCATGAAAACACAGGCATGGCCCTGGTCATTATGGTTTTTATAAACTAAGTCTGAGACGTGTTTTCTGCTGAAATCCACCTCTGTCGAGTTGGATGGAGAGACATACTGTATGCATTGGCTGCCTGGTGGGGGAGACTACAATGCAGCTACCCATTCGAGCACATCATGCCAGGCATATTACAAACTAAAACCATAATTTCCCCCCCTTCTAGATATTCAACAACTGGAGGCCCACGTTAAGAACAGGAAGCAGAGAGAGCAGGAGGCACGGGACCCCATGATTGGCCAGCTCCAGCAGATGCTGGACAACTTCCAGAACTCCACCGATCAGCTGGCCACGAGCATCACGACCAGCGTCCGGGCAGAGGTCCAGCACCAGCTCCAGATGATGGTGGGAAAGTATGTATCTGGTTATTACTTGGTTAATAAACTTGACTAACTAACCAATTACTTGGTTAACCCATTTTGACCTGAGATCAGATTCTAAAAATGTCTTCTACATCCTGACAGTTTTCTGAAAAAGCTATGTTTTTCGATTTTTCAAAAATAGCAGACCTACAAGCTCGTAGCGCGCCACTCGGTGGCGCGCTATGAGCTTGTAGATCTGCTATTTTTCAATGGCTAAAGCATAACATAATGCTAACACCAAAAGGGCTCCAGATGATGGTGGGAAAGTATGTATCTGACCTGCCTGCACATTGATCTCACTACATTTATACCGGGATATTTAATGATCAAGTTGATTGATTGTAGCCGTTGCTACTAGAGTTTAAATCTGCTATTTTGCTTTTCACACATAATTACTGTTCCCATAGTTCCCACAATATGATGCCTTGCTGTACTTATTCTGAATATGTCCGTTGTGTTGCAAACACCCGTTTTAGTTGATCACATGTTGCTTTATTTAAAGTTAAAAAAACACGTAATTGTCCACTGTGTAAATTTGGTAATAAAACAATATTGTGAGCAGTCCATATTTGATCTTTTGCTAAAGAGGTGTCCCACCACAAAATATGTCGGCTAAAAGTTGATTGATAGCCCCCACGGTAATTGCTCTCATAACATTGATTGATAACCCAATCGCACGTTTGGAATATCAAATATGCATAGCTGTAGTTGCATATGCCAGCAGTCCTGGCGGAAGTCACTGCTTATTGAGCAGGTGTGTAATGGATTGGAGAGGAGAAACAAGGAAAGCTTAACCCATTTTGGGCGGGAACCCCTTTTGGTGTAAGCATTATGTTATGCTTTAGCTATTGAAAAATAGCAGATCTACAAGCGAGGTCTACGAGCTTGTAGGTCTGCTATTTTTGAAAAATCGAAGAACCACTGACATAGAAACATAGCTTTCTCAGAAAACTGTCAGGATGTAGAAGACATTTTTAGAATCTGATCTCGGGTCAAAATGGCTTAATCCTTGGGCTAATGTAAGAACACAAGTTCGATTGAGCCTCTTGTTCCCTCTGCAATTAATTCCACAGCCTCTGAGGTTTATAGATTTTGTCAGGGCCGGAGCAGAGAGAAGTGTAGAAACTCACCAAACTTACTCTGTAAAGAGTTTAACATCTTCAAATGTTAACATTTGCTCTGGAGTAAATGTTCATACATGTATTGCGTGTGTATTTGAAAGGATATGGCTTTTTTATTAGTACCCACATTTGGATCTTTTAGAGACCATCTCAAAATAAACACAACTGTAATTCATAATGGTTAACCATTCGTTCAAGTGAACCTTAGCATCCCTACTAGTTCAGAACGTGCCATGATGCGTTGTGATCGGCTTTTTTTAGCAAAGGAATTTGGTTTAAAACTGAAACAGAGTAGACTAAGTGCCATTTGGGTCCAGTTTTCCAAGTATAGACTGTTAAAGTGGTCATAAGGAAAAATATTTTAAGTAGACTTGATGACATTGTTGTAGCAATATCACTCTACATAATCGTTATTTTGAAACTTGCCATCATGTGAGATACAGGAGGGTTGTGACAACAAATATTACCCATAAACCAATTGAGCAAGTATGACATGACTAACTTTCCCTTCTCTCCCCGTCTCCTACACATTTCCACCTCTCTCTCCTCCCCAGTCTGCAGGAGTCTATTCTAAGTCACGTGCAGCGTATCGTTAAAGGCGAGGTCACCCAGGCCATGAAAGATCAGCAGGCTGTGGTCACCTCTAGCATCATGCAGGCCATGAGGTCTGCGGCCAGCACGCCCGTCCCCACAGCACACCTGGACTACCAGACACAGCAAGCCAACATCCTGCAACTGCTACAGCAAGGACAGCTCAACCAAGCTTTCCAAACGGTACTCCACATGGACAAACACACACAGATATACTGCCACAATCTTGCAAGCCGATAGTACTCGATCAACAAGGCCATGTCAAACAATGGCACAACAATACACAACACCATCTCGATTCTTTTGTGTGCACACTCACAGCAGTCGGTCACAAACAATGGATGCATACAACAAGACAATCTACTACTGCAACATAAAGCAGACTTTTCATTCATACAATTTATATGTTTTCTCTCTTTTTCCGGGGCGGGAACCCCTTTTGGTGTTAGCATTATGTTATGCTTTAGCTATTGAAAAATAGCAGATCTACCGAGTGGCGCGCTACGAGCTTGTAGGTCTGCTATTTTTGAAAAATTGAAGAACGACTGACAGAAACATAGCTTTTTCAGAAAACTGTCAGGATGTAGAAGACATTTTTAGAATCAGATCTCAGGTCAAAATGGGTTAACACTCTTTTGACACTTGATCACTACTTCATCGCTGTCAAGGTTTTATTTTCACCCCATTGCAACTCTCAAACATCCTCCCTTTTCCTTTTACACTTGTCGACGTGCAGTAAGAATATAGTTCCTGCAGTGGTTCTGTGGGGTATGGGGTATCATACTAATTGCTTGCTCCCGCTCTATCTTCCTCTCCCATCCTCTCTCTCCCAGGCTCTCTCAGCAACGGACCTGAACCTGGTACTATATGTGTGCGAGACCATCGACTCCGCGCAGGTGTTTGGTCAGCACCCGTGTCCCCTATCTCAACCCGTGCTGCTCTCTCTCATCCAGCAGCTTTCATCCAACCTCGCCACGCGCTCGGAGCTCAAAATAAGGTGAGAAGCACCGCGCGAGCACACACACAATGCAACATTAACAGTTCTCTCTTATGCTTTCTCCCTCTAGCCAGATTCTATTAGAATAAAATTATAAGCATTTGGGTACCTGCCGGGTGACGCAATTCCATTTATGGTGTTTTTCCACTACATGGTTTTTTGGTTTTCCATTTGGCAGAAGCAGCAGGTGAATATTTGATGGTCATTGATACACAACGCTCTTGCCGTGTGTGCGAGGACAGTGGTTTAAACATGTCTTTTACTGACCTTTTCTTGCTCATTCGGTCCGATGTCTCAAACCCTCACCCTAACCTCCCACGGGGCAGCACACCTAAACCTAACCGTTAACCCTCTCCCAAACCCTTAACGCACCCCTCACCAACCTTAATCCGGTTGTCTTAACGCACCCCTCACCAACCTTAATCTGGTTGTCTTAACGCACCCCTCACCAACCTTAATCCAGTCGGACCAATGCTATGTCTGACCAAAGTATGCCTCCCATTTAGGGTAAAGCAGGAGTCCCACAGAGGGACATTCCCGCACAACATCAATGTGAGTCCGCTTACGGGATCACTCTCCAGAGAGTTGGTGTCTGCCGCCTCGCTCTTTCTGCACGCAGCGAGCCGCACACACAATCGAGCCACGCACTGAAATTCTGAAATGCGACACGTCATTTTCAGATCGTTATTTTCCCACTCTGTAAAAAGAAAACACCAGAGCAATAAATACTGTCGCAAACATCTACTTTTCTTAAACAAATATCTCTGTTCCGTCTACATTCTCTTCCCCCTTCCACATACGGCTGTTCTTCTTTAGTTCCTATTTATCTCTGATTCTGTGAAGTGTAAATGATCCTTTTCATATTATTATGAACTTTGTACCTTAGTTTGTACCCTGCATTCTGAGTTTGTAACTTTCCAAGAAGTAGTGCGTTTAGAATGTACATTAGGATAGAGCGCACGCACACACGCATACACACAAATTTAAAGTTTTAAATGAGGCCAATTAGCTGTTCGCTAAGTCCCACCCAAGCCCGTTCTTAGCCAATACCACGTTAGCGACGGTTACTAAGTAAGGATCCTGGTCAAGCTTTCAATGCTGGTCAAAATGGTTAAGCGCCGGCGGTGTCAATAAATAAATTTGCCTTAGCATGTGTGAACCTCAGAAAAAGGGTTGGTTTTCTTACCTTGTTATGAGCAAACTAGTCCATTCCATGAATTATTTCGCTCTGTTGTGCAGTTTTAATAGTAAATATTAGAAATAAAAATAGGCTCTCATTGACTTACCATTATAACGGGGAAACAGCTCTCAAAGTCACTTTTAGCACATAAGCGAACACAACAAAAGCTGATTCTGACAGGTTATCACATCAGGAAAACTTTTTTTTTAATAAAAAATGTCAACTTCGTCTTGTTTGACTAATTTGTGTAGAAAGAAGATCCGGTAGGTATGCCTACGCCGACCGAATCACTTCTGTTTGCGTTGAGTAAAAAACGATCTGATTGGTCCAAATCTGTACACCCACTCCTGAAGCGTATTATTGGAATGCCGTTAGGTGTAAACAAACGTATTTGATGTCGCCCGCTTGTCGCTGAAAACATACACAATGGACGTGTTTGAGGGACACACTTTAGGAGAAGAGTCTGTGTCTGGGACTGCTAGTCTGTGAGGCTGCAGCTGGCGTGGCGACTTGTTTACAAACAAACCTCGCAAGATGTCCCCGTGAGAGTTGGAAACGAATCAATCTGTCTCGAAACAAAGGTGCTTGCAGGGCTGTTCTCCAAAGGCGTTGCCAACAAAAGTTTCGGGCGAGCCGTAAACATAAGAAAAGTCTTTACCAGCACAGGCAGCAGCAGACAGTCCTTTAGCGTTCAACATTTGAACCTGTTCTTCCATTATTGATTGTAGTGGACAAACAATCAAAATCATTGCTTCGTTTGGCCATTTGTCTGGATATTTGTTCGATAATAGACTGCATACCATAGGCCATGCTTGAAAAATCAGATTTTCCACTTGCTGTAGTTAAACAGCTGAGTACAATCGGTACATCCTCCTTTGACAAGTGTTTCCAAAATAACTTGCTGTAGCTCCTTCAAAAAGTCCACACCGTGTATTTTGCAAGCCTGTATGATGGCAGCGTTAACGTCTTCTTGGTCTGTGTCCATTGTATACTTTTAAAGTTGTTTAACAGCGTCGAGCATTCGGTAATGTTGTAATCCTCCCATCTTTTAGTGTGTTCTAGTCGGGCATATAAACATGGTTGCACAGGCAGGTGAGGGGAGGGCGGAGTTGATTTTTTTATTTATTTTTAATAGGCTACCCCAAATGTAATCTATTATACATTTGAAAACGTGTGCCCAAGCCCAGGAAAGGAACATAAAGTCACCAGCTACTACGTCACTGACACGCTGCAACACGCTGCAACACACACTGCAACAACACACTAACACGACACAGCCTTACCCTCCGCGTCGATCCACGGCTATCTCCTCATGTCGCGCCGCACGCCCACACTCAACAACACCCGCGTAAAAACTGTCATTGCACTGACACTACAGCCGCCTCCCGTCCAGACTCACAAACAATATCAATATCAATAATAAACACAAACACGCCACAAGCACCGACACCCCCGCCTAATTTGTTGCCAGGTCTATGAAAACAAGCCCAGAAAAAATGCCATTCAACACGCTACTTACAACTCGCTTACAATTCGCGGACCTGGCAACACTGCATCCTGTTTTCCCATTGGCTACGCTTGCTACAACACGCATTTGCACTGCATCTTGGGAGCAACACAGCTTAATGTAGGGGTCACCGATTGCTGTGCTACATCCCCCTCATGTTCTCACCACCCCGTTCGGCTACACCACACACACTAACCTACACAATTCTCCACATGCAACACAGGGCCCTTATTGGCTAGCCCCCTCACATGGCGATCCCCACGCTGCAAAACACAGGGCAGCCAGACACACACACACACACACACACTCATTCTAACTTGGATGGACAGCGCCGCGATTACATACACAGTTTACCATACGTCCTCTTCTGGGGGCCTGTCCGGCCAGTCCGGGTGGTTTTATACATTCCTTCAAATGTCCGGGGTTTTACACGTATCGCCTGTAGTGTATCGCTACGCTCACAGACCATTCACACCAATGTGTATTACAATGCACGTTCAATGGTCCGTAGTGGAAAAACACTGAGAGGTGGACTTTCAGCCCGAACCCCGGAATGTGTATTCTTCATAACTCTGCATGCGCTGCACGCTGACACCACTACCACTGGTCCCGACCGCAGATCAGAGAAAGGCTCGCTGCCTGCTCCGCTGTCTGCAGATAGACAGACAGCGGCGAACTATCTCATCATTGACATGCAGAAAAAGTAGGCTGCTGTTTTCTTAGCTTTGTGACTGACCAATGACAAGCACATTGTATTGTCTGCAAAGGAACTATGTGTCTGTCACAAATGCAAGTTCTGTCCTGCAAGCCCATGTCATGTCAACACAGACAAGGCAGCTGTGCGCGCGGTGAGTCCTGCAAATTATAATGACCCAATATTATTTTGTACAACCTAGCAAAGCATAAGATATGATGGTTTGGAGAATAGGCTGGTCTCTCTTTTTACAACAGATAAGCCATTGCATACAGGTTCTCAAACTTTTAAATTTCAAGGACCCCCATAACTCTGAGAGTCAAACCAAATGGACCCATAAGAGTCCCATTTCATTCCATTTCTACAGTATCAGAGTTAAAAGTTATACAAGACTCCATTTGGTTACATTTGTACACTCTCAGAGTTACAGACCTGTAAGGGTCCATTTGGGTCCATGTGTTACACTCTCACAGTTACAGACCTATAATGGGTCCATTTGGAACCCCCTCAAGGAACCATGAGGGTCCCTGGATCACACCTTTCACAGCCACTGCTTTAAATAAATACATAACTAATATAGAGCATATTTGATCCATTTATTGTTAGGCTATAGATTCTTTTGACATCTCAATTTAACAGAACCGCCCACGCACGGCACATGCACGACGTGCACGCGCATGTGCACATCCACATCCACATGCACGTGCGCATGTGTCCTTTTTGGTAATTCAGAATATGGTATGCCTACACAGTTACAATAATGCAAACACGCAAATCGCACAAACGACTGCGTCGACACCTGGCGTGGAACAAACGGGACGAACCGAGGCGCATATATGGATAACAACAACACTACACGCGCGCGCGCGCGCACGCGCTGCAACACAAAACAGCTGCATAAAACGCGTGTCACTGTGGACTTCTGTATCTGTGGACTTCTGTATCGCAACGCGGGGCAACGCAACTCTGGGATGAGCGGGCCGAAGGCCCGCGAAATTCTAGTAGGCTACATAATTAAAGTTGGTAGACGAATGGTATACATTTATTTATGTTCCTTTTTAAAAGACAAACAAAAAAGCAACATTTAACAATATAAATAAATTGTTGTAGGCTTAATCATCAATAAACAACGCATCGCATCTGCATGCATGCATCTGTGCGTCTACAGTACAGAGGTCCGCCGGTTCTAGTCCAAAACATAAAGAAGTCCAGTCCAGATCTGAGCAGCCTATACCTATAAAGCCACTGGACGCATGGGCTAAGCCTTTTTTTATTATTATGGCAGATCAGCATGCATGTCACCGTGTTCTGTTTGTTGACTTTTCGCTGACGAGAAAACTAGAGATGCAACGATACTGATTTTTCAATTCCGATCCGATCCGATATATTCATTTTTTAAATTTCCCGATACACTCCCGATATCCGATATTTTACATAGCAAAAAATGAAAATACAAAATGCGCATTGACATTATTTTTGGTAGCGTGGCATTGGTTAGAGATCTCAATTTAGTCAGACCATTATTAACACTATCCTAAACCCTAACCTAACCCAAGCCACGATGATTTGTAACCCGCAGCATGGGTCTGACTTGAGGGAAGTCCCCTTATTTTTGAGGGGCGCAAGCCCCTCCTATATTCAGCTAAGTGTAGATTTTTGTCTTACACAAACATTAAATTCCTGTTGACAATGAATGGAGAATTTACATCAGTGTCTGAGCAAATAGACATGTTACGTCATGATGATGTACAATGATAAGAGTGCCCCTCACTTCACATGGGTGTGATTTTTTTAAATTGTAGAATAGGCTTTAAATAATAGAGCAGTCATACTATTAATATTGTTTGTTGTGTAATGTTACACAAGGCTGTAATACACAGCATATCTCTAAATAGCAAATAATGTACAAATGCCTTACATTTAAATTCAAAGAGGGGATGTTTATGGTTAAGTGTTTAAAAATAAGAATAATAAGTGTTTAACCTGTAAACCTTAAGGAAATGGCAACCTGTTAATTAATACTATGGTTTTTTATTATTATTATTATTATTATTATGTGCAAAGGTACCTTTTTACCCCTAAAGTGATGCCTGCATGTAACCTGTTAATTAATACTATGGTCTATTAATAATAATAATAGTAATTATTATTATTGCTATGTACAGTGGGAGTGGTACCTTTTAGCCCTAATGTGATGCCTGGAAACAGCTGCGCTATCATGTGACAAAAGCCTTGAGCCTTACCGACAGAACTCGGGGAGAAAAAAGATACCTCAGGTCTCAGGACGTTTGTTATGGTGCTGTTGTCAGTGGTGTTGTGTTTGCTACTTTAGTTTGCAAACTCTGTCTTTGTCTTAAGAATTGCACTAAACTTACAATCTGAATCAATATTTGAGCTTCTGACAACAATGTCATGGTTTGATAACTGAGCCAATTATATAAAGACGGATTTAACCGCGACGACGACGTGCGCTTATTCTTCATCATCATCGTCACAGCAGCATTTTTTTTCCAATGGCAATAATAAAGTTACAAAGATTGAATCACATAGCGCTAAACAGCACGTGTGTGCAGTTAATATATAGCAGAATAATGGATTACAAGAGCAATCTCATCAACAACAATGTCAGAACGCAGCTGTGTTGTGGAGATGATCGAGTCTCCACCGATCATCTCCACCACACAACTGAACTGCGCATGCAGTGACTTGACTGATCCGTGCGACGACGGGTACACTTTATACTTCTAATACTAGGTGTTAAGTCTGTAAGTGATTACATTCTCTTGCATATTGCACCTTAGTGGGGCTTTTTTCTATAGTCTCTGTTTGCAGTCTGTAGGCCTACATACTGGAGGTTGGATTCGCTCACTGCACTGTCTGAGCAGGACGGACTGTAGTAAACATTAAACACGTTTCCCCCTCCTGTATCGCAGCGTGTATCGGTTGCGTCAAATCCGATCTCCGATACATTAATTAAGCTGGATCGGAGGCCGATCCCGATATAATATCGGATCGGTTGCATCTCTAGAGAAAACCCTCAAACATCGATAGCACATGGCTAACCGTTATCCGTGCCAGTGTGGGGAGAAGGAGGAGGAAGCGGCGGCGGCTGTAAACGTTCTAATAATGGATTTAATAATGCCAAGTAGGTCTCTGCATTGATACGGTCGACAAGACTCGACATGTTGTGTTAATCTCGTCTCACTGTCACTCGCTTAAGTTTTGACTACCGCAAAGCTACCGTTGTAGCCAACTAGCCATTGAAGTACAACAGAGAACTTTGGGACATTGCGGGGGCAGAAAACAGCGCCCGAGCGCTGCTGTTCATGCAGCCTGGAGTGTGACAAGCTGGCCGGCGCAAATAACAGCAATTTTAGGCATGTGTGCAACACAAAGTATTGTACAGTGACAACTACAGTCTCTGTAATGTTTATGTTGTACTATTACTAAAAACGATATAAAATAAAAGGGATTTAAGATCAGAACACGCATTTATTATTATGCAAATTAACCGTAAAGCTGATAAGCATACTCGGATATTTCTTAACGGTCAGCTAACCGGCTAGCCAGTTAACCCCCGACATCCCTAATAGGGAGTCTCCGGCGGTTTTGGCCGGGAGCTAATCCCCGCCTCCCTATGCCTGAAAACCCAGGGAGAAGTTCCAGGCTAGTGAGCCTGCAGCTAGCGTGGCGACTTGTTTACAAACGAAACCTCGCAAGATGTCCCCTCGAGAGTTGGGAAATAGTTTATAAATCTATCAAAAGACGAAAATAAAACGGCATGAGTTTTCCTGATGTGATAAACCTACAGCAAATATATTTGACACCGCTTAACCATTTTGCCCGCATTGAAAGCTTGACCTTACTTACTTACTTAGTAACCTTACTTAGTAACCGTCGCTAACGTGGTATTGGCCAAGAACAGGCTTGGGTGGGACTTGGCGAACGGCTAATTTTGTTTAATTTTCAGACAATTTGAACATAAATGAATGTAGCTATAATTATATAACCCTTGGAGATCAAAGAACGAGTAAAGGAAATATGAAAACCCCCTGTGGGTCCCGGGACCCATTACATTTAAAACCTCACTGCAACATAACCGGTCTCAACAGAAGAAGCGAAGTTTGGTTGGAAAAACAAGTTTTATACGTATTACAATTCCTCTGTGTCCACTTCACTGAAATGCTCGCTGACTCACTAGCGTACTCTGATTCCCAGCACAATTTTCTCTTAAATCGCATAAATATACAGGAGGCAAACATAATATCCGAAGATTTGTATTTTGTGGGGGTAAGTCCACTACAAAGCCACTCAAGATATGTATTTCACAGGTACATACATTCAAGAAAATATTTTCATTAGTTTTGTTGTCCAATCAGTAGAACTGCTTTGGGAGAATTGCCTTCCCTTGGGGGGAGAGTTCTCCGAGTTCTCTGCTCCACAGTAAGGCATTATATTTCTTCAACATGTCTTGCAGGGTTATTGTTATACAGTAATACTTTTAATAAAAGTGGTCTGAGCCATCCTACTGCAGTGAGCTTTGAAGTAATGCTCGCTTTTGTTGCAGCAGAAAATGGCACTGCAGCAACATCGGTCGATTCACCTAACGACAAGTGGTTTGATAGGTTGTCGTTGAAAAGCATGGGATTCAAATTAGCATCTTCATAATACTGTTCATTTAAGATTATTTCAGTGGAAGAAGTGCGTGCAATGCAGATGTTGCATTGCTTGCGTGCACACACACACACACACGTTTTAACCCATTTTGGGCGGGAACCCCTTTTGGTGTTTTAAACATTATGTTATAATTTAGCTATTGAAAAATAGCAGATCTACAAGCTCATAGCGCGCCACCGAGTGGCGCGCTACGAGCTTGTAGGTCTGCTATTTTTGAAAAATCGTGAAAATATTTATTTCAGAAAAAAAGGATTTAGAAGATTTTTTTAAATTTCGAGGTCAGGCCTAAATGGGTTAATACCTGCTGTCCTGTCTCCGTGCCGCCCTGCCCTTCATCAGTATCAAAGCCCATCTTTAGCAACACCTTTTCTCCCCATCTCATCTTTATTGGATCCTCCATTATGCCTCTTCCCCTCAGTGTTCAACGGTGCTAAACTGCTGACCCCATCACCCCCATTACGTCTGTCCGCTCAGATGGCTGTATGGGGAGCATGCTTGCCACTCTGAATAGCCGTATAATGTCCTCCCTTCTCTCTCCTCGCCGTTGCTGTGCTTCGTCTGTTCTCAGCTTTCTTTCTCCCCCTCTAAATGTGATCATCTGGATCTCAGATTTTTGCCCTGTGTCCTGAATCCTGGCCAATTACTCTGATCCCTCCCGTACGCAGTACCAACACAGCCTATAAACCATTTCCAAGTTCCTTTACAGAGTAGCCCAAGGCTCACATCAGTTGTCAACCTGCTGTTGTGAGTTCAAACTGTATAGGCTGCTGCTCTGTTACCTACCTCCCTGCACCATCTGGAGAGAGGAGAGATGGACAAGGGTAGAAGGGTGTATTTGAATGTTCAGAGTACATGATGTCCATGCTTTGATTTAACCCATTTTGACCTGAGATCAGATTCTAAAAATGTCTTCTACATCCTGACAGTTTTCTGAAAAAGCTATGTTTCTATGTCAGTCGTTAAAAATAGCAGACCTACAAGCTCGTAGCGCGCCACTCGGTGGCGCGCTATGAGCTTGTAGATCTGCTATTTTTCAATAGCTAAAGCATAACGTAATGCTAACACCAAAAGGGGTTCCCGCCCAAAATGGGTTAATTCATAAGTGGAGGACCAACCTGCCTGCTCTGAATCAGCAGTTTAGAAGTGGCCTTCTCAGTCAAAACGAAAGGCCACAGCAATTATTATTGCATAATCATCATACTTTTTTTAATAGCAGATCTACAAGTTTATGTGTCACTTTGTGACGTGTTGTAAACTTGTAGATCAGCTATTTCCGCCATTTTTATACTATAAAGTATAAACTTCATAAAAAATTGTCATATCTGCCCTGTGCACATTTTTCACAGGCACAAGCACCTTGTCCCTGATGCAAAAAGAACACCCTTTCATGTAATATTTCTTAATAATCTTGAGTTGTGCAGTTGATACTTTAGTGGGGTGTTTTTCAAAGGACCTGAGGAAAGCGCTGTAGACAGAAAACCAAAGGTGAATAATGTGTAGCCAACTTATCTCCTCCCAAGGTATTATTTTTAAAAGGTCTAGGCGTATCAATATCTCTCCTCTGGCTTGGTGGACAAGGGCATTAAATGTCTCTTCAAAGAGCATGTTGGCAGTGTTACAGGGACGTGATAGCCCTCGCGTGCGTTCATGCGTGTGCGTGCGTGCGTGCTGGAGAAGATGGCCCTATGCCAACTACAGGAGATGGGCAGGTGGGGGTGGCTGCAGGCAGTGATATTGGATAGGGAATAGGTAGATTGTACAGAGGGAGGCAAATGGCCCTTTAGATTTGAAAGAGTAAAATGTAAATGAAAGTAGCTCCAGAACGACCTAACACACCAGCTGTCTGTCTTAAAAATGTAGTGATGAGGTTCATATTGGCTTGTGGGGGAACAGGACACATTTATGACAAAGCAGTGGGGGAGAGATTCCATCTTGAGCATCCCACAAAGTACCCACAAAGTGCAACTGCACGTTAATTGTTATTTCTGTCAAGATAATTTTCTCTGGTGTGCCGCCTGACTCTTAAAACAATGGGTTTTCCACAGTAACAGATTATGTGGTTCAGGAGGAGGCCATTTGTAACATCTTTTTTCCCCTGCTTTCTGGCCAGGTTGTTCCAACCGCAGTGCACCGATCCCTAGCAAAGTCGGTAGCTTGCATTACTTCTTATCAAACCTAAAAACCTTGAAGATGACGTCTCTCTTTTTTTTGTCCTTCTCTGCCCAGCTACTTGGACGATGCTGTGATGAACCTGGACCACAGCGACCCTCTGACCAGAGACCATATGGCGGCAGTGTTGTCCCAGGCCAGACCAAAACTGTTTGCCTTCCTACAGCAGGACCACCCCGCCCCGCTCCTCAAGAGGGCACGGCGCCTAGTGATGATGTTGCAGGGCCTGGTCAATCACTAGACTTCTTTGAGTTCGGCGTGGGGAGGGGGGGGCGGCTGACCTATAAGATCCTGCTTTCAGTTTAATCATTTCGTTACTGACTAGGAGAAAAGGGATTCCTGGTAGTTCTAAAAGGAGATCAAGCAGTGTCCTGCTCGTTGAGCCACCAGAACGGATATTTGGATGTAGATGTTTACTGCTGCTGCTGCCTCAGAGGGGTCGATACACGTTTGAACCTGGACTGAATGCGAACATGATGGTAGCTGTTGGACGGAGAGGTTTGACGAGTAGTCCGAGTTCTAGACGGCCCCGTAAGCCCTTGTCCTACTCCTCCTTCCCAATGTACTTTCCTCTCATCCCAGGCGTCCCTGGTGGTCCGTGCACCAGTGAACAGTGCTTCAGTTGGAAGATTGAAACTTTTATTTTTTTGGACAAAACTGCAAGGAAAGATGGGATTGGTATGGATGATGGGATTGTTCCTAGGAGGCCTACCTCTTGGTGACTGTGAGACTGACTGTTGTTCATGCTTCCAGGCCTTGGTTAATCCATACATTGTTCCCTTGAGAAATGTCTCTTTTGACTTCTCCAATCCCTTTTCTTCCCCATCATAATTATGAAGGCGCAAGCTGTGTGAGAAGAGACTTAACTGTTCGGGTATTCTCTGCCAGCCAGTTGGAGACGATACCTGACATAATACCTTGGACATCAGCCGATTTCCAAAAGAAGAACATTCAGCTATGCTGGTTGTTGTTACCAGACTGATCTTTGCTGTCTATTATGATCCGTTATGTTCCTTTTAACCCATATCCGTCATAGAAATAAGTGATTGTGTATTGGAATCATGATAGTGACACAGGCCATTCTTGAGGCATTCAAGTTGGGTAATGACTGAGTGAGGGAATAAAGTTCACAAAGTTAAATTTATACTCTATTGCACTATGGCGAAATGTCATACTTTTGCCATACTATGGAATATAGTTTAGGCTAATACTAGTAATATGTACTAAACATGCCTCACAACGTCTTTGAATCATACCCTGGCCTGGAGATCATCTTTACATCTTGTTCGCTAGAAGCATTTCACAGCTTTCTGTGTGATTTAAACATTAGCATGAGTACTGACAGAGGAAGTGTATCTAGAAAGCATACCATGTATAATGCTTAATTTCTAAATGGGAGTTATTGAATCCAATAGCCAAAAAGGCTGCCGTCCATGTGTAAACCTCCATACGGTTATCTGATCATTAGACCATCCTCACCATTCACTACTTCTTCTAGGATAACTGATTTTTTTCCTTCATTACACTGGCCACTTTTTTCTATACCCTCAATATTTGTAAGAGATGTTTACTTGCTTAAAAACCTAATGGTTATCCATTAGATAATGCTTCTAACAAATTATTGTCAACGTTTTCTAAAAGGGCAAGTCTAAATAATGTTTGTAAACTTAATGTACAGTTACTTCTCTGTAGCAATAGGGGGCAGCACTTATTTGAATTGTAAACATTTCTGTTTTGCGTCACCGTTTTGAATGAAGTACATACAGCATTCCTGGCATTGGACTCTTTTAGTCTAGTTCAAACTACAACAAAACATTCAAGAACTTGCCTTTTGGTTGTAAATTTGCGTTTGTTCATCTTTGGAATTTGTTTTTAATTGTATGATAATTTGTATATCTCAATTTTGAATGTCGTTAACTGTAGGTTGCCCACCATTTTTTTGCAGATTGTATAATACTCAGTGCTTGTGTTCATGTGGTTGTCATGTTTAGAATCCGTTACATTGAATTTGTATGGTAAGTGCCTTATTGTACTTTTCTCAATTGATCTAATTTGAACCTGTAGACACAAACTTAAGACATCAAAGGTCCTTGCAGACGACGCAAAACCAGCGGAAAAACACTGCTAAAAATCTGAAAAAACGCTGCAGTGTGCAAGGACCTTAAGTCTTTCTTTATTTTTATGTTCACAAGGGTTCATGGCAGACTATTTGGATACATAAATTGAAGTTAAAGTGTCTACATACAAGAAGATTGTGTTAAGTAAGCCTCAAATGGCACAGCAGAGGAGAGCATGTGTGCTTTAGGTTTGCAAACATTTAATTTGTGACCGCGCATTATTTCTCACTTGTCGATTTACAAAAGGAACCTTGGGCAGTGTGAGAGATTGAGCAACTTTTATTCTCCTGTTTCTGTTGCAGACCTTGGTTTGTTTGTTGGCCTCAGCATAGAGCATTAGTTGGTTAAAGGATTCTGTCGTCTAGACTTTATAACCGGTCCTGGGATTTGTGATGAAAAAATGCCACTGTATATCTGGTGTCACTCTTTTCCTAGCCCCTTTTCGGGACCCTTTGTTACCTTTTCTGTAAAATACAGAAAAGGTAACCAAGGATCCCAAAATGGGCTACTCTTTTCCCGTCTACCTAGTAATGTCAACTGGGCCCAGACCAATACTTCACTATATTAGATTTACATTGCCTTCACAATTCCTTTTTGTTTTCTCTCCAGTGAGAGGTGACCCACTGTTTGTTTTTTTGTTTTGTATCTATAGCAGTTTTATCTATATTACATTTATCTGCGTGAATAGATCTTCAAACACTGGGCAAGCCTGCATGACTACATGTAGACGAGTCATGTTGTCCAAATGTGGCGTCCATCTTCACATTTTTGTGCCAAGGGCAATTCGGCTTAACTTTTGGAAGGACACACGTAAATAAGTGATTTTGGTAGCCCATGTTTTATTGTACCAACTTGAAATTTCTTTGAATTGTTTTTTTCCTTCAGCGCGGGCTCCACCAGAGGTTTCTCTAGAATGTCAGGAAGCCTGCACATAATTGCAACAGAATGGCCTATAGCTTTTCCCCCGTTCCTAGTTTGTTAAGTAAGGTTTAATTTCATTTGTGTGTGTGGCATATTTCAACTGTATTCATTTCCCTGTGCTTGGATGATTATGTTGTATATTTTACAATGTTTCTTTTACCCTAAGCATTTTTTTGGAATAAAAAAAAACCAAGTCTTGTTAAATGTATGGTGTTTATATCTTATTTTAATCTATTCCATCTAATACACTAACATTTTATACCACTATAAAGAGAAGAAAATAGGCCCGGTTAGCATATCATACAACTTAAAGGTGACTATTCATACAACAAACTACTGGGGTTAGCTTCATTCTGCACTCCTCCAGCTAATTGGGGAGCTATCGAAGACCGTCCTACTCAGCAGAAACGTGCCCTCCCCTTCAAGCAGAGCGCACTGACTGTCTGTATCTTTTCCACACTGGAGTATGTTCTCCTCATTTCACTCATACCAGCTTACTCCCCAACTTGCACCGGAGGAGCAGCCACTTCAAGGAAAGAGGGGAAAGGAATAGAAAAACAAAAATTAGGTAGGCTTAGGTTATATACGACTGAGAAGTGAGTTGCAGACAGTTAAACTTGACATTTCCGTCGAAGCCTATACGCCTGTTTGGAGAACTCTGGTCAGAATGGCATCGTTGGTGAACTCTTGCCTCATGATCATCTTGCCTGTTGCTCTCTATTTGGGTGAGTACACAACATAATATGCAACCGTAGCCCACTCGGGGGCAGGGGGTCGGGGTCGTGTCATTTCTGAACTCTTGTGATATTAAATTAGAATTAGTCTAATTAGATGTTATTGGCATAGTATATAAGTTACACACTGACTGTAGCGGAACGGAACAGTGGCTTCAATTAGTCAACTTATAGTTGATAGGATACACCTTTCGTAAATATTGTGTGTGGCCATCTGAAAGCTGCTGTATCTTAAACAGCAAGTTGAGGGGCAGTAGGGGGTGCGTTCGTTCAGTTCATGTTCAGTCACACATTTGATATGTGAGGCATATCGCCTGCCCTGATGCAATACTCAGCAGCGTTAATAAATACGATGCACAACATTTATAACCGCTCTATGACAAATGCGGTGCAGGGTGTCTCGTGTAGGCAGCAGCTGCAACCGTTTTCATTGACTATATAGTGGTCCTCCCCGTACTCGCGTTCGCGTAGCCTACTACGCACACTCACTCCTGATTCATGAATTAGCCCCTACACATTCAGCCTCTGCAGTCTAAATCCGTGCAATGTGCAAACCTCCGTTGTTGTTTTCTTACACGAGTTACGACGTAAGACCTAATCTTATATGAGCTTTTTGTTTTTACATTCTGTTGTAATGCACGTGGCGTATTAAACTGCTTTTAACCCCCGGGGGGAGTTGCGCACCGCGGCGCATCATCTATATTCTATACTACTATACTATTGCATTGCATCACACCACGAGTCATGCACGCCACCCACGGCACGTTGAGTGTGAATGGTTATAAATTCACCACCACTGTCACACACCGAGGTGATGTCACACTTACAGCCACGGGGGGGGCCCTCCGGGGATGCGCGCGGGAAGAAGGAAAAAAAAAAAAACATGCCGACGTAAATAAATCATGAATGAATTGCACCTGTCCCCTTCAGCAGCTCAGCAGCCCCCAGGGGATGATGATGGTAGTCCACTGGCAGAACCAGGGGAACACTCGAATGCTTTGGCTTCACACAAACATGATGATGCATCTGTGACGTGATGTGGCTGATGCAGAAGTAGCCTACTGTATTCTTGAAAATAATAATAATGTGATGTGGTGACCGTGTGGTGCCAGCCAGGCTGTGACTCTTCTGTCACTGTCTGACAACTTGACTTCTTTTGCTGAAGTGTCAAGACTCCAGGACAGGTGCATATAGGAAAAATGCCAAGCTCATGCAATCAATCGCCTCCTATATCTCTCCATCGGTGTTGCAGTTCAGTTTTACTGTCTGGCGCACTGCATTATTTGCCCAGCCCATGAACGTTGCTGTAGATCAGAGCAAGTTTAATTATGAAGTCGATATAAGGGGCTTTATTCATTGGTCTGACTGAGAAAGCTATAAATGCAAAGAACGGCTTCAGTGGGTTTCCCCATGTGAGTGAAAGCCTCCCTGAATCACCAACTAGCCTGTGTGGACAGTGTGGCCGTGGTTTGCTGCTGAAGCCTCCCTGAATCACCAACTAGCCTGTGTGGACAGTGTGGCCGTGGTTTGCTGCTTGAAGCAAAGCCATTATATTTGGCTTTTAATTGTCTAACGCAACTCTCTCTCTCTCTCTCTCTCTCTCTCTCTCTCTCTCTCTCTCTCTCTCTCTCTCTCTCTCTCTCTCTCTCTCTCTCACAGTTACTCTCTCAGTTTATCTCTCTCTCTCTGTCTCTCGCCGCTACAACATAGGCATAAGGAAGACAATTCCTCGTTAAAAATAGGTTTAAAAGTCACATGGAAAATTGTCTCTGCCACCAAACTTCTCTCTCTCTCTCTCTGCCTCTCTCTCTCTCTGCCTCTCTCTCTCTCTGTCTCTCTCTCTCTCTCTCTCTCTCTCTCTTTCTGCTCCCGTACCCTTCCACCTCTGTCCGCTTGCGGCTCTTCATTAACTGCGTTACCTCACAGATGAAACTCAAAGAGCATGCAGTATCAGCACACGCGCACACACACACACACGCACATGCGCGCGCACACACACACACACACACACACACACACACACACACACACACACACACACACACACACACACACACACACAGTAATCTCATCAAGAGCCTGCAGGTTCTAGCAAGACCACACCCTCATCCGTACTTCCTCCTTTCCTTCTGTCCATGCTTCCTTCACTGTCCATGCTTCCTTCACTGCAGGTGCAAAGTCCTGAGAATTAGATGTGTTTTCCACTCTCTTGAGTGAAATGAACAGTCTGGACATTGCAACGTTCCTGTTATGTGCTGGTGCTTAATACACATTATAATGTTTTGTAGTACTATTAGCAGTATCCGTGCATTGACTGCTTTCCCATTTTGTCCAGCTTTTCACACTCCTTTTCTCTAAGTCCTCCATCCTTTGTAAAGTGATATTCCTTATTTCCTTTTGCCTGGCATGGCCAATATTCCTTTTTCTAAAGTAAGTGTTAAACATCTCTATATGATAGTAATTCCTGACAACCACGCGCGGACCGCTCGGTGGGGCGTTTCTTGCATTCATTTGTTTTACTGAGAATAAGATTAGAAATACATTTAGGGTTAGGCTTAGTTTTACTGCATGCCTGCATGGGGTTAAGTTTATGAATTAGAGGGTATGTGCGTGACATCATCATCATCATACCCGGAAGTTATGCGGGAAAGCCTACTGCGTGGCACAAAACTACTTTCTGGCCTTGACCATACATTCAAACAGAAAAGTCCTGTCTGATTGCATTAAACGGCGTTAAACTCACTTTGCCACTCACTTTGCCACTCAATTTGCCACTCACTTTATGCATGTGCGTACCCTGTTAGGTTTTGGCACCGTTTTACTGAGGTTACAGTTAGGAATAAGGTTAGGTTTAACCGTTTAAGCATAGTTTACTGAGGTTACGGTTAGGAATAAGGTTAGGTTTAACCGTTTAAGCATAGTTTACTGAGGTTACGGTTAGGAATAAGGTTAGGTTTAACCGTTTAAGCATAGTTTACTGAGGTTACGGACGGTTAGGAATAAGGTTAGGTTTAACCGTTTAAGCATAGTTTACTGAGGTTACAGTTAGGAATAAGGTTAGGTTTAACCGTTTAAGCATAGTTTACTGAGGTTACGGTTAGGAATAAGGTTAGGTTTAACCGTTTAAGCATAGTTTACTGAGGTTACGGACGGTTAGGAATAAGGTTAGGTTTAACCGTTTAAGCATAGTTTACTGAGGTTACGGACGGTTAGGAATAAGGTTAGGTTTAACCGTTTAAGCATAGTTTACTGAGGTTACGGTTAGGAATAAGGTTAGGTTTAACCGTTTAAGCATAGTTTACTGAGGTTACGGACGGTTAGGAATAAGGTTAGGTTTAACCGTTTAAGCATAGTTTACTGAGGTTACGGTTAGGAATAAGGTGAGGTTTAACCGTTTAAGCATAGTTTACTGAGGTTACGGTTAGGAATAAGGTTAGGTTTAACCGTTTAAGCATAGTTTGCTGAGGTTACGGTTAGGAATAAGGTTAGGTTTAACCATTTAAGCATAGTTTGCTGAGGTTACGGTTAGGAATAAGGTTAGGTTTAACCGTTTAAGCATAGTTT